>NC_056450.1:27948746-28563746 GCF_018296145.1 Oncorhynchus tshawytscha | reverse complement strand
GTTTTGAGGCCTTCCTCCCTGACGGCTCCACATGTATGTCACCACTGAGGTTAGAGTCTAGATGAAAACCAAGATACTTAGTTGTTTTTACCACTGGCACTTCCTGACCTCCTAGGATTAGTGGTGCAGGTTGTGGATGATCTCTAGAAAAGCATATCCACATTTCCAGACTCTTTCCCATTCAGGAGCATGTTGTTGGATGTGGCCCACTCTTCCAGCTGCTTTGCCTCCAAGTGTCCTCTTGGTTACTGGTTAAAGGTATGGCTCGGGACAGCCCTACATCATCCAGTGTGTCACTGAAGACAACCTTTCGGGTGGACATGTGAAGGAGAAACAGATATGGTGAAACCACACCACCTTGTGGCACACTAGAAGTGACCTCTGACCAAGGACTCAATGTGCCATTTGCCATCACCCTCTGTCTTTTTTCCCCTGGTGTAGCTGGGGTACCAGGCTAGAAACCATCACCCTCTGTCTTCTTCCCCTGGTGTAGCTGGGGTACCAGGCTAGAAACCATCACCCTCTGTCTTCTTCCCCTGGTGTAGCTGTGAAACCAGGCTAGAAACCATCACCCTCTGTCTTCTTCCCCTGGTGTAGCTGTGGAACCAGGCTAGAAACCATCACCCTCTGTCTTCTTCCCCTGGTGTAGCTGTGAAACCAGGCTAGAAACCATCACCCTCTGTCTTCTTCCCTGGTGTAGCTGTGAAACCAGGCTAGAAACCATCACCCTCTGTCTTCTTCCCCTGGTGTAGCTGTGGAACCAGGCTAGAAACCATCACCCTCTGTCTTCTTCCCCTGGTGTAGCTGTGGAACCAGGCTAGTAACCATCACCCTCTGTCTTCTTCCCCTGGTGTAGCTGTGGAACCAGGCTAGTAACCATCACCCTCTGTCTTCTTCCCCTGGTGTAGCTGTGGAACCAGGCTAGAAACCATCACCCTCTGTCTTCTTCCCCTGGTGTAGCTGTGGAACCAGGCTAGTAACCATCACCCTCTGTCTTCTTCCCCTGGTGTAGCTGTGGAACCAGGCTAGTAACCATCACCCTCTGTCTTCTTCCCCTGGTGTAGCTGTGGAACCAGGCTAGTAACCATCACCCTCTGTCTTCTTCCCCTGGTGTAGCTGTGGAACCAGGCTAGTAACCATCACCCTCTGTCTTCTTCCCCTGGTGTAGCTGTGGAACCAGGCTAGAAACCATCACCCTCTGTCTTCTTCCCCTGGTGTAGCTGTGGAACCAGGCTAGAAACCATCACCCTCTGTCTTCTTCCCCTGGTGTAGCTGTGGAACCAGGCTAGAAACCTTGGACAGAGTTCAGTGTCAGACAGATGTTGCACGAGCTTTGCGTGATCTACTGGATCAAGCGGGCTCGCGGGCCTCTTGGAGACAGGCCCTTTATATACTAATCCGACAGTACCACATGTTCTGTAAACTCCAGGCTGAGAGGCTGAAAGGAAGACACAACAGAATCACACAACATCAAAGATCCATTATCAGCAAGTCCTCAAACTTTAACGGTAACATTCAACACTGACAGATGTTTGATAGTGGCAGTTAAACAGGTCAAAGGTCAGTACTTAGTTACAGTAAATGCAGGAGAGGAATGACTCAAATCAGTTCCCATTACAGCCATAGTTAGAAAGTCCCAATGTTCTTCATGGTGATGCAGGTAGGCCTTTATACTACAGATGGACTTTGGAGACAAATATGTGGTTCAGTTAGACCATAAAGACAAATGTTTTTTCATGAAAACGACCACAGGGGGTCTTTTAAGCCATAGTGTATGATCGCTCTGCCAGAAAGGAAAATAAATAGCCAAGCAATAGTGTCAGTTCCTCTGAGTCATGTTAATGTCTATATCTGGCTTTTCTTATTGGAAAAATAATAAACAGATTAGGAAGAAAAGGGGTGTGTGTGACTCATTCATCTCTGGCGTTGCGTTTAAAGCCTGATGTTTTAAAGCCTGTGGTTTGCCACCACTAGCAGAGTGAGGTAGGGGTGTGTGAGACTTTCTTACTACTGTCCTGTCTCCTCACATCATGTCCAAGTCCACCTTCTCTGTTCACTGCAGCCTCAAAGAGAGCAGTGACCGAAATTGCACCCTGTCACTTTCAGCTCCCACACCTCCAGTTTGTGTGGACCTGTTCCTCCGTCTTGTCCTCCCTCAGGCCTTATGGTGGCTACAGGCTTCACACTGTCGATCGATGTGCAGGCATGTGCAAGGGCAGAGTATGCTTTTGGGGGGGCAGCGCACACTTTTGTCCACATCGTCATTGTGTTCCACCCAGAGAGGAAGTCCCCCTTGTGTAGTGTAAATCCACTAGGGTCCTGGGGAACCAGAGTAGCTAACCAAGCAAGAGGGGCCGAGGCACTCTTTTTGACTCTATCTAGCGATGACGTTTGAACTTCCGGATCCGGTGTTATATGCTTTTTGCTTACAAATATTAGCTAGCTATATGTGTATACTAGCTAGCTACATAGCTAGCTGTGTGTGTATAGTAACTAGCTACATGGCTAGTTGTGTGTATGCTAAATAGCTACATAGCTAGCTGTGTGTGAGTACTAGCTAGCTCATAGCTAGCTGTGTGTGAATACTAGCTAGCTACATAGCTAGTTGTGTGTGAATACTAGCTAGCTACATAGCTAGCTGTGTGTGAACGCTAGCTACATAGCTAGCTGTGTGTGAATACTAATTATACTGTAGATTACTGGCTACTTCCTCCTCCTCAATCTTTGTTTCCGCCCACAGAGAGGCCCTAATGTTTGTTTTTGTTAATTAGTAGGTTGAGTAGGTTTTGGCAAATGTAACTGCCACTGAGAAGCACCTCGAAAACTTCTCCCTGGTCTTCGGTCAGAGTGGTTGGTAGTAATGCTGATAATAACCTTGGTTTCCTCTCTCTCCAGGTACGACACGCCCCCCTCGAGACGGGGAGGTCCCCGGGGTTGATTACAACTTCCTGTCTGTGGAGGACTTCTTGAACCTTGAGCAGAGTGGAACACTACTGGAAATAGGAACGTTTGAAGGTGAGGATGATGATGCTGGGAATGTTGGTTTTAGTGATGCTGGTGATGAGGATGATGCTGGTGGTGTTGGTTTTAGTGATGCTGGTGATGAGGATGATGCTGGTGGTGTTGGTTTCAGTGATGCTGGTGATGAGGATGATGCTGGTGGTGGTGTTGGTCTTAGTGATGCTGGTGAGGAGGATGATGATGATGATGCTATGGTACTGTAGGAGTGCAGAAGATAATCTTTCTCTTTTTTGTAAGATTGTATTTAGGATTTCTGACCTGATAATATTTATTTTGATTATTATAATTTATAAAAAATGATACAATACAAAACATACACATACAAACAGATCACAAGGTTATCCTTACCTAGATTAGGACAGTGTACCACAGTGATACGTCTTCTGTCCTGACAGAATCCACGTGTGTGTGTGTGTGTGTGTGTGTGCGTGTGTAGTGTTAATCTCCTTGCCACATGTACTATTGTGTGTTTGGCTCCTTTCTCCCTCCCCCGCAGACAGTGTCAAATACCTGTCCACAGGAGCCGGATGCCTTCCCAATACAAATGTGAGGCAGACCTACCTACAGTAGGTCTCAATGACATGCAGTTGCATTGAGATATGAGTCCAATTCTCATGCCCAACATTTTTTCTTTCCAAAAATTGTGTCGAGACTTTTAAAATCTATTTTCAAGATGATTTTTAAAGATCGGGATTTACAGTTCATCAGTTGTAGATAATTACATACATTTAGAATGTGGTTTTGAGCATGTGTCACTATCTCTTGCATTGCATTGTGGATGGTATTTGCTTATCAATGGGTTTTACAGGAAATAAACTTAAGCAACAGATCTGGTACTGACCAGTGATACGCCAGCCATTTGAATGTATACTTTAACAAGGTAAAGTTTCTCTGAGCCGGCCTGTTGTATTATGCTTGTATTCTCTCAGCTCCCTCTCAGTCCATAACAACACTGACCAGGGGAAAAAGCCTGCTTTTCCTGCAGCTGCTTATTTCCACCATTTCAGGACTCTTTGTGCTCTGCCATTGTCTCTCTTTCCACTGCATTGAGATTTTATAGATCCCCTCCCCGCTATCTTTCTGGGCCTATCTCTCTGTTCTCTACCTCTCTGTCCTCTATCTCTCTGTCCTCTATCTCTCTGTGTTCTATCTCTCTGTCCTCTATCTCTCTGTGTTCTATCTCTCGCTCCCTCCCCCTCCTTCTCTCACCCTCCCTCCCTCCCCCCTCTCTCAATTTCAATTCAAATTAAGGGGCTGTATTGGCATGGGAAACATATGTTTACATTGCCAAAGTAAGTGAAATAGATAATAAACAAAAGTGAAATAAACAACAGTAAATGTCATTATGTCTATATACAGTGTTGTAACGATGAGCAAATAGTTACAAAAGGGAAAATTACAAAAGGGAAAATAAATCTAGGTTGTATTTATAATGGTGTTTGGTCTTCACTGGTTGCCCTTTTCGTGTGGAAACAGGCCACAAATCTTGATGCTGTGATTTCACCCAGTAGATATGGGAGTTTATCAAAATTGGATTTGTTATCTAATTCTTTGTGCATCTGTGCAATATGAGGGAAATGTGTATCTCTGAAATGGCCATACATTTGGCAGGAGGTTAGGAAGTGCAGCTCAGTTTCCACCTCATTTTGTGGGCAGTGTGCACATAGCCTGTCTTCTCTTGAGAGCCAGGTCTGCCTACGGCAGCCTTTCTCAATAGTAAGGCTATGCTCAATGAGTCTGTACATAGTGAAGCATTCCTTCATTTTGGGTCAGTTACAGTGATCAGGTATTGTGCCACTAAGGACTCTCTGTTTAACATTCTAGTCTGCTCAGTGTTTTTCTAATGTGTAATTATCTTTTTGTTTTCTCATGATCTGGTTGGGTCTAATTGTGCTGTCCTGTGGTTCAGTGGGGTCTGTTTGTGTTTGTGAACAGAGCCCCAGGACCAGCTTGCTTAGGGGACTCTTCTCCAGGTTCATATCAAATTTTATTGGTCACATACACATATTTAGCAGATTTTATTGCGGGTGCAGTGATATTCTTGTCTGTAGGTGTAGGTGATGGCTTTGTTATGGAACGTTTGGGAATCGCTTCCTTTTAGGAGGTTGTAAGAATTTAATGGCTCTTTTCTGGATTTTGATCATTAGTGGGTGTCGGCCTAATTCTGCTCTGCATGCATTATTTGCTGTTTTACGTTGTAGACAGAGGATATTTGTGCAGAATTCTGCATGCAGAGGTTCAATTTGGTGGTTGTCACATTTTGTGAATTCTTGGTTGGTGAGCGGACCCCAGACCTCACAACCATAAAGGGCAATGAGTTCTATAACTGATTAAAAATACTTGAATGTTATGTTACTTTTGATAGCATAGGCCTTACTTGCCTTGTCTCTCAGATCATTCACAACTTTGTGGAAGTTACCTGTCGTGCTGATGTTAATTGTTTTGTGTGCTCTAGGGCAACGGTGTCTAGATGGAATTTGTATTTGTGGTCCTGGCAACTGGACCTTTTTTCTAACACCATCATATTTTGTCTTACTGAGATGTACTGTCAGGGCCCAGGTCTGTCAGAATCTGTGCAGCAGATCTAGGTGCTGCTGTAGGCCCTACTTGGTTTGGGACAGAAGCACCAGATCATCAGCAAACAGTAAACATTTGACTTCAGATTCTAGTAGGGAGAGGCCGGTGCTCTCTCTCTCCCTTCCTCTCTCCTTCCCCCTCCCCTCCCTCTCTCCCTCCCCCTCCCTCTCTCATCCCCTTTTCTCTGTCTCACACCCTTCTCCCTCCCTCTCCCTCCCTCCCTCCCTCCCTCCCTCCCTCCCTCCCTCCCTCCCTCCCTCCCTCCCTCCCTCCCTCCCTCCCTCCCTCCCTCCCTCCCCCTCCCCATCCCCCCTACCACTTCTTATCTCCCCCTCCCTCTCTCCCTCCCCGTTCCTCTCTCCTTCTCCCTCCCTCTCTTCTCCCTCTCTCTCTCCCTCTCCCTCCATCTCTTTCTCAGGCATGCTAATGTCCAGTTTGTTGCCTAGGTAACTATTATGGGACGCCTAAGCCGCCGAGGCAGCCCGTGGTTGGGACAGTGATTCTCAGTGATGCTGTGCTCCTCAACGGCCCTCCAGGCTCCCAGCAGTCCACTCCCAAGCGCACCAAGTCCTACAATGACATGCAAAACGCCCAAGTAGTACCTGCTGACTACGAGGATGACGACCAGGCCACAGAAATGAACAACAGTTTTACAGGTATGTCATTTTACATGCCGTCAGACAATTACACATAGACTACCACTACCAAACCAGGCGGCTGTTCAATGGGGGATGTGTGTGTTTGGAGTGTGGGTGAGTTGTGTGTGTGCTCATTTCTACGCACATGTTTGAAAGCATGTGTGAGGGAGAGTGTGTATCTGCGTTTGTGCTCTCCACTCTTCTGCCCTGTGTTGCTGGGTGTCTCTCGCTTTCTCTCTTTCTCTTGTTCTCTCTCTCGCTCCCTCCATCTTTCTCTCTTGTTTTCTCTCTCTCTCGCGCCATCTTTCTCTCTCTCTCACTCTCTCACTCTCTTTCTATCTCTCAACAACACTTTGTGAATAGTTTTTTAGGCATAATGTCTGACTGAGTTTGAAATATCACTTGTGTTAATGTGTTAGCCCGGACTGGAGAGTTTGTGAGACAGTCAGTCAGTTCCTAGATGGAGTTTTTTTTCTCTTTCTATGCTCACTCTGTGTGTCCTGCCAGTCTGTCAGAGTGGTGAATTAGCGTTTGATCACCCTTGAAAGGCTCACGGAAGTGAAAGAGGGAGGATGAAGTCAGGGAGGGCAAGATAGAGGGGGGTTTAAGAGAAGTAGAGGCTGACTGCTTGTTCATTATAGTCATTGGGCCCCATTCCTTTTGGACTAGCAGGCAGGGGGTTTACAGAGGGAGGGAGAGAAAGTTAAGAAAGGAAAAATGTTTAGTAGTCGTGAACCATAGAATATATTTTTGTTGCTGTTGGTTTTAGTAGTCCTATATTGCACACAGTACTCTAAGCATAAATTGTCTTATCATTCCAACCTTAGATTCCCACATTCCTGTTACAGCAGGAAACATAAACCTCCTCTCTCTGTTTTGTTCTGTGTTGTCGTGCTCCTTACTTTCCCAGGATCCTTAGTTCGTAGTCTCTTCCCCTCTCCCTTGTTGTGCACAGGTAACCCTAGCGACCAGGACGAGAGCTGCGGTGGTGTTCTGCGGCCGTACCCCGCGCGCGAGAACGCTCCGTCCTATGGTCTGAACAACGTGGCCGCATCCACCTCGGACAGCGGGCAGCAGACACACGCCCAGCCCCAGGCCTCCCCAGAAGACCCCCTAGGACCCCTGCCAGGCAACTGGGAGATGGCCTACACCGAGAACGGAGAAGTCTACTTCATAGAGTACGTATAATATACCCTAAATCCTATCCTAAATCCCTATGGCCTGTACCTTAGCTTACACCGAGAACGGAGAAGTCTACTTCATAGAGTACGTATAATATACCCTAAATCCTATCCTAAATCCCTATGGCCTGTACCTTAGCTTACACCGAGAACGGAAAAGTCTACTTTATAGAGCATGTATAATATACACTACATGACCAAAAGTATGTAGACACCTGCTCGTCAAACATCTCATTCCAAAATCATGGGCAGTAATATGGAGTTGGTCCCCCCTTTGCTGCTATAACAGCCACCACTCTTCTGGAAAGGATTTCCACTAGATGTTGGAACATTTCTGCGGGGACTTTCTTTCATTCAGCCACAAGAGCGTTAGGGAGGTCGGGCACTCATGTTGGGCGATTAGGCCTGGCTCGCAGTCAGCGTTCCAATTCATCCGAAAGGTGTTTGATGGGGTTAAGGTCAAGGCTCTGAAGGCCAGTCAAGTTCTTCCAAACTGATCTCGACAAACCATTTCAATATGGAACTCGCTTTGTGCATGGGGGCATTGTCATGCCGAAACAGCAAAGGGATGGTCTAGAATGTCATTGTATGCTGTAGCGTTAAGATTTCACTGGAACTAAGGGGCCTAGCCCGAACCATGAAAAATAGCCCCAGATCATTATTCCTCCTCCAACAAAC
This sequence comes from Oncorhynchus tshawytscha, assembly GCF_018296145.1. NCBI lineage: Eukaryota > Metazoa > Chordata > Actinopteri > Salmoniformes > Salmonidae > Oncorhynchus > Oncorhynchus tshawytscha. Next base: position 28,555,651 of record NC_056450.1, on the reverse strand, counting down.
TTTGCGATTGGCTCTATGCATTTAGGCAGGTAGCGCCCTCCTAGCATCCGCCAAACGCAGATTCGTCCGTCGGACTGCCAGATGGTAAAGCATGGTTCATCACTCCAGAGAACATGTTTCCACTGCTCCAGAGTCCAATGGTGGTGAGGTTTATACCACTCTAGCCAGCGCTTGACATTGCGCGTGGTGATCTTAGGCTTGTGTGTGGCTGTTCAGCCATGGAAACCCATTTAATGAAGTTCCCGACAACAGTTATTGTGCTGACATTGTTTCCAGAGGCAGTTTGGAACTCGGTAGTGAGAGTTGCAACCGAGGACAGCCGATTTGTACGCGCTTCAGCACTCAGCGGTCCCGTTCTGTGAGCTTGTGTGGCCTACCACTTCGTGGCTGAGCCGTTGTTGCTCCTAGATGTTTCCACTTCACAATAGCTGCACTTACAGTTGACCGGGGCAGCTCTAGCAGTGCAGAAATTTGATGAACTGACTTGTTGGAAAGGTGGCATCCTATGATGGCGCCAAGTTGAAAGTCACTGAGCTCTTCAGTAAGGCCATTCTACTGCCAATGTTTGTCTATGGAGATTGCATGGCCGTGTGCTCGATTTTATACACCTGTCAGCAATTTAACAAATAATGATAAGACATGAAATAGTAAGTTACACAATAAGAATAAAATACACAAGAATGGAGCAATATACAGGGAGCACCAGTACCAGATCAATGTGGAGCTATATACAGGGAGTACCAGTACTAGATCAATGTGGAGCTATATACAGGGAGCACCAGTACCAGATCATTGTGGAGCTATATACAGGGAGCACCAGTACCAGATCAATGTGGAGCTATATACATGTGGAGTACCAGTACTAGATCAATGTGGAGCTATATACAGGGAGCACCAGTACCAGATCAATGTGGAGCTATATACAGAGAGCACCAGTACCAGATCAATGTGGAGCTATATAGAGGGAGCACCAGTACCAGATCAATGTGGAGCTATATACAGGGAGTACCAGTACTAGATCAATGTGGAGCTATATACAGGGAGCACCAGTACCAGATCAATGTGGAGCTATATACAGGGAGCACCAGTACCAGATCAATGTGGAGCTATATACAGGGAGCACCAGTACCAGATCAATGTGGAGCTATATAGAGGGAGCACCAGTACCAGATCAATGTGGAGCTATATACAGGGAGTACCAGTACCAGATCAATGTGGAGCTATACACAGGGAGTACCAGTACCAGATCAATGTGGAGCTATATAGAGGAGCACCAGTACCAGATCAATGTGGAGCTATATACAGGAGCACCAGTACCAGATCAATGTGGAGCTATACACAGGGAGTACCAGTACCAGATCAATGTGGAGCTATATACAGGGAGCACCAGTACCAGATCAATGTGGAGCTATATACAGGGAGCACCAGTACCAGATCAATGTGGAGCTATATACAGGGAGCACCAGTACCAGATCAATGTGGAGCTATACACAGGGAGTACCAGTACCAGATCAATGTGGAGCTACAGGGAGCACCAGTACCAGACAGGGAGCACCAGTACCAGATCAATGTGGAGCTATATACAGGGAGCACCAGTACCAGATCAATGTGGAGCTATATACAGGGAGCACCAGTACCAGATCAATGTGGAGCTATACCAGTACCAGATCAATGTGGAGTACCAGTACCAGTAGATCAATGTGGAGCTATACACAGGGAGTACCAGTACCAGATCAATGTGGAGCTATACACAGGGAGTACCAGTACCAGATCAATGTGGAGCTATACCAGATCAATGTGGACAGGGAGTACCAGTACCAGATCAATGTGGAGCTATATACAGGGAGTACCAGTACCAAATCAATGTGGAGCTATATACAGGGAGTACCAGTACCAGATCAATGTGGAGCTATATACAGGGAGCACCAGTACCAGATCAATGTGCAGAGGTTACGAGGCATTTGAGGTAGATATGTACATGAAGGCAGGGTAAAGTGACATCAGGATCAGGATAGATCAGGATAGATAATAATAATAAGGTATTTGAGGTAGATATGTACATTAAGGCAGGGTAAAGTGACTAGGCATCAGGATAGATAATAATAAGGTATTTTTTATTTAAAAAAAATATTTAACCTTTATTTAACCAGGTAGGCTAGTTGAGAAAAAGTTCTCATTTGCATCTGTGACCTGGCCAAGATAAAGCAAAGCAGTTTGACACATACAACAACACAGAGTTACACATGGAATAAACAAACATACAATCAATAATACAGTAGAAAAGTCTATATACAGCCTGTGCAAATGAGGTAGGATAAGAGAGGTAAGGCAATAAATAGGCCATGGTGACGAAGTAATTACAATATAGCAATTAAACACTGGAATGGTAGGATGTGCAGAAGATGAATGTGCAAGTTGAGATACTGGGGTGCAAAGGAGGAAGATAAATAAATAAATACAGTATGGGGTTGAGGAAGTTTGGATGGGCTATTTACAGATGAGCTATGTACAGGTGCAGTGCTCAGCTTAAAGCTAGTGAAGGGGGTAAGAGTCTCCAGCTTCAGAGATTTTTGCAGTTCGTTCCAGTCATTGACAGCAGAGAACTGGAAGGAGAGGCGGCCAAAGGAAGAATTGGCTTTGGGGGTGACCAGTGAGATATACCTGCTGGTGCGCGTGCTACGGGTGGGTGCTGCTATGGTGACCAGTGAGCTGAGATAAGGCGGGGCTTTACCTAGCAGAGACTTGTAGATGACCTAGAACCAGTGGGTTTGGCGACGAGTATGAAGCGAGGGCCAGCCAACAAGATCATACAGGTCGCAGTGGTGGGTAGTATATGGGGCTTTGGTGACAAAACGGATGGCACTGTGATAGACTGCATCCAATTTGTTGAGTAGAGTGTTGGAGACTATTTTGTAAATGACATCGCCGAAGTCAAGGATCGGTAGGATGGTCAGTTTTACGAGGGTATGTTTGGCAGCATGAATGAAGGATGCTTTGTTGCGAAATAGGAAGCTGATTCTAGATTTAATTTTGGAATGGAGATGTTTAATGTGATTCTGGAAGGAGAGTTTACAGTCTAACCAGACACCTAGGTATTTGTAGTTGTCCACATATTCTAAGTCAGAACCGTCAGAAAAGTCAGAACCGTCAGAACCGAGTAGTGATGCTGGATGGGCGGGCAGGTGCGAGCAGTGATCAGATGAAGAGCATGCATTTAGTTTCACTTGCATTTAAGAGCAGTTGGAGGCCACGGAAGGAGAATTGTATGGCATTGAAGCTCATCTGGAGGTTAGTTAAGGTGTCCAACGAAGGGCCAGAGGTATACAGAATGGTGTCGTCTGCGTAGAGGTGGATCAGAGAATCACCAGCAGCGAGAGCGACATCATTGATGTTTACAGAGAAGAGAGTCGGCCCGAGAATTGAACCCTGTGGCACCCCCATAGAGACTGCCAGAGGTCCGGACAACAGGCCTTCCGATTTGACATACTGAACTCTATCGGAGAAGTAGTTGGTGAACCAAGCGAGGCAATCATTTGACAGACCAGGGCCAATAAGAATGCTGTGATTGACAGAGTCGAAAGCCTCAGCCAGGTCGATGAATACGGCTCCCCAGTAATGTCTCTTATCGATGGCGGTTATGATATTGTTTAGGACCTTGAGCGTGGCTGAGGTGCACCCATGACCAGCTCTGAAACCAGATTGCATAGTGGAGAAGGTACATTGAGATTCAAAATGGTCAGTAATCTGTTTGTTAACTTGGCTTTCAAAGAACTTAGAAAGGTAGGGTAGAATAGATATAGGTGTGTAGCAGTTTGGGTCTAGAGTGTCTCCCACTTTGAAGAGGGGGATGACTGCAGCAGCTTTCCAATCCATGGGAATCTCAGACGATACGAAAGAGAGGTTGAACAGGCTAGTAATAGGGGTTGCAATAATTTCTTTAGATTATTTTAGAAAGAGAGGGTCCAGATTGTCTTGCCCAGCTGATTTGTAGGGGTCCAGATTTTGCAGCTCTTTCAGAACATCAGCCATCTGGATTTGGGTGAAGGAGAAGTGGGGGAGGTTTGGGCGAGTTGCTGTGGGGAGCACAGGGCTGTTGACCGGCGTAGGGGTAGCCAGGTGGAAAGCATGGCCAGTCGTGGAAAAATGCTTATTGAAATTCTCAATTATTGTGGATTTATCGGTAGTGACAGTGTTTCCTAGCCTCAGTGCAGTGGGCAGCTGGGAGGGGGTGCTCTTATTTTCCATAGACTTTACAGTGTCTCAGAACTTTTTTGAGTTTGTTACAGGATGCACATTTCTGTTTGAAAAAGCTAGCCAAGGGCTATATATATTCCTAGTTCTTATTTTTTTGAACGGAGCATGCTTATTTAAGATGGTGAGGAAGGCACTTTTAAAGAATAACCAGCCATCCTCTACTGACAGGATGAGGTCAATGTCATTCCAGGATACCCCGGACAGGTCAATTAGAAAGGCCTGTTCGCAGAAGTGTTTTAGGGAGCATTTGACAGTGATGAGGGGTGGTCGTTTGACCACAGACCCATTATGGATGCAGGCAATGAGGTTTTTGGTTGAAAACTGCAGAGGTGCATTTGGAGGGCGAGTTAGTTAGGATGATATCTATCATGTTGCCCGTGTTTACGGATTTGGGGTGGTACCTGGTAGGTTCATTGATAATTTGTGTGAGATTGAGGGAATCAAGCTTAGATTGTAGGATGGCCGGGGTGTTAAGCATGTTCCAGTTTAGGTCACCTATTAGCACGAGCGCAGAAGATAGATGGGGGGCAATCAATTCACATATGGTGTCCAGGGCACAGCTGGGGGCAGAGGGTGGTCTATAGCAGGTGGCAACGGTGAGAGACTTGTTTCTGGAAAGAAGTAGAAGCTCAAATTGTTTTGGTACTGACCTGGATAGTAAGACAGAACTCTGCAGGCTATCTCTGTAGTAGATTGAAACTCCGGCCGCTTTAACAGTTCTATCTTGGCGGAAAATTTTATAGTTAGGGATGGAAATGTCAGGATTTTAGGTGGTTTTCCTAAGCCAGGATTTAGACACGGCTAAGACATCCGGGTTGGTAGAATGTTCTAAAGCAGTGAATAAAGCAAACTTAGGGAGCAGGCGTCTAATGTTAACATGCACGAAACCAAGGCATTTGTGGTTACAGAAGTCAACAAATGAGAGCACCTGGGGAGTAGGAATGGAGCTAGGCACTGCAGGTCCTGGATTAACCTCTACATCACAAGGAGGAACAGAGGAGAAGTAGGATAAGGGTACGGCTAAAGGCTATAAGAATTGGCCCTCTAGCACGTTCGGAGCAGAGAATAAAAGGAGCAGGTTTCTGGGCACGATAGAATAGATTCAAGGCATAATGTACAGACAAAGGTATGGTAGGGAGAGAGTACATTGGAGGTAAACCTAGGCATTGAGTAGTGATGAGAGAGATATAGTCTCTAGAGACGTTTAAACCAGGTGATGTCATTGCATACAGTGCCTTGCGAAAGTATTCGACCCCCTTGAACTTTGCGACCTTTTGCCACATTTCAGGCTTCAAACATAAAGATATAAAACTGTATTTTTTTGTGAAGAATCAACAACAAGTGGGACACAATCATGAAGTGGAACGACATTTATTGGATATTTCAAACTTTTTTAACAAATCAAAAACTGAAAAATTGGCCGTGCAAAATTATTCAGCCCCCTTAAGTTAATACTTTGTAGCGCCACCTTTTGCTGCGATTACAGCTGTAAGTCGTTTGGGGTATGTCTCTATCAATTTTGCACATTGAGAGACTGAAATTTTTTCCCATTCCTCCTTGCAAAACAGCTCGAGCTCAGTGAGATTGGATGGAGAGCATTTGTGAACAGCAGTTTTCAGTTCTTTCCACAGATTCTCGATTGGGTTCAGGTCTGGACTTTGACTTGGCCATTCTAACACCTGGATATGTTTATTTTTGAACCATTCCATTGTAGATTTTGCTTTATCTTTTGGATCATTGTCTTGTTGGAAGACAAATCTCCGTCCCAGTCTCAGGTCTTTTGTAGACTCCATCAGGTTTTCTTCCAGAATGGTCCTGTATTTGGCTCCATCCATCTTCCCATCAATTTTAACCATCTTCCCTGTCCCTGCTGAAGAAAAGCAGGCCCAAACCATGATGCTGCCACCACCATGTTTGACAGTGGGGATGGTGTGTTCAGGGTGATGAGCTGTGTTGCTTTTACGCCAAACATAACATTTTGCATTGTTGCCAAAAAGTTCAATTTTGGTTTCATCTGACCAGAGCACCTTCTTCCACATGTTTGGTGTGTCTCCCAGGTGGCTTGTGGCAAACTTTTATGGATATCTTTAAGAAATGGCTTTCTTCTTGCCACTCTTCCATAAAGGCCAGATTTGTGCAATATACGACTGATTGTTGTCCTATGGACAGAGTCTCCCACCTCAGCTGTAGATCTCTGCAGTTCATCCAGAGTGATCATGGGCCTCTTGGCTGCATCTCTGATCAGTCTTCTCCTTGTATGAGCTGAAGGTTTAGAGAGACGGCCAGGTCTTGGTAGATTTGCAGTGGTCTGATACTCCTTCCATTTCAATATTATCGCTTGCACAGTTTTCCTTGGGATGTTTAAAGCTTGGGAAATCTTTTTGTATCCAAATCCGGCTTTAAACTTCTTCACAACAGTATCTCGGACCTGCCTGGTGTGTTCCTTGTTCTTCATGATGCTCTCTGCGCTTTTAACGGACCTCTGAGACTATCACAGTGCAGGTGCATTTATACGGAGACTTGATTACACACAGGTGGATTGTATTTATCATCATTAGTCATTTAGGTCAACATTGGATCATTCAGAGACCCTCACTGAACTTCTGGAGAGAGTTTGCTGCACTGAAAGTAAAGGGGCTGAATAATTTTGCACGCCCAATTTTTCAGTTTTTGATTTGTTAAAAAAGTTTGAAATATCCAATAAATGTCGTTCCACTTCATGATTGTGTCCCACTTGTTGTTGATTCTTCACAAAAAAATACAGTTTTATATCTTTATGTTTGAAGCCTGAAATGTGGCAAAAGGTCGCAAAGTTCAAGGGGGCCGAATACTTTCGCAAGGCACTGTATGTGGGAGATGGAACAACATGTTTGGTTAAGGCATATTCAGCAGGGCTAGAGGCTCTACAGTGAAATAAGACAGTAATCACTAACCATGACAGTAATGGACAAGGCATATTGATATTAGGGAGAGGCGTATGGGTCCAGTGATTGGTTGGGCTGGCTGGGGACACGGCGATTCAGACAGTTAGCTTGTCGGGGCTAGCAGTTAGCAGGCCGAAGCTAGCATAAGGGCCTTAAGAGGGACGTTGTGATGGGGGAAAGTCTGTTTTTGCCTCCTTGTGCGGTGACGCCGCTAGACCAGTCGTGGAATTAGTAGGGTTCCAAGTAGCAGAGGTTCCAAGTCCAATTGGCAAAATATGTATAGTGGTCGAAGAAACTGGCCGCTGGATCAGCTAACAGACCAATATGCTATAGATAGCTAGCAGGCCGCAGTTAGCAGAATGGGCCTTCAGGGGACGTCGCGCCTGATGGGCCTATTTGAGGTAGATATGTACATGAAGGTAAAGTGACTAGGCATCAGGATAGATAATAATAAGGTATTTGAGGTAGATATGTACATGAAGGCAGGGTAAAGTGACCAGGCATCAGGATAGATAATAATAAGGTATTTGAGGTAGATATGTACACAAAGGCAGGGTAAAGTGACTAGGCATCAGGATAGATAATAATAAGGTATTTGAGGTAGATATGTACATGAAGGCAGGGTAAAGTGACCAGACATCAGGATAGATAATAATAAGGTATTTGAGGTAGATATGTACACAAAGGCAGGGTAAAGTGACCAGGCATCAGGATAGATAATAATTAGAATACAATTAAGAACAGAGTAGCAGCAGCATATGATGAGTGTACAAGTGTGTGTGTGAGTGTGTGTGTGTGTATATATGTTTGTCTGTGTTGTGTCAGTATGCGTGTGTATGTTAAGTGTGTGTGCATGTGTATTTTTTGACTGTGTGAGTGCGTGTGTATATAGTGTGTGTATATAAAGTCTAGTGAGTGTGTATATGGTGTGTGTTTAGAAAATCTAGGGGGTGTAAGATGGATTCAGTGCAGATAGTTTTGGTACCATTAATTGACTACTTAGCAGTCGGGCTATTTAGCAGTCTTATGGCTTGAGGGTAGCAGAGGTCTCTGCTCCTGTTGGTCCGAGAGCCGATGCTCCGGTATCATTGCCAGACAGTAGCAGAGTGAACAGTCTATGGCTTGGTTGGCTGGAGTCTTTGGCAATTTTTTGGGCCTTCCTCTGATACCACCTGAGTATAGAGGTCCTGGATGGCAGGGAGCTCGGGCCCAATGATGTACTGGGCTGTCTGAACCACCCATAGTGTACATATACCCCTATACCCTATGTAAGTACCGTTAGCATACACTGAGAATGGAGAGGTCTACTTCATAGACTACATACCCTATATACTCTCTATACTATCAAGCCTCTCTGTTCTGTATCCCACTACTATCCCTCCCTCCCCTCCCCCAGAAAGGCCTGTCAGTGCTCTCCAGGCTGTTAATCTTCTATAGTCTGATCTCCTTAGAGATCACAGGCAGATCAGATCACCTGACCACCTCAATGAAGCACAGCACTCTGCCCTCAGACCTACACACAGAGCTGGGTCTGCCTGCTTGTCTGCCTGCCTGGCTGGGAGAGGATGATGAAATGGCTTTGTGCATTCAACACCTGCATGTTGGTCTGCTTTAAGATTGACAGGAAAGCTTGTAGTGGTGACGTTGAGGATACAGCTACCTATTCTAGACAATAAGTCGACAATGACTCCTTCCAACCATTTTGTCTGTGTTTCTCAGTGGGGGAGAAGTCTTTTTGGTGTTGCGTTAATCTCTGTTTGGTTTTACTTGCTTGTTGACAAGCCTATTGACTTTTACCCCTTACATCCTTGTGCTGATGAGATCATTGGTCTTTTGTTAGCTTTTAGTGCTCATCACCTTGACTTCAGAGCCAGTCTTTAACAGCTCTGTGTGTTTGTTGTTTCCTCAGCCACAACACAAAGACCACATCGTGGATCGACCCTCGCTGTCTGGAGAAACCTCTAAAACCTCTGGAAGAGTGTGAGGATGATGGTAAGCCAGGCCCTGTGGGTGGGTGGGGTGGGTGTCTGTGTGTGAGAGAGAGAGCGTGTGTGTGTGTGTGTGTGTGTGTGTGAGAGAGAGAGAGAGAGAGAGAGAGAGAGAGAGAGAGAGAGCGTGTGTGTGTGTGTTTCACTCATTTCTGTGATCTATTGTTTACCTCCTAATCTTGCACCATGTTGATGGTATCAGAAGGTGGTGCCACTGAGCTCATATCTAAATATAATGAAGTCTGTTTCTATACACTGGTCCCATTATTACCACGACAATGTTTTGATACCTTAGTCAAATTGGAAAGAGGTTATTTTTGAGATTGGCTTTCCATCTAAGGAATTGTGTAATAGTTCCTTTGAAGATGTTTTTATTATTATTTATTTGTTACACCACTGTGTACATTGTACATGTTCAAATAAATATCTATGCAACAATGTTAGATTCATTTTGTTCAGGAACATACAAGTAACGATATAGATGTCTGTGTGAAAGTTCAGAAGAAATTCTTCGACCAATATCAGAAATGGCACCACCATGTGGCCATTTAGATAACTGTCATGTGTCATCTCTTAGTTTCATACATCATTGATTTTAGGGATTAAGGTGCATCTATGTTTCAGTAAATACTGATTTGGTTACTTAAATATTTATATTTCTCTCCCTCCTTGTCTTTCTCTCTAATATTACTTTACTGTCTCTCCTTATTTTCCTTCCTTTGTCATTCCTTCACCCAATCAACCACCCTTTCTGTTTCATCCTGCTCTCTTCACCGTGGAGAAGAAGGGGTACATACTGAGGAACCGGACAATGAGCTAGGTATGCACCTTTATTCTCTCACTCTCTCACTCTGTTTCTGTCGTTGCATTTCTATCGGCTGTGTATTGGTGAGGGTTATGGTGACTCTCAATCTTTTCTTTCTCTACCGTTAATCAATGACATTTGATTTGAAAAGTGTTTTATATGAAACCTTGATCTACAACTCCTAGATTCTTTCTCACCATGTCACTCATCTATTTGGATGTGTCACGATAATCGTATAATTTGGCTCCTATATTTACTTAATTAACGTGGTGTACTGCTTGCTTCTAACTGCTGAGTGAGTGATTTCCTTTTCATGCAGGAGACACATTAGGAAGGTGTTTGATTTGACGTCTCAGGATGGCCTCCGTAGTTACGGCCGCTCCACAGACTAGACTATTTGGCAGAAACAGAAGTGCTCCTGAAAGGGAACGCAATCTCTGACTCTTTCAGGGCTCTGAGTCTCGGGCCTATGAGCTCCTTTTACGTCTGGCACATCAGAAGCAGGCAGTGTATGATTATCGATTGTGAAAGCCAGCCTGCTCCAAAGTGTTTTTGTCGGTGTTCACAACAGCCCACGCTAACACACTGCGCTAATGTCTTTGTATGAAATCAAATACGGCGAGGAGGAGAATGAGATGCTAACGCTTTATTGGGAGTGTCAGCTTAATAGTCTCTCTGTCAGACAATTCCCTTTGAGCGCCGATGCAGCCGAGCGTGTGCACGAGCGTGTGCACGTGCACGGGCTTGTGTGTGCGCATGCTGGAGGAAGCAGTGTTTGAAAGATATATACTGAAACATGGTAACATCTGCAGTGAACACATAGCCAGAAACTGCATGTAGATGACCAGTTATGTAAAGTAGAATCATACAGATATACATGATGTTGGCTCTCTGCATTGTCGTGAATGTCTTCTGACTCCCCCGAGTCATGCAGACTGTCATATAGACTGTCGTGTAGACTGTTGGGCCAATGTGATTTTTGTCTGAACGTGCTGAGAATATTGTAATGTTTATTTCTATAAAGATGTCCATTGAAAGCAGATATGCAATTTGTTGACACCACAACACAGTACCGACTTAGATGCACATTATCCCGAATGCTAATCAATAAAAATGTCTGTTAAATCGCTGCTCTATTTTGCTTGTTTACAGCGGTTCATTTGACAGGGAGGCTCTCTTGTATTCTTACATCACCAACATTTGGAGAATAAAGGCACTAACATGGCGTCTGTTTTGAAAACGTGGCCCAACTCTCTTAATATATGGTTCTGGACTGGCCTATAAGTACTGGCCTGCTGGCTACGTTCACTTGTCTGAGGCATGCAATTGTGTCCATCTATCAACTGTTTGTAGCTGTTGATAATGTAGAAAGCAACCTGGTTCTGTTCTGAAGACGGAGACAGATATGAGCAGGCTAGGTCTGACTGGATGAATAGTAAATCTAGTAGGTGGGAGCGGTCAAGCTCTGTAGTCTCATTTAGTTCAGAATCTCCCCTGACAGCTGACTGTGTGTGTAGCCTGTCTGTGTGTAGCCTGTGTGTGTGTGTGTAGCCTGTGTGTGCCTCGCTCAGTGGGGTAGAGGGAGTAGTTTGACTCCATATTAGATATCTGCACCGTGGCCCACTGACTGTACTGAGTCATGACAGGTAAACATAGATTCACTTCAGAGTTGGTTTACACACCTGAGAGACCTTGAATAGAGCACAGCGTCATCCTCTGAAGTACTTCCTGAAGGAGAACACTGCCTTAATGAATGTGTCATTACAGTGATCTAACATTGCTTTTCCTTCTCTGTTTCAGAGCTGCCTGCTGGATGGGAGAAGATAGATGACCCAGTGTATGGGGTTTACTACGTAGAGTAAGTTGGAACACCTCACGGTTCATCTCTTTTCACATGCCTCTCATTAACCCCACAATAATTCATACGACGGAATACATCAGCATTTTCATGAAGTTTCAGTTGAACTAGCATTTTCTCTCAGCCTCTCTTGTCAGACCTTTTCTACATTCTGTGTACTATAATTAGTTTGAAGCTACGTAGATGTATCTGAAACCGGACTCCATTTTGTGTAGCCAGTGTGTAGTTTGTGTAGACCTATGAGGTTGTCACAGCTGGTGGGATTTACGAGGCTGTGAGCCAGAGGATGTCCAACACTGTGTACTGTCATTTATCATGGTGACAATCAATATCCCACACTCATCCTTTCCCTCTCCTCTCTCTCTCTCTCTCATCATCATCAGTCACATCAACAGGAAGACCCAGTATGAGAACCCCATAGTGGAGGCTAAACGCAGGATGCAGCTGGAGCAGCAGCTGCCGCAGCCTCCTGAAGGTGAGCGGTACATTCGAGGTTCGTTTCCTGCCCTGGCACGGCACCATTTCTTTCTTTCTTCACGTCTGTCTCTGTCTCGTCACGTCTTGTCTCGTCTCACGTCTTGTCTTGTCTCATGTCTTGTCTCATGTCTTGTCTCATGTCTTGTCTCACGTCTTGTCTCACGTCTTGTCTCACGTCTTGTCTCATGTCTTGTCTCATGTCTTGTCTCACGTCTTGTCTCATGTCTTGTCTCATGTCTTGTCTCACGTCTTGTCTCATGTCTTGTCTCATGTCTTGTCTCATGTCTTGTCTCATGTCTTGTCTCATGTCTTGTCTCATGTCTTGTCTCATGTCTTGTCTCATGTCTTGTCTCTTGTCTTGTCTTTGTCTTGTCTCATGTCTTGTCTCATGTCTTGTCTTTGTCTTGTCTCATGTCTTGTCTCATGTCTTGTCTCATGTCTTGTCTTTGTCTTGTCTCATGTCTTGTCTCATGTCTTGTCTCACGTCTTGTCTCATGTCTTGTCTCATGTCTTGTCTCATGTCTTGTCTCATGTCTTGTCTCACGTCTTGTCTCACGTCTTGTCTCATGTCTTGTCTCATGTCTTGTCTCATGTCTTGTCTCATGTCTTGTCTCTGTCTTGTCTTTGTCTTGTCTCATGTCTTGTCTCATGTCTTGTCCTGCACGGTTGGGGTTCATTCTATTTGAAGTCAGCCCAGTTTAAGAATGAAAAGTTAGTTCCCCAGAATTAGAATTTTGATGAATTCTCCTGGATATGAAATGGAATTGACCCCAACCCTTGTCCTGTCCTGTTGGCGTTTGGGTTCTTATTTGTTTGATTAAATATCATTAAAACATCATTTTTATATTCCTTTCAACACATGAGCCACTGTAGCATTCACTTATTTGTCTTAGAGCTGTGGAAGCCGGCGTCCATGTGCAAACTGCTGCTGATATCATGCTTGCTACATGTTAGGACCACTGAGACACAATGTAATGATGAAATGGCATGTAATATCAGATGCAATGTTAAAACATCTTTTCAATAAATCTATCTCTTATTGCGTAATTTACCGTTTTAGGTTTTAGTCATTTTAAAGTGTATAGCGTTTGTCCCCCCCGGAGCAGCCAGTATGCCTGACACCTCTGGTGTAGAGCAAGTTTGAGTCAACAAATGAATGAATGTGATGCTTATGTTTGTGTACCTATGTTTGTATTTTATTGATTGTGTACGGTTGTCTGTCAGTGTATGTGTGTGCGTGCATCCGTGTGTTTGTGACTATGATTTCACAGTCCCTCTGTGTCTCTCGCTGTACAGAGTGGATAGAGGAACACTCCTCAGCTGGGGCTCCCCTGGCCGTCTATGCCAGTAACCACCTGGAGACATACCGTGACCCCCAGGACCCGCCCCCACTGCCCCCTCCCCCGGGAGGGACCAAACGTGAGTGGGGTTACACTTTCTAGACAACACACACACACACACTTTCAATACCAGGGTCTTGTGCACCACAGACATTTAACTCGCAATCAAATACACCCACAATGTACAGTTTCAGTGACACAAGCATGACCAGACACAGACAGAGGACCCTTGGGATCAAAGGTTTCAAGGGCTCAAGCTCTTGAGGAAACAATTACCATATAAGGTTATTAACCTGTCTATCAGCCCACATGCACCATAGTGAATGTTCTGTGTATGTTAACTAGCTATGACCAACACACCATGGATGTTGAGCATTCTCTCCTGTCATTCACAGACAGACAGACAGACAGAGAGACAGACAGAGAGACAGACAGACAGAGAGACAGACAGAGAGACAGACAGACAGACAGACAGACAGACAGACAGACAGACAGACAGACAGACAGACAGACAGACAGACAGACAGACAGACAGACAGACATAGGTAGACAGAAAAGACAGACAGACAGACAGACAGACAGACATAGGTAGACAAGTGAAAAGACAGACAGACATAGATACAGACAAGTGAAAAGACAGACAGACATAGATAGGTAGACAAGTGAAAAGACAGACAGACATAGATAGGCAGACAAGTGAAAAGACAGACAGACAGATAGACAGACAGACAGAAAAGACAGACATAGATAGGCAGACAGACAGAAACAGACAGACAGACAGACAGACAGACAGACAGACAAGTGAAAAGACAGACAGACAGACAGACAGACATAGATAGGTAGACAAGTGAAAAGACAGACAGACAGACAGACATAGGTAGACAAGTGAAAAGACAGACAGACAGATATAGGTAGACAAGTGAAAAGACAGACAGACATAGATAGGTAGATAGGTAGGTGAAAAGACAGACATAGGTAGACAAGTGAAAAGACAGACATAGGTAGACAAGTGAAAAGACAGACAGACAGACATAGGTAGACAAGTGAAAAGACAGACAGACATAGATAGGTAGACAAGTGAAAAGACAGACAGACATAGATAGGTAGATAGGTAGACAAGTGAAAAGACAGACATAGATAGGCAGACAAGTGAAAAGACAGACAGAGAGACAGACAGACAGACAGATATAGGTAGACAAGTGAAAAGACAGACAGACATAGATAGGTAGATAGGTAGACAAGTGAAAAGACAGACATAGGTAGACAAGTGAAAAGACAGACAGACAGACAGACAGACATAGGTAGACAAGTGAAAAGACAGACAGACATAGATAGGTAGATAGGTAGACAAGTGAAAAGACAGACATAGATAGGCAGACAAGTGAAAAGACAGACAGACAGACAGACAGACAGACAGACAGACAGACAGACAGACAGACAGACAGACAGACAGACAGACAGACAGACAGACAGACAGACAGACAGACAGACAGACATAGGTAGACAAGTGAAAAGACAGACAGACAGACAGACAGACATAGGTAGACATAGGTAGACAAGTGAAAAGACAGACAGACAGACAGACAGACAGACAGACAGACAGACAGACAGACAGACAGACAGACAAGTGAAAAGACAGACAGACAGACAGACATAGATAGGTAGACAAGTGAAAAGACAGACAGACAGACAGACATAGGTAGACAAGTGAAAAGACAGACAGACATAGATAGGTAGATAGGTAGACAAGTGAAAAGACAGACATAGGTAGACAAGTGAAAAGACAGACAGACAGACAGACAGACAGACAGACAGACAGACAGACAGACAGACAGACAGACAGACAGACATAGGTAGACAAGTGAAAAGACAGACAGACAGACAGACATAGGTAGACAAGTGAAAAGACAGACATAGGTAGACAAGTGAAAAGACAGACAGACAGACATAGGTAGACAAGTGAAAAGACAGACAGACATAGATAGGTAGATAGGTAGACAAGTGAAAAGACAGACATAGATAGGCAGACAAGTGAAAAGACAGACAGAGAGACAGACAGACAGACAGATATAGGTAGACAAGTGAAAAGACAGACAGACATAGATAGGTAGATAGGTAGACAAGTGAAAAGACAGACATAGGTAGACAAGTGAAAAGACAGACAGACAGACAGACAGACAGACAGACAGACAGACAGACAGACAGACATAGGTAGACAAGTGAAAAGACAGACAGACAGACAGACAGACAGACAGACAGACAGACAGACAGACAGACAGACAGACAGACAGACAGACAGACAGACAGACAGACAGACATAGGTAGACAAGTGAAAAGACAGACATAGGTAGACAAGTGAAAAGACAGACAGACAGACAGACAGACAGACAGACAGACAGACAGACAGACAGACAGACAGACAGACAGACAGACAGACAGACATAGGTAGACAAGTGAAAAGACAGACAGACAGACAGACAGACAGACATAGGTAGACAAGTGAAAAGACAGACAGACATAGATAGGTAGATAGGTAGACAAGTGAAAAGACAGACATAGATAGGCAGACAAGTGAAAAGACAGACAGACAGACAGACATAGATAGGCAGACAAGTGAAAAGACAGACAGACAGACAGACAGACAGACAGACAGACAGACAGACAGACAGACAACAGACATAGATAGACAGACAGAAAAGACAGACAGACAGACAGACAGACAGACAGACAGACAGACAGACAGACAGACATAGATAGGTAGACAAGTGAAAAGACAGACAGACAGACAGACATAGATAGATAGGTAGACAAGTGAAAAGACAGACAGACAGACATAGATAGGTAGACAAGTGAAAAGACAAAGCCAGCTAATGTAACTGACACGGATAGAGACAGATACAAATATGTTCCAAATAATGTTCTCTTCCCTGTGTTCTGTAGGAGGGAAGCCGTTCTTCACACGGAACCCAGCAGAACTGAACGGAACCTTCATCAACACCAAACTGAAGAAGAGCCGCCGTGGGTTCGGCTTTACCGTCGTCGGGGGCGACGAGCCGGATGAGTTCCTCCAGATCAAGAGTCTTGTCCTGGACGGTCCTGCTGCTGTGGATGGGAAGATGGAGACAGGTGCAGTACACTGTCTTAGCCCACAGGGAGCACTGTTTCACACCATTTATACAGAAAGCAGTTGCCCCATTCCTAAGGAGGTTGAAGTGATTGTGTAAACTAAGTACTGAACATATTGGAGACATATGGTAATATACTTGCACCCCACATAGTACATTCACTGTGTTACTTACTGTTCTACTAACTTTGTTACTAATGTACTGTGATAGTGACTGTTCTACTAACTGTGTTACTAATGTGATGTGATAGTGACTGTTCTACTAACTGTGTTACTAATGTGATGTGATAGTGACTGTTCTACTAACTGTGTTACTAATGTACTGTGATAGTGACTGTTCTACTAACTGTGTTACTAATGTACTGTGATAGTGACTGTTCTACTAACTGTGTTACTAATGTACTGTGATAGTGACTGTTCTACTAACTGTGTTACTAATGTACTGTGATAGTGACTGTTCTACTAACTGTGTTACGAATGTACTGTGATAGTGACTGTTCTACTAACTGTGTTACTAATGTGATGTGATAGTGACTGTTCTACTAACTGGGTTACTAATGTACTGTGATAGTGACTGTTCTACTAACTGTGTTACTAATGTGATAGTGACTGTTCTACTAACTGTGTTACTAATGTGATGTGATAGTGACTGTTCTACTAACTGTGTTACTAATGTGATGTGATAGTGACTGTTTTTTTATTTATTTTTATTTTACCTTTATTTAACCAGGTAGGCAAGTTGAGAACAAGTTCTCATTTACAGTTGCGACCAGGCCAAAATAAAGCAAAGCAGTTCGACAGATACAACGACACAGAGTTACACATGGAGTAAAACAAACATACAGTCAATAATACAGTATAAACAAGTCTATATACAATGTGAGCAAATGAGGTGAGAAGGGAGGTAAAGGCAAAAAAAGGCCATGGTGGCAACGTAAATACAATATAGCAAGTAAAACACTGGAATGGTAGTTTTGCAATGGAAGAATGTGCAAAGTAGAAATAAAAATAATGGGGTGCAAAGGAGCAAAATAAATAAATAAATAAAAATTAAATACAGTTGGGAAAGAGGTAGTTGTTTGGGCTAAATTATAGGTGGGCTATGTACAGGTGCAGTAATCTGTGAGCTGCTCTGACAGTTGGTGCTTAAAGCTAGTGAGGGAGATAAGTGTTTACAGTTTCAGAGATTTTTGTAGTTCGTTCCAGTCATTGGCAGCAGAGAACTGGAAGGAGAGGCGGCCAAAGAAAGAATTGGTTTTGGGGGTGACTAGAGAGATATACCTGCTGGAGCGTGTGCTACAGGTGGGAGATGCTATGGTGACCAGCGAGCTGAGATAAGGGGGACTTTACCTAGCAGGGTCTTGAAGATGACATGGAGCCAGTGGGTTTGGCGACGAGTATGAAGCGAGGGCCAGCCAACGAGAGCGTACAGGTCGCAATGGTGGGTAGTATATGGGGCTTTGGTGACAAAACGGATTGCACTGTGATAGACTGCATCCAATTTGTTGAGTAGGGTATTGGAGGCTATTTTGTAAATGACATCGCCAAAGTCGAGGATTGGTAGGATGGTCAGTTTTACAAGGGTATGTTTGGCAGCATGAGTGAAGGATGCTTTGTTGCGAAATAGGAAGCCAATTCTAGATTTAACTTTGGATTGGAGATGATTGATATGGGTCTGGAAGGAGAGTTTACAGTCTAACCAGACACCTAAGTATTTGTAGTTGTCCACGTATTCTAAGTCAGAGCCGTCCAGAGTAGTGATGTTGGACAGGCGGGTAGGTGCAGGTAGCGATTGGTTGAAGAGCATGCATTTAGTTTTACTTGTATTTAAGAGCAATTGGAGGCCACGGAAGGAGAGTTGTATGGCATTGAAGCTTGCCTGGAGGGTTGTTAACACAGTGTCCAAAGAAGGGCCGGAAGTATACAGAATGGTGTCGTCTGCGTAGACGTGGATCAGAGACTCACCAGCAGCAAGAGCGACCTCATTGATGTATACAGAGAAGAGAGTCGGTCCAAGAATTGAACCCTGTGGCACCCCCATAGAGACTGCCAGAGGTCCGGACAGCAGACCCTCTGATTTGACACACTGAACTCTATCAGAGAAGTAGTTGGTGAACCAGGCGAGGCAATCATTTGAGAAACCAAGACTGTTGAGTCTGCCGATGAGGATGTGGTGATTGACAGAGTCGAAAGCCTTGGCCAGATCAATGAATACGGCTGCACAGTAATGTTTCTTATCGATGGCGGTTAAGATATCGTTTAGGACCTTGAGCGTGGCTGAGGTGCACCCATGACCAGCTCTGAAACCAGATTGCATAGCAGAGAAGGTATGGTGAGATTCGAAATGGTCGGTAATCTGTTTGTTGACTTGGCTTTCGAAGACCTTAGAAAGGCACGGTAGGATAGATATAGGTCTGTAGCAGTTTGGGTCAAGAGTGTCCCCCCCTTTGAAGAGGGGGATGACCGCAGCTGCTTTCCAATCTTTGGGAATCTCAGATGACACGAAAGAGAGGTTGAACAGGCTAGTAATAGGGGTGGCAACAATTTCGGCAGATAATTTTAGAAAGAAAGGGTTCTATTAACTGTGTTTTAACTGTCCTGTCCGTCTCCGTGTCTTCCTTCTCTAGGTGATGTCATAGTGAGTGTGAATGACATCATCGTGCTTGGCTACACCCACGCCCAGGTGGTGAAGATCTTCCAGTCCATCCCGATCGGCTCCATGGTGGACCTGGCCCTGTGCCGCGGCTACCCCCTGCCCTTTGACCCCGACGACCCCAACACCAGCCTGGTGACCTCCGTGGCCATCCTGGACAAGGAGCCCATCATCGTCAATGGCCAGCAGAGCTATGACTCCCCGTCCAGCCACGGCAGCCAGACCGGAGGCCCCGTTAACGGGATGAGGGAGTCGCGGGCCCTCAGCCCCTCGGCGGAGGTGGCGTCCAACGGCTCACATGGCTACTCTTCCAGCGATGTGGTCACCCTGGCGTCGTCCATCGCCGGGCAGCCCGAGCTGATCACGGTGCACATGGAGAAGGGCGATAAGGGCTTTGGGTTCACAATCGCTGACAGCTTGACGGGTGGGGGTCAGAGGGTGAAGCAGATTGTGGACTACCCCCGCTGCAGGGGCCTGAAGGAGTCAGACATTCTGATGGAGGTGAACAAGAGGAACGTCCAGAACATGACTCACAACCAGGTGGTGGACCTGCTCAGCAAGTGTCCCAGAGGCAGCGAGGTCACCATGCTGGTGCAGAGAGGTACGTAGTCCACTGATTAGGGTCAGGAGGGAGGGAGAGGAGGAAGGAGTGTCTGGTCATCATGCTGGTGCAGTGGGGTACATGCTCAACCCAGGGAGGATGATAGGGGAAGGAGGCAATGAGAGAGGGGGAGGGATTGGTTCGCAGATAAAGACACTTCCACTGGCAAACAGCATGAATAGCTGAGATGTTGAGTGTGTTAGGGGGTAAGTGGGTCAAAGGTTGAATAAAGGAGGTTGTGGATGTTATGTAGAGAAGAAACATGAGTGAGTGATCAGATAAGTGAGAGAGGGAATGGATGGAAAGGTGGAGAGCATGTCCAGGATGGGAGGAGGAGACAGAGGAGAAGAGAGGTGGATGGTGTTAGGTCAGGGACTCTTATCTGTCCTGATTATGGATGAAGAGCGACTCTGCTGAGATGCTGCTAATCTCCCTGTGTTCTGTCAGCTCATAGGCTCTCCTGCTTTTCTCTCTCTCTCTCTCTCTCTCTCTCTCTCTCTCTCTCTGTTCTCACTATTTCTCTTTTATCTTTTCTATTTATTTAACTTATTCTTTATCACTGTCTCTATTCTTTCACTCTTTTTCTCTCATTATCTTTTACTTATTCTCTCTCACTTTGTATCTCTCCTCATTTCTCTCTCTCTCCCCCTCTCTCCCCTCTCCCCTTCTTTCTCACTTTGTATCCCTCTCGCCCTCTCCCCTCTCTCTCCCCTCTCTCACTCCCTCTCTCTCCTCTCTCACTTTGTATCTCTTGCCCTCTCTCTCCCTCTCTCCCTGTATCTCTCCCTCTCTCTCTCTCTCTCTCTCTCCCTGTATCTCTCCCTCTCTCTCTCATCCTCTCTCTCACCCCCCTCTCTCTCACCCCCTCTTTTTCTCATCCCCACTCTCTCGCCCCCTCTCTCTCCCTCCCTCTCCGTCTCTCTCCCTCCCTCGCCCTCCCTCCCTCTCTCTACCTCCCTCTCTCTCTCTCTCCCTCTCTCTCTGTCTCTCTCCCTCTCTCTCTCTCTCCCTCTCTCTCCATCTCTTTCTCTCCCTCTCTCACCCTCTCTTTAAGCCTGGTCTTTGTCTCTGGCGCTGTGTCTGTGTCTGTGTTGCTTAGATGATAGTTGGGTGTGTTAGTAGTGAGAGGGCTCAGCCAAAGACGCCGTCCTAGCTCTGATCAAAGTGTCTTCTGTTCCAATTAGCTTGGGAGGATACAGAGAGAGGAACAGAGAGAGTTGGGGTGAAGGGAGAGCAAGATGGGGAAAGAGAGGTACAGAGCAGAAAGAACAGTCACTGATTTTGAATAGAATTTTAAATGGAGTCTGAAGCTAGTCAAGGCAGCAGCAGAGCTGTTAAAGCAGAAGTCTGTATTCCACAGGAGGTTGGAGGCACCTTAATTGGGGAGGATGGGCTCATGGTAATGGCTGGAGTGGAATAGGTGGAATGGTTTCCAGGTGTTTGATGCCATTCCATTTGCTCCGTTCCGGCCATTATTGTGAGCCGTCCTCCCCTCAGCAGCCTCCTGTGATGTATTCACACGTCATTAATGTCTATGATTAACCTTCCTATGTCAATACAATCCAGATCATCTTTATCACATCAATTACCAACGGAGATTTAACATAATAGGTCTGTAAAAAAATGAATAGTTGGATGTATTCCTTAAAGGGTTACACTCAAACTTTACTGTGTTAAAATAATAATTCAATTAAATTCAAATAATTATAAAAGGTTACAGTCAGAGTTTTGCAAGGCTAGAGAAAGAGACAAACTGTTAATAGCAACCATCATTATCCATACAGTTTCTAACCATGCGCTAATTTGGCTTCAGCCCTCATCATTTGTGAAATTGCTCACCCTGCCTCCTTCCCTAGATCCCTATTAGCTGAGGGTGGGCATATGCAGGCAGCATCAATTATGAACTCTAATGAGTTGACCTTGGGTGCCTGGGCTGAAATAACGCTGCTGTCAGCATCATTACTGGCCTGTACAAGACTGATACACACACAGATACAGCCTGTCTCCTGGCTGCTAGGACATCCACAGGGATAGAGGGAGAGAGGAAGGACATGGCTACGGGGCAGACGGGGAGAGACACCAGAAACGATCTCCCTTAGCGTAGATGGCAGGGGATCATTACACTAGACCCAGGTCAGTTCATTGGTCAATTTCCTGTTGATGAGGTGCTGAGACACTGTGGGCTTGGGTTAACATTATGTAGGGTTGTATTGTCTATGTGAAGCTGTGAGCAGCAGACTGATGTTTTTGTGGGAATGGAGGGAGCAGTGGCTTGCTGGCTGGCTGTCTGGCTGGCTGTCTGGCTGGCTGTCTGGCTGGCTGTCTGGCTGGTTGGCTTGCTGTCTGGCTTGCTGTCTGGCTGGTTGGCTTGCTGTCTGGCTGGCTGTCTGGCTGGCTGTCTGGCTGGCTGTCTGGCTGGCTGTCTGGCTGGCTGTCTGGCTGTCTGGCTGGCTGTCTGGCTGGCTGTCTGGCTGGCTGGCTTGGTCTGGCTGGCTGTCTGGCTGGCTGGCTGGTTGGCTGGCTGTCTGGCTGGTTGGCTGGTTAGCTGGCTGTCTGGCTGGTTGGCTTGCTGTCTGGCTGGCTGTCTGGCTGGTTGGCTTGCTGTCTGGCTGGCTGTCTGGATGTTTTGCTGGCTGTCTGTCTGGCTGGCTGGTTGGCTGGCTGTCTGTTTCGCTGACTGGCTGGCTGGTTGGTTGGCTGGCTGTCTAGTTGGCTGTCGGAAGAGGAGGAGGAGGAGGCAGTGAACTTTCTGGTGATTAGGAGCCATAATGCCTCATAACCCACAACAAACAACACCTTTAGACGATCAGAGGAGGAGTAGGAGGGAAGGAGAAAGGGAGGCTAGAAAGGAGGGAGAAAAAGAGGAAGTAATTCAAGATGGGGAATGTCCAAGCTGTATGTGTTTAGAAGAAGAGAGGGAGGAAAAAATAAGTTAGAGCTCAGGAATTGCAGAAGGTTATCAGAGTAAGGTGGTATGTAGAGAGGAAAGAGAGGAGGATGAGGGAAGAGGAAGAGGAGGAGGCTCAACAATGCTCAATGAGAGAAGAAGTTGGTTTAGGGAAGAGGAGGAGGAGGCTCAACAATGCTCAATGAGAGAAGAAGTTGGTTTAGGGAAGCGGAGAGGAAACCCTCCCGTGGGTAGATGAATAAAATATTTAATCTCTGCATCTTTGAGTCATCAGTCTGTTCTGAGAGAGAGAGAGAGAGAGAGAGGACATACGGGAGGTGTGCATCATGCCGTCATGTTAATATCTTCACAACCAGCAGTATGCAGACCACATCCAGCATCCTCTATCACATGGTCTCATTTCAGTTAGATACTGAATGTCGGTAATAAAACGTGATTGTCCTTCTTACCTTGAGTCATATAGAGCTGTCAGCATTATCTGAGATATGCAGAGTTACAAGCATCCCTGAAGATTGGCAGAAACACTGTTTATGATGATACAACAGTTCAGCTATTTATTCTCATCGCCTCAGGGGACCAGGAGTTCTCTGCATCTCTAAATGGAGTTTCTGAAAAATAGAAAAGTTGTTTGTGTGGGAGGAGAAAAGTTCAGAGGCATCGAGAATTGATTGTCCGTAAGGGGTTCAGTTTTGCCAGCTACGCAGGACAAATGCTTCATGCATGCATAGTGTCTAGCTGTACAATGTGTTTTGTCAGTACATCAATATGTGCCACAATAGCATAACAATGTATCAGAAGTGAATTGAATCGTGACTTGGATGTAGGACATCCCAACGAATGGGCATCCTAGTTTTCAATGTTTAACCCATAGACTAATATCAAGAGAGGGGAGAGGGAGAACGTTTCAGATCAACATACGTACAGTACATGAACTCTTCTCATCCACTCCCACCCTTATCTCTCCTCCTTCCCCCCTCAAAACCTGGTACCCACAATATCTCTCCTTTCTCTCTCTGCGAGGTGAGTTGAAAATATCCTCCATCTTGCCTTGCCTTTGTTGCCATGACGATGCTCCACAGCACCTCAGTAGGGACTGTCCCCTTGGGGATGATAGGATCGACAGAGGGAGAGGGGAGAGAGAGAGGGGAGGGAGGGAGGGAGGGAGGGAGGGAGAGGGAGGGAGGGAGGGAGGGAGGGAGGGAGGGGGAGGGAGGGAGGGAGGGAGGGAGGGAGGGAGGGAGGGAGGGAGGGGGAGGTAAATGGCAAGAAGAAAAGAGATGGGTGTAGATGAAGAATAAGAGGAAGATATTGAAAGGTGACTAGAAAGACAACATGGGGATGTGTAGAAGAAGGTGAAGGAGTTTAGCCAAACAAAATAGGATATTTGTCATGTTCCTGTAGCACTCTGACGTATGGACAGTTGAGAACAGCCATTCATTCCCTTAGTGTGGGCACTGCTGAGAACATATCCAAGGCCACAGCCTGAACAGAGCATAGACACACTGAAATAATACAGTGCCTTGCGAAAGTATTCGGCCCCCTTGAACTTTGCGACCTTTTGCCACATTTCAGGCTTCAAACATAAAGATATAAAACTGTATTTTTTTGTGAAGAATCAACAACAAGTGGGACACAATCATGAAGTGGAACGATATTTCAAACTTTTTTAACAAATCAAAAACTGAAAAATTGGGCGTGCAAAATTATTCAGCCCCTTTACTTTCAGTGCAGCAAACTCTCTCCAGAAGTTCAGTGAGGATCTCTGAATGATCCAATGTTGACCTAAATGACTAATGATGATAAATACAATCCACCTGTGTGTAATCAAGTCTCCGTATAAATGCACCTGCACTGTGATAGTCTCAGAGGTCCGTTAAAAGCGCAGAGAGCATCATGAAGAACAAGGAACACACCAGGCAGGTCCGAGATACTGTTGTGAAGAAGTTTAAAGCCGGATTTGGATACAAAAAGATTTCCCAAGCTTTAAACATCCCAAGGAGCACTGTGCAAGCGATAATATTGAAATGGAAGGAGTATCAGACCACTGCAAATCTACCAAGACCTGGCCGTCCCTCTAAACTTTCAGCTCATACAAGGAGAAGACTGATCAGAGATGCAGCCAAGAGGCCCATGATCACTCTGGATGAACTGCAGAAATCTACAGCTGAGGTGGGAGACTCTGTCCATAGGACAACAATCAGTCGTATATTGCACAAATCTGGCCTTTATGGAAGAGTGGCAAGAAGAAAGCCATTTCTTAAAGATATCCATAAAAAGTGTTGTTTAAAGTTTGCCACAAGCCACCTGGGAGACACACCAAACATGTGGAAGAAGGTGCTCTGGTCAGATGAAACCAAAATTGACAACAATGCAACAATGCAAAACGTTATGTTTGGCGTAAAAGCAACACAGCTCATCACCCTGAACACATCATCCCCACTGTCAAACTTTCGCAAGGCACTGTACATGTCATGTACCCCCACGCACACACCCACCCACTCACATGTCGACTCTAACACACCCACCCACCCACCACTTTCTCCCCATAATCTCCTCATGAATAGATGTCCCTACCCAGTCAGCTGGGTGGCTATGGCACAGTTAAGACAGACTCACAGCGTCTCTCTCTTAGCCAAGTGTTAAACCTGGAACGCTCCACAGCTCCACTCTCTTAGAGTCCTCAGTCCATTACAGATCAACTCACTGACCACTCTGCTCTTTCACTCCAACACTGTTTACTTCCCAAAATTAGCATCACAATAGCCAGGCCCTCTTAGTCATTCAGACAGCATGGTCTGCTCAATGTTCAGAAGACTGGGCCTTTTAAGCCAGTGTTCCATTCTTAGTGATCAATCCAGAGGCCTTTAACACGAGAGACGGGCCAACGGATTCATTGTTCCGTTTCCGAGTATTGAGCAGAGCCTTGTTGTCATTCAGCTGCTCAGGCTCAGGCAAGAACTAGGTGGTGTGAGCACAATGCATCATTCACACCTGGTGGGTGTATGTTGGATGGGATGGGGGGTTATGTTTTATTCTATTTTATTTCACCTTTATTTAACTAGGCAAGTCAGTTAAGAACAAATTCTTATTTACAATGACGAGGGCCTGGGAATAAAAACATTTAATGAATACAGTGTAAATATAGAACAAAACACACATCACAACAGGAGAGACAACACAACACTACATAAAGAGAGACCTAAGACAAGAACATAGCAAGGTAGCAGCACATGACAACACAGCATGGTAGCAACACAACATAGCAACACAACATGGTAGCAGAACAAAACATGGTACAAACGTTATTGAGCACAGTCAACAGCACAAAGATCAAGTGTGTGTGTAGTGTGTGTGTGTGTGTGTGTGTAATATCCCCAAAAAATGTTTGGCTGTAGCTAATAATGCAAGAAATGTCCTGAGCAGAAATTGAAAGAAATAACCCCCTAAAATAATACTGTTGTCTAGGACCTAGAAGCAGGCCGTCATGTCTGTCGGTGTCATCTTGTAGGAAGTGCATAGAGGATGTTGTTCCCACTGTGACGATTACAACTTATCCAACCAGAAACTGTGGATAGATGGCAGCATTCATGCAAAACTGAAACCGAAAACCACCACATTTACGGCAAGGTGACTAGGAACATGGATGAGTACAAACAGTGTAGTTATTCCCTCAGTAAGACAATCAAACTGGCAAAAAGACAGTACAGGGACAAAGTCAAGTCGCAATTCAACAGCTCAGATAGGAGATGTATGTGGCAGCGACCTGGACAAGCTATTCACCTTCTTCACCACTTCCACGTGAGTAAAACATTTATGCGTGTTAACCGTCGTAAGGCTGTCGGCCCAGGCGGCATCCCAAGCCACGTCCACAAAGCTTGTGTACGGACATATTCAATCAATCCTTATCCCAGTCTGTTGTCCCCACTTCAAGATGTCCACCATTGTTCCTGTACCCAAGAAAGCGAAGGTAACTGAACTAAATTACGATTGCCCGTAGCACTCACTTCTGTCATCATGAAGTGCTTTGAGAGGCTAGTTAAGGATATCACCTCCACCTACCCCACACCTCCAATTTGCATACCGCCCCAACAGATCCACGGATGATGCAATTGCCATTGCACTGGACATTGCCCTATCTGGACAAGAGGAATACCTGTAT
The DNA here is from genome assembly GCF_018296145.1 of Oncorhynchus tshawytscha. Lineage (NCBI taxonomy): Eukaryota > Metazoa > Chordata > Actinopteri > Salmoniformes > Salmonidae > Oncorhynchus > Oncorhynchus tshawytscha. The sequence goes on along the minus strand of NC_056450.1, from coordinate 28,528,560 downwards.
GGGGGAAAGCTGTTCTTCGGCTACTGATCAGCCTTCAACACCATAGTGCCCTCCTAGCTCATCACTAAGCTTTGGGCCCTGGGTCTGAACCCTGCCCTGTGTAACACGGGTGCCCCACAAGGGTGCGTGCTCAGCCCCCTTCTCTACTCCTTGTCCACCCATGACTGTGTGGCCACACACGTCTCCAACGCAATCATCAAGTTTGCAGAAGACACAAGAATGGTAGACCTGATTACCAACAACAATGAGACAGCCCTGGCGGGGTAGTGCCAGGAAAATAACCAGGAAAATAACCTCCCCTTCAAATGAAGGGGCTGATAGTGGACTTCAGTAGATAGCAGAGACAGCACACCCCCATCCACATCAATGAGGCTGCAGTGGAGAGAGTGAAAACCTTCATGTTCCTCGGCAACCTGAAATGGTCCAGCCACACAGACAGTGTGGTAAAAAAGGTCATTCGTCTTGGCACCTAAGACCTTCACGAACTTCTACAGATGCACCATTGACAGCATGCTGTCAGGCTGTATCACTGCCTGGTATGGCAATTGCACCATCCTCAACCGCAGGGCTCTCCAGAGGATGGTGTGGTCTGCCCAGAGCATCACCAAAGCATACTGCCTTCCCTCCAGGACTTCTACAGCCCCCGGTGTCACAGGAAGAATAAGAAGATCATCAAAGACCTCAGCCACCAGGCACTACAGGTGCATCAAAGCTGGGACCAAGAGACTGAAAAACAGCCTATACTGTATCTCCAGGACTGTTCAATAGTCACCACAAGCCGGCCTCTGCCCAGTACCATGCCCTGCAAATAGTCTCTGTTACTAACTGGCCTCCGCCCTGTACACTGCCCTGAACTTAGTCTCTGTTACTAACCGGCCTGTACCCTGCCCTACACTTAGTCTCTGTTACTAACCGGCCTGTACCCTGCCCTGCACTTAGTCTCTGTTACTAACCGGCCTGTACCATGCCCTGCACTTAGTCTCTGTTACTAACCGGCCTCCACCCTGTACCATGTCCTGCACTTAGTCTCTGTTACTAACCGGCCTGTACCATGTCCTGCACTTAGTCTCTGTTACTAACCGCCTGTACCCTGCCCTGTACCCTGCCCTGCACTTAGTCTCTGTTACTAACCGGCCTGTACCCTACCCTCCGTCCTGTACCATGTCCTGCACTTAGTCTCTGTTACTAACCGGCCTCCGCCCTGTACCATGTCCTGCACTTAGTCTCTGTTACTAACCGGCCTGTACCATGTCCTGCACTTAGTCTCTGTTACTAACCAGCCTCCGCCATGTACCCTGCCCTGCACTTAGTCTCTGTTACTAACCGCCCAGTACCCTGCCCTGCACTTATTCTCTGTTACTAACCGGCCTGTACCATGCCCTGCACTTAGTCTCTGTTACTAACCGGCCTTCGCCCTGTACCCTACCCTGAACTTAGTCACTGTTACTAAACGGCCTGTACCATGCCCTGCACTTAGTCTCTGTTACTAACCGGCCTTCGCCCTGTACCCTACCCTGAACTTAGTCTCTGTTACTAACCGGGCCTCCGCCCAGTACCCTGCCCTGCACTTAGTCTCTGTTACTAACCGGCCTTCGCCCTGTACCCTACCCTGAACTTAGTCACTGTTACTAACCGGGCTGCCGCCCAGTACCCTGCCCTGAACTTAGTCACAGTTACTAACCGGCCTTCGCCCTGTACCCTACCCTGAACTTAGTCTCTGTTACTAACCGGCCTCCGCCCAGTACCCTACCCTGAACTTAGTCACTGTTACTAACCGGGCTTCCGCCCAGTACCCTGCCCTGAACATAGTCACTGTTACTAACCGGCCTCCGCCCAGTACCCTACCCTGAACTTAGTCACTGTTACTAACCGGGCCTCCGCACAGTACCCTACCCTGCACTTAGTCACTGTTACTAACCGGCCTCCGCCCAATACTCTACCCTGCACTTAGTCACTGTTACTAACCGGGCCTCCGCCCAGTACCCTACCCTGAACTTAGTCACTGTTACTAACCGGGCTGCCGCCCAGTACCCTGCCCTGCACTTAGTCACTGTTACTAAACGAGGGCCTCCGCCCAGTACCCTGCCCTGCACTTAGTCACTGTTACTAACCGGGCCTCCGCCCAGTACCCTGCCCTGCACTTAGTCACTGTTACTAACCGGGCCTCCGCCCAGTACCCTACCCTGAACTTAGTCACTGTTACTAACCGGGCCTCCGCCCAGTACCCTACCCTGAACTTAGTCACTGTTACTAACCGGGCCTCTGCCCAGTACCATGCCCTGCACTTAGTCACTGTTACTAGCCAGCTACCACCCGTTCCTCAAACCTGCACCTTAGAGACTGCTGCCCTATGTACATTGAACACTGGTCACTTTAATAATGTTTACATACTGTTTCACCTACTTCATAAGTATATTCTGCATTCTAGTCAAGGCTCATCCTATATACAGTGCCTTGCGAAAGTATTCGGCCCCCTTGAACTTTGCAACCTTTTGCCACATTTCAGGCTTCAAACATAAAGATATAAAACTGTATTTTTTTGTGAAGAATCAACAACAAGTGGGACACAATCATGAAGTGGAACGACATTTATTGGATATTTCAAACTTTTTTAACAAATCAAAAACTGAAAAATTGGGCGTGCAAAATTATTCAGCCCCTTTACTTTCAGTGCAGCAAACTCTCTCCAGAAGTTCAGTGAGGATCTCTGAATGATCCAATGTTGACCTAAATGACTAATGATGATAAATACAATCCACCTGTGTGTAATCAAGTCTCCGTATAAATGCACCTGCACTGTGATAGTCTCAGAGGTCCGTTAAAAGCGCAGAGAGCATCATGAAGAACAAGGAACACACCAGGCAGGTCCGAGATACTGTTGTGAAGAAGTTTAAAGCCGGATTTTGATACAAAAAGATTTCCCAAGCTTTAAACATCCCAAGGAGCACTGTGCAAGCGATAATATTGAAATGGAAGGAGTATCAGACCACTGCAAATCTACCAAGACCTGGCCGTCCCTCTAAACTTTCAGCTCATACAAGGAGAAGACTGATCAGAGATGCAGCCAAGAGGCCCATGATCACTCTGGATGAACTGCAGAGATCTACAGCTGAGGTGGGAGACTCTGTCCATAGGACAACAATCAGTCGTATATTGTACAAATCTGGCCTTTATGGAAGAGTGGCAAGAAGAAAGCCATTTCTTAAAGATATCCATAAAAAGTGTCGTTTAAAGTTTGCCACAAGCCACCTGGGAGACACACCAAACATGTGGAAGAAGGTGCTCTGGTCAGATGAAACCAAAATTGAACTTTTTGGCAACAATGCAAAATGTTATATTTGGCGTAAAAGCAACACAGCACAACCCTGAACACACCATCCCCACTGTCAAACATGGTGGTGGCAGCATCATGGTTTGGGCCTGCTTTTCTTCAGCAGGGACAGGGAAGATGGTTAAAATTGATGGGAAGATGGATGGAGCCAAATACAGGGCCATTCTGGAAGAAAACCTGATGGAGTCTGCAAAAGACCTGAGACTGGGACGGAGATTTGATGATCAATGGTCCAAAAGATAAAGCAAAATCTACAATGGAATGGTTCAAAAATAAACATATCCAGGTGTTAGAATGGCCAAGTCAAAGTCCAGACCTGAACCCAATCGAGAATCTGTGGAAAGAACTGAAAACTGCTATTCACAAATGCTCTCCATCCAACCTCACTGAGCTCGAGCTGTTTTGCAAGGAGGAATGGGAAAAAATGTCAGTCTCTCGATGTGCAAAACTGATAGAGACATACCCCAAATGACTTACAGCTGTAATCGCAGCAAAAGGTGGCGCTACAAAGTATTAACTTAAGGGGGCTGAATAATTTTGCACGGCCAATTCTTCAGTTTTTGATTTGTTAAAAAAGTTTGAAATATCCAATAAATGTCGTTCCACTTCATGATTGTGTCCCACTTGTTGTTGATTCTTCACAAAAAAATACAGTTTTATATCTTTATGTTTGAAGCCTGAAATGTGGCAAAAGGTCGCAAAGTTCAAGGGGGCCGAATACTTTCGCAAGGCACTGTAATTACTGCTCTACACACCTTCCCTATTCACATACTGTCCATACTGTCTATACAGCATCATATACATATACTGTAGATTTATATTCCGGACCTTAACATTGCTCCTTCTAATTCTTAATTCCTTTATTTTTATTTGTGTGTATTGTTTTGTATTGTTAGATATACTGCACTGTTGGAGCTAGAAACATAAGCATTTCGCTGCACCTGCGATAACATCGACAAAATATGTTTATGCGACCATTAACATTTGATTTGATCTGATGTTGCGTGTGTGCTCGCACATGCGTGTGTGTGTGTTTGTGTGTGTGTGTGTGTGTGAGAGTGAAAGGAGGGATGTGTGTTTCCCTCCTACAATATGTGATATTGTATCTCCTTTTGTCCCTTGTGCATCAGCGGGCCTCTACATAACCTGGGCATTGGTCTAGATTTAAATCACAGTGGCAGCAAGGACAGAACTGAGAGACGTGTACATCACAGTGCTGGAACTACTCTAACACAGTGAGGCGCTGAACCACGTGTGAACATGCATTACCGCAGCAAGACATGTAAATCTGCTGCTTTAGCTGCATAAGTGGGCTGTTTGCAGAGCAGGGACAAGTCCATTACAATCATTTCAATGCAGTAGTGGGCATTTAATTCACATTGAAAATTGCTCCAGATTATTTATCATATCTTATCAATTTGATGTGTAGGTCAGATTTAATGCCAGCCTGGCCGCAGATCTGAATACACTTTAGCTACTGTTCCCCTGACTAGCGATATACAGTATCATCAATATATTATTGAGTGGCATTAGGTAGGTCCACAATGCAAAACAATGTTTGGGAACCACTGGTCTAATCAACCTCTGTTGATCTTCTGATGTAACTTATGTGCATCCTGACACACACACACACACACACACACACACACACACACACACACACACTCATCATTCATCATTCACATGCTTGCTATGATGTTCCTCCCACTCCTTGCCATTATAGGCAATTCCACTGTCTGAAAAAAAGAGAGAGGGAGAGAGAAAGAGAGGATGAATTATGAATCATGGAGAGGGGCTTCGCAGGCAGCAACAGAAAGTTTGAACATTTAATGATTTTCGCCAATGCAGCAGAATGGGTAAAGAAAGAGCTTTCCTATCGTGTGTTAACATTGCCGGAAGGTTCCATTGATGTTTTCAGAGTGTTTTCTTTGTGCTGGGTTGCGGGATAGTGACAGCGTGAGGGCATGCATCGTTCACAGGTGAACCTTAAATCAGTTTGAGATTAAAGTGGAGGATGGTTTATTGGCTTTATCTAAGGTGGATGAGATGCAGGAGAGAGGCTGAACCCTGGTAGATGGAGATACCTCAGGGATCAAACACTCTTCGGGAGGTATTCATTATACCTTCTCTAGAAAGTACAGATGCATCATGCTCCATGTTAAACAGAAAGCGCTACTGTAGTTTGATAATGACCTCTAATGCGCTATTAAATTCCCTACTTACATTATACATCAATCTGGTTTCCTAGGTAGTATGCTATCAATCTGGTTTCCTAGGTAGTATGCTATCAATCTGGTTTCCTAGGTAGTATGCTATCAATCTGGTATCCTAGGTAGTATGCTATCAATCTGGTTTCCTAGGTAGTATGCTATCAATCTGGTATCCTAGGTAGTATGCTATCAATCTGGTTTCCTAGGTAGTATGCTATCAATCTGGTATCCTAGGTAGTATGCTATCAATCTGGCATCCTAGGTAGTATGCTATCAATCTGGTTTCCTAGGTAGTATGCTATCAATCTGGTATCCTAGGTAGTATGCTATCAATCTGGTATCCTAGGTAGTATGCTATCAATCTGGTATCCAAGGTAGTATTCTGCTGCAGGTGTTTTTTTATAATAGCCTACATGACCTTAGATTTATAAGGTTCTATCTGCAAAAATATGATTCTGAGATAATTGGATTTAACATTCCAAACCCTCATTGGTAAAACATGTTTTATCTTGTATTCTTTATGGCTTAACAACGGGAGAATATTACCTAGGTAGAGGACATTGTACAGAACAAGGCTATGTCAATAACTCAGTGTTGACAAAATGCAGCTAGAACCTTAGAATTCCTGTTGAATTGATACAAAGACAAAGAAGGAAGGGACAATAGTGCTTATCGGTATCTCTGCTGCTCTGCTCAGTGGGCTACTTGTCATGGATTCCGTACCAGTTGCTTGAAACAGGTTGATTGTATCAGTTGGTTTTACAATTTAGGGTTTTGTTTCACAGCTAAACTGTGTGAATGGATATCATGGTTGTGAGGGGTTTGGAATAAACTGTTCACTTTAAATGTAGATTATTGGTATTCATCATCCCATTACTTCTGTGTGTGTGTGTGTGTGTGTGTGTGTGTGTGTGTGTGTGTGTGTGTGTGTGTGTGTGTGTGTGTGTGTGTGTGTGTGTGTGTGTGTGTGTGTGTGTGTGTGTGTGTGAGAAGGAGAGTCGGGGGGGTAGGGGTGGATGCCAGCAAGCAAGCCACAACGTGCAAGGATGAGGTGGGGGGCATAGGAAAAAAAGAGAGGGGGAGAAAGAGAGGGAGGGAGTAGACAAGATCTGCTTCTCAATGTGTGAGCGTTAAGCAGAGGAGCTGCTGCCTGCTGTAGGTGAACACACAGAGACTTTCAGAAGATGTTCTCAGTGAGAGGGGAGCTGACAATGGCCTTCCATATCATGCTCAATCTCCTGGACTCCTGGTAATACAGCAGGATCTTCATTTGATCAGGAAATGTAAAACTTGTAGTGTATTTGAGGTTTAAAAAGGATTCTGAAGTTTAATTTCCCGATGAAATTTCAAACGTGATCTTCCCTTACGAAAAATGTATCAACCCCTGCAAAAATGTGCATTAATTATAATCCACATAATAATTCACATTTCCTGTTGTTGCAGGATTATTTTCCTGCTGTAGCAAATTGGCTCAAATTAAGATCCTAAATCTGTAGTTAAGATTCTACCTGCAGAGTGCTGTGTCTTATTCTCGTTTGGTGGTTTAGTCGCTCAGTGGCTCTTCTTCAGTGGTACGGTGGATGGGAGCAACCTTCTGCAGCGTCAGTCAGTCAGTCAGCTTCACTAATGCAGAGAGATCAGTAGCTCCTGTCTTAGTAGCAGGAGAGAGAAGGGGAGAGAGAGAGAGAGAGAGAGAGAGAGAGAGAGGGGAGGTGAGAGAGGGTGAGAGAGAGAGAGAGGGTGAGCGAGAGAGAGCGAGAGAGAGAGAGAGAGAGAGAGGAGAGAGAGAGAGAGGGTGAGAGAGAGAGAGAGAGAGAGAGGGTGAGAGAGAGAGAGAGGGTGAGAGAGAGAGAGAGAGGGTGAGCGAGAGGGAGGGAGAGGGGAGGGAGGGAGAGGAGAGGGAGAGGGTTAGCAGACCGCATGGGGAGGCGGTGATCACTCTGGCTAACGCACAACGTAGCACAGCGCAGCGCCACTCTGAGAATGAGAGAGAGTGAGAGCTGGGCTAGCTCAGCTCTGCAGCAGGACCCGTCGTCCTTCCCTCCATCCTTGCATCCCTCCGTCTGTCTGGTGAAGTGGTTGTTTTTGCTCGGGGTGAACGGTTACGGAGTAACGCCGGTCATTAATGCTCTCTCTGTCTCTCTGCCGCTGCTTTGCAGGAGTGGTGCCAGCCAAGAGGAGCCCCAAGCTGGTGGTAAGTACAACACAACTCTCCTCTCCTTCTTCTCCTCCCTTCTTCTCCCTTTCCTCCTCTGCATGTGTTAGTGTTATTCCCCCGGTGCATGCCTGCTTTCTACTGGATGGATGTGGGGGCTATTTAAAGAACAAAAGACATGGAGCCTTCCATATACCTCCCCTGCTCCTTTTCTTTCTCCCCTCTTTCTCCTCTCTCTCTCCCTCACTGTCTGTGACCTCCTTTTCTTTCTCTCTTTCTGAAACTCCCCAATGCTCCCTCTCCCTGTCTTTTCTCTCTCCATATTATATATCTCTTTCTCTCCCGCTCTCTCTCCTATCCTCCCTCCACCTCTCCCATGCTGTCATACTATCAGCGATTAAGGTTGGCCTTGGTGCCCTGGTTGAGTCGTTGTATTAGTGACCAGCTGGTAGGGGTGGCATAGGGTCATGGATGAGGGGAAAGAGGGAGGAGGGAGGGGCTGTCATAGTAGTGGTTTGTGTAGAGGAGGATAGATGAACAAATAATGAGGGAAAGACCTGAAGGAAATGTTAGAGGCATTCTATGGGAGTGACTCACATGCTTGAGCCCAGAGGTACAGTGGACAGAGAGGAGGAGAGGCACACTAGCTACCTCAGTGCTGGAGCAGTAGGATGGCCTCTCCAGGGACAATAACTTTATTCTGAGGTTTAAAGAGCGAATGCCTCCTCATCCTTAACACACATCTTAACCTGATATGAAGTCAATACCGGCTATGAGGAGACAACACTAGAGCTGTAAATAACACTCAGCCCATGGCATCCCCTGGAGCCTCATCCAGAGGGTAAAGTTGTCCCTAGAATGGATCCTAGATCCGTTTTGTGTTCTGCCACCCTATTGGTTTAAATCAGTATTTGGGGAGGCAGCAAAGGAGGAACACTCCACTCATAGTGATTTTATGCTCCCAACTGTGTTTTTATTATGACTGTTTATCAAACCTTAGCTCGTCATCAGGTAAAGGGAGGGTGGGCTAAACCTAGTTCAGTGCCAAACTGGCAACTTCTACCCACAGCCATCCACAGAGTATGTATACTATAGGAATGTGGATAATACATTACATACATATTTCAGCGTTCCTGTTAACAGGAAGAAGGGCTATTTGGGATTAGGGATTAGTGAGATATGGCATCGGTCATAGATGGGGCATCGCTGATTGAGGTCATGTGACAGGGTGGGGGAGGGGAAGGGCTCTGTAAGGGTTGAGCGGGGGCAATGGTGACCCTGGTCGGTTGCCACTGTCAATTCATTTTTCACGATGGGAAAGCAGTCTTTGTGTTGTATCATTGAAATGTCAGGCTGCATGCAAGTCTGTGTCAGCCTCTAAGCGCTGTTCTGCCTCTGATGCTGGGCTTTAAAATATGTTCTTAGAGTACACTGCCATTTGCAAGAGTGTTTTTGTTTCTACTAACAAGCTTGGGTTTGCTTTTCCTCTCATTCATGATGTTGATTTTAATATTTGATCAACCATAACAAATATCATAGAACTGTCAAATGTCTTAATGTATCTAGATACAACCTGATGACATGGTTTCCTTGGCCTGAACCTGTATGTTCAATGTGTTAGACACCTCCAGGTTTTTCATATTCCATTTTGACAAGCTTCTTCAAATGTCCCACAGTCTTAGAACCAAGCTTAGAGGTCTTATATTCAGTGAATTGCACTGAACTGAATATATCTTTTTTGTATAAAAAATATATAAAAAACTGAAAACTAGTGCTATTGGCTGAGAGGTTTGGTACATTAATTCTGTACAATTGTGAAAATGATGATAATGCCCTTTTAGTGTAAGAGCTATTTGAGAAGACCGTCTGAAATTTCAGCCCATTTTGGTAGGAAGCATTTCTCGCCTTCCTGGTGTCATGATAAATGGGGGGACATGAACGTAGTGTGTGTATGAATAAACACATCGTGTTGTCTTATTGTAATATAAAGAAACTATTCAGAGACTGTTCTGTGTGTGGGCGTCATAGAAACCATGTCATCTCTCCCGCACACCGTTAGAATGCAGCTCTTACTGACCGACACAATCAATTCACTTGGTGTTTCTATGATAATGACCTTGGATGGTTGTTTCCTTATTCTCTCTCTCGACTACCTTCCCTTCTTACTCATCTCTCTTTTTTCACTCCGTCTTTATTCTGTCTTCTCTTATTCGGCCCTCTCTTTCTCCTTCTTTCTCACTATCACCTCACCTTCTTGTCTTATCTCTCTCCCCCCTTTCTCCCTCCTTTCTCTCCCTCCCCATTCTGCCCATTCAGCAGCAGCTGGAGAGGAAGGACAGTCAGAGCAGCTCCCAGCACAGTGTGTGCAGCCATCGCAGCACCCACACAGACTCTCCCAGCCACCCCTCCTCCAACATGCCCAGTGAGGCCGTAGGCCCCCCTCCGGCCGCCCCCACTCAGCTGCTGCCTGGCCTGCCTCCCCTGCCCACCCAGGACCCTGGAGATGGTACCATGACCCTCCAGAAGAAGCCAGACCCCTTCAAGATCTGGGCCCAGTCCAGGAGCATGTATGAGAGCAGACGTGAGTCATCAGTCATCACTTCACTGTGGTTGTTTGGCACAACTGAAGTGTAGGTTCAACAATGCTGCCGAACACAAATGCATCAAAAATGTATAAACTTGAGTGAATGAGCCTGGGATCTGATCATCATGCCTGTTGATTGGTGGAAAGAGAGAAACTCTTGAAACTTTTCTGATTATTCTGTTGGGATTAGACTAGGCAGTGTATGAGTGTGTTTAAGTAAGTGGGTGTTGCATTGTGTCCTGGAGGTGAAGCATTGTTAAGTACTTTGTAGGAACAGCTGTGTGTGTGTGTGTGTGTGTGTGTGTGTGTGTGTGTGTGTGTGTGTGTGTGTGTGTGTGTGTGTGTGTGTGTGTGTGTGTGTGTGTGTGTGTGTGTGTGTGTGTGTGTGTGTGTTTGAGTCAAACCTGACTCTGTGACAGAAGATGTCTCGGAGAGCTTAGTCTCCTTCAGACACAGACGTGTTTCTTGCTCTGTGAGGCTATCGACACCTCTCAATATAGGACTGTGTAGGTCTGATGCCAGCGGAATTAGGGACTAGAAATGCAGGATCACATGCATCCTACCTTGCTGACGACTCAGAAATGAAATATATGGTATATCCAGTGTTGACACAAGCCTACGTCATGAGCTACTTGACAAAAATAATGTAGATGTTCTCATCAGCAGAAAAAATAATAATCATCTATTTGAACAATAGTGTGGTGCATACAATACGTTTTCCTTGTTCTAACCCTAAGAATTGGGAATGATAGAAGGTACACTGGGCGATAGAAGGCAGCCCCGTTTTGAGTTGTAAAAGCAGAAACATCTGTTCTTAAGACTCTCCCCCATATCCTTTGCAGTCACAACTCAGGTCCTCCATTATTCATGAGTGGAGGAGGGCGCCACCCCACTTATTTACTATACTCACTACAAGTCTCTTGAGAGAAATGGTTTGCTCTCCAAACAATGGGTCATTCATTTCCATCTAGGAGCCAATATGATGACTCCTCGAGAAAAACAGTTATTCTTTATTAAAGAGTCTGGTCATTTACAGTACATTGCAACATATACAATTAAACTGAGTGGGGAGACAAGCAAACATAACTTAGTGTAATAGGAATGTAATGTTGTTTTCTCAAATGCCATTTGCACTTTATAAGAGGCAGGCTGTTGCAGGTCTGGCAACAATAATGTGTTTACATTCATGGTGTATTAAAAATGCATCCATTATCAGAATAAATTCATTATGTGTGCACGTGCAGCTTGTGTGTGTATGTATGTATGTATGTCAGTGAGTAGTGCTAGTTGCCTGCCAGCCTCAGCCTGTTTGTGTGTGTGCTAGCAGGTGGTGTTGCAGTGCTGGTTAATCAGTGCAGGTGGTGTTGCAGTGCTGGTTAATCAGTGCAGGTGGTGTTGCAGTGCTGGTTAATCAGTGCAGGTGGTGTTGCAGTACTGGTTAATCAGTGCAGGTGGTGTTGCAGTACTGGTTAATCAGTGCAGGTGGTGTTGGCCGTGTACTGGTTAATCAGTGCAGGTGGTGTTGCAGTGCTGGTTAATCAGTGCAGGTGGTGTTGCCGTGCTGGTTAATCAGTGCAGGTGGTGTTGCAGTACTGGTTAATCAGTGCAGGTGGTGTTGCCGTGCTGGTTAATCAGTGCAGGTGGTGTTGCAGTGCTGGTTAATCAGTGCAGGTGGTGTTGCAGTGCTAGTTAATCAGTATGTAAAGTAGAGCCAGTAGAATCTAGGTCTGCTGCTGATTGAATATTAACTGGGCCTGGTGATCCCTCCACCATGGAGCTGATCTTACTGTTTGTTGGGCTGGATTATTAGAATGGGTTAGAGTTGGAGATGGGGGTTGAGAGGAAAGGAGAGGTATTTAATGTGTGCTGGTGCGTCTGTGTGTCTGTCATGGACTCATATCAGCATTATGGTGCTCTGTGGTGTTGGTGGTGTCAGGAGATAGGACAGAGATAGGACTGAGACAGGGCTAGAGATGAGACCATGCTGGGACCCTCCTGCAGAGGATATGTTTTCTGACAGTTACAGGCTGTGCTTGCGTGTGTGCGTGCAAGAGAGAGAGATCTGCTGTGCTAGGGACAGTGATCAGTGGAAGGCTAATGACTTATCCAACCTGACACACACACACACACACCAACCACACACACACACACACAGACAGACAGACAGACACACAGGCAGGCAGACAGACACAGACACAGACAGACAGACAGACAGACAGACAGACAGACAGACAGACAGACAGACAGACAGACAGACAGACAGACAGACAGACAGACAGACAGACAGACAGACAGACAGACAGCTAGCTAGCTAGCTATAAAACCTGTCCATGCCCTGTGTTCAGACTGGCCCTGTGGGTGAACAGACTAACACCAAATTTCCCGTGTCCTCTCACAGCCACGCATGTTTGTGTTCCTCAGAGAGAGACGGAACGAGATAAAGAGGCAGAGAGTTAGAAGGTCACATTCATAGAGAGCATGTACATGGCATTTGTTCCTCCTGTCCTCTGGGAGCCAACCCTGCACCTGAGAGAAGGAGCCTAATATGCCCAGTGATGCAGAGGAGGGGGTGTTCATACCAGATAGTTTAATAACATTTGAATTGAAATGTAGTCCAACGCCAGGATAGTGGGCTTGAATCCCGGGACCACCCATACGTAAAATGTATGGACGCATGACTGTAAGTCGCTTTGGATAAAAGTTTCTGCAAAATGGTATATATTATATTATGAATACTGAACTTAATTGCAGTGTATTGATTAATGCAACAGTCATGTAGGTTTAACTTTCTGAGTGTCAGGTCTACTCCCTGTTTCACCTCCACTGAGCTCTTGTGTTGTGTTTTTCAGAGCCAGATTGCCAGGAGCAGGAGATCTTCCTGTGGCGGAAGGATACAGGTTTTGGGTTCCGCATCCTGGGAGGAAATGAGGCCGGAGAGCCGGTGAGTATCTCTGCACCGTTCCTCCACCATATCCCTTGTCTGTCACAGGTTTTTGGATGCACCAACGAAAAGCAAAAGGTTTGTAATGGGATCTTTTCATGCAGCACACCATTCATTTACAGTACTTTCGGAAAATATTCAGACCCCTTGAGTTTTTCCACATTTTGTTACATTATCAGTTATCATGGACTATCCGTATTAAAAAATGTTTTAAAATTGTTTTTTTTTCCACTCATCAATCTACACACAATAACCCATAATGACAAAGCAAAAACGTTTTTTAAATTTAATTTGTTTTAATTTTTGTATATAAACATTTTTAAAATTAAATATCACATTTACATAAGTACTCAGACCCTTTACTCAATACTTTGTTGATGCACCTTTGGCAGTGGTTACAGCCTCGAGTCTTCTTGGGTGTGACGCTACAACCTTGGCACACCTGTATTTAAGGAGTTTCTCCCATTCTTCTCTGCAGATCCTCTCAAGCTCTGTCAGGTTGGATGGGGAGCATTGCTGCACAGCTATTTTCAGGTCTCTCCAGAGATGTTCGATCGGGTTCAAGTCCAGGCTCTGGCTGGGCCACTCAAAGCTATTCAGAGACTTGCTTTGTCTTGGCTGTGTGCTTAGGGTCGTTGTCCTGTCGGAAGGTGAACCTCCGTCCCTGTCTGAGGTCCTGAGAGCTCTGGAGCATGTTTTCATCAAGGATCTCTCTATATGTTGCTCCGTTCATCTTTCCCTCAATCATGACTAGTCTCCTTGCCGCTGAAAAACATCCCCATAGCATGATGATGCCATCACCATGCTTCACCGTAGGGATGGTGCCAGGTTTCCTCCAGACATGACACTTGTTATTCAGGCCAAATTGTTCAGTCTTGGTTTCATCAGACCAGAGCATCTTGTTTCTCATGGTCTTAGAGTCTTTGAGTGCCTTTTGGCAAACTCCAAGCGGGCTGTCATGTGCCTTTTACTGAGGAGTAGCTTCTGTCTGGTCACTCTACCATGAAGGCTTGATTGGTGGTGTGCTGCAGAGATGGTTGTCCTTCTTGAAGGTTTTCCCATCTCCACAGAGGAACTCTAGAGCTCTGTCAGAGTGACCATTGGTTCTTGGTCACCTCCCTGACCAATGCCCTTCTCTCCTGATTGCTCAGTTCGGCCGGGCGGCCAGCTCAAAGAAGAGTCTTGGTGGTTCCAAACTTCTTCCATTTAAGAATGATGGAGGCCACTATGTTCTTGGGGACCTTCAATGCTGCAGAAATGTTTTGGTACCCTTCCCCAGATCTGTGCCTCGACGCAATCCTGTCTCGGAGCTCTACAGACAATTCCTTCCACCTCATGACTTGGTTTTTGCTCTGACATGCACTGTCAACTGTGAGACCTTGGGGCGGCAGGGTAGCCTAGTGGTTAGAGGGTTGGACTAGCAGCCAGGTTGCAAGTTCAAATCCCCGAGCTAACAAGGTACAAATCTGTCGTTCTGCCCCTGAACAGGCAGTTAACCCACTGTTCCTAGGCCGTCATTGAAAATAAGAATTTGTTCTTAACTGATTTGCCTAGTTATATAAAGGTAAAAAATATATACACTGCTCAAAAAAATAAAGGGAACACTTAAACAGCACAATGTAACTCCAAGTCATGAAATCAAACTGTCCACTTTGAAAGCAACACTGATTGACAATACATTTCACATGCTGTTGTGCAAATGGAATAGACAACAGGTGGAAATTATAGGCAATTAGCAAGACACCCCCAATAAAGGAGTGGTTCTGCAGGTGGTGACCACAGACCACTTCTCAGTTCCTATGCTTCCTGGCTGATGTTTTGGTCACTTTTGAATGCTGGCGGTGCTTTCACTCTAGTGGTAGCATGACAGGGAGTCTACAACCCACACAAGTGGCTCAGGTAGTGCAGCTCATCCAGGATGGCACATCAATGCGAGCTGTGGCAAGAGTGTCCAGAGTGTCCAGAGTATGGAGGCGCTACCAGGAGACAGGCCAGTACATCAGGAGACGTGGAGGAGGCCGTAGGAAGGCAACAACCCAGCAGCAGGACCGCTACCTCCGCCTTTGTGCAAGGAGGAGCAGGAGGAGCACTGCCAGAGCCCTGCAAAATGACCTCCAGCAGGCCAAAAATGTGCATGTGTCTGCTCAAATGGTCAGAAACAGACTCCATGAGGGTGTTATGAGGGCCCGACGTACACAGGTGGGGGTTGTGCTTACAGCCCAACACCGTGCAGGACGTTTGGCATTTGCCAGAGAACACCAAGATTGTCAAATTCGCCACTGGCGCCCTGTGCTCTTCACAGATGAAAGCAGGTTCACACTGAGCACATGTGACAGGCGTGACAGAGTCTGGAGATGCCGTGGAGAACGTTCTGCTGCCTGCAACATCCTCCAGCATGACCGGTTTGGTGGTGGGTCAGTTATGGTGTGGGGTAGCATTTCTTTGGGGGTCCACACAGCCCTCCATGTGCTCGCCAGATGTAGCCTGACTGCCAATAGGTACCGAGATGAGATCCTCAGACCCCTTGTGAGACCATATGCTGGTGCGGTTGGCCCTGGGTTCCTCCTAATGCAAGACAATGCTAGACCTCATGTGGCTGGAGTGTGTCAGCAGTTCCTGCAAGAGGAAGGCATTGATGCTTTGGACTGGCCCGCCCGTTCCCCAGACCTGAATCCAATTGAGCACAACTGGGACATGTTGGTGGATGGGACATGTCTCGCTCCATCCACCAACACCAAGTTGCACCAAAGACTGTCCAGGATTTGGCGGACACTTTAGTCAAGGTCTGGGAGGAGATCCCTCAGGAGACCATCCGCCACCTCATCAGGAGCATGCCCAGGCATTGTAGGGAGGTCATACAGGCACGTGGAGGTCACACACCAATAAAGGAAAATCTTGCTTGTTTGTAGGTGACCAAATACTTATTTTCCACCATCATTTGCAAATAAATTCATTAAAAATCCTACTATGTGATTTTCTGGATTTTTTTTCTTCTCATTTTGTCATAGTTGAAGTGTACCTATGATGAAAATTACAGGCCTCTCTCATCTTTTTAAGTGGGAGAACTTGCATAATTGGTGGCTGACTAAATACTTTTTTGCCCCACTGTATATAGACAGGTGTGTGCCTTTCCAAATCATGTCCAATCAATTGAATTTACCACAGGTGGAATCCAATCAAGTTGTAGCAACATCTCAACAATGATCAATGGAAACAGGATGTTCCTGAGCTCAATTACGAGTCTCATAGCAAAGGGTCTGAATAGTTATGTAAATAAGGTATTTCTGTTTTTTGTTTTTATTAAATGTGCAAAAATGTCTAAAAACCCTCTTTTCGTTTCGTCATTATGGGGTATTGTGTGTAGATTGATGAGAATTTCAGCTGTAATGTAACAAAATGTGGAAAGAAAGCCACTGTATACATGACTGACAATTAAGCATTCCACAGCAAGACTGGAAGCATAAAACATGTATCTGCATTCCCCATGTCTGGTTATTACATCACGTGTTACATCATAAATAAACACTAAAGTTCTGAATTAAACAGCACTGCTGCGTGATACTGCGTGTTAAAAGGGCAGCTGATGTACTGAACCCTCAATATTCTATTACAGCCTCATCACTATGTTTCCTGTCAGAGTCCCTGCCTTTTGGGTTTTCTTTGTTAAGCTTCAAACACACACACACACACACACACACACACACACACACACACACACACACACAACACTCATTCTGTGTCAGCTCACACTGTGATGCTCGACCGAACCAACAGCCTCATAGTCTTCCTTCTCTCTTCTGTCTACATCAGTTGTTCTCCCCCACTCTCTCCCTCTAATTTGAAGCAGTAGAAATGTAGATTCCACTGTCTGTTTCTGTGTCTCTGAGAGATATGACTGGTGCTGTCTGTTACATGAGGTAGGCCTGCGTGCTGTTCTTAGGAGATTCATTTAGGCAGACTTAGACAGAAGGTGTTGGTTATGTGGCATATTTTTCTTTCAGAGACATGAACAGAGAGAAAGTAGAGAAAGGGAGTTATATATATACTCTATATATATATTATATACTGTATATATGCTGACAGGTATATTAAATCAAGCACACACCCATGCAATCTCCATAGAAAAACATTGGCAGTGGAATGGCCTTACTGAGAACCTCAGTATCTATCACGAGATACTAGGAGTGGTGGGTGGAATCAGGCGCAGAGAGCAGGGTTCAGTAGAGTGTCAATTTATTCTCCGGCGCACAAAACGGTCACGCCAACACACAGGGCGCATACAATTAACCAGCCCAAAACACAGGACCAAAATAGTCCGGAGAATACATACACGAAAAACCACCATACGACAGAGTAACAAAAACAATAAACCAATGACGACCTACAAAGCTACAAATGAGACCTGTGCTGACACAAGCCACTAACATAGACAATCACCCACAAACAAACAGTGCAACCCAGGCTACCTAAGTATGATTCTCAATCAGAGACAACTAATGACACCTGCCTCTGATTGAGAACCATACTAGGCCGAAACATAGAAATCCCAAATCATAGAAAATCAAACATAGACTGCCCACCCAACTCACACCCTGACCATACTAAAGAAATACAAAACAAAGGAAATAAAGGTCAGAACGTGACAGTAACTTTCAACTTGGGACCTTCATAGGATGCCACCTTTCCAACAAGTCAGTTCGTCAAATTTCTGCCCTGCTAGAGCTGCCCCAGTCAACTGTAAGTGCTGTTATTGTGAAGTGGAAATATCTAGTAGCAACAGCGGCTCAGCAGCGAAGTGGTAGCGCACACAAGCTCACAGAATGGGACCACCAAGTGCTGAAGCGCGTACCGAGTTCCAAACTACCTCTGGAAGCAACGTCAGCACAATAACTGTTCATTGAGCTTCATAAAAGGGGTTTCCATGGCCGAGCAGCCGCACACAAGCCTAAGATCACCATGCACAATGCCAAGTGTCAACTGGAGTGGTGTAAAGCTAGCCGCCATTAGACTCTAGAGCAGTGGAAACTCTGTAGTGATGAATCACGCATCACCATCTGGCAGTTGGACGGACAAATCTGTGTTTGGAGGATGCCAGGAGAACGCTATCTACCCAAATGAAAATCAAATGTATTTATATAGCCCTTCTTACATCATCTGATATCTCAAAGTGCTGTACAGAAACCCAGCCTAAAACCCCAAACAGCAAGCAATGCAGGTGTAGAAGCACGGTGGCTAGGAAAAATTCCCTAGAAAGGCCAAAACCTAGGAAGAAACCTAGAGAGGAACCAGGCTATGAGGGGTAGCCAGTCCTCTTCTGGCTGTGCCGGGTGGAGATTATAACAGAACATGGCCAAGATGTTCAAATGTTCATAAATGACCAGCATCGTCAAATAATAATAATCACAGTAGTTGTTGAGGGTGCATCAAGTCAGCACCTCAGGAGTAAATGTCAGTTGGCTTTTCATAGCTGATCATTAAGAGTATCTCTACCGCTCCTGCTGTCTCTAGAGAGTTGAAAACAGCAGGTCTGGGACAGGTAGCATGCCCGGTGAACAGGTCAGGGTTCCATAGCCGTAGGCAGAATAGTTGAAACTGGAGCAGCAGCACGGCCAGGTGGACTGGGGACAGCAAGGAGTCATCATGCCAGGTAGTCCTGAGGCACGGTCCTAGGGCTCAGGTCCTCCGAGAGAGAGAGAGAAAGAAAGAGAGAATTAGAGAGAGCATACTTAAATTCCCACAGGACACCAGATAAGACAGGAGAAGTACTCCAGGTATAACAAACTGACCCTAGCCCCCCGACACAACCTACTGCAGCATAAATACGGGAGGCTGAAACAGGAGGGGTCAAGAGACACTGTGGCCCCATCCGATGATACCCCCAGACAGGGCCAAACAGGAAGTATATAACCCCACCCACTTTGCCAAAGCACAGCCACCACACCACTAGATAGATATCTTCAACCACCAACTTACCATCCTGAGATAAGGCCTAGTATAGCCCACAAAGATCTCCGCCACGGCACAACTCAAGGGGGGGCGCCAACCCAGACAGGAAGATCACGACACTGACTCAAACCACTCAAGTGACGCACCCCTCCTAGGGATGGCATGAAAGAGCACCAGTAAGCCAGTGCCAGTACCCCAATGCATAGTGCCAACTGTAAAGTTTGGTGGAGGAGAAATAATGGTCTGGGGCTGTTTTTCATGTTTTGGGCTAAGCCCCTTAGTTCCAGTTCAGGGACATTTTAATGCTACAGCATCCAATGGCATTCCAGACGATTCTGTGCTTTGGGACGGAATGGAACATCAAATGGTTTAATTTAGCTGCGTTGAACTTGAACTACAAGTGAAGTACAAGGCTGATTTATATGTATCATGTTTTGTAGATCTAGAGTATTCCCATAATGAAGTACAGAGCTAATGTATCTGTATGGTATTTTGTAGATCTACATTGGGCACATAGTGAAGTATGGAGCAGCAGATGAGGACGGGCGTCTGCGTTCGGGGGACGAGCTCATCTGTGTGGACGGCACGGCGGTGGTGGGCAAGTCTCACCAGCTGGTGGTGCAGCTGATGCAGCAGGCCGCCAAGCAGGGCCACGTCAACCTCACTGTCCGACGCAAAAGCTCAGGATACGGAGGTGAGGACGGGTCACAGAGACATATGCATACACAGGCAAACACTCACCACACACACTCACCATACACACTCACTCACCCACACACACTCACCACACACTCCACAACAGCGGCCACCTACACTACCCACGCTAGTTAAAACCTATTGCTTATTGGCTCAGTGAACTATCACTAGCCCGTGCCAAACATAAGGGGGGGATATTTGCTGAACAGGTTTTTATATTGCCTGCCCACCACTTAATTCCCCCCATCTCTTCTTCAGTGGGTAAAGGGGAGGGTGATGTGCCCCCATCCCCGGCCTCGTCGCACCACAGCAGCACCCAGGCCCCCTCCCTGACCGAGGGCAAGCGAACCCCCCAGGGCAGCCAGAACTCCCTCAACACAGTCAGCTCCGGCAGTGGCTCCACCAGTGGGATCGGCAGTGGGGGAGGAGGGGGCTCTGGCAGTGCTGTGGTCCCCGCAGCCCTGCAACCATATGACATGGAGATCCAACGCGGAGAAAACGAGGGCTTCGGATTCGTCATTGTGTCGTCGGTCTCCAGGCCTGATGCTGGGACTACTTTGGGTGAGTGGGATGGGCAATGCTACGGTGGGCTTGGTTATGGTGAGCTAAGTGAGATGGGCAAAGCTACGGTGGGCTGGGTTATGGTGAGCTGAGTGGGATGGGCAATACTACGGTGGGCTGGGTTATGGTGAGCTGAGTGGGATGGGCAATACTACTCTGGGCTGGGTTATGGTGATCTAGACTTTGCTACTATGCTGGGTTTAGTTGCAATTTTTTAATGACTGAGAATCAGTTATCATTTGCTCTCGGTTGAGCTGGGTTGAACTGATAATATGGTTAAATCTGGCATGTAATCTTGGCGAAGCCTGATTCTGCTGATTGACTTTACTGTGGTTCCGAACAGACCCGAGGACAACCCGGTCCAATCCGAGTTAGGGAAGCAGCAAAGGGGTTCCACTCCGCTAGCGGAACCAGCCAGTGAAAGTGCAAGGCGCCAAATTCAAAACAACAAAAATCTCATAATTAAAATTCCTCAAGCATACAAGTATTTTACACCATTTTAAAGATAACATTCTCATTAATCCAGCCACAGTGTCTGATTTCAAAAAGGATTTACAGTGAAAGTACCACAAACGATTATGTTAGGTCACCACCAAGCCACAGAAAAACACAGCCATTTTTTCCAGCCAAAGAGAGGAGTTGCAAAAAGCAGAAATAGAGATAAAATGAATCACTAACCTTTGATGATCTTCATCAGATGGGACTTCATGTTACACAATACATGTATGTTTTGTTTGATAAAGTTCATATTTATAGAAACAAATCTGAGTTTACATTGGCGCGTTACGTTCAGTAATTCTAAAACATGTGGTGATATTGCAGAGAACCACATCAATTTACAGAAATACTCATAATAAACATTGATAAAGATACGACTATTATACATGGAACGTTAGATAAACTTCTCCTTAATGCAACCGCTGTGTCAGATTTCAAAAAAACTTTATGGACAAAGCAGCCAAAAAGATACCCGCCATATTGGGTAGTCAACATTACTCAGAAATAGCATTTTAAATATTCACTTACCTTTGATGATCTTCATCAGAATGCACTCCCAGGAATCCCAGTTCCACCATAAATGTTTTGATTTGTTCGATAATGTCCATCAGTTATGTCCAAATATCTTCTTTTGTTAGAGCGTTTGGTAAACAAATCCAAAAGTGTGTTCAGGTCGCGCCGAACGTCGGACAAAAAGTTTAAAAAGTTCCGTTACAGCTCGTAGAAACATGCCAACCTAAGTATGGAATCAATCTTTAGGATGTTTTTAACATAAAACTTCATTAATGTTCCAACCGGACAATTCCTTTGTCTGTACAAATGAAGTGGAACGTAGCTACCTTTCACGTGAGCGCGCCAGACCGAGGCTGTGGCACTCTGCCAGACCGAGGCTGTGGCACTCTGCCAGACCACTCACTCAAAGAGCCCTTATGAGCCCCTCCTTTAGAGTAGAATCCTCAAACCAGGTTCTAAATACTGTTGACATCTAGTGGAAGCCTTGGGAAGTGAAACACAACTAATATCACCCTGTATCTTCAATGGGGGCTGAGTTGAAAAACTACAAACCTCAGATTTCCCACTTCCTGGTTGGATTTTTCTCAGGTTTTCGCCTGCCATATGAGTTCTGTTATACTCACAGACATAATTCAAACAGTTTTAAAAACTTCAGAGTGTTTCCTATCCAATACTACTAATAATACTAATAATACTAATCCTAATACTAATATTAGCATCTGGGACAGAGTAGGAGGCAGTTCACTCTGGGCACGCTATTCATCCAAAAGTGAAAATGCTTCCCCCTATCCCAAAAAGGTTAAGATACTTAATTAACCGGAAATGATAAAGCATAAGGGAGGTAGAGAGTGGTGATGCTCTAGCAGGGGCTGTGTGAGTGTGTAGGCTACTGGGAGTTTGACCGAGTGACACAGTAACAGGGAGGAGGGAGGGAGAGACAAGAGACCGCAACCAACCTGGCTGACTCACGCTATAGTAGACTAATAGCTGCCATAGCTAGGTTATTCATCATCCAATATGATTACTAGTGCCTGTCTTGACTGCATCAAACCGGGAGAAGCTAGTTAAGCTAGCTAACGTTAGCTAGCTAGGCTAGTTGAGGCTGCAGTGCATGCACTTTCTCGCCCTACACAATTACAAGCAGCCTACCTGTTGGCTCTTGGTTGTTGTAGCCTATCCTTCTCCTTTAACTTTTTTAATTCCATCATTTTAATTCCATCTTCCATTAATTACATATCTCCTAACTTTTTCCCCACACGGCAGCTCTATGACTGTAGCCTACTGTCACTTTGATGACTTGGCCAACAACAAGCTACCCCTCTCATGAAAAGCAAAGAGCAGCAGCATAAATTATAACATGTCTCTCTATCTCTACTGCAGCAGTCACGTGTGGATCAGTTAAAATTACACATACCCAAGACCCGTGACAATCATATCCGACCCAGACCCGTGACATTATTTAGAATTCTGGATCTGGACCCGCAGGTAACTGCCAAAATAATATAAACACAAGTACATGAGGGATACTATCAGGGTTGGAACCTAAATTATTTAGTTCTGA
Source organism: Oncorhynchus tshawytscha (assembly GCF_018296145.1). Taxonomy (NCBI): domain Eukaryota; kingdom Metazoa; phylum Chordata; class Actinopteri; order Salmoniformes; family Salmonidae; genus Oncorhynchus; species Oncorhynchus tshawytscha. The sequence continues at coordinate 28,505,564 of NC_056450.1, read as the reverse complement.
ACAGAAGCAACTAAATAGTAATTTCGTTCCACTGTTCCGACCAGCAAAATAAAGATCTGAAAGATCTAAACCACTGAATGGTTTAATGAGCATGAAAATGATGTAAACCATATGCCATGCTGAGATTCTGGAGCGCACCTGAGACAACATTTTTCATCATCATCAGCAAAAGACCAAATTATGGAATTTCTTGGGGAAGAATAATGTTGCATCCCTCCAGTACAGTTCCAGACACTAGAATCTATGCCAAGGCACATTGAAGCTGTTCTGGTGGCTCGTGATGGCCCAACGCCCTATTAAGACACTTTATGTTGGTGCTTCCTTTATTTTGGCAGTTTATTTATTTTATTTATTTTATTTCACCTTTATTTAACCAGGTAGGCTAGTTGAGAACAAGTTCTCATTTGCAACTTCGACCTGGCCAAGATAAAGCATAGCAGTGTGAACAGACAACAACACAGAGTTACACATGGAGTAAACAATACACAAGTCAATAACATAGTAGAAAAAAAAGAATCTATATACATTGTGTGCAAAAGGCATGAGGAGGTAGGCAATAAATAGGCCATAGGAGTGAATAATTACAATTTAGCAGATTAACACTGGAGTGATAAATGATCAGATGAACATGTGCAGGTAGAGATACTGGTGTGCAAAAGAGCAGAAAAGTAAATAAATAAAAACAGTATGGGGATGAGGTAGGTAAATTGGGTGGGCTATATACCGATGGACTATGTACAGCTGCAGCGATCGGTTAGCTGCTCAGATAGCAGATGTTTAAAGTTGGTGAGGGAGATAAAAGTCTCCAACTTCAGAGATTTTTGCAATTCGTTCCAGTTGCGGGCAGCAGAGAACTGGAAGGAAAGTTACCAGTACATACACAGTATTGACAATATTTTTTGACAAGCAACACTTTAAAGGTTAACTTATGCTCAAGAACAGTTCTCAAGTGATTGGGTAGACGCTAAGCCTAAAAACGAATAGCAGAACACTCCTCCTGATGTTATTCAGACAACCTATTTCCTTAAAAAGTCCCCCTCAAAGTTTTCAAAGTGAGACAAGGAAATTGTGAAAAAGCATGATTCTGCCAAGCAAGCACTCCAGTAAACACACAACCCTAACAGTGCATCAGCACCGCCTGCCAGTCCGCTTGCCACTCAGTGACATGATTGATAAATTCTTGGGGGTGGAATTACAATATTTTGACAGTCACTCCTCATTGAGTTCCCACCTGCTTTATTAATAGCAGGGCATCCATTTCTGATGGGAGTGGACTTACTGACACAGCCCCGAGGTCACAAACCCAACAATCATGAGCTTAGGGAAACAGAAATCTCTTTATGTGCCCAGGCACATTCACCGCCTGGTTGATGCTTTATCAAAAACACCATCATCGCAGATTCAAAAGGCAGACTTGTAGCCGACCCTGGCTGATTCACTCAGCATGTAATTGAAGTTCCACCGAGCACAATCTATAGCTGTCCATACCGTTTATCTATGAAGGCAAAATAGTGAAATTGGCCCCATTAAGGTCACTCAGCCGTCAACGAGGGATTTTAAATGTCCTCCTCTGAACAAATGTGGTATCAAGCTCCCTCTGATGAGTTTGCAGCACCAATGTCGCTCCAAGGTCTCCTTACACAGCTTGGCTGATGACCAGGAAGATGTTGCATGGTGTGAAACATGCTAAAGGGCCAGGCTACTATCAAATAGAGGTTTTGTTAGTTACTGTGCCACGCAAAGGGCCCGATTCCATTGATCCTGTGGGCTGTAGTTGAAGCCCCATAAAATAGAAAGCAGAGGTACTCCCACACATTGACTCGGTACCGTTACCCCTGTATATTGCCTCGTTATTGTATTGTGTTACTTTTTATTATTTTTTACTTTAGTTTATTTGGTAAATATTTTCTTAACTCTTTCTTGAACTGCATTTTAAGGGCTTGTAAGTAAGCATTTCATGGTAAGGTCTTCACGGTAACCTGTTGAATTCGGCGCATGTGACAAATAAAGTTTGATTCGATTTTTGATTCGATTTTTATGTATCATTTATACAAGCAGGAGAAATCCCATTGAGACTTATCTATTTTTTTGCTGGTGACCTGAATGTGCTCGTCTGCATCGTCTGCAGCTGGGTCCTCAGACTGAGAGTGACAATACCTGTCTCAACTGTCTCTGTCGGTGTCTCAAATTATACTCTATATTCTCCATGTATTGCAGTACTTCTTACCAGACCTGAGCCCTATGTGGGTATCATTTGAGAGTTTCTTGCTGTCTCATTCTCTCCCTCTGTGCCTACTGCTTTAGCCCCATCACCCCTGTGGGGATGGGATGAATGTGCTGATAAGGGTTGTTCCTCTGTCCAATCTCTCCTTCTACTAGTAGAGGTCCAACAGGGAGACATGATCACAAATGGATAGACATGCACTATCTATGGATTCTTCTTTAGCCTGAAAGGGCCATAGATGTTTTAGGGTATTGTAATGCACAAAGAGCTTTCCGCTGGCTTTATCCCTCACCTGTACATCATACTATGCAAACCCCTTTTCTCCCTCCAGCCCAGCCCGTCCTCCCATAATGAACTGATGTGTGCTGGTGTTGTGCTCAGCAGATTGGGTATTAAATCCTGGGAATTTGTCACACCCCGTAATGTCCCATATCTCATTATTTGGATAGAGTGGCAGGATACAAGTGCAGTTTTTAATCAAGGCGTAGGGAGGGGAGCTGGTAGCGCAAGGTGATGTGATAAATATGGATGTGGGAGGGATAGAGAGTGGGAGGGGGAGAGAAAGAGGGGGGAGGAATGGAGAGAGGTGGGAAGAGAGAGAGGTAGAGAGGAGGAGGGATGGAGGGAGGGGGTGGGGCTCCTTAGGGTCTGTTCAGAGCTGCTCTGTAAACAAGATGTGCTGTATTGAACACTGTCACTCTCCTTGTACAGCCCCATGCAATGCTAGCATCTCTCCGTCTGTAGCCTCTCTGATATACTGTAGTGCGTGTTACTCTCTTGACGTCTGTGAGGATCCTGAGATTCCTCAGTGTCACTCTTTAGGAAACCATCTCATTCTCTGAGCCATTCCGAGCACCAGAAACTCAATTATCTCCAGTGACTTACCACTCCGCTGTGGCGTAGGCTGTATCCTCCACATCAATCCCTGGCTCCGATGGGGAGTGGAGGACAATCGTAAGGCCGTGTCAAGGCTATTTATTGCCTCCTGAGCGGGGGCCACGAAGGGCCCAGACCAGTTCCATGTGATTTAAGTCCCATCGATTAGCACATCAGGGGTGCAGAGGACAACAGTAGAGAAAGCGACAGAGACAAGGGAAAGTGTCTTCTCCCAGACCATTCATTCCTTAATGACCACCGAAGTCTGTCCACCAATAGGGATGTAAGCTGTGTTCCGCATGCATGCTCCTTGATTGGACCATTGTTTTCCAGTGCAACGGTTGGCTAGTTCTTGGGTGGTGCTCTCTGGGTGAATGGCCTATGGGGGTTTGGATGATTAACCCTTTGCTTCCCTTTCTCTTTTTCCTTCTCTTTTCTTTTCCCATCCTCTTTTTCTCTTCCCTTAATCGAATGATGTAATCAATAACCAAATCACACACACACCCACACTTACTACACATTAACATCAAAGCTGGAAATGCATGTGTGGCCATGCCCCACAAAATAGGGCGCATCATCGAGGGGAGCCCTGCGGACCGCTGTGGGAAGCTGAAGGTGGGCGACCGTATCCTGTCCGTCAACGGCTGCTCCATCACCAACAAGTCCCACTCGGACATCGTCAACCTGATCAAGGAGGCCGGGAACACCGTCTCTCTGAGGATCATTCCGGGTGACGGTAAGACGATGTGTTTTTGCTCTGGGCTGTTTTATAATGCAGTAGGGAGGAGAGTTATTCATGGCCTAGTGGGAGTCAGCGGGCACCACGGCTCTGCACTGGCAGAAGCACTTTGCACCAACCTGGGGAGCTACCTTGGGCTGCGAGAGGCCATGTTCCCTGCCCTGTGCTCAAAATGGGAGACTGTGAATGAGAAGGAAGATGTTGTCACTCGATACTTTTCTGTAGTTAGTTTTAAGTTTTCCTCTCTTATGGTTAAAGGCCCAGTTTTATATTATTATATATAAAAGTTTTATATTTTCACACTATGAGGTTAGAATAAGACTGTGAAATTGTGAAAATGATGCCCTTTTAGTGTAAGAGCTGTTTGAAAAGCGTTTTGGTGGGATGGAGTTTTGGTCTGCCTGGTGACATCACCAAGCGGTAAATGAGTTAATAGACAAATAAGAAAGAGAGTTCCAAACCGCTCTGCCAATAACAGCTAGTTTTCAGTTTTCCCCTCTCCCTCTCCATGAACAGTCCTAGCAACATTTTTGCTTGAGAAATTGCTCTTTGCTAAAAAAGCTATTTTTATTCATTTTTGACCGTTTAATTGAAAACAATTACTGTAAGGTATTTAATTGTTACCCAGAAATGATTTGATATTGAGATAAAAACGGCTGCATTGTACCTAAGGTTGACTTCGACCCAGAGATTGTGAATATCCCTGAGAGTGAAACCATTTCAGAGATTAATTTGTCAGTTGACATACAGTATGTGTGTGTGGATTTTAGTACAATGTCTGATAGACACACTCATGTCATTTTGATGAACTGCAGTCTGCCAATTTGGTATTGGCTGCTACTTTGTAACGAAGAAAAAAGTTAAATGTATGTAATCAGTGCATCCTGTTAGTGTTAATCTCCTTAGTCTAAATGGAACAAGGTGGTAGGAAATGCGTACGTATCACTGCAGGAACAGTCTGTGACAGGAAGCTGTCTCCTTCCCCATGAGTAGGCATGTGTTGTGTTGTTCCCTGTCCCAGAACAACAATAAAGCCAGCCACTAGAATGCCCTGTCATTGGCTGAGCTGAGAGATTTGGCCCCTAAAAGGCTAGGGCCGGCTCTGACTATGTGAGGATATGGATGTGGGTATGCAGACCCACGAGCCACTGCGGCCCTCATGATGAGTTCCATTTTTTTGTGGCCCCCACTGCCATCAAAGTTTCCCATCCTTGTTCTAGAGAGACTGGTAAAATGTAGTTTAATTAAGATGGGAGCGGAGGAGAATCAGTAGCACAAACACAAAGGAGGAGAGAATGCAAAACCACTCATTAAACAAAGCGTGGCAGTTTTTTTAAAGATCACAATGACAACATCTACACAGGCAACATCCGCACCGAGCTAAAGGCAAGAGCTGCCGCATACAAGGAGCGAGACACTAATCTGGACGCTAAATAAGAAATCCCGCTATGTCCTCAGACGAAACCATCAAACAGGCAAAGCGTCAATACAGGAATTAAGATTGAATCCTACTACAACGTCTCTGATGTTCGTCGGATGTGGCAGGGCTTGAAAACTATTACGGACTACAAAGGGAAACCCAGCCGCAAGCTGCTCAGTGACACGAGCCTACCAGATGAACTAAATGCCTTTTATGCTTGCTTCGAGGCAAGCAACACTGAAGCATGCATGAGAGCACCAGCTGCTCCAGATGACTGTGTGATCACGCTCTCTGTAGCCAATGTGAGCAAAACCTTTAAACAGGTCGACAATCACAAGGCCGCGGGGCCAGACAGACTACCAGGCCATGTACTCAGAGCATGCGCGGACCAACTGGCAAGTGGCAAGGTCAACATTTTTTCACTCAACACAATGCTACAGATATCTCAAGTTTTGAGGGAGCATGCAATTGGCATGCTGACTGCAGGAATGTACACAAGCTGTTGCCAGAGAATGTAATTTCTATTTTTCTAACGAATGTCCACCTCCAACATCGTTTTAGAGAATCTATTGTCGTCGTGTGGGCGAGAGCGGTTTGCTGATGTCAACGTTGTGAACAGACTGCCCCATGGTTGCAGTGGGGTTATGGTATGGGAAGGCATAGGCTACGGACAACGAACACAATTGCATTTTAATGATGGCAAGTTGAATGCAGAGATACCATGTTGAATACAGAGATGCCATGATGAGATCCTGAGGCCCACTGTCATGCCATTCATCCACCGCCATCACCTCATGTTTCAGCATGATAATGCACGGCCCAATGTACACAATTTGTACACAATTCCTTTAAGCTGAACATGTTCGAGTTCTTCCATGGCCTGCATACTCACCAGACATGTCACCTGTTGAGCATGTTTGGGATGCTCTGGTTTGATGTGTACAACAGCTTGTTCCAGTTCTCGCCAATATCAAGCAACTTCGCACAGCCATCGAAGAGGAGTGGGAAAACATTCCACAGGCCACAATCTACAGTCTGATCAACTCTATGAGAAGGAGATGTGTCGTGCTGCATGAGGCGAATGGTGGTCCCACCAAATACTGACTGGTTTTCTGATCCACACCCCTACCTTTTTTTTCAAGGTATCGGTGTCTAATAGATGCATATCTGTATTCCCAGTCATGTGATATCCCAGTCATGTAAATCTAATTAATTTATTTCAATTGACTTATTTCCTTTTTTATTAATTTTTGATTAATCAACCATTTTTTTAAAAACACATAAAACTTGAGAAAGCCATACATGAGTTAAATCATGGAGGATAACACACAAAGTCTGGGACTTATTTCCATTGTGGTCTTCTTGAAACAAGATGGCTAGGCAAGATCCAACACGGTTGAACACAGTATTGAGAGCCAGATAATAAAACATAAAAACAAAGAAGAGCATCTATCTCATCATTGCAGTTACATCGTAGGGGACAGTCGTATGGGCACAGTCGTATGGGGACAGTCGTATGGGGACAGTCGTATGGGGACAGTCGTATGGGGACAGTCGTATGGGGGTCGATGGGGACAGTCGTATGGGGACAGTCGTATGGGGACAGTCGTATGGGGACAGTCGTATGGGGACAGTCGTATGGGGACAGTCGTATGGGGACAGTCGTATGGGGACAGTCGTATGGGGACAGTCGTATGGGGACAGTCGTATGGGGACAGTCGTATGGGGACAGTCGTATGGGGACAGTCGTATGGGGACAGTCGTATGGGGACAGTCGTATGGGGACAGTCGTATGGGGACAGTCGTATGGGGACAGTCGTATGGGGACAGTATGGGGACAGTCGTATGGGGACAGTCGTATGGGGACAGGGGACAGTCGTATGGGGACAGTCGTATGGGGACAGTCGTATGGGGACAGTCGATGGGGACAGTCGTATGGGGACAGTCGTATGGGGACAGTCGTATGGGGACAGTCGTATGGGGACAGTCGTATGGGGACAGTCGTATGGGGACAGTCGTATGGGGACAGTCGTATGGGGACAGTCGTATGGGGACAGTCGTATGGGGACAGTCGTATGGGGACAGTCGTATGGGGACAGGGGACAGTCGTATGGGGACAGTCGTATGGGGACAGTCGTATGGGGACAGTCGTATGGGGGGGACAGTCGTATGGGGACAGTCGTATGGGGACAGTCGTATGGGGACAGTCGTATGGGGACAGTGGGGACAGTCGTATGGGGGGACAGTCGTATGGGCACAGTCGTATGGGGACAGTCGTATGGGGACAGTCGTATGGGGACAGTCGTATGGGGACAGTCGTATGGGCACAGCAGACAAATCGTTTTTTTACTTTCTTTTTAAAGCTGCCCAGAGACAACATCGTTTTTATGGACAAAGGCAAATCATTCGACTCTGAGGCTCCAGTATACAAGAAAGTACCTTTCCCAGCATTACTCCTGAACCTGTAGAAGCACACATCAGCTACACCTGATCTGGTGCTGTGATTGTGTGTATCCTTAAATGATTTCCAAAGCTTTTTAGGGTCATTTTTGTTGTCAATGATTTTATCAGCAAAGTAACCCTTCATTGCTGGGTTCCCGAGTGGCGCAGTGGTCTAAGGCACTGCATCTCGGTGCTAGAGGCATCATTATAGACACTGGCTTGATTCCAGACTGTATCACAACTGGCTGTGATTGGGAGTCCCATAGGGCGGCACACAATTGGCCCAGCGTCATCCGGGTTTGGCCGGGGTAGCTCGTCATTCTAAATAAGAAGTTGTTCTTAACTGACTTGCCTTGTTAAATAAAGATTAAATAAAACGAGCTTCATCAATCCTTCTCTGTGCTTAATTTCTGTGACGTTTATTTAGGACAAAATCAGGCTGCTCGAGAGTTGGACATTTCTTAAAGGCCTTATTCAAAACAGTATTTTTTGAGTCCTCTGATTCTAACAGTTTTGTGACACTTCAATATATCTTTAAAACTCTCCTTGTGCAAAATGTGAACTGTACCTTAGTAAAATATATGAAATTGTTGCATGTTGCGTTTTATGCTTTTGTTCAGTATAATTCTAGTCTACAATTTTATTTTAATGGCAGAACAACACTCAGAAATAGAAGCCATTCAGCCACGACCTTCCTCAGCCAGACAGTGTCATTTTGTGTGGCGACATTTGTTCTTGAATCGTTCAGGTTGTGTCCCCCCAGAGTGCTCCGTGGGGAAAGGCAGGCAGGGCTGTCAGGGTGGCGAGGGAGAGGGGGAGAGAAGGATGAATGAGTCAGGCTGGTGCTGTCGCTAACTTCAGGCAGAACCCCATTCCCTCTATAAGTAACCAATGTCTATGATGACTAATGTGGGCTGCCGTGCTGTGGCTTGTGGTGCAACACAATTAGATTTGCAAGAAAGGAAGGACCTATTTGTACTTTTTAATGTATTTTTCTTTCCCCTTGGAATTAAAAAAAAAACAGAACGATTGAAGCGGAGAGGCTTGTTTTCTTTTGATGTTCGAGCTGGTGAGCAAAATGGTAGATGACAACATCATAGGCAGTCAGCGTCAGGTTGAACAGAGCAGCCTTGAGGGGAGACTGTTCTCTGGAGAGCAAAATTCCTGTACGGAGATGTGTTGTCAGAGACAGCAGTCCTGACCGAGACCCAGTTGCAACTCAAAACAAATTGTTTGTTTAACAAAAGAGCACTTTTAGAGCCTCTAACAGTGGGCGGATTCATTTTGTTTTTCTTTAAGATCTTACCAGAATCCATGTATTACTTTCAGATTAGAGGTCATGACCTTACCCATAATCCTCAATTTGTGTTTACACAGAGTCCTCCAACGCGTCTCTGTTGACCAATGCTGAGAAGATTGCCACCATCACCACCACACACACACCCCAAACTGCCACAGAGTCTCGGTGAGTTTTCATTATTCATAAACAGGGTTTTTGGAACATACTTTATTAATATGATACATTATATGAAAGATGACCTCTATATGAATATGATGTACTTTCATATCTTTGTGTTCATATGAATAATTTTATTTTCCAGGAATAACTCAAAGTTGAAACAGGCTCCTCCTCCACCTCCTCCAACACAAGCTCTGCCCTCACAGGTAAAGACAAACATGTCTATTGGTCTGTTAAAATCAATCCCCAAAGCAGGGAACAGTAAATCATCTCTCTACAAGAACACACAGTGCAGCTTCATCCTGAGATGAAGAATGTCTTTCAAATCATCAAAGCAATCTAATCAATCAATTAATCAAGCTATCAGCCAAATCAATAAAAAGCCAAACTTTTAATGAGTGCAGTAACCCTGTGTCCAGCCCTTGCAGTGCCCTTGCCCTGGGCTCTGCGCCCCTCTCACAGGCTGAGACAGCATTTATTATTCATTGGTTCCAGAGTATTGTACCTCCATCGATTTTGTGTGAGTTTTTGCTGGACTCGGCTTGATTAGTCCTGATGTTAGGACTCACCTCATGACACCCCTGTTGGCCCACGCATTGTGGGCATTCGCACTTCCCCCTCTGTCAATACTTTTTTCTTTCTCTCTCTCTCTCAGGATGCAGAGTTCTACTCTGTGGATCTGGAGCGGGACAGTAAAGGCTTTGGGTTCAGCCTGAGAGGAGGACGGGAGTACAACATGGACCTTTATGTGTTGAGGCTGGCTGAGGACGGGGCGGCTGTCAGGAATGGCAAGATGAGGGTATGCTCCATGAAAAAAGAAAACATCTACTCTATTGTACTTAATAATATTTATGTTATAGACAGTTAATATCTCCTGGCATCAATTGTCTGGTTGTCTCGTTAAACAGCCTCCCTTCTTCACTCTCTGCACACACAGGTGGGAGATGAGATCCTGGAGATCAACAGCGAGAGCACAAAGAACATGAAGCACGCACGCGCCATCGAGCTGATCAAGAATGGTGGCCGGAGGGCACGCCTGGTCCTCAAGAGGGGGGATGGATCTGTTCCTGAATATGGTGCGTGGCAATGTGATGTGATACATGTTCCCTCCATACTGTGACTAACACTACCGCCTCTGACTAACTAACACCGGACAGACACCATAGTCTGCAATGTCTTGTTGCTGTAAGCAGGATTTCTCTGAGTCTTTGGTGTGTCTTCAGTGTCCTTGTCCAATGCTTTAGAATTTATTATATCATGATATGTCTTATAGCCTTTGATCAACAACAAAAAAATCGGAATATTTGCTGTCCCAGTGATGTGTCTGAATGACATTTAATGTTATTGCTCCTACATCAGTGATTTATAGGCCATATTATGTAATGTTCATTCTGCTGTGGCGGCAGGTAGCCTAGCAGTTAAGAGCGTTGGGACAGTAACAGAAAGGCTGCTGGTTCAAATCCCTGAGCCAACTGGGTGAAACATCTGTTAATGTGCCCTTGAGCAAGGCACTGAACTCTAATTGCTCCTGTAAATCGCTATGGATAAGAGCATCTGGTAAAATGCTGTGTAAATCAAGTCTTGTTTTTATCCAAATACTGTATGTTCTGGCTCATTCATCTGGGAATCTTTATCTTTATCTCTGTTCTGCCGAGAAAGGTCACTGTGTGAAGGATGCCACCCAGCCGTCAGTTTTCTAGGTTTTCCTTTTCTCTGCCAGCCAGAAAAACTTGAAAACTGAACCAACTACGTTTTTCTTTCTCTGGTCTTCATTGAGGATCTAAACCCTCTGATTTCTCTTTTTATTTATTTATTTGTTTTTATTTGATTTATTTCCTCTCTCTTTCCTCCATTTCTTTACTCTGGGCTCTTCCTCCTCCCTCCAGCGATGATGGCTCCTCATCTCGCTGTTGGTACTATGAGAAATGACAAGATGGGAGAGCCCTGTTTCTACTTAATGGGCCAAAATCAGACCACGGTTTGTAGCCAAGTCTGTTCCAACCCACCCTCCTAACCCTTTACCCTCCTACACATGCACCCCAACATTCCTCACCCACTTAACACATCTCCCCCTACCCATCTCCTACCTGCACCTCCCTGGGTATGTGTTTAGTGCTGTGTGGCCTGACTCACTCCTCAACCTGTACTGTGCTTTTTTGACCCATACACCCAGAATGCACTGCTTACTCTCCGCCCACCTCTGGATGGATTCATGCAACTGCTCGCCACCGCTGCTACCATAACACCACATCCCTAATTGGACAGAGTCATTGGCAGAACACTCTCCAGTTTTTTGTTTCAGGCTCTTTGTTTTTCTGCAGTTCCCATTCCCAATGATGATAATCGACTTGCTCATCATTTTGCTTTTAATAATGTCATAGGTGCTTGTTGTCATTGATAACCCAGCCCTTCACTTGCAATGTTTTGCACCTGTTGTGTTGCTGCCGCCTACATGTGCCAATCCATTGCTCTCAAAGAAAATATACTTCAGCAATTGTTTACTTTTATGTAATTTAGGTTGAGGATCAAATAAGCCATTTGTATACAAATTAGATTTTTCTTCTCTCCCAGAAGTAAATATTTTTGTCACAATTTGCCAACATGTTCATGTTTATGGAAGTGCATGGTTTCCATAAACATGGCTGTATTGACTCAATACAGATACAAGCACCCACATGAAAATGGCTATGGAACCTTAAGTTTGAGAGAATTGTCTGAGCTTCCAGGGTTATATTATTTAGCTAGTTTAAACTCCACCCAGTCTGAGAATGTCTCTCATGTCCTGTCTTTGTTCTCCCCCAGACGCCAGCCACGACGGGCACTCTCCCACACCCGGGGCACAAGACTCTCCGCAAGTGAGAACCCTGCCACCAAACAGCCGATATCACACCTCATCGGAGTCCAGTTATCCACCAGACCTTCACAAACCATCACGCCATGAGGATGCTGGACAGGGCCGAGACAGGGACAGGATGGAGCACTCGGGCCGGCACTTTAACCACCACCACCATCACACCTGGAACAACAACCACACCAACTCCAGACAACACTCCCCGGACAACAGCACCAGCGGCGGGAACAACAAGAAGAGTCTTGGCCGCAAATTCAAGAAGTCTGACTCGGAGAGCGGCATCTCGAAACTCTTAAAGACTCTGCGCAAGGACAGCTCTGGGAAGAAGGCTGCAGCGGCGGAGAAAGAACGAGAGCGCTCCGCTAGTAGCAGTACTCTGGACCAGAGATATGGTCGATCGCGCCGCGGCTCCCTCGACCGCTCGCCCACCCGTAAACGCAACACTTCCCCTGACCGACGGCGGGCCAAGTCCATGGACCGCAGGGCAGAGCGAGCACACCGGGACTGCACACCTGAGAGGGAGTATGATGACGGAGGGTTTCTCAGTCATGCAGCCACTCCTGAACGACCACTCTATGACCGTAGGCTCCTGAGGGAACCACAGACCCCAGGCAGAGCCTACATGGAGGCCACCACCCCAGAACGCCCCAACAACGGGGCCTCCTCCCTGTCTCTCTCCAGGGACCGCACGACTGACATGAAGGCCTCCACCCCAGAACGCCCCAACAATGGGGCCTCCTCCCTGTCTCGCTCCAGGGGCCGTACGCTCGACAGAGGCAGCCTGAAGAATGGCAACCTCCTGAGGGACTCGTCAGCCGAGACGAGGGATGAGAGCTACGGGATAAACGGAACACCAGAGAGACGCTACAGGTCAGAGAGAGACTCATCTCCAAACAGCAGCTCCAGCAGGGAGGAGCTGAACTACGCTGCAGCGCCTGCTCCCAGACTGAAGGATTACTACAGCACACTGAAGAACAACTCCTCCGCTCACCACAACGCCGGCTACAACAATGCAGGACTTAGCAACAAGGCAGGACAACACCACAACAACGCAGTAGGCCGTGCCCCGAACCAGTTCCCAGAGCCTAAGAGAAGGTTTTACAAAGAGAGCCCCAAGGACCTCAGCATCTGAGTGGACAGAGCCTGGCTTCTCAGCCCTTGATCTGTAGAGACTACAGTAAATACACTGGACTTAGACCTCTGAGGAGATTGACTCATGTGATTTATCTGATTGCTTGACTAATTTGACTACTTGTGATCCCAGACAGAGATTCATACCACAGCAGGAGTACAATCTTTGTTTTAGTTCTTAATGTACGTTTCTGTTCTCGTTATTTTGAGCATAACTGAGGTTGTTAATACTGTAGTGAAGTTATGTGTATGTGCCTATCAAATTACAAATGGTGATTTAGCTTTTTTATAGGCGTCTCTGACTCCACACGTGTTCCCTCTGAGGTTTCGAACATGCTCCTTACTGTGCTAACAGGTACTTCATGATGAGCTTGTTTTAATATGTTTTTAGATGTTGTTTTCCACCCCAGAATTGCTTTATAAAGCAAACTATAGCACAAGACGCTGGCAGTACAGGCATTTTATGGACGACTGCAGTGAAAACCTTAGTGAATATCATACAGAACGAAGGCAAACAAACATTTTAGAACCAATGGTCATTTTAGAATGAAGTAATATATTTCAAATAATACTTTTTGCATTTGACTTGCTATTTATTTTCAATTGGCACACACTATGAGGAAGCTCGGTAAAAGGACCAAGTAATACGCCGATCACCTGAAAATAATAATAAGTTTTACCCCTGCTGGATTTGCTGTAGAATTATAGTTTTTTTAATCTAAGTTGGTATGGCATGCCCCTTCCTTACCAAGCCCACAAACCCTCAAAAATCAGAGAGGGGAAAGCAGACCATCTATTGAGAAAAATACCAGGTATTGTTGATATTTCTCTCACAGAGCAGACAAGTCTAAAAACCCACCCGGATCTGAGGCTGTTTGAGGTTTCTGTTTTTCAGTGTGTCTAGTAATGATGAGCCAAGGAGGAAAACTAAAAAAAATGATCTCAGTAAGAGGTGTCTGGGTAGACTACCTGTGGTGGAAATACAATTGAACAAAGTTTTGTATTCCTGTTCAGAGGACAGTAGAAGCAACACGTTACCTGACAGGAGCCTGTAACATAAAACCTACTTCACAGTTATACGCAGCATGGAGAGGTTGACCGAGAGGTCAAGTGGTTTTAAAGTAACCACAGTCCTATAATGACTTGATCCTACAAATGTAGGCTGCTTATTTGATCCCACTGTTTCAGGAGAATTTTCCCTTGATCCTTGGTCCATTGATCCTATGCAGGTGATATGGGAGTATTTCTCAAGTTCCTCTCTTCCTCTCCCTGCCCAAGGAAATTAGGTGATGATGTAATAATGTAAGGGACGTTGTTGCGATGATAACGGATGGACCGTTCCAGTACAGAAGTGGGCCTATCTGCCAGGCTGAGCCATGCTGTCACACCACTGGAGTCTGACTGCTGCTTTGTCCGTGTGTATTCTCTGTTTTATGTTTCACAAAAGGACTAAAAAGATATAGGAAAATCCACAACAAATGCATTGTTTTATCACTGTTGTTGCCATGGTACTGTAAAAAAAAAAAAAAAAGAAAACATTTAAAGACGTTAACCTGTTGGCCACCACCTGTACAGAATTTCAATATGTAACCAATAGGAACCCATTGAGGACTAAAATGTTGCCTTTTTCTTGTACAAAAGAGACATTTATGGGAAACCTCTTTAGTGAGGAATGTGATAGTGTTTATATTTCTGAAATGGACCTGATGATTCATGGGAAATATGTTAATGTACTCTGAATCAGGTATGTAAAGACATTCTAAAAATGGACGACTTTATTTGGTCAATCAGAAGCTGTTTGTTGGTTTGAATATCTCTCGATGGTTAGCCTGCCTTTGTATTATAAAGCACTTGTATGCAGTCTGTGTTCTTTAAGCATTATTACAATGTGCTCCAGACATAATGCTATCTCTGTGTTGATAAAAGCATTACATGTATATGGGCCAATCTTTTTTTATAAAACACTATGCATATATAAATACTACATTGTTCATAGCTTTATTTAACCCATGAAGCTATATATAACATTAGTCTAAGTACAAGTAGATGTGGACTTAACCAGTAAAGCTTCTTTCCTTGAGATGGATCACAATGTATATGTAGCTATCAAAAAGAAGTCTGTGAATGCTATTTTTATTATCAAATAAAGTTTTCCATACAAATTCAAAAGGATTTTTCTCCACAGTGACTTGGAATTATATTCTCGGGAGATTCCTATTGATATGATTGACATTGTAGAGTCCCTTTGCAGTGCAGCATTCTCAGATTGATTTATTATTCACCAAGGTAGTAAGCACACTGCTTTAGTAACAGGATATCTGCAAAAAAATATATTGTCTAGCTTCCTTGCTTTTAACAGTGTCTATCTGACATTTCAGATTTGTCTGACTAGCAAAGGTTTTAGTCAATAAACAAGGAATGTCTAACTGCATATCCATTCATATCAATATCTCCCTATTACCCGCTGACAGAATCATTTGGTATGTACATCACGGAAGTGAAATTAATCTACTTGTTCATGGGCAATATGCTGGGATCGTGACAACATCGACATGTCAGTAAACTGCCTACTACAGTAGCAAATACTGAATGGGTACCCACAGCTGTTAACCAGCAACCCTGAGGCAGGCTTTCAGCTATGCTACAGTATATTCCCTTGTTGGTTTTGTAACACACACAATATGTTTTTTTCCATTTGAAGCATGTGAAATGTGGAGAAGGTTAAACTAAGGCCTTATACATTTTAAAGAGTTAATAAATAATATTATTATAAACTATAAGGTCTCTCTTCAGGAGACATCTGTGTGTGTGTTAAAACCTTTTCTGAGTGTTGTGACCTTCAGACACTATCAGAAGACGTCTACGTTCAGACTCCTCCTGTCTGGATCCCACCGTGGTTGTCTGGTTTTCTGAGAACACAAAGCTGCCACAGACCTGATGAAACCAGCCCCCTGTCAGAAGATGCTTACACTCGTTCACATTGTTATGACTTTATACTTGTGATGAAAGGTCAAGTTTCGGTCAAACCCAATTCTGAGTTTTTACTTAGTGATAAGATGGTTCTCGCTGTCAGGGGGAGGTTAGATTTATTAAAATGTTGTTGCTAGGGAAAGTTATAAAATGCTAATTAATTACTTAAAAATCATACAATGTGATTTTCTGGAATTTTTAGATTCCGTCTCTCACAGTTGAAGTGTACCTATGATAAAAATTACAGACCTCTACATGCTTTGTAAGTAGCAAAACCTGCAAAATCATCGGTGCATCAAATTCTTGTTCTTCCCACTGTAACTGGCGCCTCACTGTTAAATTTATCTGAACCTACATTTCTTTGTAATAGCGGAATAATTGAAAGTGTGAAATTATGGTTACACAATCCGTGGGGATAGGTTTAAAGGAATTTATCCACTGCTCCCAAACGAACTAGTAGCTCCAGGAGATAATTCTTCCCCACCACTGAGTAGAATGTATCAAGAACTAGGAGATATATGGAATGATGCCAAGACTCAATCAACACCTCTCTATCCTAGAGTTACCATGGCAAAGGACCTCATGGTAGCTCAATAAAAGAAAGCACAGGGAGAAATGGATAACGCTGGTGAGGTTATCAGACGAGGTCGTAATGATGAAGATAAAGAGCAAAGTCTAAGTGGTAATCACACAGTGAATGGAGAGAACAGAAGAGAGGAAGATGAACTGATACGACTGAGAACGGAATATGAAGAAAAAATTAAAACTGAACAAACAGGAGACAGTGGGAGGAGAAGAAGAGAGGAGAGAGAATGTGAATAATTCACTGAACACGAGAGTGGAACTGCCCTTCACCCATTTCAGACAAGCACTCTACCGACAGTTAAGGGAATGTTTCCCACCACCAGAGGTGTTGCAAGACCGGGTGAACTGCTCTTCACTGAAGATGATGATACCCTCGATTAGATGGATAAGATGAAGACAGAATGGCAAGGAGAGACAACTGAGAGATTTGAAGGCCCTAATAAGGGGGACCACATTAGACACTACTGCGGAGCCTGGAAAAAGATGAAGACTGAGGACAGAGCAAGAAAGGCTGGACTCGTCGCGCAGCTTAAGAAGGCCCAGCTAGCTCAGCCGGACAAAGGAAAGACCAGCAACCTGATGGTGGCTGAACCTCGTGCCACCCAGCAGCAACAACCACCACAGCCTCTTCCACCACCTCCTTCACAGTTTACCCAAGCACCTGCAGCTCAGTTCCCTCCTCAACCATATGGGAACCCACAACCATACCTACCAACACTGAGACAACCGCTGGTGTGCTGGAATTGCGGAATGACAGGTCATATGAGAAACATGTGCCCTCACCAACCACAGCATCAGTCACCCTGGCAGCAGAGTGGAAGAGGTCAATGGAGAGGGAATGCTGGCAGATGGAACTTCCAATGGTGGCTTGCCTGTCTTGGATAGGGGTTTGGAAAGGTAAGGACTTTATTAACGCGTCTGGGACCCCTATTAAAAACCGTATGCAGATTGAAGCCCTGCATGAAGCCATGTTGCTTACAGCGCAGTTGGCTATTCTTAAGGTTCGAGCCCACACAGGCAACACTGACAGCATTATTATAGGTATTACAGCTGCTGATGCTGCTGCTAAGAATGCTGCTTCCCGCCGCCATACTCATGCTGTTCTGCTTGCCTCCCTGTGTATGTCTGAAATCACTGATCTGGACCAACACCAGGCTGCGGATGCACTTAATCACCCTTTGTGGGAGTTTAGAGGCTGCTCCAGAGGCCCTGGTGGCCCGTGGAGACAATCACTCTCTGGCAGAACAGTTCTGCCTCTGCCTCTCATCTCCTGTGTGTGTCGCTTGGTCCACGGGGTGGGAGATGGTAAGACTAATATCTGACACCTGGTTTTGTCCAAATCTGATTGAAATTTGCAAAACACACGTGTATAAATGTACTACATGCATGCAATACAACATTGGTAAGGGTACCCCCTTGAAACAAGGGAAATTTCCAGTGCCAGTAATGGGGTTACTGAGATGGCTAATTAAACCATAGAAGGGGGGCTTGCTAAAGCATGCCACTCCACAGGGAAGTCATAGGTAGAATGTCTCCCCTTAGTCTTGATGAAAATGTGCAATAGTATAAACCGCGGAACAGGGCGTAGCCCACATGAGCACGCCCCCAATGACTCCAAAACTGACAGACCTGACTGCGCTGGATGATGATTTGAGTAAATATATGAAGAAACTAACCCATGCTGTTAGGTATTTGTATTCCCAATACAGGAAAGCCCAGGACGTTCCAGAACAGGGCGACCCAGACAGCCTGCCTGTTGACGTTGGAGAATGGATCAAGCTGAAGGTCAAATCAAATCAAAGTTTATTTGTCAAGTGCGCCGAATACAACAGTGAAATGCTTACTTACAGGCTCTAACCAATAGTGCGGAAAAAAGGTGTGTGTGTGTGTAGGTAAGTAATGAAATAAAACAACAGGGCACAGGGACTATGGTGGTCTGCTTGAAGCATGTTGGTATTACAGACTCAATCATGGACATGTTGAAAATGCCATTGAAGACACTTGCCAGTTGGTTAGCACATGCCTGGAGCACACGTCCTGGTAATCTGTCTGGCCCCGCAGCCTTGTGTATGTTGACCTGTTTAAAGGTCTTACTCACATCGGCTACGGAGAGCGTGATCACACAGTCATCCGGAACAGCTGATGCTCTCATGCATGCCTCAGTGTTGCTTGCCTCAAAGCGAGCATAGAAGTGATTTAGCTCGTCTGGTATGCTCGTGTCACTGGGTAGCTTGTTGCTGTGCTTCCCTTTGTAGTCTGTAATAGTTTGCAAGCCCTGCCACATCCGACGAGTGTCGGAGCCAGTGTAGTATGATTCAATCTTAGCCCTGTATTGACGCTTTGCTTGTTTGATGGTTCGTCGCAGGGCATAGACACTATCAGAAGGCGTCTACGTTCAGACTCCTCCTGTCTGGATCCCACCGTGGTTGTCTGGTTTTCTGAGAACACAAAGTTGCCACAGACCTGATGAAACCAGCCCCCTGTCAGAAGATGCTTACACTCGTTCACATTGTTATGACTTTATACTTGTGATGAAAGGTCAAGTTTCGGTCAAACCCAATTCTGAGTTTGTACTTAGTGATAAGATGGTTCTCGCTGTCAGGGGGAGGTTAGATTTATTAAAATGTTGTTGCTAGGGAAAGTTACGTAAGGGGGATTGGGGAGGCTATATGAGTTACAGGATGTCTTAGACATTTTGCAGAACTTGGGGAGAACTATCATATGCTGTTAAACTGTACTCTGTATCAACTTCTGCCTACAATTGTATTACTACAAGGAGTATTTTAATTATTAAAGAGTCTGTGCTTCCTTTCCATTACTAATGTATGTTTGGTAGTTATATAGACCTGATCATTTGCTGAAGAAATGGACCAACAAGAGAAACAGATGAGTCTTTTCATCGTACAGGCCATATCAGTAACCTAGCGTACACTGGGGAAAAATTTGTCTGAAGCTGTGATGATGGGACAACAGTCCACTCCTTATGCTGTATTTTTATTCCCTATGTAGAGCACTACTTGTCTCTGATCAAAAGTTTAAACAATATATAAGGTGTCATTAGATTTCCCCGCAGACAATAATAGGGTTAGTAGCATGTAAGTAGACTTTGAGACGTTTTTCCTCCATAGTGATCCATACCATAGCTAATGAAGGGGAAAACCTTCAGGATGTGTGGGAGCACGCACAGCACTGAGTCATCACAGAATCTAACTGACTTATAGCTTTAACTTCTGAATAATGGATGTGTTTTTTCTTCCATCTAGATGGGGGGAGATGTGAATTAAAGAGTTCTTTGCACTCACCAAGCGATCCTTCTCCAAGCCAATGCAACCTTTGTTACCTTCCCAGGGAGGTATTGATGTTGCAGGCATCCCTATTCCATGTGACGATGACATAGTTTACAACAACCTTAGAGGAGATGGGTGCTAGCAAGTTGACCTTGATAGGCAGTTGTCATGGAAACACACAACTATGCACTGTGATTTTGTAAGTGCCGAAGTGACAGAAGCCAAGATGAAAGCCACTCTTCTGAGGCAGAAAAACTCGCTTCAGAGGCAGTAAAAAATACAAAAAAATACAAACTATTGAGTCAGCAGAATATTGATGAGATTCATTCATTAGTGTGGATATGTCAAGTTCCTGTCTGAGCAAGCAGTTAGAGAATTTCTGAACTGATGAAGGCAAAGACTGGAAATTGGAAATCATGAGGTGTAATGCTCCCACTCCTCCCTGTCTGTCTTCAGCCCAGCCCCTAATCTGGTCTGCGGCCAGTGATTGATGTGTTGTTGTTTCCCTCAGCCTGTCTCTGCTGGAGTTGGATTGGAGCAGATCGCTTGGCGAGTGAGCGTATCTGTATTCAGCCAGAGATCCGATGGTATGAGGGTTGCTATAGCTACACAACAAAGGTCATTATGAGAGAGTTTTCTAAGTGTTTGTTATGCTCCAGCCTGACAGATATTTCTGCACAACCGAGCACTGAGGAGGAGAAATCTCACGTCACTCCCTGAGCTTCTATCATTTATCACATAGACATGTAGGTACAGCTTATACCACCATCTTTACATGGAGGGGGAAAGTCATGGATATGATGAAAATGATTCAGTATCTGTAAGCCGCAGTAAATCTAGAGCATAATATACCTGATGCTATACTTTACCAGTCATGGGCAATAATAGGCAACCTGTCATTTTTTCACATTCAATTGTGATCCAAAGTGTGTGTCAGAGAGAGAGAGAGAGAGAGCCCATGTGTTTTATTTAACATCAGGAACACAAAGATATCTTGATAAGATTGACTGCACTTGATCCATTTATGTCTTTCACCTCATCAACCTTGTGGGTGATTACTGTAAATCAGAAGCTATAGTCATGTCTGCATCTTCATATATGTATTGAGTCATACATAGCTATGCTTATTCATGTCATAATCCCTTAGAATTAGCATTACATACTCAGTACAAGGTGACCTGTGATTGACCTTAGATCGCTATTCCATCTTAACACCTTTATCAAAGCTATGAGAACACTTGACTGTACCAGACCTCAGTTTAAATACGTATAAGTATTTAAAAAAATTTTTTTTTTAAAGAATGTGTATTTGAGTATTTTCAAAACATAGCCAAAAGCAAGTAGTTTTATTTTATTATTATAAACCAAAGTCAATGAAATTGCATTTGAAACTATTTTCAATGCTTAATTCAAATACTATTTTCTAATACCTGGGCTAAATGCATGGGAATGTATTTGAGTCAGTGTATTTGAGTACTTTAAAATACTTTCCAATGTTATCTGAATAATTGCTTTGAAATGCATTCAAAAGTAATTGAAATACCTGAAATCATTTTTGAACCCAGGTCCTGACTGTACACAACATGTCTATATGTTCAATTATTTGCTATTGCATTTAAGAGCAGGCGATTCACATTGACTCAGTTAATTAAACATACTACTTTAGTTCCAACCGTTTCACCCTGATAGTAAGTAAAACATGAACAGTAATTGTCTTTTGCAAAGTGCGATTTATTACGTTGCCTTGATTACGTGTCTCTACATTCACAAATAAGCCAGTAACATATAGAATCCAACTGTAAAATATTTAAGATATTTTCCTTTCCTGTCTCGAGAAAGACAAAACATCTTGCACATCGACAGGGGTGGAATTGGGAGGGAATGAGTGGGAACAGAGTTCCCAAAGTGAAATAATTTGGACATGTAAAAATACAGAATCTGAACTATTTACATTGGTTAATTCCCAGAGTGATTATTTTCCAATTCCATCCCTGCACATTGTTACGTTAGACTCTCTTTACATATACATAAACAACTTTGTTGTGGGCTGCCCATCTGCAACTGTCTTTAGGTTGAACCAACTGGTTTGCAAAAATACAAGAGTTATTTCTGTAGACGTGAGCCTTTGTCGTTTCCGGGAGCAGAAGTCTTCTTTGTGGACGCTGGATCGCAGGGCCCACGTTGGGGGCCCGTTTATGCAGGAGCCACGGAGCTGGAGGACACGGAGGAGGCCTCGGTCTTGGAGGCAGTGGTGGAGGCTCCCTCCTCCTCCTCGAAGGGGTTCTTCCCACAGCACAGGGTGGTGATCATGCAGTTGCGGAACTGCTTGTTCATCAACACGTAGATGAGAGGGTTGTACAGGGACGAACTCTTGGCAAAGAATGCCGGAATTGTCATGAAGACGGGGCCGAACTCTGATCCCTGGTTGCAGAAGATATACCAGGCCACGCTGGCGTAGGGCACCCAGCACACTAGGAAGGAGACGACCATCATGATGACCATGCGGGTCACTTCCCTCTCAGCCCTCTGGGTGGTCTCAGACTCCTGCTGGGCGGCGGCAGCTGCCTTGACAGCGCAGAGCAGGTTGCCGTAGCAGAAGGAGATGATGAACAGGGGAATCATAAAGTGGACAACGAACATGTAGATGACAAAGGACTCATTGTTGATGTCAGGGGCGCGTGTGTAGTAGTCAATTCCACATGAGCACTGCATGCCTTCGGGGATATAGCGGGACCAGCCAAGCAGAGGGGGCACGGAGCAAGCAGCAGCCATGACCCAGGTAAAGGCCACGCCCATGATGGCATGGGTCTCACTGAAGCGGAAGTTGCTAATAGGTTTGCAGACGACCAACCACCTCTCAATAGCCAGGACAACCAGGGACCACAGGGCAATCTCACCACCATGGGTAGCAAAGAATCCCTCGATGTTGCAGCCCGTTCTTCCAAAGACGAAATAGCCATGCATGGAGGTGTACATCGTAGTGGTGAAGCCTCCGATTACCATGAAGAGATCGGCCACAGCCAGGTTCAGCAGGATGTAGTTCAGGGCGGTCCTCAGCTTTTTGTGCTCGATGGTGACGTAGAGTGTGAGGAAGTTGATGGGGAAGCCGGTGAGGATGAGGAAGAACATGTAGGCAGCCATGAGTGAGTACGCCGCTGGGCTGACAAGGTAGTACTGGGGGTATTCATAGGGGTTCCTAACAATGCCAGTAGCATTGGACATAGGGACGTAGAAATCTGGTCCCTCTGTGCCGTTCATGGTTGCGGTCTTGCGGTGGCGTTCAGCCCTTCTTCAGATGGTGTTCCGGCTGTACAGAAAGAGAGATGGAAAGGGTCCTTTCTACAAATGCACCCAGGAGGTCAGACTCCTGATTTTATAGGCACATCTTAAGGTGTTAGATGATCACTTTCCAAATCAGTCAGCACAATGTGATTTAGGCCACTGTTAATATATAATCCAGCCACTACTGCAAACAGAACTGGCCACTCATCAAGTTATTAAGGTTACACCTGCTCATACCTATCAGGAGATGATGGCTTAATCTGAAACGCTGCATTGGCTGTTACACACCTAGGCCTCATCCATATACTCAGAACTGAGTTAGTCATTTGCATACAACTTTTAAACACTGTTAAATTTACAGTTTCTCTTTTGAAGATATATTTCAATATATTCTAGAGACATGTTTGAAGCTTCATACTCCAAGCATAAAAGAGTGAAGAGACGGAGTGCTGTGGGAGAACAGATGGTTTATTATAAGTGGCGATAAGAAACATGTTAAGCTGTGGTAATACATAGGCACAAAGTAGAATAGCTGCCCCACCAGGAAATACTATATGGTGATTGAAGTATGTTTTTATAGATAATGGTCTGAGACGAGTAAACGTCCTCATCCTGAACATATTACATAATTGTATTAATATTAGGTATAGTAATATTTATAGATTTTTATCAAAATAATGTAAAATATTATTTTCATAAAACATTAAGTGTAGCAACATAAAGTTACATGTAATTCACAGGTCATTCATTGAGTACTTGTGCTTATGTTGCAGTATTATAGCTGATGCTTATTGTGTGACTAAGATTTTAAGACTGTGCGTGTGCATGCATGTTTGCACGTTTATGTGTGTGTGTGTGCGGGAGAGAGGATTACTCATGCATTTCAAAGTCATTTCTTCCCAAATGTCCTACAAACATGTCATTCAAAATAATATTCACATTTATTCCTGTTTTATAACCTTAAAAGTTTATTTCAAGAGATGTTACATTCTACATATCTTCTGTTCTAATGTAGCCTAAATAAATCACAATGATCAAGTGAGAGGTAGTCTTCAGCAGTAATGCTGTTTGTGTATTCTTTGATTATCAATTTAAAACTAAACAAACCAAGGGAAATGAGGGGAAAGTAGAGAGTAGACTTGTACAGAAGATCTAGACCATCTTAGTGGCTAGAAGAGAGCTTTGCTCAGCACTTTCTAATGGACATTGTATTAAAGAGATTTGGAGCTTACGGACGTGTTACTTTAAGAGGCCTGTAATGAGGTTAGTGTCCCATTGGTCACCCTCAGACACAACATTATGGATACTCACACATGTACTGCTCGTTTTACTCAATAAAGAGCTATACAAAGTTAGGAAAATCCATAATTCAATGGGGAAAGTGTCTATGTTTAGATTACAAGGCCAAAGGAGTGAAGAAGCTGTGGTGGCAGCTACTGTAGTGGAGGAACATAAGAATACTATTTCATCCTGTCAAAGCCCCAAGTGTTATTCAAAACCATGACTTATTTAGTAACTTTATAAATCACTTTAATTTATTTATTCACCTTAAAAAGTGCACTGTATGATGTTTTATTCATTCAGTATTCAGTATGCTAATCTGTACACTAAAAATAAAAAAAATACTATGTAGATAATAAATACTGGCAGTTGGGGCCTACCAAGACCATGTTTAATGAGCTATTCTCCTACCTGAAAGGGAAAGGGATCCGCCACATCCGCCCAGAATTCTACCACCCCCAGGGACAGAGCTGGGTAGAGCGGTTTAATCAGACGCTCAAGAACCAGACACTCAAAAAAACTTGCACAAGGGTGCACATTCGCCATCAGCCTGCTCTAAACACTTCTGCACTACCATGCCATGCAGCAGCTCTCCACCACAGGGGTCTCCCTAGTCCAGTGGATTCATGTTGGGGCATGAGCTTCAGCTACTGAGGCACCTCCAAGGTTAGGGGTTAACAGGCCCAACCCTGCAGCCCACGTGGCTGCTAGCACCTTAATTGGAGAGAACAGTCTCATAGTAATGGCTGGAACGAAATACATGGAATGGTATCAAACACATTAAACACATGGCTTCCATTCCATTCACTCCATTCCAGCCATTTGGTCTGAGCCATCCTCCCCTCACCAGCCTCCTGTGCTGACCAGCCCCATCCAGTCCGAACCCTTACAAGGCATCAGCCCGGCCAGTCTGTACTCATAGCAGGCCTGAGCACCTCGGTTCCTGTGAGGGGGAGGGGAAGAAATGTTATGTCCGTACATGAAAACATATGTCAGTGACGTGAAACATTATTGTTAGTGTTTGACCTTGAGGCATGTTTACGACCCCCATGTATCGTATTGTTCAGTTGATGTTATAACTAAGAGAATGCAGTTAGCTCTGACATCAGTGGCCTCATCTGTCCTTCAAACAGGTATGTCACTACGGTGGTTACTTCAGATACTGCTCTTCCAATAGTTCAATATGTCTTGTACAGGTAAAGTGTGCTCTCTAGTGGAGTGTTATCAACATGACCAGATTTGTCTGTGAGACGGTGGCGCCCAGCATCAATGGGGAATATAGAGGGCAGTAGTGAGACTGAGCTGTAGTGAGACTGAGCTTTAGTGAGACGGAGTTGTGGTGATAAGGCAAATCTCAGCAGGCAGCTGCACTGCATAGAAAGAGGTTTTAATGTACAGTACCATGTGTAGATTGTGTCATTTCATATCAATCACCAATTGGCCTTTCCACTATGCGATTTGTGCTGAATATTAAATTGTCCATTGACCGTCATGGTAGTCAGTTCATCAGGAGTCTCTCCTAGGAAGAATAGCCTAGTATAGCACCTTGGAAATCATTCCATAAATTACCATAGGCTAATGAGACTAATGACACTACACTACATTACTGATGAGCAGATCAGCTAGCTAGGATTATTCAGGATAGTAATTTAATGTGTTGTAGCCTGGTCCCAAATCTGTATAAAAAGGGGGGTTGAAATTATTCCATTTTTTACTCCTTGTTGGCGCATTTAGTTACAATTTGGCAACCCTGGGGGAGGTGGGTAATCAGCTGACCAGAAAGAGAGTGGGGTGAAGTTAGTCAATGATCTAGGGTCAGTTTGCATCTTCCCCACTAATGGTTACATTTAGGATTGGGGGGGGGGATGGCGGGAGGGAAAGATAGAGGAAGATGGGGTGATGAATATCATCCTACCTCTACAGTTTGCCACACTTTCCAAGTTCTATTTTTCATTTCAGGGGTTTTAGGGCAGGGGATCCTGAGCTAAGATCCTTGGGACATGCTCATAGCCGCCTGCTCCCTGCTGTGCCTTGGGGAGTAGGATAGCCTCCTGTCCTGTGGTTCAGGAAAAACGACGTCAGAGCGCAGAGGTGAGTAGGTAACAGATCACATAAATAAACTAGAATTTCTCAGAATAATATTGTGGATACACAATGCAATGCCACACAAAATAAACAAATAGCTGTTTGCCTGTACTTATATGCTGTGGTTATTTTAGTATATCCACTGTTAAGCAGCAACTAGTTCTGTCTGTCACTCTCTCTCTCCCCCTCTCTCTGAAACAAGGGAGCTTGCCTATTTAACTGTTTAGATTACACCTAGGTGTTGCACAATATCAATTTAAGTCATTTATTTATTAGATTAGACTGTTTATTAGTTTTATTAGTTATTAATATCCTCCATCCCCTCTCGTCCCTATTAATTACTCACACCTGTTAATTCCCAGCTCATGGAAGGTCAGCGTTGCAGTGCACAGGGTGATTGGTTTCTTTCTGCACAGATGGAGGTAAAGCTTTAGAACAGTCCTACTCTTTATTTCTCTCTATCACTAGTTCCTGGTCTACCTACAGTACTAGTCAAAAGTTTGGACACACCTACTCATTAAAGGATTTTTCTTTATTTTTACAATTTTCTACATTTGACATTCTTCAAAGTAGCCACCCTTCGCCTTGACAGCTTTGCACACAATTGGCATTCTCTCAACCAGCTTCATGTGGTAGACACCTGGAATTAATTTCAATTAACAGGTGTATCTTGTTAAACATTTAATTGTGGAATGTCTTTCCTTCTTAATGAGTTTGAGCGAATCAATTGTGTTGTGACAAGGTACTGTAGAGGTGGTATACAAAAGATAGCCCTATTTGGTAAAAGACCAAGTCCATATTATGGCATATTATGGTGAGAGAGAGAGAGAGTGACAGTTATTTGTTAACTACCTGTTTCAGGGAGAGAGAGAGAGAGAGAGAGAGTGACAGTTATTTGTTAACTACCTTTTTCAGAGAGAGGGAGAGAGAGAGTGACAGATATTTGTTAACTACCTGTTTCAGAGAGAGGGAGAGAGAGTGACAGTTATTTGTTAACTACCTGTTTCAGGGAAAGAGAGAGAGAGAGAGAGTGACAGTTATTTGTTAACTACCTGTTTCAGGGAAAAGAGAGAGAGAGAGAGTGACAGTTATTTGTTAACTACCTGTTTCAGGGAGAGGGAGAGAGAGAGAGTGACAGTTATTTGTTAACTACCTGTTTCAGGGAGAGAGAGAGAGAGAGTGACAGTTATTTGTTAACTACCTGTTTCAGGGGAGAGAGAGAGAGAGAGTGACAGTTATTTGTTAACTACCTGTTTCAGGGAGAGAGAGTGACAGTTATTTGACAAGCAGTTATCGTTGATGTTCACTTCAGGAGGCACTAAAGGGAGTGAACTTAATTCATAATAAGGGTTACATGGAGAAAATCGGACCTCTCTAAAATGAAAATGGATGGCGTGTATAGTTGATATTGCATGACAAAATATATATATTTGACCTAAAACCTCCCTGGATGCTGAACAAAAATAAGTGACCCTCCCCTATACCCAAAATAATCATTCAAACAGAGGTAAATTATGACATTTCAATATTTATCATTGTTTTAGAATTAGTTGCTTACTAGGCTATATATCAATGCGTGCCTGATGCCGTCCCTCATCTCTGATTCTCCACTGGACACGCAATATCAGGTGCTCCTATAGGCTATTTAGTGTGGTCTCAATCAAATGATCCATAGCTTATAGCCTATACTAAAGTGCATGCTTGGAGAAGCACAGCTCAAAGTTATATTTCTAAGATAGCTATTGGGATGGTGCAAATAAACCTACACTCTGCAATGGATATTCCAACCTTTGAGCCCCGGGATGCTCTGCTCCTGCTGATCAAAACTTGTTTGTCTACTGCCTGACCAATGGCTGTGCTGTGTAGGCCTATGGTAACAGTTCAGAAGGAGAGTTAAAGGTTTCTCCAAAATAATTGGATAGGAGGGGCGGCATCGGGCACACATCGATATATAGCCTAATAAGCAACTACTTCTAAAACACTGAGAAATGTTGACATTTCTTGGTTCTCAGTCTTATATAACAGGCTCATCTTGGGATGACAAGAGTACACTTTGTGAGATTGTTATTCATTTTAAGGACCCATCTTGTCCTTATGACATTAACTCAACACTGAATTAAACACAGTTCTACCAGTTTGGAAGGGTATCTTTGTCCGGAAAATACTCAATTTTTCTTCCAAGTCTCAATCACACGTTTGAGATGTTTCTTATTTTGGGACGTTCTTTGATTGAAATCACACCATAGATTACCCTATTGAGAGCTCCTTGAATATAGTCTTGAAAGGGCCTTAGAATAAACCCAGGACCTCTGCTCCAGTGGGTCATCAGTCATCCAAGGCATGAGAGACACAATGTCCTCTCCCTGAATGGTGATTCACTGGGCTTGAGTTCTCTGACTGGCTCAGTGTGACAGTTTAGCTGTGCAGTGAATGGAAAGAACAGTGGGCCTGCTGAGGGTGGAGACCATTGGACATTGGGGTCAATCCACCTTAGATTGTGATCACAACCAGGAGGACAATAAGTAAGAGAGTGAGAGAAGAAAACGGTGATAGGACAGAGGCTACTTTGCAATGGATCAACACAGAGATCAACATGCACTGAACAGTGCAGCAGACAGCGAACTGTGACTGGCCTTGGTTAGATGGGCTATAGGCTACTAAGTGCAGGCATGGAGAAGCACTAGGCCAAAGGGCTGACGGCTTCTACAGATACACGTGATGAAAGTGTGGCACGTTGGATCATCCTGGTTTATAACATATGCTTATCATAAGCTGCTGCCGTAATGCATTATCTGTTTCTTTTATGGGAACCTTCATTTTTATGCTGTGTTGTAAAATCTACCTAATCATTGGACAATATGTCCATTTTTTCCCTTCATACTATGCCTGAAAGAAAGTTAATCTAATTTGCATATTGGGATGACTGCGTGCCAGAGGACAGATCAGTGGGCAGGGTGTGATGCTCTCTCAGCCTGCCCACAGGAACTCTCTCTTTCACTGAGTGGACACTAACAAGGAAGGAACACTGTGACAAGGACATGGTACATATGGCAACATAGGCTGCCACAGCTCTGTATGTCACACTGTCGGACATATACTGTATGTCTAAATTGCGCTATATGAACACTGGTATCATTTCTGTGATATTCAAACTGTAGATTAAACTATTTTTGATTGTATTTATTTATTATTTCACCTTTATTTAACCAGGTAGGCTAGTTGAGAACAAGTTCTCATTTGCAACTGCGAACTGGCCAAAATAAAGCAAAGCAGTTCGACACATACAACAACACAGAGTTACACATGGAATAAACAAACATACAATCAATAATAGAGTAGAAAAATATCTAAAAAATATATAAATATATATAATATTATAAAATATATAAACAGCATTTGCAAATGAGGTAGGATAAGAGAGGTAAGGCAATAAATAGGCCATGGTGGCAAAGTAATCACATTATAGCAATTAAACACTGGAATTATAGGGTGTGCAGAAGATGAATGTGCAAGTTGAGATACTGGGGTGCAAAGGAGCAAGATAAATAATTACATACAGTATGGGGATTAGGTAGATTGGATGGGCTATTTACAGATGAGCTATGTACAGGTGCAGTGATCTGTGAGCTGCTCTGACAGCTGGTGCTTAAAGCTAGTGAGGGAGGTAAGAGTCTCCAGCTTCAGAGATTTTTGCAGTTCATTCCAGTCATTGGCAGCAGAGAACTGGAAGGAGAGGTGTCCGAAGGAAGAATTACAAGTCAGGACATAGGTTTACAGCCTGATTGAAAATCACGTGTTTAAGTTAGAATTTGACTAAACCAATTTCAAAATAGGGTAAAAGTTGCATATATTTTGTAGTCTGTAGATCCAACTCTCAAACTTCTTAACTGAGAACACTAGAAAATCGCTGCCAGCAGAGAGTGCTGTTGCCATGCAATATAAATGTAGTTTAGTCCTGACCTTCAAACAGGCATGGCCACACAAATGCACACATGCGCAACATTTGGTTATTTAAATTATTAAATGTTTGCTCAAGGTTTTTGAATTCAACCCAAGGTCAGCTTCAAAATGAAGATGCCCTTGTTCTCTAAATTTTGCATTGGCAGGGATGCTTTGCATGGAACACTGTCCCAATATACTAACCAGTGGCGATTTTAGCATTTAAATGTTGGTGGGGTAAACAAACAGAAAATTGGGGGGCAGCATGCCAGCAAAGCCACAACACAACACTAAACAATATATTTTATATGTATTTATATATATTACACAGTACTAGGATGTTAGTCCACCCATAAAGATTTGAAATTAAACCAAATTAAACTGTAGGTGCAAACCTGTCTATGACTTCACTATTTCCCAAGCGTGTTAGAATGTACATCTTTGTTAGTTGTCATGATGCATTCTATCTTGGATCATTGGGCTCTTAATTAAGCCTGGTATGTACAGTAGACGTCTTAATGCACTGAAAGATCTCTCACAGCTGCTAACTGGGATGGTTGGCGCGGCCTGCATGATTGTCTTCAGTGATGGGAACTTATCAGGGAATAAAAATGTATAAACACAGGACATGTCAGAAGTGGCATCTTTCTTTTTTTGAGAGGTAATGTTTAGCAAGGACTACTTCCTCTGGCTTGAGAGGAATATGCCATGTTTGTCTTGTGTGTGCCTCCCCTCTCTCTATGTTCTCTGTCCTGTCTGCTCCCCTCTCTATGTTCTCACCCTGTTCTGTCTGCTCCCCTCTCTATGTTCTCACTCTGTTCTGTCTGCTCCCCTCTCTATGTTCTCACTCTGTCCTGTCTGCTCCCCTCTCTATGTTCTCCTGTGTTCTCGGTCTGTCCTGTCTGCTCCCCTCTCTATGTTCTCAGTCTGTCCTGTCTGCTCCCCCCTATGTTCTCCTATGTTTCTCTGTCCTGTCTGCTCCCCTCTCTATGTTCTCTGTCCTGTCTGCTCCCCTCTCTATGTTCTCACTCTGTTCTGTCTGCTCCCCCTCTCTATGTTCTCACTCTGTCCTGTCTGCTCCCCTCTCTATGTTCTCACTCTGTTCTGTCTGCTCCCCCCTATGTTCTCCTATGTTCTCACTCTGTCCTGTCTGCTCCCCCTCTCTATGTTCTCACTCTGTTCTGTCTGCTCTGTCCCTCTCTATGTTCTCACTCTGTTCTGTCTGCTCACTTGCCCCTCTATGTTCTCACTCTGTCCTGTCTGCTCGCGCCCGGGTATGGGCCCTCTGTTCTATGTTCTCACTCTGTCCTGACGTCACTTGCTCTGAGACCTTGAAGTAGTGGTTCCCCTTGCTCTACAAGGGCCGCGGCTTTTGTGGAGCGATGGGTAACGATGCTTCGTGGGTGTCAGTTGTTGATGTGTGCAGAGGGTCCCTGGTTCGTGCCCGGGTATGGGCGAGGGGATGGTATAAAGTTATACTGTTACACTCCCCTCTATGTTCTCACTCTGTCCTGTCTGCTCCCCTCTCTCTATGTTCTCCTGTGTTCTCACTCTGTCCTGTCTGCTCCCCTCTCTCTATGTTCTCCTGTGTTCTCACTCTGTCCTGTCTGCTCCCCTCTCTATGTTCTCGCTCTGTCTGTCTCCCCTTTCTCTATGTTTCTCACTCTGTCCTGTCTGCTCCCCCTCTATGTTCTCCTGTGTTCTGTTCTGCTCCCCTCTCTCTATGTTATCCTGTCTTCTCGCTCTGTCCTGTCTGCTCCCCTCTCTATGTTCTCACTCTGTCCTGTCTGCTCCCCTTTCTCTATGTTCTCCTGTGTTCTCACTCTGTCCTGTCTGCTCCCCCTCTCTATGTTCTCCTCTGTTCTCGCTCTGTCCTGTCTGCTCCCCTTTCTCTATGTTCTCCTGTGTCCTCTGTCCTGTCTGCTCCCCTCTATGTTCTCCTGTGTTCTCTCTGTCCTGTCTGCTCTATGTTCTCTATGTTCTCACTCTGTCCTGTCTGCTCCCCTCTCTATGTTCTCGCTCTGTCCTGTCTGCTCCCCTCTCTCTATGTTCTCCTGTGTTCTCGGTCTGTCCTGTCTGCTCCCCTCTCTATGTTCTCCTGTGTTCTCGTTCTGTCCTGTCTGCTCCCCTCTCTCTATGTTCTTCTGTGTTCTCGTTCTGTCCTGTCTGCTCCCCTCTCTTTATGTTCTCCTGTGTTCTCGTTCTATCCTGTCTGCTCCCCTCTCTTCCTTGTTTTCTGAAGTTCTGATTTCCTGGATCTCCTATATTTTTACAGAGACGGCATAGTATCAGTGCCGTAGCAATAAGGAGTATTCTGAAAAGACAAAACACACACAGAAGCAATATATGCACACACACAACATGAACAACAGGCAAATAATGTTTACCTGAATTGAGCTAAAGGTAAAATCGGGGATTTCTGTTCCTTAATGATATTTGCAGTTCACTCAATCTTAAAGCTGATTAACATTCAACTATCTTACCCTTCACTAACCACAATACCTGTGTTCTCTCTCTGTCACTTTAGCAACAATATTGAAATGCGTGCTACCGTGGGGCAAAATAGATGTTGGCTTAAATTGTTAATATGTAAGCTATATTTCATCTCAAATGTTTATTGAAAATGTATACATTTGCACAATGACCACTTGTTTCAAATACATAGTTATAGTTGTTGGTTAGCTAACTAAAGAATTTTAGCCATAATTTTGCATTGACATGAAATCAGTCAAACATCTCAAAACAAGACATGGTATCAACAACAAGATTAACCATGCTGAAATAAGCCACTTATGATTCCCCACACGGCAGTGTCATTCTTGCTACAGTAGCAATCTGGCCATCCAGAATCACAACAGGATGACTGATGCCCAATGGAAGCATGCACATAGTTTTCGTGGTGTTGTCAGCCAATCCATCTACCGTTCTGTAGCTAACGTTAGATGCAAAATAATTGAATTGTAAACACACACACAATTTATGCACTTACTTCTGCAAATACTACAACCATCGCTGTGTTTGCTGAGCCTCATCTTCAATTCCGTATGTCCATCTTCTATAGAATGAGAACATTTAACTCAGCTATCCTGCTTTGTTTTTTCAACAGCTGACATTACCAAAAGTAGCTAACATCATGTTAGCCATGTCAGCTACCTATCTTTATTGGTAAAGTTTTGCATATTTGGAGAGTATTTGATTCGACAGTAATTGGTTAATTAGTGAGTTGTCGGGTGGTGAACAGAGCTCCAGCAATTAGATTCAGTGTCCAGATAGCTAATCAATAACTGTACTGTCAAAACCCTGCGCTTAAAATGTGCTAGGTTTCTAATGAAGCAGCACTACTAGCTAGACTGAGAAGTCCCTCACGTTAGTTAGTTAGCTTAACGTTATCTGTCAGTGCAGCTTTTGAGTCAACATGTTGAAATGTAAGTCAAAAATAACTTTGGAAAATCACTGCTAAAGTGCCACCGTTCACAGAATGCTGGTTTTAGCCAGCACTAAAAAGGCAGGTCAGGCCAGGGCTCATGTTCGGGGCATTCATTGCAGTGTGTAATGCAAAATAGCTGTTTTACACCAGCCAAGCAGGGCAAAAGACTTAGGGATGAAGCCACGAAAGCCCGGGTCTGGTGATGTTAATGGTTTTCAGTATATGCTGATAGAGGATATGTGACAGACAGTTATGAAATAAGTCACTTCTCTCTGTGCAACTGCCAAGGGCTGGATACTTGTTGAACGATGTTCTGTTGTTGAGAGCTAAGGCTGAAATTCTGAGTGTATTTGCTTTCATAAGGTATTTGCGATACCTGTTCAGTAGTTTTAGGTCCATGGTCACAGTGAAAAAGGGGGGAAATGTATTTTGAAAGCATCAAGTCTTAGCCAGGTGTGAGTCACCTGATGAGGGTGGTGACTCTTTGTGACACTTTGTCTGGCATCCTCACGAGACATCGTGTTTCAGCAATAACAACACACCTATTCATGTAACTGCAGGTCTAGAAAGGGATGACGTCATAGGTGTGGTTATCGTTCCATTTACTGAGTTCGTCCAAAGATTCAGATAGGCCATTAGAAAAAAGAGATCCTACAGCACCAGCGTCTCTCTTTGATAGGCCATCAGAGATCCTACAGCACCAGCGTCTCTCTTTGATAGGCCATCAGAGATCCTACAGCACCAGCGTCTCTCTTTTCAGCACTGGTAATGCAGTAGAGGATATGAATCACACTGATGAAATAAGAGTTCCATTTGGGGGTGTTTGTCTATATGTGTTTGTTTATCTACAGGGTGTGTGCGTGCTCGCGTACATGTGTGAGGCTGTGTCTGTATGTGCGTATGCAAACGTGTGTTTGTGTATAATTTGGCATTCAGTCTATAAGGCCGTCCTCCTGAAAATGGGGGTGGAATCGCAGCACCTTTCCACTGAGCAGACCAGACCCAATTAAAATGTGAGAAACAGGCACAGGAAATGAACTGTTATGAAGCTAGACTGGAGCCAATTTCCTCTGACCAGAGGAATTCACTGACCCTGATCTCTCTCACTTTCTCTCTCCCTTGTTTTCTTGTACTCTTTGCTTTTCTTTCCTCTCACCTCACTCCTGTCAAAATGGAAGTCAGTTTGGGATGGTACACCCCTCCCCTCGCGCTCTCATTCTCTCTCTTCTCTGTGTTTGTACTGTAGGCTACCTCCCTGGATTGGTAGTGTTGGTGGGTTGTTCAAGGTCATTAAAAACATTGCACACCACTTATCACACTGATATATATCCTTCAAGTTGGTTTACAGAGGTAAAACATTGATTTTTTTCAATCAGTGTTAAAATAAGACTCAATTGCTTCTTTGTGATTGACTCTCTACCTAATAGGTCCTCCATGTTTGATTTTGGAGTAGTCAATCACCTTGGCTGGACTTTATTTCTGTTACCAATTAATTGGTTCCCATGGAGTCATGTTCAACAAGTTTTGTCCCTGGTGACTATATAGAATGTCCACGGTTAGTCCGACACACACACATTATTCTCACCAAATAATATTGAAACTATCAAAGGTTGTCATAAGTGAATGTTCTGCATCCTGGCACCCCACCAGCACTCCTCTTCTGCTCAGTAACTGTTGAATGAGTCAAATTCAGCCGTGGGCTGTACTTAGTGCTTACGTCTTCAGAGGTGATGTTGGGGTTTTGGAGCGATGCCGCATACCCAGATGCTGGGCTGGTTAGACCCCGTACTGTGAACCAAAATGTCACCCCTGTCACACACAGACAAACACACACACACACAAACCGCATACCGCCCTCCCACACTCTTATCTGCACACTCTCACATACTGTAATGACAGCATCATAGCAACACATACATCAACTAGCTCTAATCTGCTTCTATTGTATCACATTATTTATATAATAAGCAGACGGACAGATTCGTGTTTTGCTGACGTATATCAGACAGTCATCAGCCGTTTAGCCACCATCCCCAGTCCTTCCCTACCCTCTGCCGTTGTAGGTGTTCTTTGTACTGTGAGCTGGCTTGGCTGTCTCCCTCTCCTCTACCTGGGTGTCTGCTCCTGGTGCGGTAACCTTTCTCTGTTCCTGGATATGAAAAAGTCACACAGAGAGGAAACAGGAACACTCAGATATCTTGACATTATTTTGAAAAATAACAATAGATTTGTTCTCTTAGGTCTCTGGCTTAAACTGTACATCCTGACAGTTGATTTCACCCAGTCCCTTGAATTTCTCTAGTGTGAGGCCCTTACATGACTTTGATATAGAGCTAGAGACCACTCAAATCCTCCACTGTCTAGGGATTGACATTAACTCCAAATGCCATCCATAATCATTGCAGCAAAACGTTATAATAACTTAAAATGATAAGCCATTAATATACTATTTATAGCTGATCTATAGATCACTCTCCTGACTGCATCTCTTTGTGTTGAGACCTTGATGTGTGCATAATGTGAGCAGATGGGGGTACTTGTCTCTCCTCTCTTTGTGTGACACTTTGAAGCCTGTGTGTCTCTGTGTTAATTCATGCAATGTCTGTGGCGAGGGCTAGAGAAACACCACACCCAACACGCTGGCTGGCTCCCCTATTTTACAGTTTATGTGGTACACTTTCACAACTCTAAGCACATAAATTAAAACAGATCATCAACATTTTAAAAACTAAGCACATTTTCAATTGACTAAGTACAACAAAACAGATTCACAAAGTCACTTGCTCACTGCACTGAATCACTCTTTCAATTTGGATACATATTCAATCTAAGTATCTGCTTTTCAAAATGCAATATTCACTTTGCTTTTAATATGATTTTCTTGTAATTTGTTAACAATACAATTAACTATCACTTAATAAAACTGCTAACTACAGAACCAAAATGATGTAGTGCCTAGTTAGTTTTTTTAAAGGCTTAGGTGCAATTCTCACAAGTACAAATCAGATCATCAAAAAGGCAGTTTCAAAACTCTAGGCACTTTTTCAATTGACTAAGTACAATACTGTACATTAATTCATACGGTCCCTTTTTCACCAAACTTAATCAGTGTTTCATTTAGAAATGCATGTTTCACATTGCAATACATGTTCATATAAAGTCATTGCCTTTCACAATACAATGCTCACATTACTTTTGATATGATTATCTTCCCTTTTGTTAAAATACATTTTACTATTACTTAATCCAATTGCTGTTAATTGATGATCACTTAAATGTTTGGTAAACCTATAGATTTGACATGTCAACTGGTTTGTCTACTACAGGTTGTTGAGAACTACATAATGAAAATGTACAGTTCCTTCAGAAATTATTCTCACCCCATGACTTTTTCCACATGTTCTGTTTCAGCCTAAATTTAAAATGTACTAAATTGACATTTTGTGTCACTGGCCTAAACACAATACCCTATAACGAGAAAGTGTAATTATGTTTTTAGAGATGTTTACAAATTAAAAATGAGAAGCTGAAATGTCTTGAGTCAATAAGTATTAAACCCCTTTGTTATGGCAAGCCTAAATACATTCAGGAGTAGACATTTTCTTAAGTCACATAATAAGTTGCATGGACTCTCTATGTGCATTAATAGTGTTTAACAAAATGTTTGAATTACTTCCTCATCGATGAACCCTGCACATACAATTATCTGTAAGGTCCCTCAGTTGAGCAGTGAAATTCAAACACAGATTGAACCACAAAGACCAGGGAGGTTTTCCAATGCCTTGCGAAGAAGGGCACCTATTGGTACAGTAGATTACACATGCATACTTTTAGCAACAAGGCACTAAAGTGATACTTGTAAAAAATGTGACAATGCAATTCACTTGTTTTCCCCTGAATACAAAGTGTTATGTTTGGGAAAAATCAACACATTACTGAGTACCACTCTTCATATTTTCAAGTATAGTGGTGGCTGCATAATGTTATTGGTATGCAATTGTTAAAGACTGGGGAGGTTTTCAGGATTAAAAAAATAAATGGAATGGAGCTAAGCACAGGTAAAATCCTAGAGGAAAACCTTCCCAGCTTTCAATCAGACACTGTGAAATAGACAATAACCTAAAATACAAGGCCAAATCTACACAAGTTGCTTAGCAAGAAGACAGTAATCATTCCTGAGTGGCCGAGTTACAGTTTTCACTTAAATCTGACAAGACCATAAAATGGTTGTCTAGCAATGACCAACAACCAATTTGACAGAGCTTGAAGTATTCTGAAAATAATAGGCAAATGTTGCACAATCTAGGTGTGGTAAGTTCTTAGACTTACCCAGAAAGACTCAGCTGTATTTTTATTTATTTATTTTTTATTTCACCTTTATTTCACCAGGTAGGCCAGTTGAGAACAAGCTCTCATTTACAACTGCAACCTGGCCAAGATAAAGCAAAGCAGTGCGACAAAAACAACAACAGAGTTACGCATGGGATAAACAAATGTAGAGTCAATAACACAATATAAAAATCTATGTATAGAGTGTGCAAATGTAGAAGAGTAGGGAGGTAAGGCAATAAATAAGCCGTAGAGGCGAAACAATTACAATTTAGCATTAACACTGGAGTGATAGAAGTGCAGATGATGTGCAAGGAGAGATACTGGGGTGCAAAAGAGCAAGAGGATAAATAACAATATGGGGGATGAGGTAGTTGGGTGTGCTATTTATGGATTGGCTGCTTAAAGTTAGAGAGGGAGATATAAGACTCCAGCTTCAGTTATTTTTGCAATTCATTCCAGTCATTGGCAGCAGAGAACTGGAAGGAAATGCGGCCAAAGGAAGTGTTGGCTTTGGGGATGACCAGTGAAATATACCTGCTGGAGTGCGTGCTACAGGTCGGTGTTGCTATGGTGACCAGTGAGCTGAGATAAGGCAGTGCTTTACCTTGCAAAGACTTATAGATGACCTGGAGCCAGTGGGTTTGGTGACGAATATGTAGTGAGGGCCAGCCAATGAGAGCATACAGGTCGCAGTGGTGGATAGTGTATGGGACTTTGGTGACAAAACGGATGGCACTGTGATAGACTACATCCAGTTTGCTGAGTAGAGTGTTAGTAGAGGCTATTTTGTAAATGACATCGCCGAAGTCGAGGATCGGTAGGATAGCCAGTTTTACGAGGGTATGTTTGGCTGCATGAGTTTGCTGCGAAATAGGAAGCCAATTCTAGATTTAATTTTGGATTGGAGATGCTTAATGTGAGTCTGGAAGGAGAGTTTACAGTCTAACCAGACATGACACCTAGGTATATGTCCACATATTCTAAGTCAGAACCATCCAGGGTAGCGATGCTGGTCGGGCGGGCAGTTGAGAGCAGCAATCGGTTGAAGAGCATGCATTTAGTTTTACTAGCATTTAACAGCAGTTGGAGGCCACAGCAGAAGTGTTGTATGGCATTGAAGCTCGTTTGGAGGTTTTTTAACACAGTTTCCAAAGAAGGGCCAGATGTATACAGAATGGTGTCATCTGCATAGAGGTAGATCAGAGAATCACCAGCAGCAAGAGCGACACCATTGATATATAGAGAGAAAAGAGTCGGCCCAAGAATTGAACACTGTGGCACCCCCGCAGAGACTGCCAGAGGTCCAGACAACAGGCCCTCAGACTTGACACACTGAACTCTATCTAGTTGGTGAACCAGGCGAGGCAGTACTTTGAGAAACCAAGGCTGTTGAGTCTGCCGATAAGAATGCGGTGATTGACAGAGTCGAAAGTCTTGGCCAGGTCAATGAAGATGGCTGCACACTACTGTCTTTTATCGATTGGCGGTTATGATATTGTTTAGGACCTTGAGTGTGGCTGAGGTGCACCCATTACCAGCTCGGAAACCAGATTGCATAGTGGAGATGGTACGGTGGGATTCAAAATGGTCGGTGATCTATTTGTTAACTTGGCTTTTGAAAATTTTTAGAAAGGCAGGATGGATATAGGTCTATAACAGTTTGGGTCTAGAGTGTCTCCCCTTTTGAGGAGGGGGATGACCGTGTCAGCTTTCCAATCTTTAGGGATCTCAGACGATACAAAAGAGAACAGGCTAGTAATAGGGGTTGCAACAATTTCAGCTGATAATTTTAGAAAGAGACGGTCAGATTGTCTAGCCAAGCTGTTTTGTAGGGGTCCAGATTTTGCAGCTCTTTCAGAACATCAGCTGTCTGTATTTGGGTGAAGGAGAAACTGCTGCAGGGGGTGCTGAGCTGTTGGCCGGGATAGGGTTAGCCAGGTGGTGAGCATGGCCACCCGTAGAAAAAAGCTTATTGAAATGATAGATTATCGTAGATTTATCGGTGGTGACAGTGTTTCCTAGCCTCAGTGCAGTGGGCAGCTGGGCGGAAGTGCTCTTATTCTCCATGGACTTCAGTGTCCCAAAACCTTTTTTGAGTTAGTGCTACAGGATGCACGTTTCTGTTTCAAAAAGCTAGCCTTAGCTTTCCTAACTGACTGAGTTTGCGGACGACACAACAGTGGTAGGCTTGATTACCAACAACGACGAGACGGCCTACAGGGAGGAGGTGAGGGCCCTCGGAGTGTGGTGTCAGGAAAATAACCTCACACTCAATGTCAACAAAACTAAGGAGATGATTGTGGACTTCAGGAAACAGCAGAGGGAACACCCCCCCCATCCACATCGATGGAACAGTAGTGGAGAGGGTAGCAAGTTTTAAGTTCCTCGGCATACACATCACAGACAAACTGAATTGGTCCACTCACACAGACAGCATTGTGAGGAAGGCGCAGCAGCGCCTCTTCAACCTCAGGAGGCTGAAGAAATTCGGTATGGCAACTGCACCGCCCTCAACCGTAAGGCTCTCCAGAGGGTAGTGAGGTCTGCACAACGCATCACCGGGGGCAAACTACCTGCCCTCCAGGACACCTACACCACCCGATGCTACAGGAAGGCCATAAAGATCATCAAGGACATCAACCACCCGAGCCACTGCCTGTTCACCCCGCTGTCATCCAGAAGGCGAGGTCAGTACAGGTGCATCAAAGCTGGGACCGAGAGACTGAAAAACAGCTTCTATCTCAAGGCCATCAGACTGTTAAACAGCCACCACTAACATTGAGTGGCTACTGCCAACACACTGTCAATGACACTGACTCTACTCCAGCCACTTTAATCATGGGAATTGATGGGAAATTATGTAAATATATCACTAGCCACTTTAAACAATGCTACCTTATATAATGTTACTTACCCTACATTGTTCATCTCATATGCATACGTTGATACTGTACTCTATATCATCGACTGCATCCTTATGTAATACATGTATCACTAGCCACTTTAACTATGCCACTTGGTTTACATACTTATCTCATATGTATATACTGTACTCGATATCATCTACTGTATCTTGCCTATGCTGCTCTGTACCATCACTCATTCATATATCCTTATGTACATATTCTTTATCCCCTTACACTGTGTATAAGACAGTAGTTTTTTTGGAATTGTTAGTTAGATTACTTGCTCGTTATTACTGCATTGTCGGAACTAGAAGCACAAGCATTTCGCTACACTCGCATTAACATCTGCTAACCATGTGTATGTGACAAATAAAATTTGATTTGATTTGATTTGATTTGATTTTGAGTATATTGGTTCCTGACTTCCCTGAAAAGTTGCATATCGCGGGGGCTATTTGATGCTAATGCAGAACGCCACAGGATGTTTTTGTGCTGGTCAAGGGCAGTCAAGTCTAGGGTGAACCCAGGGCTATAACTGTTCTTAGTTCTAAATTTTTTGAATGATGCATGCTTATTTAATATGGCGAGCAAAGCACTTTTGAAGAGCAACCAAGCATCCTTTACTAACGGGATGAGGTCAAAATCCTTCCAGGATACCTGGGCCAGGTCCATTAGGAAGGCCTGCTCTCTGAAGTGTTTTAGGGAGCGTTTGACAGTGATGAGGGGCGGTCGTTTGACCGAGAACCCATTACGTACGCAGGCAATGAGGCAGTGATCGCTGAGATCCTGGTTGAAGACAGCAGAGGTGTATTTAGAGGGAAAGTTGGTCAGGATGATATCTAAGAGGGTAATCATGGTTACGGATTTAGGGATGTACCTGGTAGGTTCCTTAATAATTTGTGTGAGATTGAGGGCATCTAGCTTAGATTGTAGGATGGTGTTAAGCATTGCCCAGGTTAGGTCACCTAATAGTTTGAACTCTGAAGGGGAGAAATCAATTCACATATGGTGTTCAAGGCACAGCTGTGGGCTGAAGGGGATCTATAACAAGTGGCAACGGTGAGAGACTTGTTTCTGAAAAGGTGGATTTTAAAAAGTAGAATCTCAAATTGTTTGGGCATAGACCTGGATAGTATGACAAAACTTTGCAGGCTCTCTCTGCATTAGATTTGTTGTGTCTTTGGCTATGCCGGATTAAGTGATATGACATGCTATTCTATAAAATAATTTCTCCGTAATTAATATTACCTGATTGAGCTAATCATGTAAATGTAATTAACTAGAGAGTCGGGCACCACAAAATAATATTTAATATTTAATAATGTACTTAAAGACCTAGTAATATTTTACATCAATAGCAGTCAATATTAATCAAAATCTTAATTCATGCTCATCTGGAAGTTGTAAATTCTCGGTTATCAGCATGAAACCTGGCTAACAAGTTGAACAAGCAATACAAAATTGGGTTTAATTGTTTATTTATGAAATACCTAACTAATCACACAGAATTACACATACACATAATTAAATCATAACTTGATTACAAATTACGTCATAAAGGAAAACGTCCCTAGCGGGTGGAACAGATATGACAGCTTGTTACACAAAAGAAGGGGCTGGGTTTGAGTGAAAGAGCGGGAAGACTGAGGAACAAAGGCCAAAGCTGTGATATCGTAAATACAGTATCTTATGCATTCTAAATGACTGCCCTCTTGGAAAAGGAAAATGCAATGAATATTTACTCTGAGCTGCGCTTCGGTAGGTTGGTGGTAGATGGAAGGCCGTGTTGCCCAACCGAGTCCTTTGAAGAATGTCTCTGGTTGTCAATTGGATACGTTGTAGTAATGTCGTTGTCTGGTAGACGGGATACTCTGTCTGTTCCTTCCTAACCTGCGTTTGCATCTGCTGTTGCTAACTCAATGGCTAGGAGGTATCACTTCTGTAGTGAATAAGAGTTCAAAGTTCATACCATTCGCAACCAAAGCTCACGCTGATGTTGGCTTCGTTCTGTAGTTATCTGAACCATTCTGACATAGGACCGTTGTCCTCACGTCCTCGGAACAGGAGGTTATATTGTCATCAAGGGCTTATATAGGAAGGGAGAGGAGGGCGTGTTTGAAAAGTTTTATAGCCCATGTCCCTTCATAGGGGCGGGCCACTGATTGAGCAGAGCCCTGTTTTATGAAAACCCAAATCTCACATTTTAGAAGCTAAAATCACATTTCATCCCCTCACAAATAATTTAATATTCAAACATTTAAATTAAACAACAATTCCATGTGAATCCGATAACTCTCATGTGTAGACTTTCCACTGTAGAGTTTATGTCATCTTATCATTGATGAGAATGTCTCAGATGACAACTGAACTGATATCATATTCATTAAGTACCACCGCATATGTTCAATTGATCAGATTGCCAGAATATAGTTAATTTCCCCCCACCTTCTGATGTTCCCAGAATCTCTATGTTAACCAAGGGTTTTGCAAATGTAACCTCAGTAGGGTAGAGAGAGGCAAAAGGGGGGAAGAGGTATTTATGACTGTCATAAACCTACCCGCCAGGCCAACGTTATGACAGATTGCAACTCTGTCCCCTTTGGCAGTTCTATCTATCGGAAAATGTTATAGTTAGGGATGGAAATTTCAGGATTTTTGGTGGCCTTCCTAAGCCATGATTCAGACACAGCTGGGACATCAGGGTTGGTGGAGTGTGCTAAAGCAGTGAATAAAACAAACTTAGGGAGGAGGCTTCTAATGTTAGCATGCATGAAATCAAGACTTTTACGGTTACTGTCCGCTAGCAGTAAGGGACCGGAAGAACTGTGAAGAAAGGCTGAAAGAGAAGCTAGATTTTTGGTTTAGTTTTATTGTTACCCAGCACTGTGGTGCATTCTGTTGTTTCTTTCCCTTAACAAAAATCCTGGGTCACTTCCCAGGAGAAATGTCCATCTTGGACTAAACTTGTGTTACTCCACACTCTGTCGTCGCTTGTGGGCCAGCCCGTTCCCCCATGACCGCTACACTGGTGGAGGATGCGGGCATGTTCCCTCCGGGCTTTGAGGGCTAAATGACGAGACTGTGAAGGAATACCAGATCATGGAGAAGCTCATCAAGCAGCTGGCTCATGACAGCCAGGCCCAGCATGACATGCATAAGGAGTTCATTACAGAGCAAAGGAATCAAAATGCTAGGTTGCTGGCCCACCCACAGACCCTCCCCACTGGTGCACCACAGGTGACCCCAGCTAGTGGACCCAACCTGGGAAGGTTCCTGTTGAAAATGACAGAGGCGGATGACATGGAGGCCTACCTCTTAAGCTTTGCGAGAACCGCAACATGGGAGGGTTGGCCTGAGAGGACCTGGGCTGGGCTGCTTGGACCCTTCCTTGCTGGAGAAGCACAACGGGCCTACTATGACCTATCAGATGACCAAGGTAAAGATTGCAAGTGGTTTTAAGGCAGCAAATCTGGCCCGGTATGGTTACATGTTGATGACCCGGGCCTCGAAGTTCCAGGAATGGACCTTTGTCCCCGCCCAGTCAGTTAGGGCCCAGATGCATGACGTTATACACTCGGCTACACATGCCTCTCCCTAATGTAAACATGCCTTGTCTATTGCTGTTTTGGTTAGTGATTATTGCCATGTTTCACTGTAAAGCCCCCAGCCCTGCCCAATATGCCTTAGATAGCCCTTTTGTTCCACCCCCCGCACATGCAGTGTCCTCACCTGACTTAACTGGTGCCTCTAAAGACAAAA
Organism: Oncorhynchus tshawytscha; assembly: GCF_018296145.1. Classification (NCBI taxonomy): domain Eukaryota; kingdom Metazoa; phylum Chordata; class Actinopteri; order Salmoniformes; family Salmonidae; genus Oncorhynchus; species Oncorhynchus tshawytscha. Next base: position 28,460,569 of record NC_056450.1, on the reverse strand, counting down.
CCTCTCTCACCGTCACTGAATGCCTAGGTTTACCTCCACTGTACTCATAGCCTACCATACTCTTGTCTGTACATTATGCGTTGAATCTATTCTTCCGCGCCCAGAAATCTGCTCCTTTTACTCTCTGTTCCGAACGCACTAGACGACCAGTTCTTATAGCCTTTAGCCGTACCCTTCTCCTACTCCTCCTCTGTTCCTCTGGTGATGTAAAGGTTAACCAAGGCCCTGCAGCCCCCAACACCACTCCCCAGGCGCTCTCATTTGTTGACTTCTGCTAAGCTGTTTACTGGCATATCAAACAAAAGAAAACAGAATTCCAACAGGCTGTCCTTACTGGGATCAGGTCTATGGCAAAGTGAAATCCAGTGGGTTCCTGTCCCGTTGGATTCGATATCCCTCTCAGCGTTGGAGGGCTCAGCATGTCAGCTCTTGCTGCTCCAGAGACCCAAAACAGATCTGGCCAAAGCCGGGTAAAACAGCCACCACCCAACCTCCAAGTCGAATTATATTCAGGTGTGTGTAATTTGGCTCTGACCCTTCCGGGACAACCTCTCTCTTGGCCAGCAGATGCAGCCAACGCTGAGAGGGATATCGAACCCAACGGGACAGGAACCCACCTGACGTCACTTGGCCATAAACCTGACCCCAAAAATGTCATTGATACACTGTAAGCTGATGAATTCCAACCAGAGAGACAGGCAATACTGTATCAGTTGACAAGTCACTTAGAAAAGGTGATCTTGTACAATGTTGCATGAGGCAGAAATGGCATACACAACACTATGAGACGTGACAATTTGTCCAACGTATGTACTCTATAAGGACAATGAACTGTAAGACTAACATATTTCTCAAAATGCTCACACCCTGCTGTTGGATCCAACTTATAAATAAAATGGTGCATGTCAAGTTATAGTCCAACATTGGATGGAAAATTATATTTACCATCTACTATTCTTTCTATTCAGCACTTCAAAAAGAACAGTTTTGGAATGTGTATCTTATATTTTTTGCTATTGGATTAAATGGTGAGCCAATAATTATCTAATGTATTGTTGACTAAACAAAATGTGCTTATGGTGAATTTAGATTTTTCCATGAGTGACTCATCAGTGAAAGATGTGTGAAACCAGAATGAATGCGCAATCAAATGTTCTGAACATAAGATAGGGGGCATTAACATTTAGTCAGTTTTGAGTTTTGTACTTAGAGTTTTTAAAATATACCACTTACATAAAAAATGTGCCAAAGGGATAGGAAAGAAAACTGTCATTGTAGATCTGTAACAGTTTTCGACCACCTCTTCTGAGAGGATTAGGAAGGATCAGACCAATGCGCAGCCTGGTAAGTGTCCATCATATATTTTTAATGAAATATAACTGAACACAGAAAACAAAAGAATAAGAGAATAAATGGAAACCGACACAGTCCCATATGGAGCAAACACTGACGGAAAATAATCACCCACAACCAACATGGGGAAAACAGGCTACCTAAGTATGATTCTCAATCAGAGACAATGATCGACAGCTGCCTCTGATTGAGAACCATACCAGGCCAAACACAGAAATACCACATAGAAAAAAGAACATAGACTAACCACCCCAACTCACACCCTGACCAAACAAACACAAAGACATAATAAAGGAACTAAGGTCAGAACGTGACAAGATCCCACTGTTCAGAGCAAATCTGTGTCTTCTCAAGCACCGAGAATGAATTACAATTATGTGGTGAGTGTTTGAAGCTAGTTGGTGTGTGTGTGTAAGTGCTTGTTTTTTTGGTTTTCAAATCAAATCCATTTTTATTTGTCACATACACATGGTTAGCAGATGTTAATGCGAGTGTAGCGAAATGCTTGTGCTTCTAGTTCCGACCATTCAGTAATATCTAACATGTAATCTAACAATTTCACAACAACTACCTTATACACACAAGTGTAAAGGAATTAATAAGAATATGTACATAAAGATATATGAATGAGCGATGGCCGAACTGCATAGGCAAGATGCAATAGATGGTATAGAGTACAGTATATACAATGGGGAGAACAAGTATTTGATACACTGCCGATTTTGCATGTTTTCCTACTTACAAAGCATGTAGAGGTCTGTAATTTTTATCATAGGTACACTTCAACTGTGAGAGATGGAATCTAAAAACAAAAATCCAGAAAATCACATTGTATGATTTTTAAGTAATTAATTTGCATTTTATTGTGTGACATAAGTATTTGATCACCTACCAACCAGTAAGAATTCTGGCTCTCACAGACCTGTTAGTTTTTCTTTAAGAAGCCCTCCTGTTCTCCACTCATTACCTGTATTAACTGCACCTGTTTGAACTCGTTACCTGTATAAAAGACACCTGTCCACACACTCAATCAAACAGACTCCAACCTCTCCACAATGGCCAAGACCAGAGAACTGTGTAAGGACATCAAGGATAAAATTGTAGACCTACACAAGGCTGGGATGGGCTCCAGGACAATAGGCAAGCAGCTTGGTGAGAAGGCAACAACTGTTGGCGCAATTATGAGAAAATGGAAGAAGTTCAAGATGACGGTCAATCACCCTCTGTCTGGGGCTCCATGCAAGATCTCACCTCGTGGGGCATCAATGATCATGAGGAAGGTGAGTGATCAGCCCAGAACTACACGGCAGGACCTGGTCAATGACCTGAAGAGAGCTGGGACCACAGTCTCAAAGAAAACCATTAGTAACACACTACGCCGTCATGGATTAAAATCCTGCAGCGCAAACAAGGTCCCCCTGCTCAAGCCAGCGCATGTCCAGGCCCATCTGAAGTTTGCCAATGACCATCTGGATGATCCAGAGGAGTAATGGGAGAAGGTCATGTGGTCTGATGAGACAAAAATAGAGATTTTTGGTCTAAACTCCACTCGCCGTGTTTGGAGGAAGAAGGATGAGTACAACCCCAAGAACACCATCCCAACCGTGAAGCATGGAGGTGGAAACATCATTCTTTGGGGATGCTTTTCTGCGAAGGGGACAGGATGACTGCACCGTATTGAGGGGAGGATGGATGGGGCCATGTATCACGAGATCTTGGCCAACAACCTCCTTCCCTCAGTAAGAGCATTGAAGATGGGTCGTGGCTGGGTCTTCCAGCATGACAACGACCCGAAACACACAGCCAGGGCAACTAAGGAGTGGCTCCGTAAGAAGCATCTCAAGGTCCTGGAGTGGCCTAGCCAGTCTCCAGACCTGAACCCAATAGAAAATCTTTGGAGCGAGCTGAAAGTCCGTATTGCCCAGCGACAGCCCCGATACCTGAAGGATCTGGAGAAGGTCTGTATGGAGGAGTGGGCCAAAATCCCTGCTGCAGTGTGTGCAAACCTGGTCAAGAACTACAGGAAACATGATCTCTGTAATTGCAAACAAAGTTTCTGTACCAAATATTAAGTTCTGCTTTTCTGATGTATCAAATACTTATGTCATGCAATAAAATGCAAATTAATTACTTAAAAATCATACAATGTGATTTTCTGGATTTTTGTTTTAGAGTCCATCTCTCACAGTTGAAGTGTACCTATGATAAACATTACAGACCTCTACATGCTTTGTAAATAAGAAACACTGCCAATTTTGCAGGTTATCAAATACTTGTTCTCCCCACTGTACATATGAGATGAGTAATGTAGGGTATGCAAACATTATATAAAGTGGCATTGTTTAAAGTGGCTAGTATACATTTATTACATCAATTTTTTTATTATTAAAGTGGCTAGAGATGAGTCAGAATGTTGGCAGCAGCCACTCAATGTTAGTGATGGCTGTTTAAAAGTCTGATGGCCTTGAGATAGAAACTGTTTTTTAGTGTATCGGTCCCAGCTTTGATGCACCTGACATCGCCTTCTGGATGACAGCAGGGTGAACAGGCAGTGGCTCAGGTGGTTGTTGTCCTTGATGATCTTTTTGGCCTTCCTGTGATATGGGGTGGTCTAGGTGTCCTGGAGGGCAGGTAGTTTGCCCCCGGTGATGTGTTGTGTAGACCTCACTACCCTCTGGAGAGCCGTACAGTTGTGGGCGTAACAGTTGCCATACCAGGCTGTGATACAGCCCGACAGGATGCTCTCGATTATGTATCTGTAAAAGTTTGAGTGGTTTTGGCGACAAGCCAAATTTCTTCAGCCTCCTGAGGTTGAAGAGATGCTGCTGCGCCTTCTTCACCATGCTGTCTCTGTGGGTGGACCATTTCAGTTTCTCTGTGATGTGTACACCGAGGAACTTAAAACTTTCCACCTTCTCCACTACTGTCCCGGCGATGTGGATACGGGGCTGCTCCCTCTGCCATTTCCTGAAGTCCACGATCACCTCCTTTGTTTTGTTGACATTGAGTTTGAGGTTATTTTCCTGACACCACACTATGAGGGCTCTCACCTCCTCCCTGTAGGCCGTCTCGTCGTTGTTGGTAATTAAGCCTACCACTGTAGTGTCATCTGCAAACCTGATGATTGAGTTGGAGGTGTGTTTGTGTGTGTGTGTGTGTGTGTGTGCGTGCGTGCATGTGCAAGTGTGTGTCTAGATGGGATGTCTACATGAATAGAACAGTCTATCTAGTGAAGTCAAATGGAAAATGAGCTTTGGTTAAAAACATAATTATTATTCATTAATTCAGGAAAGCATTGAATACTAACTGTTCTTACAGAAGTGTGATTTACATGGAGACTGAGAATTAGTTTGGTCTAGACTGTATCTTTGTGATACATGCATCATCAGCCAGAACGGACATTTACATGATTTACAATTAAAATTCTAATTTCCCTAATGAGTGTGAGGGCATGGTGTCCATGGCATTGTGAGTTTAGTAGATGATGGATGGGGTTCTGGGGGGGTAGGGGGTTGCTAGGGGTAGGGGGTAGGGGTGTGTTTAGCCCCATCTGTGGCAGGCCCCTGGCTTGGTATGTTTCTGGAAGACTGGGACTAGACTGACAATACTGTAACTTAACAAATGGAAGGTGGAGAGGAAAAACAAAAATAACTTTGTGTCTGCCTGGGTGTTGATTGAGCTCTGTCTCTGAGCAGGGTTTTCTGGGTGATTGAGCTTTCTGTCTCTGAGCATGGTTTTCCGGCGGCTGCAGGTGCAGGGCTCAGCGGGGCCTGTCATTGGGTTAACCACGGGGGCACAGCACAACCAGCCCATCAACCTGCCTGGCGGGAGGGGAGGGAGTCACTGGCAGGGGCACAGCAACGTGTCTGGGACAGAGGGGGTCCAGGGTGGGTTCCAGAGCTGTGATGAACAGCCTTGCCAGGGGCCAGAGTGTGATTGGCAGTGATTAATTATTGGAGACATGTAACCAGTCTGACACAGACAGTCAGGAAGAGAAGCTCTACAGAATAGTGCCTCCTGTGAACATATCAACAATCCGGAGGAAATGTTCAGAGAATGAAACAAAAATAGACTTTCTTTCAACCTTATTTTTATGAAGAAATGTATTCAACAAATGCTTGTTGAAAAGTGTAGCAGTGTCATACCATTTAGAGTTTTGTTGTACTGGTTTTAGAGCAAAAATTGTCACAGCAAAATAATCATGCAGCAACAGGATTTTAATGTTTAGTCCACAATGTTTAGTCGATTCAATGTGTGCGTGTGTGTGTGTGTGCATTAGGAATGATGGGCTGCTTCACTGGTCTTATAAGAGGAGCTGAGTCTTGTGATGTTCCTAATGAGTCATCCACAACCACTGGTGAAGTGGATTTAACCTGCTGTTTTCAGAGACACACACACACACACTCAGTGCTCTCTCAGCCCACTCGCTCACTTACCAGCACAAATCTCGCTCATCACTCGTATTAGATATTTCCTCTGAAATGATGCTGCCAAAAATATGATATCACTAATCCCCTCAAACTTAAAATACAATAATAATAACCTAAATGTTATCATGGTAATGCAGTACTTAGTTAATTATTAATCTACATGTTATCATGGTAATGCAGTACTTAGTTAACTAATAATCTACATGTTAACATGGTAATGCAGTACTTAGTTAATAATGCACATGTTATCATGGTAATGCAGTACTTAGTCAAACTTCTTGGCGCACCCATCTTGTTAGCGGGATCATTTTCGTCAATTGCAGAGTGCCAAATTCAAATTAAATTACAAAAAATATTTAATTTTCATGAAATCACAAGTGCAATATAGCAAAACACAGTTTAGCTTGTTGTTAATCCACCTGATGTGTCAGATTTCAAAAAAGCCTTTCGGCGAAAGCTATCCAAGCGTTTATGTTAGGACATCTCTCTCAGCAGACAAAACATTACAAACAGCTAGCAGCAAAGTAGATTGGTCACGAAAGTCAGAAAAGCAATAAAATGAATAGCTTACCTTTGATGATCTTCGTATGTTTGCACTCACGAGACTCCCAGTTACACGATAAATGTTCCTTTTGTTCCATAAAGATCATTTTTATATCCAAAATACCTCCATTTGGTTGGCGTGTTATGTTCAGAAATCCACAGGCTTGAGCAGTCACGACGGGGCAGACGAAAATTCCAAATAGTATCCTTAAAGTTCGTAGAAACATGTCAAACGTTTTTTATAATAAATCCTCAGGTTGTTTTTACAATAAATAATCGATAATATTTCAACCGGACCGTAGCATTTTCAATAGGAGTGAGAGAGAAAATGTCTGCTCCAAGCTGTTCACGCATGCAAAACTCTGCAGGCACGCAGCCATCCAATGACGCAATGTGATCTTTCTCGTTCATTTTTCAGAATAAAAGCCTGAAACTATGTCTAAAGACTGTTCACACCACGTGGAAGCCATAGAGAAAGGAATCTGGTTGATATCCCTTTAAATGGAGGGAAGGCATGCAATGGAACAGAGAGGTTTCAGGAAAAGCAGCACTTCCTGGTTGGATTTTCCTCAGGTTTTCGCCTGCAATATCAGTTCTGTTACACTCACAGACAATATGTTGACAGTTTTGAAATCTTTAGAGTGTTTTCTATCCTAATCTGACAATTATATGCATATTCTAGATTCTGGGCCTGAGAAATAGGCAGTTTATTTGGGTACGTTTTTCATCCAAACATCAAAATACTGCCCCCTACACTCAAGAGGTTAATAATTTACATGTTAACATTGTAATGCAGTACTTAGTTAATAATTTACATGTTAACATGGTAAAGCAGTACTTAGTTAATCATTTACATGTTAACATGGTAATGCAGTACTTAGTTAATAATCTACTGTACATGTTAACATGGTAATGCAGTACTTAGTGTATTTATTTATTTATTTGGATCCCCAATAGCTTTTGCATAGGCAGCAGCTACTCTTCCTTGGATCCACAAAAAAAAACACAAAACATGACAAGTAACAAAACACTAATATACCGTTCCGGATAATGAACACAATTACATTTTACCTTTGGAAATTTGCCTGCCAGTACCATAACCCCACCACCACATGGGGCACGCTGTTCACAATGTTGACATCAGCAAACCGCTCACCCACACAGCGCCATACATACTGTCTGCCATCTGCCCGGTACAGTTGAAACCGGGATTCATCAATGAAGAGCACACTTCTCCAGCGAGCCAGTGGCCATCGAAGGTAAGCATTTGCCCACTGAAGTCGGTTATGATGCCGAACTGCAGTCAGGTCAAGATTCTGGTGAGGACGAAGAGCATACAGAGGAGCTTCTTCTGACAGTTTGTGCAGAAATTATTTGTTTGTGCAAACCCACAGTTTCATCAGCTGTCTGGGTGGTCCTGTGATTTGGAGGTCCTGGGCTGGCGGGGTTACACGTGGTCTGCGGTTATGAGGCGTACTGCCAAATTCTCTAAGACAACGTTGGAGGCAGCTTATGGTAGGGAAGTTAACATTAAATGATCTGGCAACAGCTCTGGTAGATATTCCTGCAGTCAGCATGCCAATTGCACGCTCCCTCAAAACTTGAGACAACTGTGAAATTGTGTTGTGTGACAAAACTGCACATTTCAGTGGCCTTTTATCATCCCCTGCACAAGGTGCACTTGATCATGTGATCAATGATCATGCCTTTTAATCAGTTTCCTGATATGCCACACCTGATAGGTGTATGGATTATCTTGGCAAAGGAGAAATGCTCACTAACAGGGATGTAAACAAATTTGTGCACAATTTTAGAGAAATAATCTTTTTGTGCTTATGGAACATTTCTCGAATCTTTGATTTCAGTACATGAAACATGGGATTAAAACTAATTTTTTAAATTAATTTTTTTTAAATTAATTTTTGTTCAGAGTGATCACTTCTTCTTTCTGTTAAGTTCAGTCACAACATTTTTCAATGTACAGTATGTCAACCAATTAGCTGAGCAGCTTGACTTGTTTGCCACCTATTTTGCATCTTTTCTTTGAACCATAGAATTTAAAAATTCATCATCAAATCCATGGGGCTCTAACAGTTCTCACAGTTAGTTTCTTAACAGTTAGATTCACACACATCAGACTAACATACATTTTTTACATCTTCCAAAAAATTGTATCATCTTATCTTTTACTTTAGCCCCAACCTTTGGCACTTTGGCTTTCATTGTTATTGCCACAATGTTTTGGTCACTACAGCCAATAGAAATGGATTGCTTTGAAGCAAAGCCCTGCAACATTACTGAAGATATGATCAAGGCAAGTGGATATCACAGTTCCAACACGTACCTTTCGCTATGCACACTCAGAAAATAGACATCTCTGTTATCACACACATTATCAAGCACTCCTTAATTTTTGAAGAAATTAATTTATTCAAAACTGTTCAAATAATGTCTCTCTCTCTCTTTGAGTCAACTGCTTACTACATTTTATGCACTGCAGTGCTAGCTAGCTGTAGCTTATGCTTTCAGTACTAGATTAATTCTTTGTTTGGGTGGATAACTTGTCAGTTCATGCTAAAAGAGCTCTGATAGGTTATGGGACGTCCTCCGGAAGTTGTCATAATTACTGTGTACGTCTATGGAAAGGGGTGAGAACCATGAGCCTTCAAGGTTTTGTATTGAAGTCAATGTACCCAGAGGAGGACAGAAACGATCTGTCTTCTGGCTACACCATGGTGCTACCCTACAGAGTGCTGTTGAGGCTACTGTAGACCTTCATTGCAAAACAGTGTGTTTTAATCAATTATTTGATTAACTATTTGAGACTCCACTGCTCTGAACATATATTGCAACACCTCCCCTGTCTTTCATGTAGATGTTATATCCCTGTATTGCTACTGCTGTATCATCAAAGGAATGGTCTAACTGAATTTCAGACATGGCCAGTACAGTGCCTTCAGAAAGTATTCTCACTCTGACTTTTTCCACATTTTGTTGTGTTACAAAAGTGGTATTCAAATGTATTTAATCATAATTTTTTGTCAACGATCTGCAGAAACTACTCTGTAATGTCAAAGTGGAAGAAAATTCTAACATTTGTCAAAATAAAAGACAAATATATCTGTCACGACTTCCGCCGAAGTTGGCTCCCCTGCCTGTTCGGGCGGTGCTCGGCGATCGTCGTCACCGTCCTACTAGCCGCCACGATCCCTTTTTCTTTTGTCTGTTTGTTTTGTCTTATTAGTTTCACCTGTGTTTCTGTTGTTTGGTTTAATGGGTTTCCCTATATTTAGTAGGTAGACCCGCCCTTGTTTTGTGCGGGATTGTCTTTATGTTACGTGTGTGCATTTTAGGTAGAATCAAACTTTTGATTATCTTCTCCCTGGACAGATATAGCAGTCCCAGCAACTGAGGCTAACCGAGTCGCCTGATCCAAATTCAAAAGGTAGCTAGTAACCAAACTTTGTCAATAGAAAACTTTTTCTGAGACTTTCAAAACAACACATCACGTGTAATACACTTTGCTTTGACATTGCCAGAAAGCTGCTAAAGACGTAGTTCCATAACAGTAAGTGTTTATGCTGTCTAATGTAACCACTGCCTTTTCACTGCTGCTTTGCTTTAGGCCCAATAAATACACAGAGCTTTAGTTTACTATGTCCCTGACTGTGTTATCTCTAAGTCTGTTCTGTTTTGTGTTCGGACGTTTGTTGACTCAATTCAGATGCCACTTCTCAATAGCTTTTCTGTGTGCTGACACTGACAGTCAAAGGTTCAGAATTGTTCTGTTTGTAGGGGGCCGTGTTGAAGTCAGACTCAACATGGCCAGACAGTGTGCTCATCTGGGTCAGGCTCAGGGGTCTTACTGAACACCAGGGAGGGAGTTTGAATCTGGTGTTAGTCTTGATCATGTCTGTCTGGGGACCTTAACATTGTCTCTCCTGTCTCCCTACAAGCCTGGCTCTGGCCTTGCTCTGACTTTACAGCTGCATGTGACAGCCAGAAGTGGCCATGTGTGTCTAGAGTGTACATCCCAGTGAGATTGTGTTTGTTTGTTGTGGTGTGGTTGTAATGGACTGAGGACAGAGAGGGTGATTATGGCTGGATCATGTGGTTAGGTGGTCTTTGTCATGGGCTTCACAGCCATGGGGTTGGAATTGAAGAGACTGTAGCAGGAGTAAGTGTTAACTGTTTGTGAGTATTTTATACATGGCTTCTTTTGTTTGTCAACGTTTCCATACTTACAAATGAATCAATTCAATACGTTTATATTTAATGTTACTTCGACCCTGTTGTAATCCCCTTGGCAATTTCAAATTACTAGCAGCCGTAATCTAATCCAAATAACAACACTTTTAGGAGAAACAAATGCCAAACATTAAATCATGACGAGTCTTGTTTGATCTGTTTGTCCTGCTTGTTATGAACATGATGTTGGGCATTTTCTAGGGATTTATCTGGAAGAATTGATCTCCACTTATAAACTGGGTGTTTCGAGACCTGAATGCTGATTGGCTCAAAGCCGTGGTATATTTAAGCAATAAGGCCCAAATCAAATTGATTTATATAGCCCTTCTTACATCAGCTGATATCTCAAAGGGCTGTACAGAAACCCAGCCTAAAACCCCAAACAGCAAGCAATGCAGGTGTTGAAGCACGTTGGCTAGGAAAAACTCCCTAGAAAGGCCAAAACCGAGGAAGAAACCTAGAGAGGTACCAGGCTATGAGGGGTGGCCAGTCCTCTTCTGGCTGTGCCGGGTGGAGATTATAACAGAACACGGCCAAGATGTTCAAATGTTAAATGAATGAATTAAATGACCAGCATGGTCAAATAATAGGTCTGGGACAGGTAGCACGTCCAGTGAACAGGTCAGGATTCCATAGCCGCAGGCAGAACAGTTGAAACTGGAGCAGCACCACATCCAGGTGGACTGGCAAGGTGTCATCATGCCAGGTAGTCCTGAGGCATGGTCCTACGGCTCAGGTTCTCCGAGAGAGAGAAAGAGAGAAAGAGAGAATTAGAGAGAGCATACTTAAATTCACACAGGACACCGGATAAGACAGGAGAAGTACTCCAGATATAACAAACTGACCCTAGCCCCCCGACACATAAACTACTGCAGCATAAATACTGGAGGCTGAGACAGGAGGGGTCAGGAGACACTGTGGCCCCATCCAATGATACCCCCGGGCAGGGCCAAACAGGAAGGATATAACCCCACCCACTTTGCCAAAGCACAGCCCCCACACCACTAGAGGGATATCTTCAACCACCAACGTACCATCCTGAGACAAGGCCGAGTATAGCCCACAAAGATCTCCGCCACGGCACAACCCAAGGGGGGGGGGGGGCCAACCCAGACATGAAGATCACATCAGTGACTCAACCCACTCAAGTGATGCACCCCTCTAGGGAAGGCATGAAAGAGCACCAGTAAGCCAGTGACTCAGCCCCTGTAATAGAGTTAGAGGCAGAGAATCCCAGTGAAAAGAGGGGAACCGGCCAGGCAGAGACAGCAAGGGCGGTTCGTTGCTCCAGAGCCTTTCCGTTCACCTTCACACTCCTGGGCCAGACGACACTCAATCATATGACCCACTGAAGAGATGAGTCTTCAGTAAAGACTTAAAGGTTGAGACCAAGTTTGCGTCTCTCACATGGGTAGGCAGACCATTCCATAAAAATGGAGCTCTATAGGAAAAAGCCCTGCCTCCAGCTGTTTGCTTAGAAATTCTAGGGACAATTAGGAGGCCTGCGTCTTGTGACCGTAGCGTACGTGTAGGTATGTACGGCAGGACCAAATCAGAGTGATAGGTAGGAGCAAGCCCATGTAATGCTATGTAGGTTAGCAGTAAAACCTTGAAATCAGCCTTTGCCTTGACAGGAAGCCAGTGTAGGGAGGCTAGTACTGGAGTAATATGATCAAATGTTTTGGTTCTAGTCAGGATTCTAGCAGCCGTATTTAGCACTAACTGAAGTTTATTTAGTGCTTTATCCGGGTAGCCGGAAAGTAGAGCATTGCAGTAGTCTAACCTAGAAGTAACAAAAGCATGGATACATTTTTCTGCATCATTTTTGGACAGAAAGTTTCTGTTTTTTGCAATGTTACGTAGATGGAAAAAAGCTGTCCTTGAAACAGTCTTGATATGTTCGTCTAAAGAGAGATCAGGGTCCAGAGTAATGCCGAGGTCCTTCACAGTTTTATTTGAGACGACTGTACAACCATTAAGATTAATTGTCAGATTCAACAGAAGATCTCATTGTTTCCTGGGACCTAGAACAAGCATCTCTATTTTGTCCGAGTTTAAAAGTAGAAGGTTTGCAGCCACCCACTTCCTTATGTCTGAAACACAGGCTTATAGCGAGGGCAATTTTGGGGCTTCACCATGTTTCATTGAAATGTACAGCTGTGTGTCATCCGCATAGCAGTGAAAGTTAACATTATGTTTTCAAATGACATCCCCAAGAGGTAAAATATATAGTGAAGACAATAGTGGTTCTAAAACGGAACCTTGAGGAACACCGACATTTACAGGTGATTTGTCAGAGGACAAACCATTCAGAGACAAACTGATATCTTTCTGACAGATAAGTTCTATACCAGGCCAGAACTTGTCCGTGTAGACCAATTTGGGTTTCCAATCTCTCCAAAAGAATGTGGTGATCGATGGTATCAAAAGCAGCACTAAGGTCTAGGAGCATGAGGACAGATGCAGAGCCTCGGTCTGATGCCATTGAAAGGTCATTTACCACCTTCACAAGTGCAGTCTCAGTGCTATGATGGGGTCTAAAACCAGACTGAAGCATTTCGTATACATTGTTTGTCTTCAGAAAGGCAGTGAGTTGCTGCACAACAGCCTTTTCTAAAAGAAATTAGAGGAATGGAAGATTCGATATAGGCCGATTAGTTTTTTATATTTTCTTGGTCAAGGTTTGGTTTTTTCAAGAGAGGCTTTATTACTGCCACTTTTAGTGAGGTTGGTACACATCCGGTGGATAGAGAGCCATTTATTATGTTCAACATAGGAGGGACAAGCACAGGAAGCAGCTCTTTCAGTAGTTTAGTTGGAATAGGGTCCAGTATGCAGCTTGAAGGTTTAGAGGCCATGATTATTTTCATCATTGTGTCAAGAGATATAGTACTAAAACACTTGAGTGTCTCTCTTGATCCTAGGTCCTGTCAGAGTTGTGCAGACTCAGGACAACTGAGCTTTGAAGGAATACGCAGATTTAAAGAGGAGTCCGTAATTTGCTTTCTAATAATCATGATCTTTTCCTCAAAGAAGTTCATGAATTTATTACTACTGAAGTGAAAGCTATCCTCACTTGGGGAATGTTGCTTTTTAGTTAGCATTGTGACAGTATCAAAAATAAATGTAGGATTGTTCTTATTTTCCTCAATTTATTTGGAAAAATAGGATGATCGAGCAGCAGTAAGGGCTCTTCGATACTGAACGGTACTGTCTTTCCAAGCTAGTCGGAAGACTTCCAGTTTGGTGTGGCGCCATTTCCATTCCCATTTTCTGGAAGCTTGCTTCAGAGCTCGGGTATTTTCTGTATACCAGGGAGCTAGTTTCTTATGAGAAATGTTTTTAGTTTTTAGGGGTGCAACTGCATCTAGGGTATTGCGCAAGGTTAAATTGAGTTCCTCAGTTAGGTGGTTAACTGATTTTTGTCCTCTGACGTCCATGGGTAGGCAGAGGGAGTCTGGAAGGGCATCAAGGAATCTTTGTGTTGTCTGAATTTATAGCACGACTTTTGATGCTCCTTGGTTGGGGTCTGAGCAGATTATTAGTTGCAATTGCAAACGTAATAAAATGGTGGTCCGATAGTCCAGGATTATGAGGAAAAACATTAAGATCCACAACATTTATTCCATGGGACAAAACTAGGTCCAGAGTATGACTGTGACATTAAGTGGGTCCAGAGACATGTTGGACAAAACCCACTGAGTCGATGATGGCTCCGAAAGCCTTTTGGAGTGGGTCTGTGGACTTTTCCATGTGAATATTAAAGTCACCAAAAATGTGAATATTATCTGCTATGACTACAAGGTCCGATAGGAATTCAGGGAACTCAATGAGGAACACTGTATTTGGCCCAGGAGGCCTGTAAACAGTAGCTATAAAAAGTGATTGAGTAGGCTACATAGATTTCATGACTAGAAGCTCAAAAGACGAAAATGTCTTTTTTTTTTGTAAATTGAAATTTGCTATCGTAAACTTTAGCATCACCTCCGCCTTTGCGGGATGCACAGGGGATATGGTCACTAGTGTAACCAGGAGGTGAGGCCTCATTTAACACAGTAAATTCATCAGGCTTAAGCCATGTTTCAGTCAGGCCAATCACATCAAGATTAAGATTATGATCAGTGATTAGTTCATTGACTATAATTGCCTTTGAAGTAAGGGATCTAACATTAAGTAGCCCTATTTTGAGATGTGAGGTACCAGGATCTCTTTAAATAATGACAGGAATGGAGGAGGTCTTTATCCTAGTGAGATTGCTAAGGCGAACACCACCATGTTTAGTTTTGCCCAACCCAGGTCGAGGCACAGATATGGTCTCAATGGGGATAGCTGAGCTGACTACACTGACTGTGCTAGTGGCAGACTCCACTAAGCTGGCAGGCTGGCTAACAGCCTGCTGCCTGGCCTGCACCCTATTTCATGTTTAACTCTGTGTTGTTGTCTGTTCACACTGCTATGCTTTATCTTGGCCAGGTCGCAGTTGCAAATGAGAACTTGTTCTCAACTAGCCTACCTGGTTAAATAAAGGTGAAATAAAAAAAAATTGTGGAGCTAGAGGAGTTAGAGCCCTGTCTATGTTGGTAGATAATATGAGAGCAGCCCTCCAGCTAGGATGGAGTCCGTCACTCCTCAGCAGGCCAGGCTTGGTCCTGTTTGTGGGTGAGTCCCAGAAAGAGGGCCAAATTATCTACAAATTCTATCTTTTGGGAGGGGCAGAAAACAGTTTTCAACCAGCGATTGAGTTGTGAGACTCTGCTGTAGAGCTCATCACTCCCCCTAACTGGGAGAGGGCCAGAGACAATTACTCGATGCCGACACATCTTTCTAGCTGATTTACATGCTGAAGTTATGTTGCACTTGGTGAACTCTGACTGTTTCATCCTAACATCGTTGGTGCCGACGTGGATAACAATATCGCTATACTCTCTACACTCGCCAGTTTTAGCCTTAACGTCGGTAGCCCTGCCCCCTGGTAAACAGTGTATGATCGCTGGATGATTCATTTTAAGTCTAATACTGCGGGTAATGGAGTCGCCAATGACTAGGGTTTTCAATTTGTCAGAGCTAATGGTGGGAAGCTTCGGCGTCTCAGACCCCGTAACGGGAGGAGTAGAGACAAGAGAAGGCTCGGCGTCAGACTCTGACTCGCTGGTTAATGGGGAAAACCGGTTGAAAGTTTGTCGGCTGAATGATAAACCATGAGAAAATTGTCCAGCTGCGGGGACCGTGCGAGAGGATTTATACTAACGTTACAATCTGTGCTTACTGGTGGCACAGATGCTCTTTCGTCCTTTCCTACACTTAAATCACCCTTGCCTAACGATTGCGTCTGAAGCTGGGCTTGCAACTCAGCTATCTTCGCCCTAAGGCGATCGTTCTCCTGTATATTACGAGTACAGCGACTGCAATTAGAAGGCATCATGTTAATGTTACTACTTAGCTTCGGCTGTTGGAGGTCCTGACGAACCACGTCCAGATAAAGCGTCCGGAATGAAAAAAAGTTGAGTGAGGGAAAAAACTAAAATATAAACGGTAATTAAAAAGTAAAACAAGTAAAACCGTAAAGTTGTCAGGTAGCAAAGTAAGGTTGGCAACAAAACGCACAGCAACACGTAAACAAGTCTGCAAGTTGTGACCGGAAAAAGGGTGTGTGGTATATGGCCAATATACCACGACTAAGGACTGTTCTTATGCACGACGCAATGCTGAGTGCCTGGAAACAGTCTTTAGCTGTGGCATATTGTCCATATAACACAAACCCCCGAGGTGCCTTATTGCTATTATAAACTGGTTACCAATGTAATTACAGCAGTAAAAATACATGTTTTGTCATACCTGTTGTATACGGTCTGATATACCATGGCTGTCAGCCAATCAGCATTCAGGGCTCGAACCAACCAGTTTATAATAGACTGTATACCACGCTTATGATAAATCATTTATTTGTACTTCTCTAATTATGTTGGTAACCAGTTTATAATAGCAATAAGGCATTTTGGGTGCTTGTGGTATATTGCCAATATACCACGGCTAAGGGCTGTTTCCAGGCACTCTGCGTTGCGTCGTGCATAAGAACAGCCCTTAGCCATGGTATATTGGCCATATACCACACCCCCTCGGGCCTTATTACATAATTAGACTACCCCGGTCCCTTGGGGTTTAGCTCTACTATGCTGTCCTTTTAAGTTTCCCACCATAATCAAGTCAAACATTTATTCAGTTACATCATTTTTTTTTTTTTGCATTCCTTGAAGTAAATGGTGATATGATACATATGTATGAGAGAGAGGGAGAAGTGAGGGAGAGAACTAAAGACAGAGCAGGGAGTGTGTCTGTTGGGCCCTTGCTGAAATAGAAATTGATGTTGATGACCTCAGATCCAGGGTTGTATGTGTATCAATGACAGCTTACCCGCTCCCTCCCTTTACCCATTCCAAAATATGAAAATGTTTTCAAATACTGAAATAGAGGTCTTCCAATGATTATGTGAGAAGGAATAGAATTGAACAAATCCTCTTCTGGTGCCTTCTTGGAACGTTATGTTATTATTGTGACCTTCTCACAAGGTTGATGAGGTAAAGTCTTCTCGTTGCCTCTAACTCACGACCCACCTGAGTACTGCTTGACGGAAACAGAAACAGAAATGCAAATGAAAGGGTTTCATAACACCTTATTTATATAAAGATAAGATAAGATACGATTCTGTTTCTCTGCAGAGACTCCAACTGTGCTCCTTTTAAGTGTTTGAAACACACAGAAATAGTTTCTCAAAGGTACATCTTGCTTCATTAGTGAAACAAGGGATGATAATTACTGTATTCATGTACTAAAGATGCTATGTTGAAAGAGGCAGCCTCAAGCGATCTAAAAGCTGAAGTTGACAATAAGTTCAAGCTTTTAAGTGGACATTTTAGTAATTAGCTTAATCCTAATAGTAAGGGTTAACGATGAAGGATTTCATTCCAGTATGGCATCATGAGGTGTATGGTCTCAGAGTGACTTAGAGAGTTCATACTCTAGTCCATTATCATTCTTGAGGGATTCCTATACTGTTACAGTCTTTGAATATAAGCCAATTCAGAGTTATAAGTAATGGCGGATTTACAGTCCCATGTGGCTCCCAGGACCAGGACAAAGCGGCTGTGTAAAACCCAGTGAAATCTGATTCCCTTTCGTGACTTTCTCTTTTACAGCTCTCTTTGAAGGATTTACCCAATATATGGCTGTGGGTGGCAGTTTGAAGGTTTACTGTTATGCTAGCATGATTTCAGTTTGTGTGACTAATTCGTAGACTCTTAAAGGTTGTGGTTTTGTAGCTTTTTTGCTTTGATTGATTCTATTGGTTCGGTCTGGGCGAGAAAGAGCAATGTGAGAAGGAGGTTGACAGACAGCTGTTAAACTTCTCCCCATGTGTGTTTTCTCTGATGGTGTGATTTGGTGAAAGGGCAACAGACTGACAGGATTAGAGGTAGACAGCACACACAGCCCTACAGATGTGACGTGTTGTCAAGTGTCAGTTGTGCAGAGGTGAGGACGGAGTCAGGCGCAGGACACAGAACAGAGTAAAACAACGTACTTTACTCTGAAAAATAAATCAGCCAAAATAAATCCACACAGGGAATAACAAACCCTAACACAAAATACTAACACAAGACCAGGAACAATTATGCACAAAACATAATGAGAAACAGAGGGTTAAATAGGGAAATAGTAATAATGTAATGGGAACCAGGTGTGTACAATCATGACATAACAAATGGAAAAATAATTGTGGATTGGTGGCAGTTAGAAAGCCGGCGACTACGATCGCCACCCGAACAAGGAGAGGCACTAACTTTGGCGGAAATCGTGACAGTACACCCCCCAGTAAGAAAGGGTCCAGTATGTCCTCCACCGGCACCCAGCATCTCTCCTCCGGACCGTACCCCTCCCACTCCACAAGGTACTGAAGGCCCCTCGCCCGACGCCTTGAGTCCATGATGGCTCGCACAGTATACGCCGGGGCCCCATCGATGTCCAGAGGGGGCGGAGGAACCTCCCACACCTCAAACTGCTGGAGCAGACCAGCCACCACTGGCCTGAGGAGAGACACATGGAACGAGGGGTTAATACAGTAATCAGGGAGAAGCTGTAACTTACAACATACCTCGTTCAGTCTCCCCAGGACTTTAAATGGCCCCACAAACCATTCATGCCGAAACCATTCATCCACCGATCTGGCTCTGATGCCACGGTGCCAGAAACGGCTGATAACTTAGTACACACTGAAACGGAGACAGGTTAGTGGAGGAGTGGCGGAGGGAGTTTTGGGCCATCTCTGCCCAGGGGATGAAAGACAACCACTCCCCTGGCTGGTCCTGGCAAAAATACCGCAGAAACCTACCCACTTCCTGGTTAACTCTCTCCACCTGCCCATTACTTTCGGGGTGAAACCCTGAGGTCAGGCTGACCGAGACCCCCAGACGTTCCATGAACGCCCTCCAGACCCTTGATGTGAACTGGGGACCCAGACACTATATCCTCAGGCACCCCGTAGTGCCGGAAGACGTGTGTAAACAGGGCCTCCGCAGTCTGTAGGGCCGTAGGGAGACCAGGCAAAGGAATGAGACAGCAGTACTTAGAAAACCGATCCACAACAACAACATCACGAAATCCACTGATAGGTGTGACCACGGCTGTTGTGGAACAGGTAGGGGTTGTAATTTCCCTCTGGGCAGGTGTCTAGGTGCCTTGCACTGGGAACACACCGAGCAGCAGGAAACATACACAATCACATCCTTAGCTAAAGTGGGCCACCAGTACTTCCCACTAAGACAGCACACTGTCCGACCGATGCCAGGATGACCAGAGGAAGGTGACGTATGGGCCCAACAGATCAATCGATCACTAACATCAGACGGAACGTACTTGCATCCAACTGGACACTGGGTGGGAGTGGGCACCGCACGTAACGCCCGCTCGATGTCCGTGTCAACCTCCCATACCACCGGTTCCACCAGGCAAGAAGCCGGAAGTATGGGAGTTGGATCTGTGGACCGCTCCTCTGTGTCATACATCCGAGACAGTGCGTCTGCCTTAGTGTTCTGGGGACCTGGTCTGTAAGATAGAGTAAACACAAAATCGGGTGAAAACATGGCCCACCTTGCCTGGCGAGGATTAATTCTCCTCGCCGCCCGGATGTACTCCAGATTGCGGTGGTCAGTCCAAATGAGAAAAGGGTGGTTAGCCCCCTTAAGCCAATGCCTCCACGCTTTCAGAGCCCCAGTCCCCCACATCATAGTTTCGCTCCGCCGGGCTGAGCTTCTTCGCAAAGAATGCACGGGGGCGGAGTTTTGGTGGCGTACCCGAGCGCTGAGACAGCACAGCTCCTATCCCAGCCTCGGAAGCGTCCACCTCTACTATGAACGCTAAGGAGGGATCAGGATGAGCCAACACAGGAGCCGAGAAAAACAGAGCCTTCAGGTGACCAAAAGTCCTGTCTGCCCCAGCTGACCACTGCAGTCGCAACGGTCCCCCCTTCAGCAAAGAGGTAATGGGAGCCGCTACCTGACCAAAGCCCCGGATAAACCTCCCGTAGTAGTTGGCAAACCCTAAGAACCGCTGCACCTCCTTTACCGTGGTTGGAGTCGGCCAATTACGCACGGCTGAAATGCAGTCATTCTCCATCTCCACCCCTGACTCAGACAGGCAGTACCCTAGGAAGGAGACGGACTGTTAGAAGAACAGACATTTCTCAGCCTTAACGTACAGGTCATGCTCCAACAGTCGACCAAGCACATTGCGCACCAGAGACACATGCTCGGCAGGTGTAGCGGAGTATATTAGAATGTCATCTATATACACCACTACACCCTGCCGTGCATGTCCCTGAAAATCTTGTCTACAAAGGATTGGAAGACAGATGGAGCATTCATAAACCCATACGGCATGACAACCTACTCATAGTGCCCAGAGGTGGTACTAAATGCCGTCTTCCACTCATCCCCCTCACGGATACGCACCAGGTTGTAAGCACTCCTGAGATCCAATTTGGTGAAGAAGCGCGCCCCATGCAATGACTCGGTCACACTGGCTATGAGAGGCAGAGGGTAACTATACTTCACCGTGATCTGATTTAAACCTCTATAGTTCAATGCACGGGCGTAAACCTCTAACCTTCTTCTTCACAAAAAAGAAACTTTGAGGAGGCAGGTGAAGTGGAAAGCCGAATGTATCCCTGTCCCAGAGATTCGGTGACATATGTTTCCATAGCCGCCGTCTCCTCCTGTGACAGAGGATACACATGACTCCTGGTAAGTGCTGCATCTACCAGGAGATGTATCGCACAATCCCCCCGTCGATGGGGTGGTAGTTGAGTCGCCTTCTTTTTACAGACAGCGAGAGCCAAATCGACATATTCAGGGGGGATGTGCATGATGGAGGCCTGGTTTGGACTCTCCACCGTAGTTGCACCTATGGAAACACCTATATACACCTCTCTGAACACTGACGTGACCATCCCTTGAGAGCCTTCTGTTGCCACAAAATAGTGGGGTCATGATTGGCCAACCAGGGAAACCCTAACACCACAGGAAATGCAGGAGAATCGATCAGGAAGAAACTAATTCTCTCCTCATGACCCTCCTGCGTTATCATACATAGTGGAGCTGTGACCTCCCTAATTAGACCCGACCCTAAAGGACGACTATCTAAGGAAGTTACAGGGAAGGGCATATCAACAGGAACAATAGGGATCCCTAATCTACGAGCAAATGAACGGTCAATAAAGTTCCCAGCTGCGCCTGAATCTACTGGCACCTTATGCGGGGAAAGCAGGGAAAACTCTAGATATATAGATATATACATGTGCACAACAGGAAGCTCTGGGTGAGTTGGGTGAATACTCACCTAGGATGATCCACCAGTGCCTTGCCTGCGGGTGAAATCTTCATAGCGGACTGACGCTGCATCTATACTTCCCCATTCAGCGTTGTCCCACTCAAGCGCCCTTCCAGACAGACAGACAGACAGACAGGAGATGAGGGTGGACACGCTCTCGTATTCCGAGGGAGCCGGGTGGACGGTCACCAGGTAGAGCCGTCCCATCATATGCGCTCGGGAGCGAGAGCTGAATCCCACTGGGTCCAGGTGATGGAGGGATGGACAGCGGTGTGGGTTGTGGTGTTGGTTGGAATGAAATTGATGAGGTTGTGGGAAAAAAAAACTCTTTCCCATTGCTCCATGGTGAGCAGCATGCGATCCATGGCTGTGCCAAGATGTTGGAGCATCGTCGCGTGCTGCTGGACTCGTTCCTCCACTGGGTCCGGAGGACTTGGTGCACCTGCTGACTCCATAAAGGGTGCGTGTGATTCTGTCAAGTGTCAGTTGTGCAGAGGTGAGGACAGAGTCGGGTGCAAGACACAGAACTGAGTAAAACAAAGTACTTTACTCTGAAAAATAAATCAGCCAAAATAAATCCACACAGGGAATAACAAACCCTAACACAAAAGACTAACACAAGACCAGGAACAATCACGAACAAAACATAATGAGAACCAGAGGGTTAAATAGGGAAATAATAATGTAATGGGAACCAGGTGTGTACAATCAAGACAAAACAAATGGAAAAAGAAACGTGGATCGGTGGCAGCTAGAAAGCCGGCGGCGGATGACGTGACACGTGTCTGTGTGTGTGCATGCGGCGTACATGCGTGCATGTGTTGTTTATTCCATTGGGCTCATGTCAACTTGGCTTAATGCTCTGTCATTAACCATCCCCATAGTGGGTGTGGAATGTCCAGGGGAACAGACCTGCAGTGAGCTGTACATGGGTAAAACCTCCACTACAGTAGGGAGATATATCATAAATCCTCCACTAACTGCCTAAAATATATTTTTGAAATGTCATTCTGCACTGAGGCGTCCATTGGCATATGATGGGGAAGAATGTTCTGTTCAGGAAGCTGTAGCTTGACATTTGAGATTAACTTCTTATAGAATAATAACACTTACAAGACAGTTACATTTTATAGTGATAGACCCGGTCTACTTGAAAACCAATTTGGATTATTCATGATAGTTGATTAGATGCCGTTATCCATGTGATACAACAAGTGTGTGTTAAAATCAGTTAGAGAGGCAAGTGAATGTCAAACGTATGAATTATGAGTAAAAATGGGTTTTTCACTGAATTTCTGTCTGTAGAAGATGTTTTTGTGCACATTGTTTTATACCAATGGAGACAGAAACTTTTTAAGATGTGAAAAACATCAAAGTGCCTCTCTTGAGATTGTGCTTTTTGAAAGGTTTAGAACTCATGTATCAGCATCCATCTAAGAAAGTGTAGCAAAAGAGAAAGTGAGAGAGTATGTTCAGATGAAAAACAGCCTCACACTCCAGACAATGTCTATCATTCCTCTGCTGCTTATTTTCATTTCATCTTGCTGAAAGAGAGAACTGTATTTCACTGCAGAAAAAAGCCAGACACTGACAATGTAAAAGTTCCCAGCATCTCCAGCATGAGATAAGAAAACCGTGACAGAAGACATGCGTGTGTGTGTGTGTGTGTGTGTGTGTGTGTGTGTGTGTGTGTGTGTGTGTGTGTGTGTGTGTGTTTGTGTGTGCGTGCGTGCGTGCATAATGTATGTTTTGGCTTTGGCCTCCTTTTGTAAAGTCTTAAGGATTATTTAGGGAAGGCCTCTGACAGCTGGTTTCCCAGGGAGTTGTGATAAAGAGTGATAAGATATACATATGTCTGCCTGTTGACGTTTCTGTCATCCTCTACAGAGGAGCATGGAGTCCCCAGACCAGGTGTATTTACAAGACAGGTGCTGTGAGGAGCTGAAATGGACAGGATGCAAGAGACTAAGAGAGAGAGAGAGAGAGAGAGAGAGAGAGAGAGAAGGGAACCTTTAAGAGGTTGAAAGGGGCAGAGTGATCAGGATACAGATGGAAGATTGGAGGTTCAGAACTTCATGTACAGTATATTTTCAATCTTCTTATTTTTTCAATCTGTTTTTAGCGTTTCCCTTCTCTTGCTGTGTACGGCATGTCTTAATGTCATGTTTTAAAAAATCTATAAATATTTTAGTTTTTTAATCATGGGTTTCAACGAGGGAAAGGGAATCACATTTTATCCAAACCTCATTCTTTGTTTGTATGATCCAAGTGCTTTTTCTGGGCCATGAAAGTGGATTATCTTTTCTGAGTGATTTTTCTCCCTCTCTTAGCTAGAGTCTCGCTGCTTGCTTGTGCGCTTGCTCAGCCACTAGGGAATCAATGGCCTCATCTCTGAAGAAACACACACTCACACACATCACATCACACACATACACACACACACACACACACACACACACACACACACACGCACGCACACGTGCACATGCACGTGCACACGCATGAGCACACACACACACACACACACACACACACTTCTTACTAATGTAATATTATAAGGTAATAATGGAGCAATCTAAATTTGTATAATGCACAATGTTTTGTTTAACGTAATGTTTTATCTCTGTTTGGACCACAGACAGAGTAGATGCTGCCTTGGCAACAGCTAATGGGGATCCTAATAAAATACTTTATCTCCTGAA
Source organism: Oncorhynchus tshawytscha (assembly GCF_018296145.1). Taxonomy (NCBI): domain Eukaryota; kingdom Metazoa; phylum Chordata; class Actinopteri; order Salmoniformes; family Salmonidae; genus Oncorhynchus; species Oncorhynchus tshawytscha. Next base: position 28,436,415 of record NC_056450.1, on the reverse strand, counting down.
AGCTCGGAATGGTCAGAGTCGCTATGACCCGGGTTAACCCAATAACCATCAACTCCATCTCTCTTCTAGGTCCATAGTATTATACAGCACCTTCCACTCCAACAAACCCAACAAACCCACATAACTGACAGAAATAAATTCTGCTTAAGACTACATGTCCAGAATAGTGGAGATCGTAAATCAACCATAACATTTCAAATAGTTTGGAATAGCCTACATTGACGATTACATGGAATGCACACAGACAAAGTATTCTATACAAATGCAATGAACAATGATAGCAGAAACAACCAATAAGCCAATTACATGCACAATGTATACTGAACAAACATATAAATGCAATATGTAAAGTGTGCTGAATAAAAGATCCCAGAAATGTTCCATTCTCTCAAATTTTGTGCACACATTTGTTTACATCGCTGTTAGTGAACATTTCTCATTTGCCAATATAATCCATCCACCTGACAGGTGTGGCATGTTCTGGGGACAATAAAAGGCCAGTCTAAAATGTGCAATTTTGTCACACAACACAATACCACAGATGTCTCAAGTTTTGAGGGAGTGTGCAATTGGCATGCTGACTGCAGGAATGTCCACCAGAGCTATTGCCAGAAAAATGTATAGTAATTTCTCTACCATAAGCCTCCTTCAACGTCATTTTTCAGAATTTGGCAGTACGTCCAACCGGCCTCACAACCGCAGACCACGTGTAACCACACCAGCCCAGGACCTCCACATCTGGATTCTTCAGCTGCGGGATTTTCAGAGTCCAGCCAACCAGACAGCTGATAAAACTGTGGTCGTTGTCCTCAGTGGGAAAATGCTTACCTTCGATGGCCTCTGGCATGCTGGAGAAGTGTGCTCTTCATGGATGAAACCAGGTTTCAACTGTACCAGGTGTTGTGTGGGTGAGCATGTTTGAAATGCTCTGGATCGATGTGTACGATAGCGTGTTCCAGACACCCGCCAAAATCCAGCAACTTCACACAGCCATTGAAGAGGAATGGGACAACATTCCACAGGCCACAATCACCAACCGGATCAACTCTACGTGAAGGAGATGTGTCACGCTTGCATGAGGCAAATGTTGGTCACACCAGATACAGACTGGTGTTCTTTTAAGGTATCTGTGATCAACAGATGCATATCTGTATTCCCAGTCATGTGAAATAAATAGATTAGGGCCTAATTAATTCATTTCAATTGACTGATTTCCTTATATGAACTGTTACTCAGTAAAATCTTTTAAATTGTTGCATGTATTTTTTTGTTGTTCAGTGTACCATTTTAGAGCAGTGAGAAGCATAGTACTGTATTCAATGACCGGTGGCATGTTGTAAACAGTCACTGTTAGGAGGAGTAAAACAGTGTTTCATGCGATGATGGTGTTTTCCATGGAGCATAGGAGTTAGTTATTAAAAGAGGGCCTCTTCTGCTGTAAAGGACTGTTTTTCAGCTTGCAACTCAGTCTACACCACTGAAACCAAAACATGTTTTTCATGTTTCACGTTGTTTGTTTTTTTAATTATGTTGTTCTGTAAAGATTGTATTTTTAGACTTGAGTACAAAAGTGTGAATTGTTTCTTGTCTCCAAGGAACAGAAGCTGCTTCAGGGTCCTCTTTCTTTAATGGCTTAAGGAGTTAGTCTGTATCTTCAATTATGCCAATTTTGACACATTTGGACTTAATGTTGTACAAAACAAGTAACCAAAATATTGCTACTAACAACCTTGGTTTTCTGTGCAGGACTGGACAGAGTAGAATGGAATAGAAACAAATTTATATTGTCCACAAAAAGTGGAAATTTGCCTCTGTCTGTGAGAAGATCTAGATCATGTGGGATTTACAGTTTCTATTGTTGTTAATCAATTACTTACTATTAGAGTAGCATTGAAATGAAGGAGTTCTGTTGTTTTGTCTGTTATCATGATTTGCAATAGGGAAGTGCCTTGAGATATTCTACCTGCCACACAGACGTGTTTCCCGTGACAGTGAGGGATGGGAGGGCTGGTTATCTCTCTGTGAAGTTGTGTGATTAAAGCAATGGTCAGACAAGCTGTCACTGACTCGAATAAACTCAACACATCACCAGCAGAAACTTTATCGCCTCTCCAGCCGCCAGATTGGTTCAATAACAAAATGCTGTCTTGGCTTCCATTGGCCCATCAGTGTTTAACAGTGTTTATTTCCGGCTTGAGTGGTTGGCTCATAGTTAGGGAAATGGCTTCTGTAATTCACATGCTGCTGTGGACCTAAAGAGTATTTTTCCCAAGGCTATGTGTAGTCTTAGAGTGCTATGGTCACATACACAAACACACAATCAATCAATCAAATGTATTCATTAAGCCCTTCTTACATCAGCTGATGTCACAAAGTGCTGTACAGAAACCCAGCCTAAAACGTCAAACACCAAGCAATGCAGGTGTAGAAGCACGGTGGCTAGGAAAAACTCCCTAGAAAGGCCAGAAGCTAGGAAGAAACCTAGAGGAACCAGGCTATGAGGGGTGGCCAGTCCTCTTCTGGCTGTGCCGGGAGGAGATTATAACAGAACATGGCCAAGATGTCCAAATGTTCATAGATGACCAGCAGGGTCAGCAGGATCACTATAGCAAATAATAATAATCACAGTGGTTGTTGAGGATGCAAAAGGTCACACACACTATGTTACTTAAAAAATGAAGGAGCACCACATCGATGGTGTGTTAAAACGTTGTGTGTGTTAACTGTAGTGGTACCCATGGTGCTGGAGATCAGAAGTGTCCTGGGAGAGAAAGGCAAGGTTGAGGTTGCCAGGATCAGAGTAGTACAGGTGTCGTATGCTGAAGCAGTGAAGAGATTAGTAGAGGAAGATGGGTCCAATGCGAGGGATCCTAAGAGGCTCCCTGTGAGTAGGGAGAGGCCAAATGAGAGTGATAGGAATAACATATGCTTTAGTTAAGAACAGATGTACCTTGTGATAAATACAAATATTTTGTAGAACTGGTGCTCCCAACTTAAAAAAGTTAGGAGCAACCACATGAAATTTAGGAGCACCACAATTGTTTTATTGATTGAGATACAACCTATATTGGGCCTATACCAATTTTAGCAACTATAGCTAGATATTTCATTAGCATTTTCATGATTGAGTATGCATAATGTCAGCCATATGAAAAATAAATAACAAAGTGTGTTTGGTGTTTTATTTCCATGGTACTATCAAATACAACACTGACACATTTAAAAATCTAATGTAAATGCTTAAATGACAAATAATTTCTCATGTTTGCCATTTCATTTCCTTGTTGTGATTGCATGAATTGTGACAAAAAGATAAATAATGATCAATTCGCAATTGACAATTAGTTTCCATACCCTGTGGTTTAAGACCGTCAAAATTCTAATGATCAATCAAATACGATAAATCAATCGCAATGCTTAATTTTGCTATTTAGTTTCTTCATTTGTCATTTTCGATTGTCATTCAAACACTGTAGGTGGGGTTTCGGTAACGCAAGGCGGAAGAGGTTGCCTGTGCTTGCTGACAACAGTCATTTTCGGTCATAACTGTATCAATGTGGCATGGGTAGACAGAAGTTTGAGTCCCAGGGGTTTTGAATATGGACGATGAAGACGGGAGGTTGATAGGCATCAAGTGCAAAAATTGAAAAAAGTATTTCAGTTGCTCGGAAGAGAACATGAGGAAGAAAGCAGAAAAGTTGAAGAAACAAAAGGAAAAAACCCGGGGACAAGAGAGGATGTTGAGAGAAGTACAAAAATGGGAAATCATGCTACAGCAGTTCAGAAAGTGAAAATGACAAGAGGGAAGATGGTGGCAGGGTCGAGTGAACAAGGAAAAACCCTGGGGAAAGAGAAGATGTTGGGTGTCAAGTACAAAACTAGAAAACAGTACTTTAATAGCTCAGAACGTGAAACTGAGGAGAGTGACATGAGTTGAAGAAAGAGAGGAAGACGTTTAAAAAAATGGAGGAGCGGATTCGGAGCTGCAAAGTGTGGAGGTTGATGTGTCTGTGAAGAGTGGGAAGAAAGAAAAGGATGACAAAGATGATTCTGGCCCTGTGGGAGTGAGATTTTAGGGGAGAATGGATCCCTGCCTTCTGGCTGATCCATATGTGGTGTCAGGTTGAGTCGGTGAAAGTAACTGGAAGTGGACTCGTGATGATTTGTTGTGTTTTTTTGGTCCAGAGGGAGCAGACACTCAGCACCACATGCCTAAGGACAAAAACGGACTTGTTTTCCTCTCAGAGCAGTGCACCGTTGAAAGGAGTGAAAACTGTGGTGGCATTAACTGTTAAATAGGATCAACTGAAATGGAAAATTCCCAGTGTCTGAGACGACTGCCATTTGTTGCGGCGCAGACCGGCAGAGAGCGTGGTGAAACAGAAAAGACACTGTCTGTCCTGCTGAGTTTTGATGTAAAGTCTTTACCCAACAAAGTCAAGTTAGGATGTGTACTGACACATATCCTGTATCCATTTGTCCTGAACCCATTAAGGTGTTTTAGGTGCCAAGGTTATGGTCATGTTGCAGCAGTGTGTAGAAGGGAGATTCCTAGATGTCAGACATGTGCAGGAGTGCATGAGACAAAGGAATGTGTGGTATTCATGGAAAAAGTTGTGTGTATTAACTGTAGCATTACCCATGGTACTGGAAATCAGAAGTGTCCTGGGAGAGAAAAGCAAGGTTGAGGTTGCCAGGATCAGAGTAGTACAGAAGGTGTTGTATGCTGAAGCAGTGAGGAGATTAGTAGAGGAAGATGGGTCCAGTGTGAGGGATCCTAAGAGGCCCGTTCTTTGAGTAGAAAGAGGCCAATAGAGAACAATAGATAAAATGTGCTTTGGTAAGGTTGATTTCTTAGCGTTCATACGCATGGTTATCAACTGTAACACAGAAATGGAACATAAATCACAGAAAATATACAGTACCAGTCAAAAGTTTGTACACACCTACTCACTCAAGGGCTTTTCTTTATTTTTACTATTTTATATTTTGTAGAATAATAAGGAAGGCATCAAAACTATAAAATAGCACATATGGAAATATATAGTAACCAAAAGGTGTTAAACAAATCAAAATATATGTTATATTTGAGATTCTCCAAAGTAGCCACCCTTTGCCTTGATGACAGCTTTGCACACTCTTGGCATTCTCTCAACCAGCTTCATGAGGTAGTCACCTGGAATGCATTTCAATTAACAGGTGTGCCTTGTTAAAAGTTCATTTGTGGCATTTCTTTCCTTCTTAATGAGTTTGAGCCAGTCAGTTGTGTTGTTACAAGGTATTTATTTGTTTAACCTTTTTTTGGTTACTACATGATTCCATATGTGTTATTTCATAGTTTGATGTCTTCACTATTATTCTACAATGTAGAAAATAGTCCACATTTTTTACTGGTACTGTATGTGGTGGTAGCTACAGAGAAGTACTTGGGTGTACAATATTTTACTGCAGTAGATTTACAAGGTGTGTTGAACTACAGTTTCCCATCCTCCAAGGCTGTTGGACTGGTGTAGTATCAGACAGGGCCAATAGTGGTGAGGTTTGAATGGGTGTAGGGCTAGTTGGTAGGATAATTTTTCTACTTTTTCCCTTCCTTTTTGTGTCACAAAGTGTTATGAATTCACTCTCCAGAACAGTAGGCGTAACACAGGGCTAGATAAGATACATTGATTAATAGAGAGGCCATCACCTGCCTCACACTCCAGTACAGTACGTGGTAGTATATGCACCTCTTGGTTGCGATTCGCCAATACAAATTTAAAGAAGAAGAATCAAATGTGGCGTGTTTTACACTGTTCCGGCAACAAGAGGCAATGTGAAACCCCACAGTAGAGTTGTGCTTGGGTGTCTCTCAAGGATTTATCACCAATCGGAAACGTCTAACTCACAATTGTGATCTCTACAGAACTGTCAGGTGAACATCACTAGCAACATTCTTATTTATAAGGCCATTTCAGGAAACTGACGTTTTATCTATCCTCTCTTCTAGCTCGAAATGAAAACACATACAAGTTCAATCAATCTTGTTCTATGCTAAAAGTCCCAACAATTTGAACCGAGCTTGGGAAAACTACTCAGCCCCCTGGTCATGGAATTCTCTCCAAGCCAACCTAAAACTGTAGGATCTGGTATCCCTGTTCAAAGGACACATAGATTAATAGATTAACAGGTTGTTGAAACGTAGTTGTTTCTAGTTGTCACCCGATGTCCACAGTTTGCGTTGCCTTACGTAAGGAAGTATGTTGTTTTACTTCACACACACTGCACACGTGCCTTTCACACACACACATCCACTGTTTGTTTGCTGTTGTATTTGCCAGTGACTTCTGTCTGTGTTGTCCATTTTTGTCTTACATTGTGTGTTCGTTGTTTTTTATCCCCAGTCCCGACAGGAGCACTTTTGCGTCTTGCCAGGCTGTCAGTGTAAGAATAAGAATTTGTTCATAATTTACTTGCCTGGTTAAATAAAGGTTAAATTAAGAAAGAAAAAGAAGAACAGCCAGTGTGTGCAAGGAGTTTGCGGAAGGGGACTATAACGCTCAGTTGAAGACACAAGGGGAGCTACTAGCTAATAGCTATTATATGTAGTTAGCTACCAGTAGGTTAGATAGCTAGCTAGTAGGTATTTTTTATTTTTCCTTTATTTAACTAGGCAAGTCAGTTAAGAACAAATTCTTATTTACAATGACAGCATACAGTAGCAACAGTGGGTTAAGTGCCTTGGTGTCACGCCCTGACCTGAATATGTTTTTGTACTGTCTAGGGTTTTTTGTAGGTTTATGGGGTTATTTACCATCTAGGTGTTTATGTATGTCTATGGTTGCCTAGATTGGTTCTCAATTAGAGGCAGCTGTTTATCGTTGTCTCTGATTGGGAACCATATTTAGGCAGCCATCTTCTTTGGGTATTTCGTGGTTTATTGTCTATGTTATGTTGTTTAGTGTACTTCATGTTTTTTCGTCTTTCATTAAAAAGATGTATTCACATCACGCTGCAATTTGGTCTCCTCACTACGACGATCGTGACAGATTAACCCACCAACAATGGACCAAGCAGCGTGGTAACGGCCAGCAGCAGCAGCGGCAAAGAACGCAGGACTCATGGACTTGGGAGGAGATTCTGGACGGCAAAGGACCCTGGGCACAGCCAGGGGAATATCGCCGCCCCAAAGCATAGCTGGAGGCAGCGAAAGCAGAGAGGCGCCGGTATGAGGAGGCAGCACGGCAGCGCAGCTGGAAGCCCGAGAGGCAGCCCAAAAAATGTCTTGGGGGGAGGCACAGGGAGAGTGTGGCAAAGTCAGGAGTCAGACCTGAGCCAACTTCCCCTGCTTACCGTAAGGAGCCAAGGAACCAGAGTCAGTCAGGGCGGTATTGGAGGTGAGCGAAGCAGAGACAGTGAAGGAGTTAATGGGGAGATTGGAAGAGAGAGTTATGAGGGAGGTGCTGTGTTGTTGCCTGAGGCATGACATCCGCCCGACGGAGCGTGTCGGGGATTTGATGTCACCTGGGTCAGCTCTCCATACTCGTCCTGAGGTGCGTGCTAGCCGTCTGGTGAAGACTGTGCCAGCCCCATGCACCAGGCCTCCTGTGCGCCTCCCTAGCCCTGCACGTCCTGTGCCAGCTCGGCGTTACAGTTCTCCGAGCCGTGCTTACCGTGGCGGTCATTGTACTGGTCAGGCACCGTGTTATGCGGTGGAGCGCAAGGTGTCCCCGGTACGTGTGCTTAGCCCAGTGCGCTACATCCAAGCTCCCCGCATCTGCCGGGCTAGGGTGAGGATCCAGCCAGGGCGGATGGTGCCAGCCTTGCTCTCAAGATCTCCAGTGCGCCTTCACGGTCTGGTCTATCCGGTGCCACCTCCATGCACCAGCCCTCCAGTGGCAGACCCCCGCAGCAGGCTGTCTCTCCGTCTCATCCCTACAGGTGCTCCCGCCTGTCCAGCGCTGCCAGAGCCTTCCTTCTGCCCAGCACTGCCAGAGTCTCCCGTCTGTCCTGACCCTCCAGAGCCGCCTGTCAGCCAAGAGCCGCCAGAGCCGCCAGTCAGCCAGGACCCACCAGAGCCACCAGTCAGCCAGGACCCGCCAGAGCCGTCAGCCAGCCAGGAGCCGCCAGAGCCGTCAGCCAGCCAGGAGCCGCCAGAGCCGTCAGCCAGCCAGGACCCGCCAGAGCCGTCAGCCAGCCAGGACCCGCCAGAGCCGTCAGGCAGCCAGGAGCCGCCAGAGCCGCCAGTCATGCCGGCGATGTTGGAATTTCACTCCTGTCCGGAGCTGCCAGAGCCGCTCCTCAGTCCAGAGGCGCCTTTCCGTCCAGTGGCGCTCTCTACGATGATCTTCAGTCTGGGGCCCGCTGCGAGGGTCCCCGCTCCAGTGGCGCCACCTAAGTGGGCCAAGACTGAGGTATAGCGGGATCCACGTCCCGCACCCGAGTCGCCGCCGGGAAAAAGGCCCACCCGGACCCTCCCCTTTTGATTAGGTTTTTGCGGCCGGAGTCCGCACCTTTGTGGGGGGGGTACTGTCACGCCCTGACCTGAGTATTCTTTGTTTTCTTTATATATTTTGGTTAGGTCAGGGTGTGACATGGGTGATGTATGTGTTTTTGTACTGTCTATGTTTTTTTGTAGGTTTATGGGGTTGTTTACCATCTAGGTGTTTATGTATGTCTATGGTTGCCTAGATTGGTTCTCAATTAGAGGCAGCTGTTTATTGTTGTCTCTGATTGGGAACCATATTTAGGCAGCCATCTTCTTTGGGTATTTCGTGGGTTATTGTCTATGTTATGTTGCACGATAGCACTCAGTTTTGATAGCGGTCACGTTCGTCTTGTTGTTTTATTTGTTTGTTTAGTGTACTTCGTGTTTTTCGTCTTTCATTAAAAATAAGAATTCACATCACGCTGCGCTTTGGTCTCCTCACTACGACGATCGTGACACTTGGTCAGGGGCAGAACTACAGATTTTTACCTTGTCAGGTCGGGGATTCGATCTTGCAACCTTACTAGCCCAACGCTCTAACCACTAGGCTACCTGCCACCCCAGGTAGCTGGCTATGAAGAGGAACTACTGTCTAACTTTAGGTACCTAGCCCACTAGATAGCCTAGCTATCTAGCTACTTTCATAATAAGACATTGTGGAACACCTTTAAGTACGGTAAGGGGATTATTTGTCTTGTAATTTCACTTTTGGAAGGCGCATTGAAACAATTTGCTGGATTACTAGCATGGTTATTTATTTATTACCACAAATAGTTACTCTAGAGGGGATCACTAATGGTATGTGGCTACTCAAAAACAAGGGAATTTTGTGAATGCATGCCACCAGACTAGATAGTGGAATGCCCCCCCCCAGATGTGGCTGCAGGAGAGTAGTGGTGGACAACACTGGAGGGCATCTACACTGGGCACATGTGTGACATGTAGAAGTAAGTATCCCATATTAGCTACTAATACTTAGATAGATAGGAGGCAGATGTTGCAAGCATACAGTAGAGGAACATACTGTGTACTGTATGTTTGCAAGTCGTTGCGTGGCTGTGATTGTGCAACCCAAAGACACGTTGTGTCACACACTGTGAACAGACTGTATGGACCACCCGTTCTCCTCATAGGCAGTACCCAAATGAGTTGGACTTGTTGCAGAGTTGCTGTAATGATTCTACTCCCTTCCCCCGAAAGTGTGCAATTGCATACTTCCATGATGAGGAGTTTGCAAGTGCACACCAGAAGAGAAGGGTGGAGAATTGGGATGTAGCCCTAATGTGCTCTCTCAAAGACCCATATGGCTATTCCTGTAACTGAGGGCTATAGCGATATTACAATGAGGGGATTCGATTAAACTCCTGCCTTGTTGATAGTGCTATTAAGAAGGCAGAGCAGTGCTCTATTATGGACAGACTTCTCCCCATCTTAGCTACTGTTGTATCAATATGTTTTGACCATGACAGTTACAATCCGGGGTTACTTCAAGCAGTTTAGTCACCTCAACTTGCTCAATTTCCACATTATTGATTACAAGATTTAGTTCAAGTTTAGGGTTTAGGGTTTTTTAAATGATTTGTCAAAAATACAATGCTTTTAGTTTTTGACATATTTAGGACTAACATTTCTTTCCACCCATTCTGAAACTAACTTCAGCTCGTTATTAAGTGTTGTTGTTATTTTAGTCGCAGTAGTAGCTGATATGTATAGTGTTGAGTCATCTGCATACATAGACACACTGGCTTTAAACAAAGCCAGTTGCATGTTGTTAGTAAAGATTGAAAAAAGTAAGGGGCCTAGTCAGCTGCCCTGGGGAATTCCTGATTCTACCTGGATTATATTAGATAGGCTTCTATTAAAGAACACTCTCTGTGTTCTGTTATACAGGTAAATCTTTTTCCACGATATAGCAGGGGGTGTATAGCAATAACACATGTTTTTTCAGCAGCAGACTATGATTGATAATGTCAAAAGCTACACTAAAGTTTAACAAAACAGCCCCCACAATATTTTTATCATCAATTTCTCTCAGCCAATCATCAATCATTTGTGTAAGTGCTCGCTTGTTGAATGTCCTTTCATATAAGCATGCTGAAAGTTTGTTGTCAGTTTGTTTACTCTAAAATAGCATTGTATCTTGTCAAACACAATTTTTTCCAAAAGTTTACTAAGGGTTGATTGGTCAGCTATTTGAGCCAGTAAAGGGGGCTTTACTATTCTTAGATAGTGGAATGACTTTTGCTTCCCTCCAAGACTGAGGGAACACACTTTCTAGTAGGCTTAAATTGAAAATATGGCAAATAGGAGGAGCAATATGGAGCAACTATTATCCTCAGTTATTTTCTATCCAAGTTGTCAGACACCAGTGGCTTGTCATTGTTGATAGACAACAATAATATTTTCACCTCTTCCACACTCACTTTACAGAATGCTTTTCTTTCATAATTTGGTCAGATCTACTTGGATGTATAGTGTCAGCGTTTATTGCTGGCATGTCATGACGAAGTTTGCTAATCTTGACAAAAAATGTTTTAAAGTAGTTGGCAATATCAGTCGGTTTTGTGATGAATGAGCCATCTGATGTAATGAATGATAGAGCATTGTTAGCCCAAAATGTCATTTAAGGTGGTCCAAAGCTTTTTACTATCATTCTTTATGTAATTGTTCTTTGTTTCGTAGTGTAGTTTTTTCTTAATTTTATTCAGTTTAGTCACATGATTTCTCAATTTGCAGTATGTTTGCCAATCGACTTATTTGCCATTTATTTTGCCTAATCCCTCTCAATTATACAAGTTTTCAATTCCTCATCAATCCATGGGGATTTAACAGTTTTTACAGTCATTTTCTTAATGGGTGCATGCTTATTAGTAACTGGGATAAGCAATTTCATAAATGTGTCAAGTGCAGTAGCTGGTTCCTCATTACAAACCACGGACCAACAAATATTATTTATATTTAACAACATAGGAATCACTACAACTTATTGTATGACCTCATATACACTATAGTAGGTCCAGCCTTTGTAACATTGGTTTTCCAAGATATGGCTACTATATTGTGATCCCTACATCCAATGGATTTGGATACTGCTTTCAAGGTAATTTCTGCAGCATTAGTAAAGATCTGATCAATACATGTTGATAATTTCATTATTGTACTGTTTGTAACTACCCTGGTAGGTTGACTGATAACCTGAACCAGGTTGCAGTCACTAGTTACAGTTTGAAGCTTTTTCTTGAGTGGGCTGCCTGATGAAAGCCAGTCAATATTAAAATCACCCAGAAAATACACCTCTCTGTTGATATCACATACATTGTACACATACACATGTAATCCAGATACTGACTGTTAGCGCTTGGTGGTCTATAACAGCTTCCCACCAGAATGTGCTTTAGGTGAGGCAGATGAACCTGTAACCATATTACTTAAACAGTATTTAACATGAGATCCTGTCTAAGCTTTACAGGAATGGGGTTCTGAATATAAACCTCCACTTTTGGCATTTCTTTATCTTCTGTAGATCATATAACCATGTACTGCTATCACTGTATCATCAAAGGTATTATCTAAGTGAGTTTCAGAGATGGTCTGTAACGTGACAGTACCCCTCCCCCAAAGGTGCGGACTCCGGCCGCAAAACCTAAACCTATAGGGTAGGGTCTGGGTGGGCGTCTGTCCGCGGTGGCAGCTCTGGCGCGGGACGTGGACCCCACTTCACCCTAGTTTTTGTCCGCCTCCTCAACCGCCCCCGTGGCCTTTTTACGAGCGGTGACCCTCGCCGCCGACCTCAGACTGGGGACCCTAGCAATGGGTCGTGAATGGACGGGAGATTCCGGCAACGCCGGACAGGCGGGAGACTCCGGCAGCTCCGGAGTGAAGGGCGATTCTGGCATTGCCGGTGTGAAAGGCAGCTATGGCAGCTCCTGGCTGACAGCTCTGGCAGCTTCTGGCTGACGACTCTGGCAGCTCCTGGTTGACTGACGGCTCTGGCAGCTCCTAGCTGACTGATGGCTCTGGCAGCTCCTGGATGACTGACGGCTCTGGCAGCTCCTGGCTAACTGACGGCTCAGGACAGACTGGCGGCTCTGGCGGTTCAGGACAGATGGGAGACTCTTGCAGCTCAGGACAGACGGGAGACTCTGACAGCTCAGGAAAGACGGGAGACTCTGGCAGCCCTGGAGAGGAGGAAGGCTCTGACAGCACTGGACAGGCGGGAGCACCTGTAGGGAGAAGACGGAGAGACAGCCTGGTGTGGGGTCCTGCCACCGGAGGGCTGGTATGTGGAGGTGGCACCGGATAGACCGGACCGTGAAGGCGCACAGGAGGTCTCAAGCACCGAGCCTGCCCAACCTTACCTGGTTGAATAGCCAGGCCAGTGCGGCGAGGGGGAAACGCCCGCACTGGGCTGTGCTGGCGACCCGAGGACACCATGCGTAAGGCTGGTGCCATGTACACCAGCCCGAGGAGACGCACTGGAGACCAGATGCACTGAGCCGGCTTCATGGCACATGGCTCGATGCCCACTCAAGCCCGGCCGATACGAGGAGCTGGGATGTACCGCACCGGGCTATGCACACGCACCGGGGAAACCGTGCGCCTCACGGCATAACACGGTGCCTGCCCGGTCCCTCTCTCTCTCCGGTAAGCACGGGAAGTTGGCGCAGGTCTCCTACCTGCCTTCGCAACACTCCCCGTGTGCCCCCCCAATACATTTTTGGGGCTGCCTCCGGGCTTCCAGCCGCGCTGCCGTGCTGCCTCCTCATACCACTGCCTCTCGGCGTTCGCTGCCTCCAGCTCAGCCTTGGGGCGGCGATATTCTCCAGCCTGTGCCCAGGGTCCCTTGCCGTCAAGAATCTCCTCCCATGTCCAGGAGTCTTGCGATTCCGGCCGCTGCTGCTGCTGCCCGTTACCACGCTGCTTGGTCCTTTTGTGGTGGGTGTTTCTGTAACGGATCTCGTCCTCCTCTTCTGAGGAGGAGTAGCGAGAAGGATCGGAGGACCAAAACGCAGCGTGGTAAGTGTCCATAATGTTTAATAAAAACAACAGAACACTGGAACAAAACAAAATAACGTGCATCAACGAAACAGTCCCGTGTGGCGACAAACACTGACACGGAAGACACCCACCCAAACACCCACGAAACACAGGTGGAAAAAAGGCTACCTAAGTATGATTCTCAATCAGAGACAACTAACGACACCTGCCTCTGATTCAGAACCATACTGGGCCGAACACAGAAACCAACATAGACTGCCCACCCCAACTCATGCCCTGACCATAATAAACAAAGACAAAACAAAGGAACTAAGGTCAGAACGTGACATGGTCAGAATATGAATGTCATCTGTTACTAGCAAATTATTGATTTCATTAACCTTGTTTCTTAAGCTGCATATGTTAGCGTAGGGACGTTCTCTGTTAACGCAGAGGTAGACGTTCTCAGGTTATTTATGTTAGTGCACAGTGGACTTCCTGCTAGAGCACACTGCCTCAGTCCTAACAGTATAACTCTGGTTCATCGGCACATGATTACTGCATACAATAGCTGTAGGGTCCACAGAGGCATTCAAGTTAGAAAGAAGGACATACATACATTATGTTAGTTACATTGCCTCTTCTTGCACCCTTGGGATAATGTACATTTGCTGAAGCATTATGAAAACTCAGCGACACAATGGTAGGGTTTAAAATAACTGGGCTTGGGTCATAGAAAGGTCATTGTCTCAACACAGCCTTATAATGCTGTGAAAGGATCCTGGAACCCAAATGAGTTGGGTGGATCCCATCTTCCTTATAATATTAACTTTGTTTCCAGAAGGTATCAAAATTGTCAATAAATGTTACTCACAGAGTAATGTTACTCACAGTTACCCACAGAGCTGCAATAGTCTCGTTGCCAGTTATGGGGGGCTAAAGATCAGCTGAACCGTTCAATGCCACTATTTACAGAGGCCAGAGGGCCAGATATATTGGAGCTTTTGTTTGTGTCAAGTAGTGACCCAATCAGTTCTTTAAAATCCTTCTTTAGCTGTTCTGAGCTGCCCTTCCTAATGTCGTTGAATCCCACATGAACTATGATATAGTCATTTAGCTGATAGAAACCGGGAAGAAATATCGTCCCCGATGATACTAATACTTTTAGAAAATAAATAGCTGTACTGATGAGGAAGAGGAGGGCAGAATTATCCATTGTTGCTGAAATGCTTGAAGTGTTCAGTCAAATGTACAGTACCACATTGTTACCATTGGCCACATGTTCAATAACATGTTCTGCAAAAATAGTAACATTACAGAAATGTTTTTGCTCTTCAATGTGGTTATTCCAATCATATGTTGGAAATCATTATCATGGAATCCTACAGTAGTTGAACACTTTGTGTTGATAGTAACCTGTTTGTTGAATACCCGTGATTCTAAAAACAAGAATAACTGATACCTGTAGGACAATGTCTCTACCACAGGTCACCAAGGGTACAGTAAGGTATATCCTTAATAAAATTATTTGTGATGGTTAATTGTGCATGCCTCTCATTTTTCAGTCAAAATGGAATAACTTAATCTGCAATATACACTGAATAAAAAGATAAAAGCAACATGTAAAGTGTGCTGAAATAAAAGATCCCAGACATGTTCCATACGTGCAAATGTTCCGTTCTCTCAAATTGTGTGCACATATTTGTTTACATTGCTGTTAGTGAACATTTCTCATTTGCCAATATACTCCATCCACTTGGTGTGGCATATCAAGAAGCTGATTAAACATGATAATTACACGGGTGCACCTTGTGCACTTATTAATTTCTCGACCATAAGCCGCCTCCAACGTAATTTTTCAGTAGTACGTCCAACCGGCCTCACAACTGCAGACCACGTGTAACCACACCAGCCCAGGACCTCCACATCCGGGTCCTTCAGCTGCCGGATTTTCAGAGTGCAGTCAACCAGACAGCTGATGAAACTGTGGGTTTGCACAAACAAAGAATTTCTGCACAAACTGTCAGACACCGCCTCAGAGAAGTGAATCTGCGTGCTCGTTGTCCTCACCAGATTCTTGATGTGACTGCAGTTTGGCTGTCACGTCAACAGGTGTGGCATATAAAGAAGCTGATTAAAAGCATGATTATTACATAAGTGCTTACACAAATAAAAAGCCACTCTAAAATGTGCAGTTTTGTAACACAACACAATGCCACAGATGTCTCACATTTTGAGGGAGTGTGCAATTGGCATGCTGACTGCAGGACTGTCCACCAGAGCTATTGTCAGTTAATTGAATGTTCATTCCTCTACCATAAGCCGCCTCCAACATTGTTTTAGAGAATTATACAGTACGTCCACCCGCCCTCACAACCGCAGACCACATGTATGGCGTTGTGTGAGTGAGCGGTTTGCTGATGTCAACGTTGTGAACAGATAAATTCAATTGCATTTTATTGATGGAAATTTGAATGCACAAAAATACCGTTATGAGATCCTGAGACCCACTGTGAGACCCATTGTGAAGCCCTGTTGGTCACAGATAACAGATGCATATCTGTATTCCCACTTATGTGAAATTCATATGATCTGTTAGTCAGTAAAATCAATGAAATTGTTGTATGCTGTGTTTATAATTTTGTTCAGTATAGTTATACGTATGGCTTGCACAACCAACTCAGTGTGTTTGTTGTTAGTTTCTTCCTTGAGATTTGGAGGTTGGACTGTTCGATCCCTGGATGAGTCATACCAAAGACTGTGAAAATGGGACCAGATGCGTCTCTGCTCAAGATAGACTGAGATAGAGATAGATTGGCGGTAAGGCCCTGCGATAGACTAGCGTCCTGTCCAGGTGGTGTACTTGTACCTCAAACGGCCTCACACTACAGAAACAGTAGCTCCTATGAGCCGTTGTGGCTACCCTCTTACTTACTTTGGCTTGCAGCTTTAATATTATTGAGTCAAGGAACAGCTTTACTGCACAAGAAAATAAGTGTCCCAGTACAGGGGCAGAGGAGGCAGGTGTGATTCCTATCTCTTGTGGGGATACCCTGATGGTGTCATCATATATATGACAACTAGCAGTTTAAATGTTATTTGTTAGACCAGAATGATTTTAGTAGATTATGTCCATCTACTCATTTCTTATAATGTGTTGACTTACGTCTAATCATAGTTAGCTAACGTATCTAACCTAGCTATCTAACTACACATACTAGCCATCATTGCTAGTAGCTTGCAGCCTGCACCATGCCCGATCTGTGTCCCAGTGTCTCCTCCTGCGAACTCCTTACTCACTGGCTGACGGATCTCTTGCACTTTGTCATCACAAACCTGATGTTTTTAAAGAGACAGTGTACAATTGTCAAAGTAATGCATCTCAATAGAAAAATAATGCTTTTACATAATGTAAAAAACCTAAAATTACACAAATTACTTTTACAGATTATATAATAAACTAAGGTCTTTACAGTGTTACATATGATTTTCTAGGGCACAACATGTGCTTCAAAAATAGCTAGAATTCATATAGGCCCAATATAGGTTGTATTCAATCTATAATTTTTTTTTTTACAGTACCAATGAAACATTTTAATTTAAGAACCCTGCTTGATTGGGCTAGAAGTTAGACGTTTTGACTCTAGTAATGGTGCAAACATGACGCTAACAAATCTGCACTCACTTTTTCTCTACGGCACTCGGCAACAACGGTAGAGCAAAGCCTTTTCATTACAACAATTATCATCTGGGAGTTTATCCTGGGTGCACATTCCTCCCAAAATAAAATTGGTTTCACTTTAGAGCCCTGCTCGTGGGTAGAAGGCCTGCATTTGGAAAGTGTGTTGAGGAACTCAGATGATCAACATCTAGGTGTCAGTATTTAACACCAATAACCCCTTCTGAAACTCTTTTGTTCAGATTAGCATTCATACGGACATTATCGCTGCAATGTATTGTATGAATTGCTCACGAGTCACAGCCATTAATAATCAGTAATCTATTGAGCAAGGCACTCTAAATACATATACTACTCTTGTTCCCACGTACTGGTAGGTCCTTTAAAAACAGCCTTGTGTCGTTGTCGTGCCATACATCAAGGTCAGTTGTCTCTAGCTATTTTTATGAAGTCCAGCCTTGCATGGGGGATGAGCAGCATTCTCCTCTCTGCTTCTCCTCAGAGCGTGAAGCGTAACATTTTCCACCATATTGGTACAGAAACTCACATATGTCTCATTTCCATTTCTGAAATGAAGAGAAAAGCAGATCTGAAACAGCTGTCAAATACACAAAATCTACAACAGATTCAGAAGACTGGCTATAGGTGTACTTACAGTATTGCTGTTTATATTCAAAGGCAAAAGAGGACACATTGGACGTGCTTGGCTAACGTAGTTGGGATGCACTCAAGGCAACCATTCAACAGCTTTACATGGAGCTCACCCTCCACCCTGTCTGTGTTCTCAGCAAGTTGGACCTCCCAGCCCTGGAGATGCTAACCAGGGCTAATAACTTCACAGGAGATGTAGCAATCAGACCACCACACACTGAGGATGCAAAAGAATCTATGCTGGATCTATGTCTATCTATGTGCGTTTCCATCTGGAACAAGGCTGGAGTGTTTATGGTCTGCTTTTTGGAGTGCTCTAACATTGTGCCACCTTGAAATAGTTACACAGGTAAGGCACCATTTATGAGTCTATAGGTTAAGGGTGGCAAGTCAGACATACATTATGTTTAGCTGCACATTGGGTAGAGCAGTTCACTTTTTAAACGTAGTCCTTACAGAAGTTTGTACAAAAGGGCAATCTTGTCTTGATCACCTATAATTGAAAACAGACATTTTATTGGACGTGCTAGTGTTTATTGTCTGGGTTTTTCAGATTGGGTTATGGAGTCAACACCAATCTGACAAACAGACACCCAGTCAGTTACACGGAAGGTCAAGGCTATTCTGCCCAGACACACACAGACCCAGAATCCGTTTTATTCCTACCCTCATCTCTCGCTCAGGGAAGTGCTAATCTGGTCCTGTGATGAGGATGTTAACTCAATATCTCTTTTGGCCTTCTAGGCAAAGTCCATTCTGTCAGGCATTTCATTCTATGAATATCATCCTAGCAACTGATAAGATGATAGATATGTTTCTCTTCTTGTCGCTTTCAGTTCCCCTCCTCCTCCCTGTCCACCAGTGGAGGCTCCTCGGTGAATTTCTTCAAAAAGAAATAGTGAAACATTAAAAAAAGCTATCATTTTAGATAAAATTATACAAATATATTCACATCATCAAATAATTGATTAAAACACATTGTTTTGCAACGAAGGTCTACAGCAGCTTCAACAGCACTCTGTAGGGTAGCACCTTGTTGTAGCCGGAGGACAGCTAGTTTCTGTCCTCCTCTGGGTACATTGATTTCAATACAAAACCTAGGAGGCTCATGGTTCTCACCCCCTTCCATCGACACACAATAATTATGACAATTCCTGAAGGACGTCTTCTAACCTATCAGAGCTCTTGCAGCATGAAGTGAAATGTTTTCCACCCAATCAAAGGACCAGAGAATGAATCAAGTACTGAAAGTATAAGCTACAGCTAGCTATAACTATAGTGCATAAAATGGTGAGTAGATGACTCAAAGAGAGAGAAAGACCATATTTGAACAGTTTCGATCGAATACATTTCTTCAAAAATGAAGGCGAAGCAGGAGAAAGTGGGAGCGAAAGAGAGCTAGCTATATTTCATAGTATTTTTTAATCTTTCAATTTCTTTGCCAGCTAGCTAGTTTGGCCTACACAAAAACTGACTCAAACAGAGAGGGATGCTATGTTAGCTAGCTGGCTATACACTGGAACTCTTCCAAGTCAATGTAAGCTTTTGGTTGTATTAATTTATTGCAACCGGGGCCTGCCGGTGCTAAAGTGCTTGCTAACTGTACACTGTACTGCATTATTGTAGCAGGTTTACCAGCAAATGCGTTAGTTTAATTAGCTATGCTGACTATGACGTTAGATAATATGTTGACAACAATGTAGCCGGATAGAGGTTATGATATGAAGGTTTGGCTTGGAAAGGTTGGTCACAGACAGCTGACGTGTTGTGCACTAAAGTCCACAAGCGAAGGAAAAAGGTGAGAGAAGAAGAGAACGCATAGACGCGAGAAAGAATTACAAGAGCGAAGATATCATGCTGTTGGTATGTAGCTGCTATGAAAAAGAACTGTGTTTTCTTGTCATCATTCATTCGGCCAATTCTGTTTGAAAAATGTTTCTTAAACGGAAGCAAACGGAGCGAAACGGGGATAAACATGACCGAATTTGTCCAATAGGAACTCTCGTTTGCAACTGTTGGACTAATGATTACACCCAAGATCAGCTAGATACAGGCAAGAGTGTGCAAGGCGGTATTGAATGTGTCACTGTCTGTCACCTTGATTACAAAAAATGATCTTGACTGGTGCACCTACGTTGTAAACGTTCATTCATAGGCTAGGTTGTAGCAACCTCATGATGGGTATAGGGACATTTGAGCATCATGTAGTAGCCAAAATCTATCAACGTTACATTGAACTGGGTAAATGGAATATGAATGACAGTCATCCAATATGCTATTATAGAAATAAGGCCATGCTCATAAAACATTTTTCCGTCCTCCCTCATTTTAAATGCCACCGACCACCACTGCTATACATCCTTCTTTCTGAATAAATGGCCAAGATGGTTCCAGTTTCCCTTCCGTCAGAGTAATTGCTTTTGAGTTAATGGAAATTTTTGAACAAAAAGGGAGACTGTTAAGAAAGATGGCTGTCTGGCTTTATAATCATCAGGTTATTCTATTATGTGCATCAGATGTCAATGCCTATTTTCAGGCTGAAACAGAAATGTGTAGAGGGGAAATGGCTTTAACAGCTGCACTACAGCATTCATTTTCAGTCATGTGGATTGCTCTGTCTCCCTCCTTCTATCATCTCTCCTTTCTTTCTTGCTTACCCCTTTTTCCTTTCTCTTGCTTTCTTTTGAAGCCTTTTCATTCTCTCTATTTCTCTGTTCATATTTCTCATCACTTAATATCTGGACTTTTCCTCTGACTCTCTCTGATTCTATTGCAGAACTCTAAGAAACAGGAGGAGGAAATTGATTTGGATCGGAGCGCTTGGCAACAGACCACTTCAGTATTGACTCCATGGCTAAATCACAGTTCCCATCTTTAACAGTGGCGTCTGTTGTTGAGTTACTGTTACAGTATTGTGTGTCTGTTGTTGAGTTACTGTTACTGCATTGTGTAATGCACGTTCTACTGACGTTGTCAGATTTTCCATAAATCTTGAATCAAATTAAACTCTGGTTCAGTCACAGATACTGTACACGCTTGATTTGTAATACCCCTTTGCAATAACACATTGGTTTTATGAGCATGTGTGTACTCAGATTATTGTGTTAAGGATGAACTAAAATTCAGAGGAAAGGACCAGATTTGAATGTAATACTTGCCTTGAAAGCAGCTTCCTAGCAACTCAACAAGCACCAGCTGCTATCCATTGCCAATCAACCTCAACTACTGTTTGCAACACTTAACTAGATGGTTTGGACGTAACTCCTCAAACAAGCTCAAGCTGCCACTAACTGCTAATCAGACTCAACACCTGTTGTCACTCTCCTTAATCACCATTACCACCCTTCTTAAACCTGACCAAACAATAATTTATTTTCTCTGTTTTGTGTTGCATCCATTCTCCTCCCCACTCCAGTGATATCTGTCTGAGACTCCAAGCCAAACCATAACGAGTCAACCCCTCTGGATCCTTCATCTGCAGCACTTGGCTTCATCCAGTTTATTCTCATTTCCCCACTTCCATTCCATTTCCTCATTAAATATTCTAAACCCATTTCATGTCTGGTTCTTTAACTTGTGAAAGTGAAAAATAAAATATTTTGTGGTGCTGTGGCCATACCACATTGAACTTAGATATGGAGTGCGGGTCTAACATTGTAGGTACATTTTGAAAGATAAAAATTGAGTGGGAAATACAGATTTAGTATTTATATGACCAGAAAGAGAGGGAATGATGGAATGACTGAGTGTATGAAGATTGGGCCTCTCCTTTTCTCTCTGCAAGTTTCCATAAGATTTAGCAGGTTGGTGTTTATTGTCATAAATCTTGCCCTGGATCGATTTCCGCTAGATGGACCAGCTGTAAAGTCAAAATTCATATTTTTGTTTTGCTATTTGGTCTTAGGGTTAGAAATGTGGTTAAGCTTAGGTTTAGGTTTAAAAACAGATTTAAAATCAGATGTTATGACTCTGTGGTGACCACTGCAGATCTGCCTCCAGGGTAAGATTCATGGCTGTAAATGTCAACCTGCTCAGATTTACCTTATTGTTTTACCCAAAAGGCTCAGACTTTTCTTTTTCCAATCTAAGGGATCTACACGGTTTACGTGAGTAGATCTACTTGCATAAATGTTTGTGTGTGGACTCGTTTTTGAAGGGGAAGCGACCCCTTTTAATTGCGTTCCAACCAGAGAGGAAGTACCCGTTGTGTAGTGTCGTGTCTTTGGCATCATTAAATTGATGACTGTTATTTTATCAAATCGATTCTTTGTAATTATTATTACATGAGTAAACTAATCATGTAAATATAATTAACTAGGAAGTTGGGGCACCAAGGAAAATCTTCAGATTAAAAAGTTATAATTTTCCTAATATAGTTCTCAAGATATTTGAATATCTGATCAATTAGTCTTCTAATTAATGAATTATTCTTTACCTCACGTTACTCTCATTCCAAACATCGTAAATTGTGCACGAACCCAGCCTTTACTATGACTCATCCATACACCAATTGTCTTAATCACGTATTTAATAACTAACTAAATAATCACAGAAATGCGTAAACAAACAAACAGTAGATATCATTTCCTTGTAACCATAGGGGAGGTTCCCTAGTGGGCTAAGCCGATATGACGGCTTGGTGGACAAAGGGAAGTGGGTGTGGACTGAGAAGGGCGGGAAAGACAAAACGGAGTCACTACACTGTTGATAATTATATTGATTGAAATGCTAATCCTTTTCACATGAACGCTCACTCATTTGGGAATAATTGTAATCCATATATATTTAAGCTCAGTGTGTCGTCATGATCTCTGCTGGAATCGTCCTTCTTTCTGTTGGAGAGTTCATCCGAGACTCTTTTGTGCTTAGAATGGATACTTCAGAGTACCATTCAGAAATATTCTCATAGAATAGATGTTTCAGTGGTTGTCGGTCTTCACATCCCAGATTGACATAATTTCTAGCTGTAGACTAGTAATTAGCATCTAATATTTGCTCTTATTCTGTCGGGATCGATAGTCTCAGAGTTGAACCATTTCCCGCCGCGTAGCCAATGCTCCACGTGTTATGGTTAGGAATTCAACAACCATTACAACCTAATCATAAACTGTGGTTTTTGTGGACTCTACTCAAACCTTTGCCCCCTCGGTGTCCATCGAGGTACGAGTGGCCTGAAGAGGATTTCTTCAGGAGAGTGTTTTATTCGTAACAGTAGAAAAGGGCTGTCCCATGAGCCAGATCATGTCTGTGCTCATGGGGGCGGGCCAATGACTTAGTTAAACTTTAAAAGGAATACAATTCTCTCACATTAACGGTTTAACAAAGCATTACATAATTTAACAAATAGTTTCGTCTTTACTCGTTTATTTTATACAATAATTAGATGCAAACCTCATAACGGAGGCACCTGTATAAACAGAGTTATGGTAATGTGGCTGTATTGTCTTTCATGAGGTCACAAACATGAAACAAAACGGACCGGGTCGTAGCTGGCTTCTCCACCGAACATGGATATTGTTCCATTCTCAAGTTCTGTGATGTAGAAGAAGATCCTTTGTTCTACTATGAAACTCTCTCTCTCTATACTGCATGACCAGGAGGAGAGTCTCCTCCAGGAATTCACGACCTGAGAAATCAGAACCTGGGTGTAGGAGAGAGAGAGAGAGAGGGATGCCACGATCTATACCCAGAAAGGGCCACGTCATGACAGTAGTAAATCCACTAGGGTCTTGGGGAGCCAGAGTAGCTAACCAAGCAAGAGGGGCCGAGGCAGTCTTTTTGACTATCTAGCGATGACGTTTCAACTTCCAGATCCGGTGTTATATGCCTGTTTACAAATGCTAGCTACATGTCAAGATAGTGTGGTGTTCTATGCTTTACGACACTACTTTTTAGCCACAGAAGAAAACATGTCTCTTTTTAAATTGTAATTGCTAGAGCTTGAACAGCAAGAGCTTATACTGCTATTATTACTCAGGAGGAGAAGAAAAAAAATGGAAGACTACAAGAGGGGACGATGGAGAATACACGTCTCTTATTCAACCTATGCCAAGCATTGACGAAGACATGTTCAATACTTTAGGATGTCAGTTGCCAGATTTGACGACTTGCTTCAGCGGCTTGCCCCTCACATCAGAAGAGAACTCACAGTTTACCCGTAAGTGCTGCAGAAAGGCTGTCTGTGACCTTTCGGTTGTTGGCGAGTGGCAGCACACAGCAAAGTAACAGTGTGAGTTCAAATCTAATCTAATCTAATCTAATCCATTTTTATTTGTCACATACACATGGTTAGCAGATGTGAATGCGAGAGTAGCGAAATGCTTGTGCTTCTAGTTCCGACAATGCAGTAATAACCAACGAGTAATCTAACTAACAATTCCAAAACTACTGTCTTATACACACAAGTGTAAAGGGATAAAGAATATGTACATAAAGATATATGAATGAGTGATGGTACAGAGCGGCATAGGCAAGATATAGTAGATGGTATCGAGTACAGTATATACATATGAGATGAGTATGTAAACAAAGTGGCATAGTTAAAGTGGCTAGTGATACATGTATTACATAAAGATGCAGTAGATGATATAGAGTACAGTATATACGTATACATATGAGATAAATAATGTAGGGTATGTAAACATTATATTAAGTAGCATTGTTTAAAGTGGCTAGTGATATATTTTACATCAATTCCCATCAATTCCCATTACTAAAGTGGCTGGAGTTGAGTCAGTGTGTTGGCAGCAGCCACTCAATGTTAGTGGTGGCTGTTTAACAGTCTGATGGCCTTGAGATAGAAGCTGTTTTACAGTCTCTCGGTCCCAGCTTTGACGCACCTGTACTGACCTCGCCTTCTGGATGATAGCGGGGTGAACAGGCAGTGGCTCGGATGGTTGTTGTCCTTGATGATCTTTTTGGCCTTCCTGTGACATCGGGTGGTGTAGGTGTCCTGGAGGGCAGGTAGTTTGCCCCCCGGTGATGTGTTGTGCAGACCTCACTTCCCTCTAGAGAGCCTTACGGTTGTGGGCGGAGCAGTTGCCGTACCAGGCTGTGATACAGCCCGACAGGATGCTCTCGATTGTGCATCTGTAGAAGTTTGTGAGTGCTTTTGGTGACAAGCCAAATTTCTTCAGCCTCCTGAGGTTGAAGAGGCGTTGCTGCGCCTTCTTCACGATGCTGTCTGTGTGGGTGGACCAATTCAGTTTGTCTGTGATGTGTACGCCGAGGAACATAAAACTTACTACCGTCTCCACTACTGTTCCATCGATGTGGATAGGGGGGTGTTCCCTCTGCTGTTTCCTGAAGTCCACAATCATCTCCTTTGTTTTGTTGACATTGAGTGTGAGGTTATTTTCCTGACACCACACTCCGAGGGCCCCCACCTCCTCCCTGTAGGCCGTCTCGTCGTTGTTGGTGATCAAGCCTACAACTGTTGTGTCGTCCGCAAACTTGATGATTGAGTTGGAGGCGTGCGTGGCCACGCAGTCGTGGGTGAACAGGGAGTACAGGACAGGGCTCAGAACGCACCCTTGTGGGGCCCCAGTGTTGAGGATCAGCGGGGTGGAGATGTTGTTACCTACCCTCACCACCTGGGGGCGGCCCGTCAGGAAGTCCAGTACCCAGTTGCACAGGACGGGGTTGAGACCCAGGGTCTCGAGCTTGATGACGAGTTTGGAGGGTACTATGGTGTTAAATGCTGAGCTGTAGTCGATGAACAGCATTCTCACATAGGTATTCCTCTTGTCCAGATGGGTTAGGGCAGTGTGCAGTGTGGTTGAGATTGCATCGTCTGTGGACCTATTTGGGCGGTAAGCAAATTGGAGTGGGTCTAGGGTGTCAGGTAGGGTGGAGGTGATATGGTCCTTGACTAGTCTCTCAAAGCACTTCATGATGACGGAAGTGAGTGCTACGGGGCGGTAGTCGTTTAGCTCAGTTACCTTAGCTTTCTTGGGAACAGGAACAATGGTGGCCCTCTTGAAGCATGTGGGAACAACAGACTGGGATAGGGATTGATTGAATATGTCCGTAAACACACCAGCCAGCAGGTCTGCGCATGCTCTGAGGGCGCGGCTGGGGATGCCGTCTGGGCCTGCAGCCTTGCGAGGGTTAACACGTTTAAATGTTTTACTCACCTCGGCTGCAGTGAAGGAGAGTCCGCATGTTTTGGTTGCGGGCTGTGTCAGTGGCACAGTATTGTCCTCAAAGCGGGCAAAAAAGTTATTTAGTCTGCCTGGGAGCAAGACATCCTGGTCCGTGACTGGGCTGGTTTTCTTTTTGTAATCCGTGATTGACTGTAGACCCTGAGTTATAACTTAAGCTAGGAATCTCGACAGTTTGTGCCATTGTCATGGAAGTGTGCCAGGCTATCTGGCATGTCCTAAAGGAGGATTTTGTTGCTTATCCCTTCGTGGCACAATGGGCAGAAATCGTCGTAGATTTTGGGGACTGTTGGAATTATCCGTTGTAATGCAGGAACTGTCAGAAAAGGGATACCTAGTCAGTTGTACAACTGAATGCCTTCAACTGAAATGTGTCTTCCACATTTAACCCAACCCCTCTGAATCAGAGGTGCAGGGGGCTGCCTTAATTGACATCCACAACAGACTTGTACCGTGTCAGCTCGGGGATTCGACATGTTCGGATCGGAGATCCGGTAAACTCGGCAGTGATTACAACTGCAAGGTATTTTTGTCAATGGTACTGATGCAAGGTACCAACCATATTCAGGGAAGATACGCTAAAAACATGCGACTATATACATACAGTATGTGAAAATTATACCAATATAGATGGTCTAATGATATGCCTCACATAAAAGTGAACTGGCATCCCATTAATAGAATGGGGGCCTATGTCCAAAGCATAGTGTAAGGGATTTCTTCCATTGACGGAGAGGCGGACCAAAGCGCAGTGTGGTTATTTTGATTCATGTTTTAATAAATCACTTCACATGAACAAACTAACAAACTAACAAAAACAAGAAACGTGAAAACCCAAAACAGCCCTATCTGGTGCAAAACACAGAGACAGGAACAATCACCCACAAACACACAGTGACACCCAGGCTACCTAAGTATGATTCTCAATCAGAGACAACTAATGACACCTGCCTCTGATTGAGAACCATACTAGGCCGAAACATAGAAATACCCAAATCATAGAACAACAAACATAGACTGCCCACCCAACTCACGCCCTGACCATACTAAATAATGACAAAGGAAATAAAGGTCAGAACGTGACACATAGGCTAAACAGTTGTTACAGTACACATTTGATAGCGTTCATGTTCCTGTTCAATACTATGGAAACACTTATTTTATTCAAGGATAATTCTGGCCTTGATGATGCCAATAAGATCTTTGACTACCGCCACTCAAGAGCCAGAAGAATTTCAGAGAACTGCTTATGGACCCTTGCTGCAAGATGGAGGATCCTGGGATGAATCTTTGATGTTGCCTCGGAGAAAGCTGAGACCATTGTGAAGGCCTACGTTGCCCTCCAAAACTACCTTTGCAACACAGACAGTAACACAGACACTGACAACACAGATTCCTCAACACGGTACATCCACCCCATGTTTGTTGACAACACCACACCCACTGGGGACCTGCTTCCAGGAGAGTGGAGACAGGTGGTACAAGGGGACACCAGCTTCCTGGATGCAATAAATATGTCAGCAGAAAGAGCAGCCAAAATTGCTATAGACGTGTGCAACAACCTCAAGGACTACTTCCTCACACAAGCAGGTCAAGTGTCTTTCCGGGATGCTGCTATAACGTGTGGCAACGTTCAGTAAATGTTGGAGTGTGGTTTAGAAAACATGCACTCATATGTCCTCTTCTTCTGGTTGTTGACTGATTGTGTCATGTTGTGAGCTACACACTTGATTTCCCTGTTTTTCTTAATAATCACACTATGATGACAGTCACTTCTTTCTTGTTTTAGTTTTTCATATTTTCTAGACACATTTGCCTAACCTTGTGTTGTGTAGTGGCCTTTTCAATGATAACTTTCCTACTATAACAAATGGGTGAGAATGGCTGTCCACCTGTAGAGGATAAGGCTAGACCTGCGGAACATTAACCTCATCTACATAACATGAGGTTGTACATGGACATGTGTAGTGGCCTTTCAATGGAGACCTTCCTGCTTTGATACATGGGTGAGTGTCCAGCTGTAGACAATAAGGACATATCCCCGAAGACATTAACCTTATCTACATAGCTCTGAGAGTTTACTGAGTGACTGAATCAAAACAGTAATATTTTCTGCCACAAGTGGCAGCAGGTAGCCTAGTGAGTAGAGCGTTGGACTTGTAACCGGAAGGTTGCAAAATCGAATCCCTGAGCTGACAAGGTAAAAATCTGTAGTTCTGCCCCTGAACAAGGCAGTTAACCCACTGTTCCTAGGCTGTCATCGAAAATAAGAATTTGTTCGTAACTGTCTTGCCTAGTTAAATAAAGATAAGATAAACAAGTACAAATAACCAGACAAATACATTTGCAGACCTCTTAGATTTATGTACTATCACAACAGGAAAATAGTGTAAAGTAACACAATGTAATACACAGGGGAAAAGTGTGATGAACGAGGAAATAAGAATAGAAAACATCCACAAAAAGACCCCCAGTAAATTACCCACCACCCTAACAAATGAAAGCAACAAAAAAAGCACAACAGTTTTTGTGGTGAGACAAACGAGAGACGTTGATCAGAAGGAATAGACACCTTCCATAGTACCATGACGTTGTAGACGGCCTTTGCTGCTGTTTCTGTAACTCCCGCTGACGTTTCTTTAAGTCAACCACCTGCTGCATAATGCCAGTGTCCAAAGGATCCTTAGCTGTATTCCTCTTCCGACCACTGGAGCTGGGTAGGGGAGATGGGGTTGAGGTTAATGGAATTGCAGGGCAGGGCAGAGAGCACGGATGTGCCTGGCCGGTGGGTTGGATGTTGGTGACCATGTTTCTTTGACACCAGTATCGGTGTTCAAATTTCGTGATATCTCCCTCCAGCTGTTGGCTTTTGCTTGCTTGTTCCGAATACAACCACATTAAAGGGTTGTAAAGGTTCTGCTTGCCCCAAGTCTTTAGTGGCACACTCCTGATGGAAACACAATTACACTAGAGCTTATATTAACCTTAAACACTGGTGGACGACAAACTGGTGTGGGTTAAGGCGTAGGTGGAAGTGCACCATTAGGTGGAAGAGCATCAATGTTTCCCTCTCCTTCCAGGCAATTCATGATTTATGGAGGCAAGAAAATGTGGTAGAGGGTCTGAAGGAGGAAGATATAGTGTATATCAGGATTCCCCAATATGTGGCCAGGAGATTTTATTTGCCCGTATATATATATATATATATATATATATATGATACCGTTCAAAAGTTTGAGGTCACTTGTAAATTTCCTTGTTTTTGAAAGAAAAGCTATTTTTTTTGTCCATTAAAATAACATAAAACTGATCAGAAATACAGTGTAGACATTGCTAATGTTGTGAAAAGGCTGATTTTTCTATGGAATACCTACATAGGCGTAGAGGCCCATTAATATTTTTTTTATTTCACCTTTATTTAACCAGGTAGGCTAGTTGAGAACAAGTTCTCATTTACAACTGCGACCTGGCCAAGATAAAGCATAGCAGTGTGAACAGACAACAACACAGAGTTACACATGGAGTAAACAATAAAAAAGTCAATAACACAGTAGAAAAAAAGAAAGAGTCTATATACATTGTGTGCAAAAGGCATAAGGAGGTAGGCGAATAATTACAATTTAGCAGATTAACACTGGAGTGATGAATTATCAGATGGTCATGTGCAGGTAGAGATACTGGTGTACAAAAGAGCAGAAAAGTAAATAAATAAAAACAGTATGGGGATGAGGTAGGTAAATTGGGTAGGATATTTAATGATGCACTATGTACAGCTGCAGCGATCGGTTAGCTGCTCAGATAGCAGATGTTTAAAGTTGGTGAGGGAGATAAAAGTCTCCAACTTCAGCGATTTTTGCAATTCGTTCCAGTCACAGGCAGCAGAGAACTGGAAGGAAAGGCGGCCAAATTAGGTGTTAGCTTTAGGGATGATCAGTGAGATACACCTGCTGGAGCGCGTGCTACGGGTTGGTGTTGTCATCGTGAACAGTGAACTGAGATAAGGCGGAGCTTTACCTAGCATGGACTTGTAGATGACCTGGAGCCAGTGGGTCTGGCGACTAATATGTAGCGAGGACCAGCCGACTAGAGCATACAGATCGCAGTGGTGGGTGGTATAAGGTGCTTTAGTAACAAAATGGATGGCACTGTGATAAACTGCATCCAGTTTGCTGAGTAGAGTTTTGGAAGCTATTTTGTAGATGACATCGCCGAAGTCAAGGATCGGTAGGATAGTCAGTTTTACTAGGGTAAGTTTGGCGGTGTGTGTGAAGGAGGCTTTGATGCGAAATAGAAAGCCGACTCTAGATTTGATTTTAGATTGGAGATGTTTGATATGAGTCTGGAAGGATAGTTTACAGTCTAGCCAGACACCTAGGTACTTATAGATGTCCACATATTCTAGGTCGGTGCAGGCAGCAAACGGTTGAAAAGCATGCATTTGGTTTTACTAGCGTTTAACAGCAGTTGGAGGCCACGGAAGGAGTGTTGTATGGCATTGAAGCTCGACTGGAGGTTAGATAGCACAGTGTCCAAGGAAGGGCCAAAGGTATACAGAATGGTGTCGTCTGCGTAGAGGTGGATCAGGGAATCGCCCGCAGCAAGAGGAACACCATTGATATATAGAGAGAAAAGAGTCGGCCCAAGAATTGAACACTGTGGCACAGTCATTAGAAAAACCGAGGCTACTGAGTCTGCCGATAAGAATATGATGATTGACAGAGTCGAAAGCTTTGGCCAGTTCGATGAAGACGGCTGCACAGTACTGTCTTTTATCGATGGCGGTTATGATATAGTTTTGTACCTTGAGCGTGGCTGAGGTGCACCCGTGACCGGCTCGGAAACCAGATTGCACAGCGGAGAAGGTACGGTGGGATTCGAGATGGTCAGTGATCTGTTTGTTGACTTGGATTTCGAAGACCTTAGATAGGCAGGGCAGGATGGATTTAGGTCTATAACAGTTTGGGTCCAGGGTGTCTCCCCCTTTGAAGAGGGGTATGACCGCGGCAGCTTTCCAATCCTTGGGGGTCTCAGACAATATGAAAGAGAGGTTGAACAGGTTGGCAATAGGGCCCGCGACAATGGCGGCAGATAGTTTCAGAAATAGAGGTTCCAGATTGTCAAGCCCAGCTGATTTGTATGGGTCCAGGTTTTGCAGCTCTTTCAGAACATCTGCCATCTGGATCTGGGTAAAGGAGAAGCTGGGGAGGCTTGGGCGAGTAGCTGCGGGGGGGAGCTGCTGGAGCAGCCAGGAGGAAGGCATGGCCAGCCGTTGAGAAATGCTTGTTGAGGTTTTTGATTATCATGGATTTATCGGTGGTGACCGTGTTACCTAGCCTCAGTGCAGTGGACAGCTGGGAGGAGGTGCTCTTGTTCTCCATGGACTTTACAGTGTCCCAGAACTTTTTGGAGTTAGAGCTACAGGATGCAAATTTCTGCTTGAAAAAGCTGGCCTTTGCTTTCCTGACTGACTGAGTATATTGGTTCCTGATTTCCCTGAACAGTTGCATATCGCGGGGACTATTCGATGCTATTGCAGTCCGCCACAGGATGTTTTTGTGCTGGTCGAGGGCAGTCAGGTCTGGAGTGAACCAAGGCCTATATCTGTTCTTAGTTCTGACGGGATGAGGTCAATGTCCTTCCAGGATACCCGGGCCAGGTCAATTAGAAAGGCCTGCTCGCAGAAGTGTTTTAGGGAGCGTTTGACAGTGATGAGGGGTGGTCGTTTGACCGCGGACCCGTAGCGGATACAGGCAATGAGGCAGTGATCGCTGAGATCCTGATTGAAGACAGTGGAGGTGTATTTGGAGGGCTAGTTGGTCAGGATAATGTCTATGAGGGTGCCCATGTTTACAGATTTAGGGTTGTACCTGGTGGGTTCCTTGATGATTTGTGTGAGATTGAGGGCATCTAGCTTAGATTGTAGGACTGCCAGGGTGTTAAGCATATCCCAGTTTAGGTCACCTAACAGAACAAACTCTGAAGCTAGATGGGGGCCGATCAATTCACAAATGGTGACCAGGGCACAGCTGGGAGCTGAGGGGGGTCGGAAGCAGGCGGCAACAGTGAGAGACTTATTTCTGGAGAGAGTCATTTTTAAAATTAGTAGTTTGAACTGTTTGAGTATGGACCTGGAGAGTATGACATTACTTTGCAGGCTATCTCTGCAGTAGACTGCAACTCCTCCCCCTTTGGCAGTTCTATCTTGACGGAATATGTTATAGTTGGGTATGGAAATCTCAGAATTTTTGGTGGCCTTCCTAAGCCAGGATGTAGACACGGCAAGGACATCAGGGTTGGCAGAGTGTGCTAAAGCAGTGAGTAAAACAAACTTAGGGAGGAGGCTTCTGATGTTGACATGCATGAAACCAAGGCTTTTTCAATCACAGAAGTCAACAAATGAGGGTGCCTGGGGACATGCAGGGCCTGGGTTTACCTCCACATCACCCGCGGAACAGTGGAGGAGTAGGATGAGGGTGTGGCTAAAGGCTATCAAAACTGGTCGCCTAGAGCGTTGGGGACAAAGAATAAAAGGAGCAGACTTCTGGACGTGGTAGAATATATTCAGGGCATAATGCGCAGACAGGGGTATGGTGGGGTGCGGGTACAGCGGAGGTAAGCCCAGGCACTGGCTGATGATAAGAGAGGTTGTATCTCTGGACATGCTGGTTGTAATGGGTGAGGTCACCGCATGTGTGGGAGCTGGGACAAAGGAGGTATCAGAGGTATGAAGAGTGGAACTAGGGGCTCCATTGTAAACTAAAACAATGATAACTAACCTGAACAACAGTCTACAAGGCATATTGACATTTGAGAGAGACATACAGCGAGGCATAAAGTAATTGCAGGTGTTGATTGGGAGAGCTAGCTAAAACAACAGGTGAGACAACAACAGCTAATCAGCTAACACAACAACAGCAGGTAAAATGGCGATAACTAGGCAGAGAGGGTCGGATTAACTACACACAGAGCCTGAGTTCGCGGCTGGGGCCGACAGATAAAAAATAAATAAACAGAATGGAGTACCGTGATTAATGGACAGTCCAGCAGGCATCAGCTATGTAGCCAAGTGATCATAGTGTCCGGGGCGCAGCAGTAGATGGAACAGGGAAGCCGCCACTACACTAGCACGCGGGCGACACGTCGTTTAAAGTTAGTAGCCCGGTAGGAGCGTCTGCTCCGACGGAGGCCGGATCGAGTCGTGGTGGTGCAGCGGTGCGCCGTGTCGACAGAGAATCCAAGCCAGATAGCGAAAGAGGTATTGTAGAATTTAGTTTGCTAGCCGGGAGATGCGTCTGGCTCACGGCTAACTGGTGCTAGCTTCCTTGGCAGTGGCGTTGACCACTATAGCCAATCGGTAGCAGCGGTGATCTGGTGCCAAGGTCCAGAGTTTACAGCAAGAATCCGGTGGTGTATTGGGCTCTAGCCGTGGATGAGTGGGGTTCGGGTGAACAGCTGAGTAGGCCGGGAGGTGGGCCTCAGGGATAGCTTCGGTACTGGGTGCCACGGTGAGTGCAAGCTAGCTGTGAGCTAGCTAGCTGCAAGCTGTGAGCTAGCAAGGTGCAAGTTAGCTGTGAAGATCAGAAGTAGTGGTCCAGGGATTACGGCAGGAATCCGGCGTTGTTGTGGAGAGACAGTCCGATACTGGTAGACTGGCGAGTATTATCCAGGCTAAAAACAGGGCTGGTATCTGTGCAGAAGGTAAAAGCCACTAGCAGTGGCTAACAATGACTAAATAGCTTGTAGCTTCTGCTTCTGGAGGTTCTTGAATGTGTTCTAAAATTTTAAATAATAGCGATTCCGTATCACATTGGGTGAAGCAGTTTACCGGAAGGCGTAATCAAATTAAAAATCGAAAAGAAATTGAAAATAAAATGTAAATATATATATAGAAAAAATACATGAGAGGACAAACAAACACGGCTTCACTGCTACGCCATCTTGGTTAATGGGTTAATTGGTTTGGTTAATTATCAGCAAACATCACTCCTGTGTTCCAATGTCACATTGTGTTAGCTAATCCAAGTTTCGCATTTTAAAAGGCTAATTGATCATTAGAAAACCCTTTTGCAATTATGTTAGCACAGCTAAAAACTGTTGTTCCTATTAAAGAAGTAATAAAGCTGGCCTTTTTTAGACTAGTTGAGTATCTGGAGCATCAGCACGTGTGGGTTCGAATACAGGCTCAAAATGGCCAGAAGCAAAGACCTTTCATCTGGAACTCGTCAGACTATTCTTGTTCTGATAAATGAAGGCTATTCCATGCGAGAAATTCGAAGAAACTGAAGATCTTGTACAATGCTGTGTACTACTCCCTTCATAGAACAGGGCAAGCTGGCTCTAACCAGAATAGAAAGAGGAGTGGGAGGCCCTGGTGCACAACTGAGCAAGAGGACAAGTATATTAGTGTCTAGTTTGAGAAACAGACGCCTCACAAGTCCTCAACTGGAAGCTTCATTAAATAGTACCTAAAACCACGAGTCTCAACGTCAATAATGAAGAGGCAACTCCGGGATGCTGGCATTGCAGGCAGAGTTGCAAAGAAAAAGCCATATCTCAGACGGGCCAATGAAAAAAAAATATTAAGATGGGCAAAAGAACACTGACACTGGACAGAACGCCAGCATCCCGGAGTTGCCTCTTCACTGTGGACGTTGAGACTGGTGTTTTGTGGGTACTTAGACCAGTGGAAATGTGTCCTTTGGTCTGGAGTCCAAATTGGAGATTTTTGGCTCCAACCGCCGTGTCTTTGTGAGACGGATGTGTATTTCCCACCATACAGCATGGAGGAGGAGGTGTTATGGTGTGGGGGTTCTTTGCTGGTGACAATGTCTATTCAGAATTCAAGGCACACTTAACCAGCATTGCTACCACAGCATTCTGCAGCAATACGCCATCCCATCTGGTTTGGGCTTAGTTGGACTTAGTTGGACTATTATTTGTTGGACTATTATTTGTTTTTCAACAGCACAATGACCCAACACACCTCCAGGCTATTTTACCAAGAAGGAGAGTGATGGAGTGCTGCATCAGATGACCTGGCCTCCACAATCTCCCGACCTCAACCTAATTGAGATGGTTTAGAATGAGTTGGACCGCAGAGTGAAGGAAAGCAGCCAACAAGTGCTTAGCATATGTGGGAAGTCCTTCAAGACTATTGGAAAAGCATTACAGGTGAAGCTGGTTGAGATAATGCTAAGAGTGTGCAAAGCTGTCAAGGTGAAGGGTGGCTACTTTGAAGAATCTCAAATACATTTTGATTTGTTTAACACTTTTTTGGTTCCTACATGATTCCATATGAATTATTTAATAGTTTTGATGTCTTCACTATTACTCTATAATGTAGAAAATAGTAAAATAAAGAAAAACCCTTGAATGAGTAGGTGTTCTAAAACGCTTGACCGGTAGAGTATATATGTTATAATTTTCAATAATGGACGTGAGAGACGATAATATCACCAGGAAATTAGCTGAAAGTGATTTTAATTTAATATGTAATACTTTTGTTCCAAAGTATTCCCAATAATAAATAGAGAGGCATATGTGATCATCTTGAGGCTTGAAATAATTCTGTTTTTGTCAAATACTATATGTGTTCGGGATTCTTGCAGTCAATTTGCAGTGTACAAATGATTTATAACTATGCTCCTACCCCCCCGACCATCCGCTCAAGGAAAATCGGCCCACGGCTGAATGTAATTGGGGACCCCTGGTGTCGGTGGTGGCAGGTTGGTTGAATGAATGTCATCATAATCCAACAGCAGTGGTCAGTTGTAAAGGGTTTGCAATCAGCAGCACTTCAGAATAAGAAGGAGAATCAGCCCTAGAATTCCCTGATTCTGCCCAGCAGGTTTATTTATCCCCCCTATTCAATCAGGCGCAGTCCTACAGGAGAAAATAGCTTATTATCAAGAAGATGTCAAATCCACCAGGGGACTCTGCATTCCCCTTCACTTTCTGTGCCTGATGTAATTATGCATCAGAGGAGAAACCCTTTCCCTGACAGACTACTGAGACACAGTTTCAAAGAGGAATGCAGCTGTCATTCACTGACTACCTCTCATATGACCAGAGTCCACTGAATCCTGAATCCTGAATCCGCCCATAAAATCGACAAGTACGTAAAAGTTCTCTCGGACTTTCCCCTTCCTCGTCTCTGCTTGTTTTATCCTTCTCTCCTTCCCTCCTTGTTTCATCCCCTTCCCCTCATGATAGCAGTGGTGGAGCCTCGGCCCTGGTTAGTACCCTTGTGATTTTAATCATAGGCAGTTCGTGGCGTTGTGATTGGCTCAGAGACGATGACTCACTCTCTAACAGGCTGGAGAGATGATGAGAAGAGGGGGGGTAGAGGTGGGAGTAGCTTTCTATCAGTCTATCTCTCAGTGAGAGCCTGCTTGCCTAACTCTCATTAGCGCTCACAGAAAGTTCATAACACACATGCCATGCATGTGAAGGAAGCCAACACAACCTGAATGTGCTGATCTGTTGTCGTATTCTTCTCCCTTTACCTCTGAGCAGCCTTGAGGAGAGACACCACGCCTGGAGGAGAAATAAAGAGAGAAAGAGAGAGAATAACAGAGTGAGGGAGGGAGACTTGAGCTGGTGACAGAGCTTGCAGGCTCCAGTCGTGCCTCTCATCTGTCTGCTGCTGCTGCGTTGCAGTCAGAGTCAGAGCCAGGGGCTGAGCTGAGCTGGTGTTTTTCTCAGTGATCTACAGACAGACAGAGCAGTGAGCTGTAAGCTGTGAACAGTGCTGTACCTCTGCCACACCACTGCCATGACAACACTGTGAGTGAAAAGAGAGAGTTCCTCCTGTCCACCACCTCTCTAAAGCTACAGCTGCGGAACCCTGCAGCCACAGACAGATAATTACAGAGGTGAGTCTGTCTGCTGCTTTTCTGTAGTCTGTAGTCAGAGAGAGAGGGCGAGAGAGATTTCAATTTGCAGTAGTGAACTGTTTTGGCAATAAAACATATGTATCCACTGAATTGAGGGAGAGAACGAAAGAAAGAGAGGGAAATAATTGTATGGTGTGTTTTGGTTCACAGCTTAATGTGCTCGTAAAACTTCATGAATTGATCTTTGGTATTGTTTTCATTCGTCTTGGGTGAGAGAATGTGACGTCTTAGTTT
This sequence comes from Oncorhynchus tshawytscha, assembly GCF_018296145.1. Classification (NCBI taxonomy): domain Eukaryota; kingdom Metazoa; phylum Chordata; class Actinopteri; order Salmoniformes; family Salmonidae; genus Oncorhynchus; species Oncorhynchus tshawytscha. The sequence continues at coordinate 28,399,350 of NC_056450.1, read as the reverse complement.
CTTGGTGTGTTATATGACTCAGAAAGATGTAACACTGAAGTGTTTATAATAAGACTGAACAGGTTTAATGCTGATGATATTACCAAAGGAAAGTGTGGAAAGTTTTATGAGTCTGATACCATTTTTAGGGTGTATCCATTATGAACTGCCACAGACAATGGGTGTGTGTGTGGATGCTATGTTTATGTTTATGTTTGTGTGTGTGTCTCTCTGTTTATGTATCCTGTTTACTTTTTGAATGGCAAGTTATGTATCGAGCTACATCCCTCTTACAACCTACGTGTGTGTGTGTGTGTGTGTGTGTGTGTGTGTGTGTGTGTGTGTGTGTGTGTGTGTGTGTGTGTGTGTGTGTGTGTGTGTGTGTGTGTGTGTGTGTGTGTGTGTGTGTGTGTGTGTGTGTGTGTGTGTGTGTGCACGTGCCCTTGTGTGTGCTCGTGCCTGTGCCTGTGTTTGTGCGTTCCAGTGAGAGAGAAAGAATGAGGCAGTGAGAAAGAGCGAGAGGGAGAGAGAGAGTGGGTGGATGAACACAGCAGCAGCAACATTACTGTTATCTGACTTAGCTCAGGAGTAATGAAACATGAACACACAAGTGTCTTTTCAGCTGCTCTGATTTAAACCACTGACCAGCTGACAGAATGCAAATATCCACGTAGCTAGGCTACTGTACCTTACAGCTGTCCAGCCAGCCTGTCAACTGTATAACTCAATATCTGTATAGCTGTCCCTCTGGTTCTCAGGGTGACTGTGGGTCTAGATCATCTCCTCTGTACTGTATGAAGGCTGATCCATCCCTATGGACTGAGCTGTGTGGGCAGGGGTGGAGCATGGAGAACTGTACTGCAGTAATCTTGCCCGTGACACAGTTGATAACTGCCTCCTATTTCCGCTTTCTAAGCCATATAAATGGCTTTCTAAGCCAGCATGGGGAAAGGGTTCAGTGGTGATGTCTAATGTGTTAGCACTAACCACTTGTAGATGCTTCTGGGGGGTTTCTGCTGCAGATTTTTCTGTTAGGTACTGTCTATTGCTATTGGCAGGCTCTGACTGTTTTGGAGTTTGTTTTTAATAGACCATCAATTCAGTGTGAAATTCCTCCATTTTAGTGTGTGAAGACATCGATTGAGGCCATTTCTGTTTCTTACGTCAGTTACTGTAGAAGCATAGAGGAATAGACTGAGAGGAAATGGTGGAGAATGTTGTTTCCTTCATTCATATAGAACAAGGACCACTGCAGATTTCAGAGAAAAGGCAGCTTCTGGATAATACGCTGGGAATGCCACAGCCTCTGCCAAGCCTCTGCCACTCCTGTCTGTCTATCTGAGAGATGTTGAGAGATGCAGAGAGATGCGTAAGCTCCCTACTGACCCTTTCACATCCCTTTATCCCCCCTCCTTCCACCCCTCCATCTCTCTCCCACTGTAATTGAAGTGTCGTCTCTCCACTTTCACAGAATCGACCCCCCCCCTCTTCCGACCCCCTCCGCTTCTCCCCGCAGCTCTGTCGCCACAGAAACGGCTGATTCTGGAAGGGTGGTGGGTGGAAAAAGACACAGAGATCCTGAATGCTCTGCCTCCTGCAGCATTGTACTGTAGTTATCTGCATCTGTAGTGCCTATTGGCTGTGGCTCGGATGGGTTAGTGAATGGTGCTGGCAACACCACAGTTGTGGGTTCAATTCCTGCTTGGGTCACTGTTGGTTATTGAATCTGTGTGCTCACTGTTCTGTGCTTTGAATGAAAGGGGCTGCTCAATGACCATGTTGTGGCTAATGTAACACTGGAGGGTTACACACCTGACAGAGGATACTTTGTGTGTGTGTTCTCAGAGGTATCACTGAGCTGATTAATAATGTAATGTAGCATGACAAGACAGTTATTAATGGCTGTGTCTCGACCTTGCACTCCTGCAGTCGATAGGATGCCTAGTGAATGATGGAGAGATATGGATCGAGTTACAGGAGAGACCACAAACCAGATGTTGAGAAGCCATGCCATGCTAATGTGTTCATGATGTGATGTAATGGAACATGCTTGCCCCCTCAGATTGTAAAGGACCACACACATGCCAATGAACACTGTAAGAGGCAGGTCTCTGGTAGGACCTACAGCACAGGCATGTCAATCAAACAGAATCATTTCTGTTTGTCCCCTCCTACACACACACATTTTTCTGAGTGTTCTGTGTTTGTTTTCTTCTTGTCAAGTTTTCCATTCCTACAGTACAATATACAAAAATATTATTAATTCTATGCAACCTTCACTGTGTGTTTTTGCCATATACAGTTGAAGTCGGAAGTTAACATACACTTAGGTTGGAGTCATTAAAACTAGTTTTTCAACCACTCCACAAACAAACTATAGTTTGGCAAGTCGGTTAGGACATCTACTTGTGCATGACACAAGTCATTTTTCCAACAATTGTTTACAGACAGATTATTTCACTTATAATTCACTGTATTACAATTCTAGTGGGTCAGAAGTTTACATACACTAAGTTGACTGTGCCTTTAAACAGCTTGGAAAATTCCAGAAAATTATGTCATGGCTTTAGAAGCATCTGATAAGCTAATTGACATCATTTGAGTCTATTGGAGGTGTACCTGTGGATGTATTTCAAGGCCTACCTTCAAACTCAGTGCCTCTTTGCTTGACATCATGGGAAAATCAAAAGAAATCAGCCAAGACCTCAGAAAAAAATGGTGTACTTCCACAAGTCTGGTTCATCCTTGGGAACAATTTCCAAACACCTGAATGTACCACGTTCATCTGTACAAACAACAGTACGCAAGTATAAACACCATGGGACCACGCAGCCATCACACTGCTCAAGAAGGAGGCGCATTCTGTCTCCTAGAGATGAATGTACTTTGGTGTGAAAAGTGCAAATCAATCCCAGAACAACAGCAAAGGACCTTGTCAAGATGCTGGAGGAAACAGGTACAAAGTATCTATATCCACAGTAAAACTAGTCCTATATCGACATAACCTGAAAGGCCGCTCAGCAAGGAAGAAGCCACGGCTCCAAAACCGCCATAAAAAAAGCCAGACTACGGTTTGCAACTGCACATGGGAACAAAGATCATACTTTCTGGAGAAATGTCCTCTGGTCTGATGAAACAAAAATATAACTGTTTGGCCATAATGACCATCGTTATGTTTGGAGAAAAAAGGGGGAAGCTTGCAAGCCGAAGAACACCATCCCAACCGTGAAGCACTGGGGTGGCAGCATCATGTTGTGGGGGTGCTTTGGTGCAGGAGGGACTGGTGCACTTCACAGAATAGATGGCATCATGAGGAGGAAAATTATGTGGATATATTCAAGCAACATCTCAAGACATCAGTCAGAAAGTTAAAGCTTGGTCGCAAATGGGTCTTCCATAAAGACATTGATCCCAAGCATACTTCCAAAGTTGTGGCAAAATGGCTTAAGGACAACAAAGTCAAGATATTGGAGTGGCCATCACAAAGCCCTGACCTCAATCCCATAGAACATTTGTGGGCAGAACTGAAAAAGCGCGTGCGAGCAAAGAGGCCTACAAACCTGATTCATTTACACCAGCTCTGCCAGGAGGAATGGGCCAAAATTCACCCAACATAATGTGGGAAGCTTGTGGAAGGCTACCCAAAAATGTTGACTCAAGTTAAACAATTTAAAGGCATTTCTACCAAATACCAATTGAGTGTATGTAAACTTCTGACCCACTGGGATTGTGATGAAAGAAATAAAAGCCGAAATAAGTCATTCTCTCTACTAATATTCTGACATTTCACTTTCTTAAAATACAGTGGGGATCCTAACTGATCTAAGACAGGGAATTTTTTACTAGGATTAAATGTCAGGAATTGTGAAAAACTGAGTTTAAATGTACTTGGCTAAAGTATTTGTAAACTTCTGACTTCAACTGTAGGTCCTTCAGATGGTTTTTTAAATCATTTTATTTCACAGGTCAGTTAAGAACAAATTCTTATTTACAGTGATGGCCCACCGAAAGGCAAAAGGCCTCCTCTGGGGACGGGGGCTGGGATACATTTAAAAAAAAAACATTTGAATAAAAATATAGGACTAAATATATCACGGCAAGAGAGACAACACAACATTACATAAAGAGAGACCTAAGACAACAACTCATCCCGGTAGCAACACAACATGACAAAAACATGGTAGTAGCACAAAACATTATTGGGCACAGACAACAACACAAAGAGCAAGAAGGTAGAGACAACAATACATCACACAAAGCATCCAACTGTCCAGTTTGAGTACACTCAGAAAAAAGGTGCTATCTAGAACCTAAAATTGTTATTTGGCTGTCCCCATAGGAGAACCAATTGAAGAACCATTTTTGGTTCCAGGTACAACCTTATTGGGTTCCATGTAGAACCCTTTCCCCATAGGGTTCTACATGGAACCCAAAAGAGTTCTACCTGGTTCTCCTATTGGGAAGCCGAAGAACCCTTTTGGAACCATTTTTTCTAAGAACGTTTGAAATGTATTGTGGTATTGATTAATCACAATTTAAAAATGAACATCCATCAAACTCCAGGTGCAGGGTCCATGGAATAACAAGGATGCCAGCACACTGTCACATACAGAACTAATATCTATGTGAGAGTGGGTATTCATCTTTTTATGAAGATGAATCACAGGGCATTAAAATCCACTCAGTTAATCAGGCCTATGGTCCATGTCACACTGCTGCTAGTGCTGACAGTGACTCATCCCTATGGCTGTAGGTCAGTATAAACCCTTTTTAAACTAACGTCACGAAAAAGGTCTCTGGAACAAGTTTGGGGCCCCATGGAAACCTCTGCTCACGGAAAGCTGTCACTGTCACAGAACCACAACACAGTTAGTCCCACACAGGACCCCATGAGACCGCCCTTAGTGAATGCCCGATTAAATTAGGACGGGAATTATGCTTAGGCAGGAAGTACTGTGGGAGATCCAGGTTCATCTAGGTTGTTTTTCTCCCTGGAAATGATCTTTTGGATCTCTGCCTGCTGTGTGATGTATTATGGCATTGATCCCCCAATGTGTAATTTCCTTTTATATCCGTCCAGAAATATTATTAGAAGTATACACTATGGGGACTGGAGTCTTTCTATTCAATAAGACTTATTATTAGAAGTATACACTATGGGGACTGGAGTCTTTCTATTCAATAAGACTTATTATTAGAAGTATACACTATGGGGACTGGAGTCTTTCTATTCAATAAGACTTATTATTAGGAGTATACACTATGGGGACTGGAGTCTTTCTATTCAATAAGACTTATTATTAGAAGTATACACTATGGGGACTGGAGTCTTTCTATTCAATAAGACTTCAGTATGAAAGGTTCAAAGCTTCGAGTCCTACTTTACATTACTTGGGTAAGAACATGTCTAATGGCTAAAGAAAACTAGTACAATGCATGTGTATGTACTTACATATAGGCTGACACTCTTGCATGGGCATTTCCAGTTGCTATGGTGGAATGCCTACCCAAAGTTTAGTTGGGGCTATTCAATTCTATTTCTGTGATTCTATTTCTGTAACAATAGGAATCGAAGAATAGAGAGGATGTGGGCTGCAGTGGTGCAGTCATTACCGTCAGCTGTGTGACGCAGAACCCGCCCCAGACTCCAGACTCACACAGCATACTGCAGACACATCAAAAGTTACAGTCACAGCACTGAGCAGAGTCATCTGAGAGAATCGCTCAACACAGGTGGAGGGAGGAAAACACAGGTGCCACTGCTTCATAATCCCTTTAAGGTGTTACGATAAGAAGAATATCCCATGATGAAGATGAGGATAGAATAAGAGGATATTGCTCCTGCGTAATGTTTTCCTCACATTCCTATTACCTGAGGTTTCTCACTTTCTAAATTCTCTCTCTATTCATGTCATTAGAACAGCAGTGGAAGCAGATATCTCTTACGACTATGCTGTTACCCCCATTGGAAGCCTTAGAGTGCAGAGCTATGTCCTGATCAGTCATCCAGTCATGGTTTGAGGACACTTGCCCCTCCAGTGTAGCTGAGGGGATATGTGTGGAATTGTGGGCCTCAGGTGGAAATCAGCTGCTCTTTCCTTAAAGTACAACCCTTTGGAGCTCATTTGTTCAGTTATAGAAAGTGGATGTGTGCAAGCATGTGTGTATATGTGCCCTTCAGCTCATTCAGTGTCTCATGTGACTTCTGGTACACGTTCCTGCCGAGTAGTCAGCTGACTGTAGTGGCAGCTCCCTGTTGTGCACTAGCACGTCCTGTACCCATGGATACACAACATCCCCCAAGAGAGGAGAAGAGAGAGAGAGAGAGATGGGAGAGAGTAGGAGGATGTCACAGTAGCACCTTCCTGAACAATCCCAACAGTCTTGATGGCCAGGTAAGACCTGATAGGACCTCATCTCTCTCTGTCTGCCCAGTTGGCTAGGGTTAGGGTTAGGGTGACACTGTCATTGTGGGGGGAAGCAAGTCTGACCAACCCAAACTGTAGCAGGCAAAATTGAAGATTTTCAGGGATGAGAACAAGTACGAAGAGAGTGTTTATGAAGAGGAAATGAGAGCAAGAGAGAAAGAGAGAGAGGGAGAGATTGATAAAGAGAGAACGAGTGGGAGGGAGTCAGTGTTTCCAAGGTACCCCACTGGTGATTAATGAGGGTGTGATAGAGGTTATTCTCGTTCCTCACCCCCCCATCCTTCCATCCCTCTCCCTTTACTTTCTCCCTTAGTTTTCTCCTCCCTCTCTCTGCCAAAACAGCCCAGGCCTGGCAGAGGCGTTCCTCAAACAGGGTAATGCAGTGTGGAAGACTGATCCATCCTGACTGGGTAATTGATTGAAGTGAAATGAAGAGGGTGAGGACATTAGCTGCGACACTCTACACTCATGTAGAGGGATGCATCCCTCACTTAGCTGATCAGATTAATGATTATGGAGTGGGCTTCGGTTATTGACTTTGCATTCTCAACTATCCCCAGCTGGCATATAGATTGATTTGCTCAATAAGTTTGGACCTTTCATTTTAATTGAATTGTTCTAATGATAAATTGGGCAGTTTTAAAATATTTGGTCTGAAGAATATTAATATGGCTGAGTCGTGGGGTATAAACTGTGTGATCTGTGGAAAGAACTACTGCTGCGAATCGTAACTTTACCGAATGGACTGGGGTCACTTTACCTTTAGTGTTTCAGTTAAGGTTTGGACCTGGGTAGTTCTTTATAGATGGCCCTTGTACTCTAGATCAGTGCTTCCCAACCTTTTCCAGTCTGGGGACCACCAAATCACTGTCAAAAGCTTTTGAGAACCACCAGTAGATTGTATATTTTTTTATCAAATATCTTGCCGGTCAAATTTGTAACATATTAAATGCCTATTATTATTTTTAAACATTTGCAATGTGAAAAGTAATGTAAAATTCCTTAAAATAAGTAATTCAAAAAAATTGATTGATAAATTGCAGTACGCAGACCATAGCTTGAAAAGCCCTGCTGTAGATGATGCCCTATAAATTGCACCTTGAGGAGATAAAAAAAGTTGTATTATAGTATATATGGATTACTAGTGGAGACCTGATCCTGACAGAGACATCATCTGAGCTCATTTTAAACCCATCTGCAGCCATGTGAGCCCGACTCTAACAATGCATTCGGAAAGTATTCAGACCCCTTGACTTTTTTCACTTTCTGTTACGTTACAGCCTTATTCTAAAATGGATTAAATAGTTTATTTTTCCCCTTATCAATCTAAACACAATACCCTATAATGACAAAGCAAAAACAGGTTTGATTTTGTATAATAAAAAATGAAAAAATATAAATTTACATACGTTTTCAGACCGTTTACTCAGTACTTTGTTGAAGCAACTTTGGCAGCGATTACAGCATCAAGTCTTCTTGGGTATGACGCCACAAGCTAGGCACAGCGGTATTTGCGGAGTTTCTCACATTTTTCTCTGCAGATCCTCTCAAACTATGTCAGGTTGGATGGGGAGTGTTGTTGCACAGCTATTTTCAGGTCTCTCCAGAGGTGTTCGATCAGGTTCAAGTCCGGGCTCTGGTTGGGCCACTCAAGGACATTCGGAGACTTGTCCAGAAGCCACTCCTGCATTGTCTTGTCTGTGTGCTTAGGGTTGTTGTCTTGTTGGTATGTGAACCTTTGCCGCAGTCTGAGGTCCTGAGCGTTCTGGAGCAGGTTTTCTTCAAGGATCTCTCTGTACTTTGCTCTATTAATCTTTCCCTCAATCCTGACTAGTCTCCCAGTCCCTGCCAGTGGAAAAACATCCCAACAGCATGACACTACCATCACCATGCTTGACCGTAAGAATGGTGCCAGGTTTCCTCCAGATGAGACACTTGGCATTCAGGACAAAGAGTTCAATCTTGGTTTCATCAGACTAGAGCAGCTTGTTTCTCATGGTCTGAGAGTCCTTTAGGTGCCTTTTAGCAAACTCCAAGCAGGCTGTCATGTGCCTTTTACTGAGGAGTGGTTTCCATCTGGCCACTCTACCATAAAGGCCTGATTGGTGGAGTGCTGCAGGTGCTCCCATCTCAACAGAGGAACTCTGTAGCTCTGTCAGAGTGACCATTGGGTTCTTGGTCACCTCCCTGACCAAGGCCCTTCTCAGTTTGGCTTGGTGGCCAGCTCTAGGAAGAGTCTTGGTGGTTCCAAACTTCTTCCATTTAAGAATGTTGGAGGCCACTGTGTTCTTGGGGACCTTCATTGCTGCAGACATTTTTTGGTAACCTTCCTAACACGATCCTGTCTCGGAGCTGTATGGACAATTCATTTGACCTCATGGCTTGGTTTTTGCTCTGATATGCACTGTCAACTGTGACCTTATATAGAAAGGTGTGTGCCTTTCCAAATAATGTCCAATCAATTGAATTGACCACAGGTGGACTCCAATCAAGTTGTAGAAACATCTCAAGGATGATCAATGGAAACAGGATTTGCCTGAGCTAAAATCTCATAGCAAAGGGTCTGAATTCTTATTTAAATAAGGTATTTCTGTTCTTTGTGGAAAAAGGGAAGGGGTCTGAATATTTTCCGAATGCACTGTAATTTTGAAGCAGAGGGATGTTTGGGGGGAAGACACATTTCTTTTGTCTGGGGCGAAATGTTGAATGCTGTGTCTTCAACGAGTTGTCGTGAAAATCCTGCAGGCTTTGGTGGAGTGTCTGAGATGGCTGCCTCTGCCTTCAGCTCCCTGCTGTCTGCTGATGACTAATTCCCTCTCCACACACACTCGATATTAAAACGCTTACATTGGCTTCAGCAAGCCCATTATTAACACACTCATTAGTACTGATTGAATGCTCAAGAGCCATCGTACCATCGTTTTACCACGCCTGCTCCTCCATCCTCCTCGTCTATCTGTCTAGCAGATTCGTAATCTTCACACAGAGGTTCTGAGTCATTTTGGTCCTTCTGAGGTGTCATTGAGCTTAGTTTCAGGGTGTCTCGGTGCTAACCTCATAGCTTTGGCCAATTAGTCCCATCTGGACCTGCTCTTCCTGCCATCTGGTCCTCTTTTCGCTCTAAATGGCCAATCACCTCGTGAGTTCTGGTTTCAAAATGGCTCCGGTGTAACATTCCTGGCTAGAGGGAGGTGTGATGAAGGATGAATGAAAGGGCAACATAGAGCTTTACAGGGTAGATATAGTTATGGCTTTTCAATTGATGGAGTCCCTTTCACTTTATGCTACTACACACAATATGATTTTCCAATCTGTCACAGTATAAAGTGCTGACCATCTTAGGAGGGAGATTACTTAGAGAACGATACAGACTTCATGTTACCATTTGACATTTACATTTTAGTCCTTTAGCAGACGCTCTTATCCAGAGCATACATACAACCACAACATTTCATTTCATTTTTTTGGAACACTTCACGTGTAGTTTCATGTTATCACATGTTGCTTTACATGTTGTCACATATTATCACATTAACTTCAATTAAGATCACATGTGATTACATGAAAACATGTGTTTTTGGAACACTTCACATGTGAAATTCATGTGGTTTTTCCATAAGCCTGATTCCTCAACTCAAAAGTTGCCTACCGCCAAACTCAGTTTGGAAAGGGAGACAGAAGAAGGGGTAAACCAAGCTAAGGTGGATATCATGTCGGTGTATGCCAGAGAGGATGGTGATAAAGGTGATTGATGATAATGTCTGTGTAGGCCTACCTAACCAGGGGTACTGAGAGGAAATGCAGGTCGTGATTCTGCTACTGGTCCTGTACTGGTGGTGACGATGGTGATGGTTGTGATGTTGGTTTGGCCTCTCCTGTCAATCAATCAATCACATGTATTTTATAAAGCCCTTTTTACATCAGCAGTTGTCACAAAGTGCTTACACAGATACCCAGCCTGACTGCTCTATGCAGATGAGTGTGAGGAGAGCAGCCTGTATGAGAACTATCTGTGTGGCTGCCATGGCCGAGGCCTGGGGGTCTCTCCACTGAGGGACAGAACTGAGACTACTAATGGAATTACTATTGTCTCTCTGAAATACCATAACCCTATTCAACACCCATAGATTCAAACAGACAGAGGCACACACATGGGCAATAAAACAGACAAGCATGTATGCATGCCAGTGGAGGCTGCTGAGGGAAAACGGTTCATAATAATGGCTGGAACAGAGCGATTGGAATGGAATCAAACACTGTGTTTGATGTATTTAATACCATTCCACCTATTCCACTCCAGCCATTACCATGAGCAAGTCCTCCCCAATTAAGGTGTGCCACAAACCTCCTGTGATGCACGCACACACACACACACACACACACACACACACACACACACACTCACACACACACACACACACACACACACACACACACACACACACACACACACACACACACACACACACACACACACACACACACACACACACACACACACACACACACACACACACACACTAGCCAAACTCATAAGGCTGGCCTCGGTGTCATAGTCTAACATTAATATTTACAACTGTGAATACTGAATGGAGTCAAGTGGATGGTGTACTGATTGTCAAAATGGAAGGGGATTTTTCTGCTCTGCAATGATTGCCTGTGACATCCATGTAAATCACCACGGCTGTATGAAACTGACTATACTGTTAAGAGGCTGATTTACATAGAGAATTCTTACACACTCCCCAAATCCCAAATCTAAATTCTTCTTCTCCAGATGGCAGATCTGCATTTTAAATCCTTCGTTTTCTTGAGTTCTCTGTTTGGAATTCCTTTAGAGGCTAGATCCAGTCGACCAGAAAGATGTGGGTTTCTGCTAATAATTTCTCTTATCACCTAAATGGGTTTGATGAGATGAGGGAGCGCAGTGCAGCGAAGCTGCTAGCTATTACAACTCCTCTGTAAAAACCGCAAGCATGCACACACACACACACACAAACAAAAGCATGCACACACATATGCGAGCGCACATGCTCATACACAAGCACACACACACACACACACACACACACACACACACACACACACACACACACACACACACACACACACACACACACACACACACACACACACACACACACTCACACTCCAAATCAACAGAGCTGCTATGGTGCTGTACCACCTGCCTCTCATTAACCCCCTCATCAAGCAGAATAATATCACTGCTAATCCAATTGTCTCAGCCCACAACCTTCCTACAGCATTCCTACAGCATTCCTACAGCCTTACACAGCATTCCTACAGTGTTACCACAGCTTTCCTACAGCATTCCTACAGCATTCCTACAGTGTTACCACAGCTTTCCTACAGCCTTACACAGCATTCCTACAGTGTTCCTACAGGCTTCTTACAGGCTTCCTGCAGCCTTCACACTGCATTCATACAGCATTCATACAGTGTTCCCACAGCAGGAATGGGCTGGATTGGGTTTTCCCCTCTTTCCCCGCATTCGGGAAGTCAAATGAAAAGTAAAGCACTCCTGGCTTACACATACATTTATTTATCTCTTGCTATTTTGCCATGTTTCTTGATTTTTCTTTCTCCCTATTGCATCTCTCTCCTTCTCTATCTTCTGTGAGTGCAGAGGAAGTGGAGGTCAGAACGTGGTGAGCAGAACCCGGCTGGGTGTCTGGATCTGATTAGAAAAAGCACTTTCTGTGTGTGTGTCTCCTGCTTACCTCATGGGAGGCTCTCTAACCGTTAATCAAACAGGGGGAACTACTGAAAGAGGCATCAAATCGCTCTCTCTTCCCTACTAGGTTCTTGATTTGTATTTATTTTATTTTTCTCTCCCTCCCCACTAGCATCCCAAACCTCCCTTTCCTAAGTCTTCCTGGTTGTTTTGATCCACTGGCATAGGGCTGCTGTTTTGATTAGTTGATGAGGTGCGGTCAACCCGGTCATAGAGGGAATTGTAATGTGAGGAGTGCTGGGAGTTATTTTACCCCTGTAGTCCTCACTGCGACTGTCAGGTAAATTAATTTGAGGCTGTGGCTAATGATTTCCCCCCCAGCCCTGTAAATGCAGTGTGTGTGTGTGTGTGTGTGTGTGTGTGTGTGTGTGTGTGTGTGTGTGTGTGTGTGTGTGTGTGTGTGTGTGTGTGTGTGTGTGTGTGTGTGTGTGTGTGTGTGTGTTCACACAGTGTTAACTCATGCATTGTCAGAAAGCACCCAGACTCTGAAGAAATCACTGTAGAAATACTAAGCACCTCGTAGACTTTTTACAAGCTCTGCTATAATGAAACTCCTTAACATGACATATACTGAGCTCATATGGTATCTAGGCTTCTCCTAGTTGTTGTAAAACTACATTCATTGTTAAAAGACCAGAGACTCCTTATTAAGAAGCCAATCAGAGGTTATTGAACCTTAACCCTGAAAGAGTGTGACTGAAGCACTATTGGACACTTTTAAACAATGTCCTCAAACAGTTGGTTGACTTGGTCATGCCTTTAATTGCTAAGGAAACAGGATAAGCATGTACAATCATCAATGGTCTGTCCTTAGAATGACCATATCCTGCTAGTACCACATTTGTCCTAGGTTATCTTGCAAGGGAATAGAAGGTTCAAGTATTCATCCCCCTTGGCGTTTTTCCTATTTTGTTGCATTACAACTTGTAATTTAAATGGATTTTTATCGGATTTCATGTAATGGACATACACAAAATAGTCCAAATTGGTAAAGTGAAATGAAAAAAAAAAGTTGATTTAAAAAAATAAAAAATACAATAAAAATGAAAGTGGTGTGTGCATATGTATTCACCCCCTTTGTTATGAAGCCCCTAAATAAGATCTCGTGCAACCAATTACCTTCAGAAGTCACATAATTAGTTAAATAAAGTCCACCTGTGTTCAAACTAAGTGTCATATGATCTCAGTATATATTCACCTGTTCTGAAAGGCCCCAGAGTCTGCAACCTCTAAGCAAGGGGCACCACCAAGCAAGCGGCACCATGAAGACCAAGAAGCTCTCCAAACAGGTCAGGGACAAAGTTGTGGAGAAGTACAGATCAGGGTTGGGTCATAAACTTTGAACATCCCACGGAGCACCGTTAAATCACTTTAAGCCGTACACTCCACAGAGCTGGGCTTTACGGAAGAGTGGCCAGAAAAAAAGCCATTGCTTAAAGAAAAAAATAAGCATTCACATTTGGTGTTTGCCAAAAGGCATGTGGGAGACTCCCCAAACATATGGAAGAAGGTACTCTGGTCAGTTGAGACTAAAATTGGCCATCAAGGAAAACGCTATGTCTGGCGCAAACCAAACCCCGAACATCATCCCGAGAACACCATCCCACAGTGAAGCATGGTGGTGGCAGCATCATGCTTTGGGTATGTTTTTTCATCGGCAGGGACTGGGAAACGCTAAATGACACTAAATACAGGGAAATTTTGGAGGGAAGCCTGTTTCCGTCTTCCAGAGATTTGAGACTTGGACAGAGGTTCACCTTCCAGCAGGACAATGACCCTAAGCATACTGCTAAAGCAACACTTGAGTGGTTTAAGGGGAAACATTTAAATGTCTTGGAATGGCCTAGTCAAATCCCAGACCTCAATCCAATTGAGAATCTGTAGTATGACTTAAAGATTGCTGTACACCAGCGTAACCCATCCAACTTGGAAAAATGCAAAGGGGGGTGAATACTTTTGCAAGCCACTGTAAATACTTTAGTCTGAGACTGACATCATTGAAGTAATTTGTGGTGACAAGGGGCACGAGGAGCGTTGTACAAAACAAGGTCATCAAAGATTGGATCGTCTCTAAACAATCAGAGTATCAAAGCCAATGACACATTTTCAAAACTCTGTTTTACTCATGTGTGTTCTGGCTCTGGACCAACCCATTGGTTTCTGGACCAATCAGATGGCCTCTAATGTGATCGCATTTGGTGAAGGGTTGGGGAGGTATTCAGATCCAGACTCATTGCGGAGAAGAAACTAACGTCCGTGGGCGTGGCGTAGCGTTTGGCCCTAAACAAGGAGTCTGGGTCGTTCCATTAATTCGGTTTTCTGAGAGGTAAACATATTTTTTTCTTATGGATTTCACCAAATGTTATTATTTTATTAATTCTGTCATAAAGAGTTTACCTTGAGGTTAAATTAAAAAGAATGTCTACAGTAAGTGCCTATTAAGTACCAAATAAAGTTAAGTTAAAAATAAAGTAACAGGATTGACCGTAACAGGGTTGATGATTTCATCTTAAATCAGCCATTAATCCCCTTGTGACAGGAGGAATGGAAGCTTGTTGTGTGCAACAGGGAGTGGAAAATGAATGCACGCTTAATTTTGGGGCTCCCGAGTGGCGCAGGGGTCTAAGTACTGCATCTCAGTGCTGGAGGCATCACTATAGACCCTGGTTCAATTCCTGGTTCAATTCACATCCTGCCATGATTGGTAGTCCCATAGGGCGGTGCACAATTGGCCCAGCGTCGTTAGAGTTTGGCCGGGGTAGGCCATCATTGGAAGTAAATCCTTTTGTAAAATTCACAATAATTATTTTTCTTCTACATTTATAGCCTGTCTATCTATACGTAATAGGGTTGACGTGTTACGCTCGACCTGCCCACAAAAACACCGGCAAATGGCCAAAAAGCTGCTTTTACACTATGATTTGACTATTAGATGTTCAATGTTTCTTTGAAAGAGGGTGCATGGAGGGACATGTCAAAATGGTGCATTTTTGCACTTTAGCAAGTCTTTATTAATATAAAATTCAGATTTATTGAATTCTCCATGTGGTCTATATTAAAGGCCACTTAATTGACTTTAACAAGCTTTACAATTCAATATTGGTGCACAATTTCTACTTTAAATATCAAAGGGACGCAAAAGGCACTCTTTTCATGGAATGTTAGAAACAGGAGGTCCATTTGGACTAATAAAGAACAAAATTAAGACTTGTTATTTCTTCCATTAGTTTGTTGAAATGCTAATTGTAACAGTATTTACAGTAGCAAATAAGTTGTCCTTAGAATGACCACATGCCTACAAGAGACAATTTGTCTGAAGGCCCATTTGGAGTAAAAGAGCAACACCCACATTGTGGAAGAAATGGTGTTACAGTAATTCAATTGTAGCTCAGTGTAGCCATGTCTTGAACCTTAACCTGTCATTGCATACTAATATACTAGTTAAAACTAAAATGTTCTCCTGGTTCTCCTTTATGTCCTTCTCTCTGCTGGTTGTTAATGTGATGGTCCCCCCTACCATAGGGGTGATGTCATCCAGGCTGAGTTTACTCCCCACATGGCTGTATGCCTCCCAGGCCCCACAAAAACAGAAACACGTTGCTAATAGCTACCAGATCCACCTCATTAGTTAATTGTGTGTTGTGTAAAGGTCTTAATCTGTATACTGTAACTAACAGCCCACTGACATTTACACTAATGCCAACAGATAACCTCTGAAAATATTCACACTGTTATATTGTTGTGTTGGACATTCATAGTTATGCTGTTGTCGTATTCAAAGAGCGTCACTATGGTCTTTGATATGAAAATCCCACAGTAGTATGATTACTACAGGGGATCAGTGAAAAAAAGCTATATTAAATGCTACCAATGTCTATATGTAATCCCCCTCTGCTTCTATTCTATGGTCCTGCCATGCATCCCTGGTAGACGAAATATGTATTCTCACAATCAAATAAAATGTATAACATCAAGCACCACATAGTAGGCTGTTCAGTGAACAAAAAACTATGGCAACACCAGGAATGGTATTTTGATACGGTATGTTACATAAACACCTTCTTGTTCTACTTCAAGGGGCTTTGTGAGTTAGACTTGATCTATGGAGACTTGATCTCTTGATCTTGTTTCATTGTCTGCCTTCTTTTTAAATGGTTGACTGTCAATGTCAAATTGGAACTCTTTGTGAGTACTATAAAGAAATGGGCGTGAGTCATTACACAGCCATTGTTCATGACATGGCTACACAATGGAGCTAGTTTTCAATAAAAGCTGCAACAATGGGACAGGGTGTTAAATGAATCATGCCTTGAATGAGTGTTCCTTCTATTGTTGAGATTGGTACCAAGCTCAAACTGCTCCAATGGAGTCCCTATCCATAAAGACTTTCCCTACAAAAGACTTTCCCAGACAGATGGCGTATTTTAACCTCCTGCCTTTTACATGGTCATGCTTATCTGAAATATATCTTTCTCAAAGCAATTATTCCCAGGTGAAAGGCATTTTATACTCTACATAGACTTTCATTCTTGTGTCAAACATGAGATAATGGAAATATATCATCTTGATAAAGATAGTTGTGACACTGTAAATGCAGTTACAGTATGTATGTGGTACAAAAATTATTCAAACGGAACACACACACACACACACACACACACCTCCATACATGCTTAGTCCACATAACACTCATCTCCAGATTGAACACAACCAAAGACTCAATTGAATAACACTGCACATGCGTAGAGTGAAGTAAATGCTTCCCATATGGTTGAGTTCACGCATTGGCCGGCCCCTCTGTGCTGGTAAAATATATATACATATATATATTTGGATTTATGACGTTATTTATTTCCAGAAGGAAAATGCTGAGAGTGCTTGCAACTGTTCAATCCAAAGTGTCATCAATCAAACAACAAATCAGAAAAATATATGAGTTATCGCTGCTTCTGAGAACAATCAAAGACATTAATCAATGAGAAAAAAATCTGATTGTTGAAAGTCGAAGGTAAAGATGGGATGTTATTTTTACAACTTAGTGAGGAGGTTCCTTTGGGTGTGAAACTGACTGACCAGGCACTTTCTCAACAATGTACTAGCAGAATAGCAGCTTCATAGTCTTGCAGAACTGTCAAGGTTTTCCAGATGATTTAGAACACTGGCATTTGGAGCTTTTGGAAAATTGCAACACTACTAACATTCCAGCAGGGCCTAAAGACTAGATGTAACATATTCAATTCAAATCAAATCAAATATTATTTGTCACATGCGCCGAATACAACCGGTGTAGACCTTGCAGTGAAATGATTACCGTACATACAAGCCCAATGAAGTTTTAAGAAAAATAAGTGTTCAGTCAAAATAAATAAGGAAAACATAAAATAAAAATAACATAACAAGTAATTAAAGAGCAGCAGTAAATAACGATAGAGAGGCTCTATACAGGGGGTACCGGTACAGAGTCAATGTGCGGGGGCACAGGTTAGTCGAGGTAATTGAGGTAATATTTACATGTAGGTAGAGTTAAAGTGAATACGCATTGATAATAAACAGAGAGTAGCAGAAGCGTAAAAGAGGGGGTGGGGGGGAAATGCAAATAGTCTGGGTAGTCATTTGATTAGCTATTCAGGAGTCTTATGGCTTGGGGTAGAAGCTGTTAAGAAGCCTATTGGACCTAGACTTGGAGCTCCGGTACTGCTTGCCGTGCGGTAGCAGAGAGAACACTCTATGACTAGGGTGGCTGGAGTCTTTGACAATTTTTAAGGCCTTCCTCTGACACTGCCAGGTATAGAGGTCCTGGATGGCAGGAAGCTTGGCCCAGTGATGTACTGGGCCGTACACACTACCCTCTGTAGTGCCTTGCGGTCGGAGTCCAAGCAGTTACCATACCAGGCAGTAATGTAATGCTCTCGATGGTGCAGCTGTAGAACGTTTTGAGGATCTGAGGACTCATGCCAAATTATTTTCAGTCTCCTGAGGTGGAATAGGCTTTGTCGTGCCCTCTTCACGACTGTCTTGGTATGTTTGGATCACGATAGTTTTTGGTGATGTAGACACCAAGGAACTTGAAGCTCTCAACCTGCTCCACTACAGCCCCGTCGATGAGAATGGGGGCGTGCTCGTTCCTCCTTTTCCTGTAGTCCACAATCATCTCTTTTGTCTTGATCACGCTGAGGGAGAGGTTGTTATCCTGGCACCACACGGCCAGGTCTCTGACCTCCTCCCTATAGGCTGTCTCATCATTGTCTGTGATCAGGCCTACAACTGTTGTGTGATCGGCAAACATAATGATGGGTTTGGAGTCGTGCCTGGCCATGCAGTCATGGGTGAACAGGGAGTACAGGAGGGGACTAAGGATCAGCGTGGCAGATGTGTTGTTACCTACCCTTACCACCTGGGGGAGGCCCGTCAGGAAGTCCAGGGTTCAGTTGCAGAGGGAGGTGTTTAGTCCCAGGTTCCTTAGCTTAGTGATGAGCTTTGAGGGTACTATGGTGTTGAATGCTGAGTTGTAGTCAATGAATAGCATTCTGACATAGGTGTTTTTTTTGTCTAGGTGGGAAAGGGCAGTGTGGAGTGCAATAGAGATTGCATCATCTGTGGATCTGTTTGGGCGGTATGCAAATTGGAGTGGGTCTAGTGTTTCTGGGATAATGGTGTTGATGTGAGCAATTACCAACCTTTCAAAGCAATTCATGGCTACGGACGTGAGTGCCACGGATCTGTAGTCATTTAGGCAGGTTGCCTTTGTGTTCTTGGGCACAGGGACTATGGTGGTCTGCTTGAAGCATGTTGGCATTACAGACTCAATCAGGGACATGTTGAAAATGTCAGTGAAGACACCTGCCAGTTGGTCAGCTTATGCCCGGAGCACACGTCCTGGTAATCCATCTGGCCCCGCAGCCTTGTGAATGTTGACCTGTTTAAATGTCTTACTCACGTCGGCTACAGAGAGCGTGATCACACAGTCATCCGGAACAGCTGATGCTCTCATGCATGCCTCAGTGTTGCTTGCCTCGAAGCGAGCATAAAAGTGATTTAGCTTGTATGGTAGGCTCGTGTCACTGGGCAGCTCGCGGCTGTCCTTCCCTTTGTAGTCTGTAATAGTTTGCAAGCCCTGCCACATCCGATGAGCGTCCGAGCCAGTGTAGTATGATTCAATCTTAGCCCTGTATTTATGCTTTGCCTGTTTTATGGTTCACCGCAGGGCATAGCGGGATTTCTTGTAAGCTTCCGGGTTAGAGTCCCGCACCTTGAAAGCTCTACCCTTTATCTCAATGCGAATGTTGCCTGTAATCCATGGCCTCTGGTTGGGGTATGTACGTACAGTCACTGTGGGGACGACGTCCTCAATGCACGTATTGATAAAGCCAGTGACTGATGTGGTGTATTTCTCAATGTCATCGGAAGAATCCCGGAAAATGTTCCAGTCTGTGATAGCAAAACAGTCCTGTAGTTTAGCATCTGCGTCATCTGACCATTTTTTAATAGACCGAGTCACTGGTGGGGGGGATAGAGTTGTGGTCAGATTTACTAAATGGAGGGCGAGGGAGGTTTAGCTCTGTAAGCATCTCTGTGTGTGGCGTACAGGTGATCTAGAATTTTTTTTCCCTCTGGTTACACATTTAACATGTTGATAAAGATTTGGTTGAACTGATTTAAGCTTCCCTGCATTAAGGTCTCCGGCCACTAGGAGCGCCGCCTCTGGGTGAGTGGTTTCCTGTTTGCTTATTTCCTTATACAGCTGGCTGAGTGTGGTCTTAGTGCCGGCGTCTGTCTGTGGTGGTAAATAAACAGCCACGAAAAGTATAGCTGAGAACTCTCCAGGCAAGTAGTGTGGCCTGCAATTTATCATAATATACTCTACTTCAGGCGGGCAAAATCTAGAGACTTCCTTAGATTTCGTGCACCAGCTGTTGTTTTTCAAATATGAACAGACCGCCCCCCTGGTCTTACCGGAGTGTGCTACTCTATCCTGCCGGTGCAGCGTGTATCTCGCTAGCTGAATATCCATGTCGTCATTCAGCCACGATTCCGTGAAACATAGGATATTACAGTCCCGTTGGTAGGATATTCGTGATCGTACCTCGTCTAGTTTGTTGTACAATGATTACATGTTGGCGAGGAATATTGACGGTAACGGCAGCTTTCCCAGTTGCCTTCTGCTGGTCCGGACGAGTCATCTGGCTCTTCTTCCTCTGCGTCACTTCCTTTTGCGAATAATTGGGATGTCTGCCCTGTGGGGTGTTTGGAGAATATCGTGTGAGTCCTGCTTGCTGCTGTTGTTGTTGTTGTTGAAAACATCTTTGTCTAATCCGAGGTGATTGATTGCTGTCCTGATATCTAGAAGCTCTTTTCTGCCGTAAGATACAGTTGCAGAAACATTATGTACAAAATAATTTACAAATATCGTGAAAAAACCCCACATAATAGCACAATTGGTTAGGAGACCGTAAAACAGTGTCCATCTCCTCTGGCTCCATTTAGGCAGACTACCTTAGTGTTCTTGGGCACAGGGATTATGGTGGTCTGCTTGAAACATGTTGGTATTACAGACTCAGTCAGGGACAGGTTGAAAATGTCAGTTGGTCAGCGTATGCTCTAAGTACACGTCATGGCCTTGTGAATGTTGACCTGTTTAAAGGTCTTACTCACATCAGCTACGGAGAGCGTGATCACACAGTCGTCTGGAACAGCTGACGTTCTCATGCATGCTTCAATGTTGTTTGCCTCGAAGCGAGCATAGAAGTAATTTAGCTCGTCTGATTATCAATGTCGTAGTTCTGCCACAACTCTGTGAAACATGAGATATTACAGTTTTTATTGTCCCGTTGGTAGGATATTCGTGATCGTAGCTCGTCTATTTCATTATCGAATGATTATACTAATATGATTGATGGTAGAGGCAGGTTACCCATTCGCTGTCGGATCCTTACAAGGCACCCCGACCTACGTCCCCGATATCTCTGTCTCTTTCTCATGTGAATGACGGGGATATGGGCCTTGTCGGGTGTCTGGAGAAAATCCTTTGCAACCGACTCATTAAAGAAAAAATCTACGGCTAGTACGAGGTAAATAATGGCTGTCCTGACATCCAGAAGCTCTTTCAGTCATAAGAGAAGGTGGCAGGAACAGTATGTACAAAATTTGTTACACATAACGCGAAATAACAAACACAATAGCACAATTGGTTAGGAGTCCGCAAAACGGCCGCCATCTCCTCCGGTGCCATTCTCACGCCCTTCTCATTTCCATATTAACAGTAAATGTGTGACACTCATAGTAAACGTAAATGTATTTTATGTTTGGTATGGTTACATAAAACAGAAGGTTATTTAATCCAAAAAAGAAAGGAGGTAGATTGGTTCTTGAGGATGGGTAGGTGTATAACGTGAATGTCTAGCAACAAAAAGTTGTGTGTTCATATCACATCATGGACTTTTGCATTTTAGCTAATCAGCAACTTTGTAAATAGTTAATACTTTTTAGCTACTTTGCAACTACCTAACCTTAATCCTAACCTTAACCCTTAATCCTAACCCTTTTAGCTAACATTAACAACCTAGCTAATATCAGCCACAACAAAGTGGAATTCATAACATTTCATACTCATTTGTAACATAATGTAAGAATTGTAATTTGTAACATACACGAAATGGATGATGGACATCCACAAACTAATGCATACCATACAAAATGAACTTCATAATAAATGGACGATAACATCACAAAAATAACATCATAATAAATGGAAGGATATAGATCTACAGTTACTATGTTAGGTTTATCTCTGAGTCCAGGTTCATCATTCTAAAGCGGGTCCTTTCTCTATACAATATAGAGAGATAGTGCTTTGAGGATTTCCATGACCACTGGAGCTGTATATATTCAGTGGCTTCAGAAAGTATACACACCCTTGACTTTTTCCACATTTTGTTGTGTGACAGGCTAAATTTCAAATTGATACATTTTGATTTTGTGTCACTGGCCTACATACAATACCCCATAATGTCAAAGTGGAATTATGTTTTTAGACATTTTTACAAATTAATAAAAATTGAAAAGCTGAAAGTCTTGAGTCAATATGTATTCAACTCCTTTGTTAAGGCAAGCATAAATACATTCAGGACTCAAATTATCTTAATAAGTCACATAATAGGCTGCCTCGTGTTTTACATGATTATTATCTCTGTACCCCACACATTCAATTATCTGAAAGGTCCCTCAGTCGAGCAGTGAATTTCAAACACAGATTCGACGCCTCGCAAAGAAAAGCATCTATTGGTAGATGGGTTAAAATAAAACATACTTGGAATACCCCTTTGAGCATGTTGTAGTTATTCATTGCACCTTGGATGGTGTATCGATACACCCAGTCACTATACAAATATACAGGCGTCCTTACTAACACAGTTGCTGGAGGAAGGAAACTGCTCAGGGATTTCATCATGAGGCCAATGGTGATTTTAAAACAGTTACAGTTGAATGGCTGTGATAGGAGAAAACTGAGGATGGAGCAACAACATTGTAGTTACTCCACAATATTAACCTAAATGAAAAAGAAGGAAGACTACAGAATGAAAAAAATATTCAAAAACATGCATCTTGTTTGCAATAAGGCACTAAAGTAAAACTGCAAAGAACGTTAAGTCCTGAATACAAAGTATTATGTTTGGGGCAAATCCAACACAACACATCACTGACGACCACTTCATATTTCCAAGCATGGTGGTGGCTTCATCTTGTTATGGGTATGCTTGTCATTGGCAAGGACTAGGGAGTTTTTTTAGGATAGAAAGAAACGGAATAGAGATCTGCTTTCCAACAGACAGTGGGAGACAAATTCACCTTTCAGCAGGACAACAACCTAAAACACAAGGCAAAATATAAAATATACACTGGAGTTGCTTACCAAGACGACATTGAACTTTCCTGAGTGGCCTAGATAGTTTTGACTTAAATCAGTATGACAATCTATGGCAAGACTTGAAAATGGGATATTGTATGTAGATGGTTGAGAACAAAATCCATTTAATCCATTTTGATTTCAGGCTGTAACACAACGAAATGTGGAATAAGTCAAGGGGTGTGAATACTTTCTGAAGGCACTGTAGGCTTGGAATTCTCAGAGCCCTTAGTGGTGAAGCATCACAGTATGATCACTCAGCTCAGCTCACTGATGGTTGGTGTGAAGAGGCTGGTGGTAGGCAGGGATGTGGAAAAATGCATAGCAACAGACTCTCTCCTTCTCTCCCCCTCTCTCGTTCACACACACATACGCACACACACACACTCAAATAATAATGGGCCCAGATGAAAGATTCCACCCTCAAGCGAAATGGTGTAAGTATAATTTTGAAGCAGAGCTCAACGTCATGGGTAGTGAATCACCAGCAACATCCAAAGGAGAAGATTTGCCTCTCTGCTCTCCCTGTTGGATCCATTCTCCTGTTCTTAACAGTGGAACTAGTGATGGTCTGCTTTGCACTGGCATTATGCTCACCGTCACTCTCCTGTTGTTCCATCCCACTCCTCATCCCACTCCCCATACCACGGTGCCTCTCCCCTCTTGTCATATTACCTTATCATGTCTCTCTCCCTGTAATACATGTGAATTTGGCACAAAGCCTACAGGGGGGATGGGGAAGGAAAGATGTGCAGCAGCAGAGGGAGTAGGGCATACATTTCTCTTCATTTCTTGCCAAGTCCTATTCTTCCAACATTGACTCCTGACTGTGCTGTGGCGTAGTAGCTATGTGAGTGTGATTTGCCTGCCTGGTTGGTGGAACCTAGGGATTCTATTTCGGGTCATCACACACACTGGGGGAGAGGAACCCACATTTGTCACCGTTAATTACAGCTTTCTACTTCCTGAGAAATCATTTGCCTCTGTAGACTTTAGATTTCAGGAACCAACAGGCCTCTGGCAATTAGCACATCAAGGAGATGTACTGTGTGTGTGTTTTGTGTATTTGTGTTGTGTGTGTATGTGGAGTTTGCATGCATGTGTGCGTGCATGCGTGTGCGCATGTATTTGTGAGAGTTTTGCGACTGCAAATTTCATAAGGATTCTCAGAATTTTCTTAATTGTGGTCAATTTGACCATATCAGATTTGGTTCGAAGTGAATAGCTGCTGCCGTCTGTGAGCGCTATATTTGTTCAACAGATTTATTGAAAAAGCAACATACTGTATCCATTTATTTTTCTGTTGTTTTCTCCTCCCACTCTATCCCTTTTTGCCATGCTGATATCAGTCTGTCTAAGCATGGAGGTTTGGTTTACTCCTATACGGTCATGTGCTTGCAATGCATTTCTTGTTAGGTTGTATCCAGATAAACTGTATAAAGGATTTATTGCTCATATTTGGATTATGATTTGATAGTAAGCTGTGCATCATTCTGATGAACAGTTGCATACACGTTAACATTTTGGTAAATTCGCTTTTTTTGCTTAAAGAACTTCTAAAAGAGATTGGTGTGTTTTTTAAGCATCTAATCATGAATTGGGGATGTTCAATGACAGGCGTGTATATTTTTTTTATCTATCACTTGATGGTTTCATTTCAGAGACACAAATAATCATGTTTTGTTGTAAAACATTACATACAGTGCATTCGGAAAGTATTCAGACCCCTTCCCTTTTTCCACATTTTGTTACGTTACAGCCTTACTCTAAAATTGATCAAAACAAACATCAATCTACACACATTACCCCATAAAGACAAAGTGAAAACAGATTTTTAGAAATGTTTGCAAAATAAAAAACTGAAATACCTTTGTTACATAAGTATTTAGACCCTTTGCTGTGAGATTTGATGAGAACAACTTTAGCAACTACTTACTACTTTTTAGCTACTTTGTGACTAATTAGCATGTTAGCTAACCCATCCCCTAAGCCTAACCTTAATCCTTTAAACTAACTCTTAACCCCTAACCCCTAGCTTATCTAAAATTAGCCACCTAGCTAACGTTAGCGTTATCCACCTAGCCACCTAGCTAACATTAGCTACACAAATTGGAAATTGGAAAGTAACATACGTTTAGCAATTTTTATGTTGTATGAATTGTAATTCGTAACATATCATACTGTCACGTCTGCTCCCGCTCCCCTTCTCCGGTGCTCGAGGTCACCAGTTCATTCATCATTACACACACCTGCATCATCGTTACGCGCACCTGCGCTTAAGTATGGGACTCACCAGGGCTCCATCATGTCATTTACCTCCCCTATATCTGTCACTTCCTCAGCTTCATTCTCAAGTCAGCATTGGGGCGGCAGGGTAGCCTACTGGTTAGAGCGTTGGACTAGTAACCGGAAGGTTGCAAGTTCAAATCCCCGAGCTGACAAGGTACAAATCTGTCATTCTGCCCCTGAATAGGCAGTTAACCCACTGTTCCTAGGCCGTCATTGAAAATTAGAATTTGTTCTTAACTGACTTGCCTCAAAAAATTGATGTTATGTTTCTCCTGTCCAGACGCTGTTCTTGTTTTGTTTCATGTCTATCTGTTATTAAATCCACACCCTGTCCTTGCTTCTTGTCTCCCAGCATCTGTTGTTACAGAATGCTGACTCCACAATTGGAAGAATCAGGGAGTTACATATATTTTTATTTGGGGGGGTGACGTCAGGTCCGGGTGTTGCTGCCGAAAGCAATCGGGGATGCCTCAGCTGGCTCGTCATGCTCACATGCCTCAGTTGGCTTGGGAGGTTCGCAAGCCTTGGTTGACTTGACGGGCGCCCACACGTCGGCCTGCTCATCAGGTTCCCACGCCTCGGCCGGCTCATCAGGCTCCCACGCCTCGGGCCGGCCCGTCAGGCTCACCCAGGTAAGACGCCAGGTGGCACCCCTAGAGGGGGGGTACTGTCATGTCTGCTCCTGCTCCCCCTCTTTGGTGCTCAAGGTCACCAGTTCGCTCAGCATTACACACACCTGCCACCATCGTTACGTGCACTTGCGCTTAATTATGGGACTCACCTGGACTCCATCACGTCATTTACCTCCCCTATATCTGTCACTTCCTCAGTTTCATTCCCAAGTCAGCATTGATGTTATGTTTCTCCTGTCCAGACGCTGTTCTTGTTTTGTTCATGTCTTTTATTGAATCCACACACTGTACCTGCTTCTTGTCTCCCAGCGTCTGTCATTACGGGACCGTTACACATACAGTTGAAGTCACAGTTGAAGTCGGAAGTTTAACTACACCTTAGCCAAATACATTTAAAGTCAGTTTTTCACAATTACCACCATTTAATCCTAGTAAAAATTCACTGTTTTAGGTCAGTTAGAATCACCAATTTATTTTAACAATGTGAAATGTCAGAATAATAGCAGAGAGAATGATTTATTTCAGCTTTTATTCTGTCATCACATTCCCAGTGAGTCAGAAGTTTACATACACTCAATTAGTATTTGGTAGCATTGCCTTTAAATTGGTTAACTTGGGTCAAATGTTTCGGGTAGACTTCCACAAGCTTCCCACAAGAAGTTGGGTGAATTTTGGCCCATCCCTCCTGACAGAGCTGGTGAAACTGAGTCAGGTTTGAAGGCCTCTTTGCTCGCACACGCTTTTTCAGTTCTGCCCACAAATTTTCTATAGGATTGAGGTCAGGGCTTTGTGATGGCCACTCCAATACCTTGAATTTGTTGTCCTTAAGCCATTTTGCCACAACTTTGGAAGTATGCTTGTGGTCATTGTCCATATGGAAGACCCATTTGTGACCAAGCTTTAACTTCCTGACTGATGTCTTGAGATGTTGCTTCAATATATCCACATAATTTTCCTCCCTCACGATGCCATCCATTTAGTGAAGTGCACCAGTCCCTCCTGCAGCAAAGCACCCCCACAACATGATGCTGCCACCCCTGTGCTTCAAGGTTGGGATGGTGTTCTTCAGCTTGCAAACGTCCCCTTTTTTCCTCCAAACATAACGATGGTCATTATGGTCAAACGGTTCTATTTTTGTTTCATCAGATCAGAGGACATTTCTCCAAAAGGTACGATCTTTGTCCCCATGTGCAGTTGCAAACTGTAGTCTGGCTTTTTTTATGGCAGTTTTGGAGCAGTGGCTTCTTCCTTGCTGAGCGGCCTTTCAGCGGCCTGAGAGGCCTTTTTTATGTCGATATAGGACTCGTTTTACTGTGGATATAGATACATTTGTACCTGTTTCCTCCAGCATCTTCACAAGGTACGTTGCTGTTGTTCTGGGATTGATTTGCACTTTTCGCACCAAAGTACTTCATCTCTAGGAGACAGAATGCGTCTCCTTCCTGAGCAGTATGACGGCTGCGTGGTCCCATGATGTACTATTGTTTGTACAGACAAACGTGGTACCTTCAGGTGTTTGGAAATTGCTCCCAAGGATGAACCAGACTTGTGGAGGTCTACAATTTGTTTTCTGAGGTCTTGGCTGATTTTTTTTTCTTCCGATGATGTCAAGCAAAGAGCCACTGAGTTTGGAGGTAGGCCTTGAAATACATTCACAGGTACACCTCCCATTGACTGAAATTATGTCAATTAGCCTATCCGAAGCTTCTAAAGTCATGACATAATTTTCTGGAATTTTACAAGCTGTTTAAAGGCACAGTCAACTTAGTGTATGTAAACTTCTGACCCACTGGAATTGTAATACAGTGAGTTATAAGTGAAAAATTCTGTCTGTAAACAATTGTTGGAAAAATTACTTGTGTCATGCACAAAGTAGATGTCCTAACCGACTTGCCAAAACTAGTTTGTCAAAATAGTTTGTTAACAAGAAGTTTGTGGAGTGGTTGAAAAATTAGTTTTAATGACTCCAACCTAAGTGTATGTAAACTTCCAACTCCAACTGTACGAAAAGGATGATTGACATCTACAAATGAATACATATCATAATAAGTACATACATAATACGTACCCTATCATACTAAATGGAGGGAGACATATTTCAATTGATCAATACAGTAATATGAGATCTGCATGTAAAATATTTACATTTGACATTTTAGTCATTTAGCAGATGCTTTTATCCAGAGTGGCTTACGGTTAGTGCATTCATGTTAAAGTTGTTAGGTGAGACAACATATCACAGTCAAATATACAGAACACGAACATTCCATTCCAGCTGAACAATGGATATGTTGCCCTTTTACAACAAAACCCATTTTAATACGCATCTAAAATCTATGAATAAAAAAATCTGAGAACAGTAATATTTTACATACACATGAAGTTACCCATGAGCAATAATTTTTTTATGAAAAAACACAAATTTGAAAAATTTGATGTAGCATTTTGTAATCAAATCAAATCAAATGTATTTATATAGCCCTTCGTACATCAGCTGATATCTCAAAGTGCTGTACAGAAACCCAGCCTAAAACCCCAAACAGCAAGCAATGCAGGTGTAGAAGCACGGTGGCTAGGAAAAACTCCCTAGAAAGGCCAAAACCTAGGAAGAAACCTAGAGAGGAACCAGGCTATGTGGGGTGGCCAGTCCTCTTCTGGCTGTGCTGGGTGGAGATTATAACAGAACATGGCCAAGATGTTCAAATGTTCATAAATGACCAGCATGGGGGGGGATCTCATCAGTGACTCAACCCACTCAAGTGATGCACCCCTCCTAGGGACGGCATGAAAGAGCACCAGTAAGCCAGTGACTCAGCCCCTGTAATAGGGTTAGAAGCAGAGAATCACAGTGGAAAGAGGGGAACCGACCAGGCAGAGACAGCGAGGGCAGTTCTTTGCTCCAGAGCCTTTCCGTTCACCTTCACACTCCTGGTCCAGACTACACTCAATCATATGACCCACTGAAGAGATGAGTCGTCAGTAAAGACTTAAAGGTTGAGACCGAGTTTGCATCTCTCTCACATGGGTAGACAGACCATTCCATAAAAATGGAGTTCTATAGGAGAAAGCCCTGCCTCCAGCTGTTTGCTTAGAAATTCTAGGGACAATTAGGAGGCCTGCGTCTTGTGACCGTAGCGTACGTGTAGGTATGTACGGCAGGACCAAATCAGAGTGATAGGTAGGAGCAAGCCCATTTAATGCTTTGTAGGTTAGCAGTAAAACCTTGAAATCAGCCCTTGCCTTGACAGGAAGCCAGTGTAGGGAGGCTAGCACTGGAGTAATATGATCAACATTTTTGGTTCTAGTCAGGATTCTAGCAGCCGTATTTAGCACTAACTGAAGTTTATTTAGTGCTTTATCCGGGTAGTCGGAAAGTAGAGCATTGCAGTAGTCTAACCTAGAAGTAACAAAAGCATGGATGAATTTTTCTGCATCATTTTTGGACTGAAAGTTTCTGATTTTTGCAATGTTACGTAGATGGACATTTTTTGGGGGCTTCACCATGTTTCACTGAAATGTACAGCTGTGTGTCATCCGCATAGCAGAAACTTTTCATATCTGGTCTACCTTTAACTTCTTATGGTTTAGGGGACGGTTGCATCCCACTTGGGCAAAAACAAGGAAAATGCAGTGCTGCAAATTTTTTACAATTATATAAAAATCTAACTTTCATTAAATCACACATTAAATATACTCAATTACAGTTTCTCAGTCGCTTTGGTGCATTTTTCACATCATCCCTAACATGTGCAAAATAATAAGTGCATTTCTCAGAACAAGTTGTACAAACTGCAATATACAATAGATATGTTTCTAAAGCTAGTCAGTCACTAAAAATCCTTAGTACATCTCTCAAAAGTAAATATTCATGCCAATGATCATGTCAGTGTCATCAGAATGATAAGTCATTGAGTCATTGTTCACGAACAAGGTCGTCAAAATGTTTAGGCATGTTGTCAATGTAACTGTGTACTTTGACAGTATTACCTGATGTAAACTTAGGCTACAGTTTGGATGACAGTTACTGTATTGAAAATGCACAAGGCTGCACTTCTATGGCATATATCAATTTCAACAGTACTATTTACATATTACTGTATGTGGGGTATGGATTGAAAGAGACTGGACAACCCAAGGGGCACAAAGGAAAAAAAACTAAATTAGAAAGAAACACAGGAAACCACCCCTAAGGCACAACTTTGCCCGCAGCACTGTTGTGCTGTCTCTACACATCCAGACGTTCCTGTCTGTCGGCCCACATATTCTCATCCACATCACACCGGATATTTTCCCTTCCAATGCAACGTGGAAAGAATCTTTTGGAATGCCTTATCCATCCTCTGCAGGCATCTACTGTGATGTCCTCACATCCATTGCAGCCAGCAGGGTCATCTGTGTGTGTGGCTGACGATCGTACACCTTCCACCTCCATGCTGAAAAGAACTCCTCAATTGGGTTAAGGAATGGTGAATAAGGTGGGAGGAATTCTATGAGCATCCTCGGGTGGGTCACAAACCATTGCCTTATGATGTTTGATCGATGGAAACTCACATTATCACAAATGACCACATACTTTGGCAAATCCTCTCTAAACAGACCACTCTTATCATCAGGGATGAGAGCCCTGTAGAGAGTCTCTAAAAAGTTGAGTAGATGCTGGGTGTTGTATGGCCCTATAAGGGGGATATGGGTTAGGACACCATGCTCCGAAATAGCAGCACACATGGTGATATTTCCTCCCCGTTGGCCTGGCAAATCCACAGTAGCTCTGTGACCGATGATAGTCCGACCCCGCCTTCTGCATTTGGTCAGGTTGAAGCCAGCCTCATCCACGTATACAAAGTTGTGAGAGGGTTCACTTGATTCCAACTCCATTATACGCTATATCCCAGAACACACAGTTTAATTTGTTTTGGTAAGGAAGAGTGACGTAAAATGTACATATATTGCATGTTCCTTCCACAGCAATGGAAATGTGTGCAGTTTATGCTTATTGTACTATGTATCACTATAAAATGTTGCTGTAAACTAGTTACATAGATATATGTTTTACCTGTACATACTGGTACCATAGCTCCTTAACTCTGTCCTCATTCCTTTGGAATGGTACACGGTACAGCTGTTTCATACTCATCTGGTTTCTATGCAGCAACCTGTCGATGGTTGAGATGCTAACCGTATGGATGTTTTCAAAGACATCGTTGTCTTCTATAATGGTCCCTGCCCTGAGTCTCATGGCATTGTTTGCTAGGACCACGGTGCAAAAAGCCTCCTCTTGTTGAGGTGTGAAACAGCGTTCTCTGCCACCGGTTTGAGGTAATCTTGCAGTCCTATGTGGGGAAAAATGCAGTGATGCATCGCACACTTTCACATAGACAAAAACTATGCGAACACACATTTTACTGTAAAACATACAGGTGGGTGCATGTAAGGTGCAGTATGTATCTGTATAGAGTATATTTCTGTATGCTGTGAAATACAAGTGGACTACTGTAATATGAAGCATTGTAGGAAGTATACAGTATACTGCTTATATACAGCAACAGTGCACTGTACATTGGTGGACATACCTGTTCTCTCTTCGAAACGTTTGAACTATTGAGGACACGGTTGATCTCCCAATATTCGGTTGCACCCTTCGACCCGCCTCAGCCATTGTAAGGCCATGATTGACAACATGGTCTACAATAGTGGCCCTTATGTCATCAGATATGCGGTTATGTCCTCTTCTGCCTCTTCCTCTGTTTTGCCTTCCACCACACATCCTTGCTCCTCTTCTTCCTCCTCTTGGCTGTTGACCCTGTTCGTTTCCTGGTTCGTCCATTATTGGAAAATTGCAGCTCTGTGTTGTGGTCTGTCTATATATGCTTGCCAATTGATTCTTCATGAGATGCACCTTTGAGCAATTTAGACAACTGGTTGATTGTTGGTTGAACTAACACTTTACATTCCTTCATGAGTGAGGGTCAATTTCACCTGCACGATTCATCAATTCACGTTTTTGTACAAAAGGTCTAAAAGAAACGTGTAAAACTATGCTTGATAGTTTATGACAAATAGTTCAACAATTTTGCATGTAATGGCTTATGCAAGGAACTAATGCCTAGATGTTTTGAGGGGTAAGACTATTCAACAGAGAACCATCTACTATATTTTGATCAACATGACATGAGCAATTGATCGTGTGGAAAAAAGCTGACACTTGTACATTATCAATTGCAATTTGTTCAAAGGAATAAGAAATTGCTTTAATGATGTGCACAAGTGACTAGATTATTTGGAATTTGTACAAGTAGTATCAAGAATTGCACTTTTGATCGAAGAAAAGCACCAAAGCGACTGAGAAAAACTGTAAAGCTACACTCGTTGTGAATCCAGCCAACATGTCAGATTTTAAAAAGGCTTTTCGGTGAAAGCATAAGAAGCTATTATCTGATGATAGCCCAATAGTAAACAAAGAGGATAGCATATTTCAACCCTGCAGGTGCTACACAAAACGCAGAAATAAAATATAAAACATGCATTACCTTTGATGAGCTTCTTTTGTTGGCACTCCAATATGTCCCATAAACATCACAATTGGTCCCTTTGTTTGATTAATTCTGTCCATATATATCCAAATGTCCATTTATTTGACGCGTTTGATCCAGAAAAAAACAGCTTCCAAAAAACGCAACGTCACTACAAAATATTTCAAAAGTTGCCTATAAACTTTGCCAAAATATTTCAAACTACTTTTGTATTACAACTTTAGGTATTTTTAAACGTTAATAATCAATCAAATTGTAGACGGGTCTATCTGTGTTCAATACAGGAAGACAACAAACCATGCTACTTTTCACGTCTTGCACAACTCTCAACAGTGTTACCCAGTTCCTAGATGGCCTACTTCTTCATTGCACAAATGAATAACCTCGAACAAATTCCAAAGACTGGTGACATCCAGTGGAAGCGGTAGGAACTGAGAACAGGTTCCTAAGAAATATCATTTGCCAATGAGAACTCAGTGAACAGACAGAGACAAAAAAAATCTGAACGGTTAATCCTCTGGGTTTTGACTGCTACATAAGTTATGTTATACTCACAGACATGATTCAAACAGTTTTAGAAACTTCAGAGTGTTTTCTAACCAAATCTACTAATAATATGCATATCTTATATTCCTGGCATGAGTAGCAGGAAGTTGAAATTGGGCACGCTATTTATCCAAAAGTGAAAATGCTGCCCCCTATACCTTAAGAAGTTTTAAGGGTCCCAGACAGTTTCTTATGTAGTTGTTCAACTTAAATCCATTGTTTCTAGAGGTATTTTAAGAATTTTGTAGTTCTGGTGATTATTGATATAGTCTTTGATTCTAGGCATTATGCAGTAGTTATTCTTTGGTCTAAATATATTTTACAAGTCATAAGGTGCAGATTTGAGAAATAAGGGACAGTTTTGTTAGGCGTAATGTGATATAACGGCACTTATAGGCTACTCAGTGTTGATAGATTGGTGCTGAAGTTAGCAAGGACAGTGCAGTGCGGATATCCTCTGTGATCTCCTTGCGACAGACAGACAGACAGACAGACAGACAGACAGACAGACAGACAGACAGACAGACAGACAGACAGACAGACAGACAGACAGACAGACAGACAGACAGACAGACAGACAGACAGACAGACAGACAGACAGACAGACAGACAGACAGACAGACAGACACATATTACCAAGGACCTGCTGCTATGTATCCTGCATGTTAACACATGGAAAATGGGAAAGAGGTGGGTGGTGGGCTGGAAAACAGAGAGAGTGGTTGCTGGGTTGATTGAAACTCATTCAAATTGGACTCGACATGACCACAACACAAATTATTGCACTTAGGATATTCAATGTTTCAACCTCCATCAGTGTGTGAACTTCTGTCACTGCATAAGCTATTGCATTTCATCATATCAGTATGTAAAGTTTATCCCTCTCATTACTTTATCTCCGGTTGTATCTCCTTGTACCCACACTCAGACAAACAGAATGACAGACATCCTTTGTGGTTCCTCCATCTATGCCATCGTGTAATTGCATTTTCTCTCTCATCCCTCACTCAGTGTGCCAGGGAGAGCTGGACTGGGGTTACTGTGGTGATTCGCCTGACCTTACTCCATGGAAACCAGCCCCATTGGCATATAGAGAGGGGGAGGGAAGTGGGGTGAGATAACTGTCTTCTGGAACACTGGTTTCTTGCTAAGTGAAAAGTGTGTTAAGGTGGAAGGAGGGAAGAGGAGGAGACCACTGTGTTCTGGAACGCTCTTTTTTCCCCAGAGTGAAATAATCAGTTCCTTAGGGGTGTTAGGAAGGGTGGATTTGTGTATGCTCTTGCTCTCCCTCCCTCCCTCCATCACTTCATTATTAATCAGGGATGGCTGTGAGTTCAGCTTCAGAGAGAAAGGGGCCAGCTGATGACATTTGGGCTGTTGCTGTAAGTCCACAGGGAGGGAGACTTACAGCAACACCATGTGTGAATCAGTGGGTTAACACTCTGATCCACACTGTCACCACTGCTTTGGTGTGTGCTTCTCCAGAGTCACCGTGACTCTGTGAACATGTTCTGAGCGTTCTACTTCTTATTGTAGCACCGTGTCACAGGGATGAGGTGACATTCTAGCAAGGCCCAACAGGAATACAACAGTTTGTTATCTAATGATCAGTCATTGTGCATTGTCTATGCTGCCTTTGTGAGAGTTGTAGGCACTGTGCCTGCTTTAAGGTCACATTTGCACCTGTTTGTCAGGCTTACATTTTTTATTGCCATTTCATATTATTCAGAACGTGGAAAGTGATTCATATTGAATAACAGGTGTCACAAGAGAACGCTGCCCTGTACTTGCTGTTAAACCATGACCAAATAACAGTTCTCAATTCTCTGTAGTGGGATTTCAACCAATCCTTGTGTAGTTTGGAATGTCTTCTACCTCAAATCTATTTTTATTTGTTACGTACACAGCTAACAGCAGGTGAAAGGTGCAGTGAAATGCTCGCGTGCAGTGGAGTAAAGTACTTAAGTTAAAATACCTTAAAAATAACACTTATCAAGAGAACATCCCTGGGTATCCCTACTGTCTCTGATCTGGCGGAGTCATTAAACACAAATGCGTTGTTTATAAATGATGTCTGATATTTGGAGTGTGCCCCTGGCTATCTATAAATGAAAAAAAAAGGAATGTGAAATGATTTATACTTTCACATTTGATACTCAAGTATATTTTAGAAATTACATTTACTTTTGATACTTACAGTTGAAGTCGGAAATGTACATACACTTAGGTTGGAGTCACTAAAACTCGTATTCAACCACTCCACAAATTTCTTGTTAACAAACTATAGTTTTGGAAAGTTGGTTAGGACATCTACTTTGTGCATGACACAAGTACATTTTTCCAACGATTGTTTACAGACAGATTATTTCACTTATAATTCACTGTTTCACAATTCCAGTGGGTCAGAAGTTTACATACACTAAGTTGACTGTGCCTTTAAACGGCATGGGAAATTCCAGAAAATTATGTCATGGCTTTAGAAGCTTCTGATAGTCTAATTGAGTCAATTTGAGGTGTACCTGTGGATGTATTTTAAGGCCTACCTTCCAACTCAGTGCCTTTTTGCTTGACATCAGGGAGAAAATCAAAAGAAATCAGCCAAGTCCTCAGAACAAAATGGTAGACCTCCACAAGTCTGGTTCATCATTGGGATTCATTTACAAACGCCTGAAGGTTCCACATTCATCTGTACAAACAATAGTACGCAAGTATAAACACCATGGGACCACGCATCCGTCTTACCGCTCAGGAAGGAGACGAGTTCCGTCTCCTAGATATGAACGTACTTTGGTGTGAAAAGTGCAAATCAATCCCAGAACAACAGCAAAGGACCTTGTCAAGATGCTGGAGGAAACAGGTACAAAGTATCAATATCCACAGTAAAATGAGTCCTATATTGACATAACCTGAAAGGCCGCTCAGCAAGGAAGAAGCCACCGCTCCAAAACCGCCATAAAAAGCCAGACTACGGTTTGCATATGCACATGGGGACAAAGATTGAACTTTCTGGAGAAATGTCCTCTGGTCTGATGAAACAAAAATAGAACTGTTTGGCCATAATGATCATTGTTATGTTTGGAGGAAAAAGGGGGATGCTTGCAAGCCGAAGAACACCATCCCAACCGTGAAGCACGGGGGTGGCAGCATCATGTTGTGGGGGTGCTTTGCTGCAAGAGGGACTGGAGCACATCACAAAATAGATGGCATCATGAGGAAATGGAAATTTATGTGGATATATTGAAGCAACATCTCAAGACATCAGTCAGGAAGTAAAAATTTGGTCACAAATGGGTCTTCCAAATTGAAAATGACCCCAAGCATACTTCCAAAGTTGTGGCAAAATGGCTTAAGGACAACAACGTCAAGGTATTGGAGTCGACATCACAAATCCCTGACCTCAATCCTATAGACAATTTGCAGGCGGAACTGAAAAAGCGTGTGAGAGCAAGGAGGCCTACAAACCTGACTCAGTTACTCCAGCACTGTCAGAAAGAAGGGGCCAAAATTCACCCAACTTATTGTGGGAAGCTTGTAGAAGTCTACCCGAAATATTTGACTCAAGTTAACCAATTTAAAGGCAATGGTACCAAATACTAATTGAGTGTATGTAAACTTCTGACCCACTGGGAATGTGATAAAAGAAATAAAAGCTGAAATAAGTAATTCTCTCTACTATTATTCTGACAGTAAGTACAGTTGAAGTCGGAAGTTCACATGCACCTTAGCCAAATACATTTTAACTCAGTTTTTCTCAATTCCTGACATTTAATCCTAGTTAAAATGCCCTGTCTTAGGTCAGTTAGGATCACCACAAATGTCAGAATACTAGTAGAGAGAATGACTTATTTCAGCTTTTATTTCCTTCAGTACATTCCCAGTAATGCAAAAAGGCACTGAGTTTGAAGGTAGGCCTTGAAATACATGGAGGTACACCTCCAATTATACTATCAGAAGCTTCTAAAGCCAGGATATCATTTTCTGGAATTTTCCAAGCTGTTTAAAGGCACAGTCAACTTAGTGTATGTAAACTTCTGACCCACTGGAATTGTGATACAGTGAATTAAAAGTGAAATAATCTGTCTGTAAACAATTGTTGGAAAAATTACTTGTGTCATGCACAAAGTAGATTTCCTAACCGACTTGCCAAAACTATAGATTGTTATCAAGAAATTTGTGGAGTGGATGAAAAATGAGTTTTAGTGACTCCAACCTAAGTGTATGTAAACTTCCGACTTCAACTGTATATTTGAAACCAAATACTTTCAGACTTTTACTCAAGTAGTATTTTACTGGATGTCTTTCACTTTTACTCTAGTCATTTTCTACTAAGGTATCTTTACTTGCACTCAAGTATGAGAATTGGGTACTTTTTCCTTTTTCCACAAGCAGTGCTAGCTCCCTTAACATTGCAGTGCTAATTTCAATATGATAATAATCAGAAGTCAATCAAAAATAAGAAGTAATTAGAAGAAGGTGGTAAACTGATATGTACACTATAGAATATACAGTATAGATAATGAACAATAGAATATACAGTATAGATAATGAACAATGGGATATACAGAATATATAATGAATGTGCTATGTCAAGTTTGACAGTATTTAAAAACATAAAGTGGGTAGTGTCTTGGTCATGCAGTTAAATACATAGTATATAATAGAACATCAGTGTTAGCTGTGTGTGTTTGTGTGTGTGTGTGTGCGTGTGTGTAAGGGTTGGATGTGTGGAGAATGCTGCTAACATGCTGAGCCAACCGCCCGCTTCGAGTGCAAAATAAATGTACACATACATGTTATTCATTGCACACACACTGCTCACACGCGTCAACGAGCGTCTGCGTATCCAGGTTCTAAAATAGAACTAAATAGAACGCGGACGCAAGCGTACGAGCGGTCTGGTCAGCATGTTAGGAGCAGTTTTTTTTTTATGTGCAAGTAGTCTCTAAGGTGCAGGTTTGAGCAGGTAGACTTGGGTTAGTTGTTCAACAGTCTAATGGCCTGGTGGTAGAAGCTTTTTTGGAGCCTCTTGGTCCGAGACCCAATGCTCCGATACCATTTGCCAGATGATAACATAATGAGCAGTCCATGGTTTGGGTGACTGGCATACTTGAAGATCTTCCTGGCCTTCCTCAGACACGGCTTGGTGTAAATGCAGCCAGGTCACCTGTGATAAAAGTCAGTATTCGACATCCATCCATGTCGGAGGACGTCGGGAGATGAAGTGGAAACCGTCCACTAGGGGCATCTGCCTCTGGTGTCAAACGTTGCGTGTTCTAATCCAGCGATGGAATGTTGTTTTTGAAATGTTTGTTTTAAGCCTATCCCAAACCTTAACCCTTACCTTAACCTTTTCACATGTGAGTTCCAAATAACGGTTGCCCCAGCGTGAGTTGTTTTATGCACATGATGTCAAAATACACTCACTGTTCCAAAATGTGATTGTTACGCAACAGGACAGTTAACGTGCGCTGCCTGCTAATTATCTATCGGCTATGTTTCATCTTGTCAATTTTCCCAAAAATTCTAACAAGTTGTTTTTTCTAACAACAGTTTGAATTGAGGTGTGTTCCACCTCC
Organism: Oncorhynchus tshawytscha; assembly: GCF_018296145.1. Classification (NCBI taxonomy): domain Eukaryota; kingdom Metazoa; phylum Chordata; class Actinopteri; order Salmoniformes; family Salmonidae; genus Oncorhynchus; species Oncorhynchus tshawytscha. The sequence goes on along the minus strand of NC_056450.1, from coordinate 28,360,712 downwards.
TCATTAATTCACAAATAAGTAGCCCATTTCAGTGTTGCAAAAGAATGTATGTTTGAGGCTTTACTGAGCCGGACAACCTTCCCTCTTCGAGGAGAGCCCTTCCCTAAGTATGCAGACATATAAACAGTCTTGCTAGAACTGGCACATTTTCTGGCCGGTGCTCGCATTTTTGCATTGATATTATTCTTACAAATAATAACTTTGGACATGTTTGCATTCCTATGTAAGTATTTTATTTTACTTAACGAGGCAAGTCAGTTAAGAACAAATTCTTATTTACAATGACAGCCTGCCCAGGCAAAATCCTAACCTGGCCATTTGTGATACAGCCTGGAATCGAACCAGGGTCTGTAGTGACGCCTCTAGCACTCAAATCAAATCAAATCAAATTTTATTTGTCACATACACATGGTTAGCAGATGTTAATGCGAGTGTAGCGAAATGCTTGTGCTTCTAGTTCCGACAATGCAGTAATAACGAACAAGTAATTTAACTAACAATTCCAAAAAAACTACTGTCTTATACACAGTGTAAGGGGATAAAGAATATGTACATAAGGATATATGAATGAGTGATGGTACAGAGCAGCATAGGCAAGATACAGTAGATGATATCGAGTACAGTATATACATATGAGATAAGTATGTAAACCAAGTGGCATAGTTAAAGTGGCTAGTGATACATGTATTACATAAGGATGCAGTCGATGATATAGAGTACAGTATCAACGTATGCATATGAGATGAATAATGTAGGGTAAGTAACATTATATAAGGTAGCATTGTTTAAAGTGGCTAGTGATATATTTACATCATTTCCCATCAATTCCCATGATTAAAGTGGCTGGAGTAGAGTCAGTGTCATTGACAGTGTGTTGGCAGTAGCCACTCAATGTTAGTGGTGGCTGTTTAACAGTCTGATGGCCTTGAGATAGAAGCTGTTTTTCAGTCTCTCGGTCCCAGCTTTGATGCACCTGTACTGACCTCGCCTTCTGGATGACAGCGGGGTGAACAGGCAGTGGCTCGGGTGGTTGATGTCCTTGATGATCTTTATGGCCTTCCTGTAGCATCGGGTGGTGTAGGTGTCCTGGAGGGCAGGTAGTTTGCCCCGGTGATGCGTTGTGCAGACCTCACTACCCTCTGGAGAGCCTTACGGTTGAGGGCGGTGCAGTTGCCATACCAGGCGGTGATACAGCCCGCCAGGATGCTCTCGATTGTGCATCTGTAGAAGTTTGTGAGTGCTTTTGGTGACAAGCCAAATTTCTTCAGCCTCCTGAGGTTGAAGAGGCGCTGCTGCGCCTTCCTCACGATGCTGTCTGTGTGAGTGGACCAATTCAGTTTGTCTGTGATGTGTATGCCGAGGAACTTAAAACTTGCTACCCTCTCCACTACTGTTCCATCGATGTGGATGGGGGTGTTCCCTCTGCTGTTTCCTGAAGTCCACAATCATCTCCTTAGTTTTGTTGACGTTGAGTGTGAGGTTATTTTCCTGACACCACACTCCGAGGGCCCTCACCTCCTCCCTGTAGGCCGTCTCGTCGTTGTTGGTAATCAAGCCTACCACTGTTGTGTCGTCCGCAAACTTGATGATTGAGTTGGAGGCGTGCATGGCCACGCAGTCGTGGGTGAACAGGGAGTACAGGAGAGGGCTCAGAACGCACCCTTGTGGGGCCCCAGTGTTGAGGATCAGCGGGGAGGAGATGTTGTTGCCTACCCTCACCACCTGGGGGCGGCCCGTCAGGAAGTCCAGTACCCAGTTGCACAGGGCGGGGTCGAGACCCAGGGTCTCGAGCTTGATGACGAGCTTGGAGGGTACTATGGTGTTGAATGCCGAGCTGTAGTCGATGAACAGCATTCTCACATAGGTATTCCTCTTGTCCAGATGGGTTAGGGCAGTGTGCAGTGTGGTTGAGATTGCACCGTCTGTGGACCTATTTGGGCGGTAAGCAAATTGGAGTGGGTCAAGGGTGTCAGGTAGGGTGGAGGTGATGTGGTCCTTGACTAGTCTCTCAAAGCACTTCATGATGACGGATGTGAGTGCTACGGGGCGGTAGTCGTTTAGCTCAGTTACCTTAGCTTTCTTGGGAACAGGAACAATGGTGGCCCTCTTGAAGCATGTGGGAACAGCAGACTGGTATAGGGATTGATTGAATATGTCCGTAAACACACCGGCCAGCTGGTCTGCGCATGCTCTGAGGGCGCGGCTGGGGATGCCGTCTGGGCCTGCAGCCTTGCGAGGGTTAACACGTTTAAATGTCTTACTCACTTCAGCTGCAGTGAAGGAGAGACCGCATGTTTCCGTTGCAGGCCGTGTCATTGGCACTGTATTGTCCTCAAAGCGGGCAAAAAAGTTATTTAGTCTGCCTGGGAGCAAGACATCCTGGTCCGTGACTGGGCTGGGTTTCTTCCTGTAGTCCGTGATTGACTGTAGACCCTGCCACATGCCTCTTGTGTCTGAGCCGTTGAATTGAGATTCTACTTTGTCTCTGTACTGGCGCTTAGCTTGTTTGATAGCCTTGCGGAGGGAATAGCTGCACTGTTTGTATTCAGTCATGTTACCAGACACCTTGCCCTGATTAAAAGCAGTGGTTCGTGCCTTCAGTTTCACACGAATGCTGCCATCAATCCACGGTTTCTGGTTAGGGAATGTTTTAATCGTTGCTATGGGAACGACATCTTCAACGCACGTTCTAATGAACTCGCACACCGAATCAGCGTATTCGTCAATGTTGTTGTCTGACGCAATACGAAACATCTCCCAGTCCACGTGATGGAAGCAGTCTTGGAGTGTGGAGTCAGCTTGGTCGGACCAGCGTTGGACAGACCTCAGCGTGGGAGCTTCTTGTTTTAGTTTCTGTCTGTAGGCAGGGATCAACAAAATGGAGTCGTGGTCAGCTTTTCCGAAAGGGGGGCGGGGCAGGGCCTTATATGCGTCGCGGAAGTTAGAGTAACAATGATCCAGGGTCTTTCCACCCCTGGTTGCACAATCGATATGCTGATAAAATTTAGGGAGTCTTGTTTTCAGATTAGCCTTGTTAAAATCCCCAGCTACAATGAATGCAGCCTCCGGATAAATCGTTTCCAGTTTGCAGAGAGTTAAATAAAGTTCGTTCAGAGCCATCGATGTGTCTGCTTGGGGGGGATATATACGGCTGTGATTATAATCGAAGAGAATTCTCTTGGTAGATAATGCGGTCTACATTTGATTGTGAGGAATTCTAAATCAGGTGAACAGAAGGATTTGAGTTCCTGTATGTTTCTTTCATCACACCATGTCACGTTGGCCATAAGGCATACGCCCCCGCCCGTCTTCTTACCAGAAAGATGTTTGTTTCTGTCGGTGCGATGCGTGGAGAAACCCGCTGGCTGCACCGCTTCGGATTGCGTCTCTCCAGTTAGCCATGTTTCCGTGAAGCAGAGAACGTTACAGTCTCTGATGTCCCTCTGGAATGCTACCCTTGCTCGGATTTCATCAACCTTGTTGTCAAGAGACTGGACATTGGCAAGAAGAATGCTAGGGAGTGGTGCACGATGTGCCCGTCTCCGGAGTCTGACCAGAAGACCGCTTCGTTTCCCTCTTTTTCTGAGTCGTTTTTTTTTTGGTCGCTGCATGTGATCCACTCGGTTACACTGGTTGTAAGGCAGAACACAGGATCCGCATCGCGAAAAACATATTCTTGGTTGTACTGATGGTGAGTTGACGCTGATCTTATATTCAGTAGTTCTTCTCGGCTGTATGTAATGAAACCTAAGATGACCTGGGGTACTAGTGTAAGAAATAACACGTAAAAAAAACAAAAAACTGCATAGTTTCCTAGGAACGCGAAGCGAGGCGGCCATCTCTGTCGGCGCCGGAAGTCAAACTCAGATGCAGTGCCTTAGACCGCTGCGCCCAGGAGCCCAAAAAGTGAGTGCTTTATTTTCTGAATGCCGTGTTGTCGTTTCTACTGTAGCATACGGTATGTAAGTATGTATGTACGGAGCATAATGTATTTACCGTTTTATTCACGTTTTCAAGTACTGGTCACAAATAATGCAGTCCGATTATTGCATAGATTGTAATACACACCTATGAGTTGTGTAAAATACTTTTTTGAAGGTTGTACTGATTATAATGAGCTAATGCTAAGATATTTGCCAGCTATGTGTGGCGCCATGTTTTTTGACATTATACAATGCATTATGGGTGTCACGTAAATGTCTCAGACCAAATATATTATAAAGAGATAAAGGAATGAAAAAATCAAATAAGGTGAAGGAATGGTTCACTCATCTTCCGAGTAAACTTCCGGAGGTGAATGAAGGGAAGTGAATGATCATAGATGACACACCCCCTTCAACATGCATACTGCAAACAGACCTTACTCCTCTTGTCTCCTCTTATTATCTTTGGTTGACGCGCACAAACTTCCCATCCTATGATTACTTTCGATTTCTAGAAAGTGTTTTATTTAATTATTTCGATCAATGTTGAGCTCACCTGTAATGTGATGAATTAGAAATAGTAATTGCTATTAGCTTATTCATATTGTGGTATCTGTTTTCGAAATATGACTTCTTGTGTTATGTCAGTCTTTCCTCAGTTAGCACTAGGACTAATGTACATTTTCCAGTTTGGATGATTGTGTATGATGTCGTTACTTCTGTAAATGTCTGATTATTGCATCCCAATTAAACTGGACACATTCAGGACATAACTTTGTAAGGACTGTGTTTGCGCAAAATGTTTCTGTGAAAAACCAATGAGGCTAGCTCAAATGCTGACTGTTGCATCAATCGAAACTGGACGTTCTAAATAAGCGTTCTAATCACACCAGTTTAAGCGTATGCTGCAGGAACCACTGTAGAATGATCACACCAGTTTGTTGATAAGTGTGAAAAGGTTAACCATTCAGAGTACATGTCTAAACTTAACGCTAAGAATTTGGAGTTAATGCCTGAACTTAACCCTAACCTTTAAAATTCAGAGTTAATACCTAAACTTAACCATCAACCCTTCGAAATGTCCCATTTGGAACAACTTCGAAACTTGACATTTTGAAACATGGATGAATGTCTAATTCTTACGTGAGACTGAATGTTCTGGAAGGCAAAGAGCATTCCCCCAGTGACGTATTAGGCCCTCTGCACCACCCTCTGTAGACCCTTGTGTTTGAGGGCAGTGTAGTTGCCATACCAGGCGGTGATACAGGAAGTAAGTGAGTGGGATGGTGTTAGGTAGCATCTGTCTGTTGTCCCACAGCAGATTGACATATTATTTTGTTCATGTATTTTTGTTGGGTAGTTTAGACAAATAAAGTGTCTAAATGGGATAGAACCAATAAACCAATCCACTCTACACACAATAGAAAATGGCCTTCTCAGTTACCATTGAAAGTGGGCCTTATCAGCCAAATTAATATTTATGAAGGTTTAATCCATACACTGCTGAGTTATGTCATTAGAGAAGAGCACTTTTCAACATAAATTCTACATTTACAGTATTTCCCCCAACTCTGATTATTCCTCTATTATACATTAGCAGACTTACTCAATGAATCCGGATTTTCAATTTTTCAATAATTGACCTTTAAGCACTTTGGTAATTTATACATTTGTCTGCCACAACTTTCCCAATGGCCCAAGGGCATATTATAAATGTGTTTGATGTTTTACAGTATTGCAAAGGAAGGACACACCAGTCCTAGATGGGATTTAAATCACTCGTACATGAGGAACCAATTCAAGCACACACACACACACACACATATCTGTCACCCAGACATACCTAGAGGCTGTGTGTTTAATCCAGCCAGACAGTACTGTACAGGTCACACAGCTCCCTGAAGAGCCCAGTCCATCCTGGCCTCAACAGTTAGGCTGCTAGGGTCCAGCATTCTCAGTCTGTTATAGTCAGTATTCATGTGACACTGGCTTTAGGATGCTATATCCCGCATCCAGCTCTGTCCCTGCTCGCTCAACAAGCCTCTCTGGCATAAATGAAATGTGAACTGTGAAGGTGTCAGGGAAATGAAATACAGTATATACAGTACCAGTCAAAAGTTTGGACACACCTACTCATTCAAGGGTTTTTCTTTATATTACTATTTCCTACATTGTAGAATAGTAGTGAATACATCAAAACTATTAAATAACAAATAACACATATGGAATCATGTAGTAACCAAACAAGTGTTAAACAAATCAAAATATATTTTAGATTTTAGATTCTTCAAAGTAGCCACCTTTTGCCTTGATGACAGCATACTCTTGGCATTCTCTCAACCAGCATCATGAAGTAGTCACCTGGAATGCATTTCAATTAACAGGTGTGCCTTGTTAATTTGTGGAATTTCTTTCCTTCTTAATGTGTTTGAGCCAATCAGTTGTGTTGTGACATTGTAGGGGTGGTATACAGCAGATGGTGCCAGGTTTTCTCCAGAGGTGATTCTTGGCATTCAGGCAAAATAGTTCAATCTTGGTTTCATCAGACCAGATCAGACCAAACTCCAAGCGGACTGTCATGTGCCTTTTATTGAGAAGTGGCTTCCGTCTGGCCACTCAATCATAAAGGCCTGATTGGTGGAGTGCTGAAGAGATGGTTGTCCTTCTGGAAAGTTCTCTCATCTCCACAGTGGAACTCTGGAGATCTATCAGGTTCTTGGTCACCTCCCTGACCAAGGCACTTCTCTCCCGATTGCTCGGTTTGGCCGGGCAGCAAACTCTAGGAAGAGTCTTGGTGGTTCCAAACTTCTTCCATTTAAGAATGATGGAGGCCACTGTGTTTCTCGGGGACCATCAATGCTGCAGAAATGTTTTGGCACCCTTCCCCATATCTGTGCCTCGATAAAATCATGTCTCAGAGCTCTACGGACAGTTCCTTTGACATCATTGCTTGGTTTTTGCTCTGACATGTACTGTCAACTGTGGGACCTTATATAGACGGGTGTGTGCATTTCCAAATCATGCCCAATAAATGTAATTTACCAGGTGGACTCCAATCAAGAACAGGTGGACTCCAATCAAGTTGTGGAAACATCTCAAGGATGATCATTGGAAACAGGATGCACCTGAGCTCAATTTTGAGTCTGAAAGCAAAGGGTCTGAATACTTATGTAAATAAGGTATTTCTGTTTTTTGTTTTTATAAATTTGCCCAAATTTCTAAAAACCTGTTTTCGCTTTATCATTTGGGGTATTGTGTGTAGATGAGTTTTTTTTCTTCATAAAACAACATGTGGTAAAAATGGAGGGGTCTGAATAATAGACGGCAGGAAGCTTGGTGATGTGATGTACTGGGATGTGCACACTACCCTCAGTAGCTCCTTACAATTGGATGCCAAGCAGTTGCCATACCAGGCAGTGATGCAACTGATCAGGATACTCTCAATGGTAAAGCTGTAGAACGTTTTGAGGATCTGGGTACCCATGCCAAATCTTTTTAGTCTCCTGGGGGGGAAAAGGTGTTGTCGTGCCCTTTTCACGATTGTCTTGGTGTGTTTGGACCATGATAGTTTGTTGGTGATGTGGACACCAAGGAACTTGAAACTCTCGACATGCTCCACTACAGCCCTGTAGATGTGATTGGGGGCATGTTTGGCCCTCCTTTTCCTGTAGTCCACGTTCAGCTTCTTTGTTGAGGGAGAGCTTTTTGTCCTGGGACCCCATAGGCTGACTCATCGTTGTCGGTGATCAAGCCTACAACTGTTGTGGCGTTAGCAAACTTAATGATGGTATTGGAGTCATGCTTGGCTGTGCAGTCGTGGGTGAACAGGGATTACAGGAGGGGACCGAGCACCAACCCCGGAGGGGCCCCCGTGTTGACTATCAGCGTGACAGATGTGATGTTTCCTACCCTTACCACCTGGGGGAGGCCCGTCAGGAAGTCTAGAATCCAGTTGCAGAGGGGGGTGTTTAGTCCCAGTGTCCTTGCTTAGGTTTGAGCTATTTGGGCAACTATGGTGTTGAACGCTGAGCTGTGTCAATGAACACCATTCTTACATAGGTGTTCCTTTTGTCCATGTGGGAAAGGGCAGAGTGGAGAGTGTGATTGAGATTGCGTCATCTATGGATCTGTTGGGGCGGTATGCGAATTGGAGTGAGTCTAGGGTTTCCGGGATGATGGTGTTGATGTGAGCCATGACCAGCCTTTCAAATCACTTCATGGCTAATGACGTGAGTGCTACAGGGCGGTAGTCATTTAGGCAGGTTACCTTCCCTTTCTTAGGCACAGGAACTATGGTGGTCTGCTTGAAACTTGTATTTCTCTCAGGGAGAGGTTGAAAATGTCTGTAAAGACACTTGCCAGTTGCTTTGCGCATGATCCTGAGTACACGTCCTAGTAATCCGTCTGGCTTGTGGATTTTGACCTGTTTAAAGGTCTTGCTCACATCTGCTACTGACAGCGTGATCACACAGTCGTCCAGAACAGCTGGTGCTCTCATGCATGCTTCTGTGTTGCTTGCCTCGAAGCAAGCATAAAAGACATTTAGCTCGTCTGGTAGGCTTGCGTCACTTGGAAGCTCGCGGCTGGGTTTCCCTTTGTTTCCCGATGTTGGGACAGCGAATAGCTAATGTCCCCCAGACTGTTTATAATGTTTGTATACTCTTTGATAGTTTTTGCTATTATATATTTTGAGTTGCTTTTATTTAAAAAAAATAACAAGAAAAAACAACACCATCATTTCTCGCATTCTAGGACATAATGGACTATGTGGGCAAGTTATGCAACTGCTGATATTTTTGTGGCTGCAAATAGAATCAATCACCATTTTGTTTCTCATTGTTGAACATGAGATGAGAAAAGAGATACTGATCAGTGTTTAGAGATGATCATTACAGAGTTTTTGCTCATAACCTTCACAGATGAAGGATGTGTATAGTATAGATACAGTGCATTAGGTAAGTATTCTGACTTTTTCTTATGTTACAGCCTTATTCTAAAGTGGATTAAATTCATTTATACCCTATAATGATGAAGCAAAAACAGACCCATTGCTGTGAGACTCGAAATTGAGCTCAGGTGCTGTCATGCCTTGACCTTAGAGAGCTGTTCTATTTCTCTATTTGGTTAGGTCAGGGTGTGATTTGGGTGGGCATTCTATGTTTTCTATTTCTTCGTTTTTGGCCGAGTGTGGTTCCCAATAAGAGGCAGCTGTCTATCGTTGTCTCTGATTGGGAATCATGCTTAGGCAGCCTTTTTCCCACCTAATGTTGTGGGTAATTATTTATTTTCTGTGAATGTTTGTGTGCGCCATGGTTGCGTCACATTCGGTTTCTGTTTACCTGTTGTTTTGTGAATGTTTCACTTTTATTAAAGATGTTGAATTACATGCACGCTGCGCCTTGGCTCATTTATGACAGGGAGTTTGAAGACAGTGAACGTGACAGAATCACCCACCACAAAAAGACTCATTAGCGTGCACCAACTTGGAGGACGAGCTGGACCGGGGAGGAGATTATGGCAGGGGACAAAATCTTGTCATGGAAGCAGGCGGAGGCAGCGAAGTTAGGTCAACAACAGAAGCCCGAGAGGCAGCTCCAAAAAAAATGTTTTGGGGGGCACACTGGGAGATTGGCGTAGTTAGGGTTTAGACCTGAGCCAACTCCCTGTGCTTACTGTGAGGAGCATGTGACCGGTCAGGCACCGTGTTATGCGGTGATGCGCACTGTGTCTCCAGTGAGCATTCACAGGCCAGTGCGCTCTGTGCCAGTGCCCCGCATTTGCCGGGCGGAAGTGGGCATCCAGCCAGGACGGGTTGTGCCAGCTCTACGCTCGAGACCTCCAGTGCGCCTCCACGGCCCAGTGTATCCGGTGCCTGCTCCACACACCAGGCTTTCAGTGCATCTCCCCAGTCCAGTGAGACCTGTTCCGGTTCCACGTACCAGGCCTCCAGTATGTCTCCCCAGCCTGGTAAGCTCTGTGGCAGCTCCACGCACCAGGCTTCCAGTACGTATCCTCAGTCCGGTGAGACCTGTTCCGGATCCACGTACGAAGCCTCTAGTGATATATCCAGGGCACGAAGCCTCCATTGATGATCCATGGCCCGGAGCCTGTAGTGATGATCCATGGCACGAAGCCTCCAGTCATAATCCATGGCCCAGAGCCTCCAGTGATAATCCATGGCCCGGAGCCTCCAGTAATAATCCATGGCACGAAGCCTCCAGTGATGATCCATGGCCGGAGCCTGCAGTAAAAATCCAGGGTACGGAGCCTCTAGTGACGGACCCCAGTCCGGAGCCTCCAGCGACGGTCCCCAGTCCGGTCCCTCCAACGACGGTCCCTAGTCCGGAGCCTCCAGCGATGGTCCCCAGTCCAGAGCCTCCAACAATGGTCCACAGTCCAGAGCCTCCAGCGACGGTCCCCAGTCCGGTCCGGAGCCTCCAGTGACGGTCCCCAGTCCGGTCCGGAGCCTCCAGCGACGGTCCCCAGTCCGGTCCGGAGCCTCCAGCGACGGTCCCCAGTCCGGTCCGCAGCCTGCAGCAACAGTCCCCAGTCCGGAGCCCGCAGCGACGTTCCCCAGTCCGGAGCCTGCAGCGACGGTCCGCAGTCCGGAGTCTCCAGTGGCGGTCTGCAGGCCGGAGTCTCCAGCGGCGGTCTGCAAGCCAGAGCCTCCAGCGGGGGTTCCCAATCCAGAGCCTCCGGCGATGATCCACGGTCCGGTTCTTCCGGCAACGATCCACGGTCCGGTTCCACAGTTCCACGGAGGGATCAGCATGCGGAGTGGTGGCTACGTCACGAACCGGAGCCGCCACCGAGGATAGATGCCCACCCGGACCCTCCCCTATAGAGTCAGGTTTTGCGGCTGGAGTCCGCACCTTTGGGGGGGTACTGTCACGCCCTGACCTTAGAGAGCCGTTTTATTTCTCTATTTGGTTAGGTCAGGGTGTGATTTGGGTGGGCATTCTATGTTTTCTATTTCTTTGTTTTTGGCCGAGTGTGGTTCCCAATCAGAGGCAGCTGTCTATCGTTGTCTCTAATTGGGAATCATACTTTTTCAGCCTTTTTCCCACCTAATGTTATTATTATTTATTTTCTGTGAGTGTTTGTGTGCGACACGGTTGCGTCAAGTTCAGTGTCTGTTTACCTGTTTTTTTGTGAAGGTTTCACTTTTATTAAAGATGTGGAATTACATGCACGCTGCGCCTTGGCTCATTTATGACAGGGAGTTTGAAGACAGTGCACCATGTTTTCATTGCACCATGTTTTCATTGATCATCCTTGAGATGTTTCTACAACTTGATTGGAGTCTACTCCTCAGTAAAAGGCACATGACAGCCCGCTTGGAGTTTGCCAAAAGGCACTTAAAGACTCTCAGGCCATGAGAAACAAGATTCTCTGGTCTGATGAAACCAAGATTGAACTTTTTGGCCTAAATGCCAAACATCACGCCTGAAGGAAACGAGGCACCATCCCTATGGTGGTGGCAGTATCATGCTCTGGGGATGTTTTTCAGTGGCAGGGACTGGGAGACTAGTCATTATCAGGGGAAAGATGAACAGAGAATAGTACAGAGAGATCCTTGATGAAAACCTGCTCCAGAGTACTCAGGACCTCAGACTGTGGCAAAGGTTCACCTTCCAACAAGACAACGACCCTAAGCACACAGCAAATACAGCACAGGAGTGGCTTCGGGAACAAGTCTCTGAATGTTTTGAGTGGCCCAGCCAGAGCCTGGACTTGAACTCAATCGAACATCTCTGGAGAGACCTGAAAATAGCTGTACAGCAATGCTTCCCATCCAACATGACAGAGCTTGAGAGGATCTGCAGAGAAGAATGGGAGAAACTCCCCAAATACAGATGTGCTAAGCTTGTAGCGTCATACCCATGAAGACTCGATGCGATAATCGCTGCCAAAAGGTGCTTCATCAAAGTACTAAGTAAAGGATCTGAATACGTATGTAAATGTGATATTTAAGAGAAACATGTCATGTGTTTTATTATAACGGCAGTGTGACATGGGGAACGCACAACAGCGGCATATGATTGGTGGAGAACTGTCAGTGAAGAAGTAGTGGACCCTTGGTTAGGTGTTCAGTGCTTCAGACGAGCACTTCTTCTCATGTTCGTTTTTACATAAAGAAGAGGCTCTTTCTCTCTTACTCCTTCCTTCCTTCCTTCCTTCCTTCCTTCCTTCCTTCCTTCCTTCCTTCCTTCCTTCCTTCCTTCCTTCCTTCCTTCCTTCCTTCCTTCCTTCCTCCTCCCTCCCTCCCTCCCTCCCTCACACTCTCCTTCTTTCTCTCATGCACACTCACACAGAGACTGTCAGATCCACATGAGGACGGAGGGAGGTGAAGCATGACACATGCAAAAAAAATACATTTATTTCAGCAATGATTTGACAGATCACTATAACTCTTTCTCTCTCTCTCTCTCTCTCTCTCTCTCTCTCTCTCTCTCTCTCTCTATCAATCTCAAATCAATTCAATTTCAATTTAAGGGGCTTTATTGGCATGGGAAACATACGTTTACATTGCCAAAGCAAGTGAAATAGATAAACAATAACACATTTACAGTAAATATTACACTCACAAAAGAAACATTTCAAACGTCTTATTACGTATATATACAGTGTTGTCATAATGTGCAAATAGTTAAAGTACAAAAGGGAAAATAAATAAATATAAATATAGGTTAAATTTACAATGATGTTTGTTCTTCACTGGTTGCAATTTTCTTGTGGCAACAGGTCACACATATTGTTGCTGTGATGGCACACTGTGGTATTTCACCCAATAGATATGGGATTTCATCAAAATTAGATTTTTTTTAATGCTTTGTAGGTCTGTGTAATCTGAGGGAAATATGTGTCTCTAATATGGTCATACATTTGGCAGGAGGTTAGTAAGTGCGGCTCAGTTTCCACCTCATTTTGTGGACAGTGTGCATATAGCCTGTCCTCTTGAGAGCTAGGTCTGCCTTCGTCTGCCTTTCTCAGTAGCAAGGCTGAGTCTATACATAGTCAAATATTTCCTTCATTCTGAGTCAGTCACAGTAGTCAGTTATTTTGCCCATGTGTACTCTCTGTTCAGGGTCAAATAGCGTTCTAGGTCAGGTATTATTTCCAATATGTCTATTATTTGGTGTTTTATGTTGTACACAGAGGATATTTTTTCAGAATTCTGCATGCAGACTCAATTTGGTGTTCATCCTGTTTTGTAAATTATTGGTTGGTGAGCGGATCCAAGACCTCACAACCATAAAGGGTAATGGAGTCTATAACTAATTCAAGCATTTTTTGCCAGATCCTAATTGGTATGTCGAATTTTATGTTCCTTTTGATGGCGTAGAAGGCCCTTCTTGCCTTGTCTCTCAGATCATTCACAGCTTTGTGGAAGTTACCAGTGGCGCTGAAGTTTAGGCCGAGGTATGTATAGTTTTTTATGGGCTCTAGGGCAATGGTGTCTAGATGGAATTTGTATTTGTGGTCCTGGTAACTGGACCTTTTTTGGAATACTCTTTTTGTCTTACTGAGATTTACTGTCAGGGCCCAAGTCTGACAGAATCTGTGCAGAAGATAAAGGTGCTGCTGTAGGCCATCCTAGGTTGGTGACAGAAGCACCAGATCATCAGCAAACAGAAACATTTGACTTCAGATTCTAGTAGGGTGAGGCCGGGTGCTGCAGACTGTTCTAGTGCCCTCGCCAATTCGTTGATATATATGTTGAAGAGGGTGGAGCTTAAGCTGCATCCCTGTCTCACCCCCCGGCCCAGTAGAAAGAAATGTGTGTTTTTTGCCAATTTTAACCGCACACTTGTTGTTTGTGTACATGGATTTTATAATGTCGTATGTTTTTCCCCCGACACCACTTTCCATCAATTTGTATAGCAGACCCTCATGCCTAACTGAGTCAAAAGCTTTTTTTAAATCAACATAGCATGATATGCTTTTGTTTTGGTTTGTTTGTTTGTCAATTAGAGTGTGCAGGGTGAATACCTGGTCTATTGTATGGTAATTTGGTAAAAAGCCAATTTGACATTTGCTAAGTACATTGTTTTCGCTTAGGAAATGTACGATGTTAATGATAATGCAGAGGATTTTCCCAGGGTTACTGTTGAACATATCCCACTGTAGTTATTGCTGTCAAATTTGTCTCCACTTTTGTGATTTGGGGTGATCAGTCCTTGGTTCCAAATATTGCGGAAGATGCCAGAGCTGAGGATGATGTTAAAGAGTTTAAGTATAGCCAATTGGAATTTGTGGTCTGTATATTTTATCATTTCATTTAGGTTACCGTCAACCCCACAGACCTTCTTGGGTTGGAAGGTCTGTATTTTGTCATGTAGTTCATTCAATGTAATTGGAGAATCCAGTGGGTTCTGGTAGACTTTAATAGTTGATTCTAAGATTTGTATATGTTTTTGTTGCTTGTTCTTTGCTATAGATTAAAGAGCCAAAATCTATACCTCTCGATTAATCTCTCTCCATTTACAGCATCTCTATTTCTAATTCTCTCTCTCTCTCAAGATGAAGTCATTTGGAGTTTTGGACGCAGTAGAAAGCATACTACCACCATTTCATTAAAATTGAGTGATTACCTTCTTCTACAGACAATGAGATGTGGCAGCATTCATCCTCTCGTGATATTTGTCTGATAAACTTTTTCTTAAGCCATGGCAAAACTAAATGTCATGGTGATTATTGACTGAACCTCCTTGAACTTTACAGTATGTAACAAGAGTGGTAATAATGATGCTCCTGGCCAAAGCTGTCATTCATGCGATGCAGATGATGTGTCACTCATATTGGCTATGTGCTCATATTCATTATCAGTGAACTAATGGCACATAATGCATGTTATCTCTGATTGGCTGTGACTGATAGACAAGCCTCTGTTTTTTCTCTCTCTAGAACGCAGAACTGAACACAAACCAGTGAGAAAAAAAGTGAAAGATCAAATTTGCCTGCCTGCCTCCCTCCAAATTCCTCCACCCCCTTAATGTGTTGCCGGGGCAGATTAGAGGAGTGCGTGATGACAAACCACTCGGCGTAGTGAGAGTGTGTTACATCGAACTCACACACACACTCTCCAGGTCTCCCATGAGGCCTTCTCTCCCTCACTCTCTCTACTCCATACAGTTGTGATGTAACTGATGCACTGTCTGCCTGCTCGGGCCAGGCCACGAGCTAGCAGCTACATCAGCACCAGCTTTACCTAGAACCCTAGAGGAATCAGCAGCGTCCATCTTAGAGCGAGATAAACAACACACCACACTACCTCATGCAGTCTGACTCACTGGCTCACTCCTCAAAGCACAGCGAGGGAGATTAGTTATGTCCTTGTGCTTTCATGGCTTTAGTTATCTCATGTGGCTTTGTGTGTTGTGTAAGAAGCTCTGAAAAGTTGTTGTAGCTATCTGTTAGATTGCAAGTAATGGACGTTCCACAGGGTGTCTGTGTTGTGGTGAGGGAATGTTGTTTTGGATTAATGGTGGACAGATCCTGTTTGAGCCTGATCCGTGACGTGTCATGTGGTGGGACTGATTTTATTGGAAGTGGATTAGCTACAGTAAACCCATCTTGTTTCTCATATAGACCAACTTACTGTAGGGGCACCTTGCCCTGGCCTTTACCCCTATCACCCGCCATCCATTCATGCTATAAAATGTCCCATTTTCTCCCTAAATGAATTGCTTTCAGTGCCATGTTTCTGGTGACGGCAGGTAGCGATCTGCAGCAGATACCGTCTCCTCCTAATCAGTCATGTATTAGTAATGTGTCCAGCTGTTCCACTATCCAGCCAGAGACCCTCCATCCTCTCACTCTCACTCTCACTCTCACTCTCACTCTCACTCTCACTCTCACTCTCACTCTCTCTATCTCTATCTCTATTGCCTCTGCATTGATCTCTGCTCATCCTAATTCATATTCTGAATTATGATCAACACTGTCTTAGGAGCTCAGCCATATCTGATAAATGGTCACATAACTTAGGTTTGTTGTGTTAGATTTCTGTGTTTGGACTGTATATTAGTTTTGAAAACTATAATGGCACAAACATTTTGTGCA
This sequence comes from Oncorhynchus tshawytscha, assembly GCF_018296145.1. Taxonomy (NCBI): domain Eukaryota; kingdom Metazoa; phylum Chordata; class Actinopteri; order Salmoniformes; family Salmonidae; genus Oncorhynchus; species Oncorhynchus tshawytscha. Next base: position 28,344,723 of record NC_056450.1, on the reverse strand, counting down.
TTTGACAGTTTTATTAAAGTCTGAGCCAGTGTGTGTGTTTGTGTGTATGACTCTGTACAATATTTATGCATAATTGGTTATAACAAATTGGTGAAAATGCTTTCATATATCTGCCATAGCCCTGATGTATGGCCCTGGGAAATCTGAAACCGCAGCCTGTAGTGTAGAATACTAATTACTTTCTCTTTCTCTATCTTTCTCTCTCTCCCCTCTATATCTCTCTTTGTTTTTCCCTCCCTCCCTCCCCCTCCCTCCCTCCCTCCCTCCCTCCCTCCCTCCCTCCCTCCCTCCCTCCCTCCCTCCCTCCCCTCCCTCCCTCCCTCCCTCCCCCTCCCTCCCTCCCTCCCTTTCTCTCCCCCTTTCTCCCTCTCTCTCTCTGCTCTGCTAAAGTAAGACCTGTGTCTACTCTAAGTGTCCCAGTGAGGAGCATGTGGTGAGGGCCATGTCTCTGGAGATGGAGAAGAGTGTCACTAAGTTGATGTATGACTTCCAGGGGAACTCTACCTCTGACGACGACTCAGGCTGCGCACTGGAGGAATACGCCTGGGCGCCCCCTGGTCTAAGCCCTGAGCAGGTACACCATCCACTTTGTACCCCTCTTTTCCCCTTCTTCTTTTCCCCTTCTTAATTTTCCTAGTTATCTGAGAGGGGTGGATTCATTGATTGATAAACAAGCAGCAGAACTGATGATTAATTGCTTTAAAACTCCCTCTATGGTGTCCTGAATGCCGAGAGAGAGAGAGAGAGAGAGAGAGAGAGAGAGAGAGAGAGAGAGAGAGAGAGAGAGAGAGAGAGAGAGAGAGAGAGAGAGAGAGAGAGAGAGAGAGAGAGAGAGAGAGAGAGAGAGAGAGAGAGAGAGAGAGAGAGAGAGAGAGAGAGAGAGAGAGAGAGAGAGAGAGAGAGAGAGAGAGAGAGAGAGAGAGAGAGAGAGAGAGAGAGAGAGAGAGAGAGAGAGAGAGAGACTCCGGCCTAACAAATTAGCTGGCAAATGTGAAGAAATTATTCAACTGTCACTGTTGAGATGACATGACATGAGCAGGGAGGTCAGAGCCCAACCTAATGACAACCGTGACCACACCATGAAGATGACCTGAAGGATAATCTGTGGACTGCATCGTCTGAACGACATGAAAGTAATGAAATGATGGTGCCTCTTTTGGTTTCAGTGTTGTAATGATGGTGTGTATTATATATTCTAGAATTTTTTGCTGTTTGTTGGATTGCTATGTTTTATTCTATCAGGATTGTCATTCCTAACCCCTCAAATTGGAACAAACTGAAACATAAACTTTCACCACAGAGAGAAAACAGCACAGACATCAAAATAATTTGTTCTTTCCGTTGACGGGAGCTGTCCAGATGAGGGAGAAGTTAGTCCTTTGTTTGTTCTCAGGCTGAAGTAATAATTCCTGCTTGTCTCCACTGTAAAGTGCTGCACAGTGGGACCTGTGATGCGATGCTGCCATGCTCCCTTCCTCCCACCACCTCTTCCTCCATCGCTCCCTCCCTCTCTCCCATCCTTCCATCCTTCCTTCCCTTCCCCTTCCGCCGACCCGCCCTCCCTTCCTTCTTTCCTTTCCCCACCCTCCCTTCCTCCCTCCCTTCAGGAGCTCTGTTAATAGATGACAGGCAGGGCTGATGATAGTTATTTTCTCCAGTTAGCCATTTTGACAGGATTCTGAGGGAGGCTGTGACCTTTCTCTGAACCTACAGGAGATGAAGGCAATCAAGCCTGCTGGATGATTGTGACCTACAACTAAATTTAGCGTCTGCTGTTGACTAGATGGCTGTTTTCTAGTGGATTGGAAGGCCCTAATTTATTTTGTGCAATGTTAGGTGTGAGCCACACAATGATTTTAGTTTAAATCTGCTCTGTATGTGTCGAGGATTATGTTGCAAATCATTGAGGTGTGACAAAACTTTAATTGTACCATAAGATTGTTGTGTTCTTGAAGAATAATTACCTGAAGCATTTTCTCTCCTTTCTATCATGTGACTTCAGCTCAGCAAGTTTTCCTGAATGCCTATAATTACTTTGATTGTAGCCTACAGGCATTCAGAAATCATAGATACTTTTCTATTTTCCCATCACTATGGGGGCTGCGGTAGCATTGAGGGGGGGTCAGCAACTGGAAGGTTGGCGGTTCAAATCCTACTGTAGACCAGGGCAAAAATCTAGTGGGAGTGAGCTGGCAGCTGGAGGTTTGCTGGCATTGATGTCTCAGGTTGAAGTAATAATTCCTGCTTGTCTCCACGGTAAAGTGCTGCACAAGTGGGACCTGTGATGCAATGCTGCCACGCTCCCTCCCTTCCTTCCATGTTCCCTAGAGCAAGGAACGTATTTGTTGGATAAAAAGCAGAAGACAAATTTCCAACATATATGCACTAATAAAGCTAAGTAGATTAAGAGCCTACAATCGGGACTCTACAAAACACTGTCTGCAATGAAAGAGCACATTGCTCTCCAAGGCTGTGTCTGCTGCAGAGCCACAAGAGCCTTTGTTCCAGACACTTCTAGTTCCAGCCGTTGTTCTCAAGGCCAAGGATGATGGAGGACAGAACAATAACCAACACAGCAGAATATAAAGCCCATCATCTATTCATTAAAAACTGCTGCTTTCAGGTTCATCTGGGAGGGTTTTTAAACTTTTGTTTTTAATCGACAGACATTTTACCATTCAATTTACAGAGATAGTAACGTTTATAATGATAGGCAGGCACATGGCATACTTCAGGAAGGATCAGACTAGCCACTCTATCAATCCTGTCATTACAAACAAACAAACAAAAATAGTTGAGTGAAAAAAGAAACATGTGCCAAGGCTGTAGAAGATGCTATCATTGTCACTATGCTGAACTAAGACCATTAGCGTTTTGTGAGACTAAAGCCAGAGTGTTGTGGTTTGTGTCCCTGTCAGGTGCATCAGTACTACGGTTCTCTACCTGAGGACAGGGTGCCGTATGTGAACAGCCCAGGAGAGAAGCACCGCATCAAACAGCTAATTCACCAGCTGCCCCCGCACGACAACGAGGTGACACTAGTTTACCTGATTACCTGTGTCTAGTGACCTTTGACACATTTATGAAGGGATGTCTAATGTGTTTTGGTTTGGTCGTCAGGTCCGATACTGCAACACACTGGACGACGAGGAGAAGAGGGAGCTCAAGCTCTTCAGTAACCAGAGAAAGAGGGACAACCTGGGAAGAGGCAATGTCCGCCCCTTCCCCTTGTCCATCAGTGGGGCCATCTGTGAACAGGTACTCACTGCTGACACAAAACAAACATGACAGAAAACCTACAGCACAAAGAGCAGAAACATAGAGGGCGCCACTAGGGGATGGTGCAAATGGGATAAAATATGTGTTACAGCAAATCTAATTTATATTTGAAAATAAATTCAGCTTTCTACTCAGATCTGTTCATGTCTAAATGAGATGCTTTCTTTGCCATTGTTTTTGGTTTGATGTCTAATCAGCAGGATTAGCCATAAAAGCCCTTCAGTGATAAGATCATGCACTTCACATTTAGAAACATTGGATTATTCATATCGTAACTGGCATCTTTCTCCCTTCTCTCCCTCCTCCTTCAATCTCCCCTCCTTTTCTCTCCCCCTCCTCCTTCCTTCCCACTCTTTTTCTCTCCCCCCCCTTCTCTCTCTTCCTCCTCCTTCTCTCCCCCTCCTTCTCTCTACCCCTCCTTCTTCCTTCCCCCTCTGTACATTTATTCTCTCTCTCTCTCTCTCTCTCTCTCTCAGTGTGGGGGCCAGATAAATGGACGGGACATTGTGGTGTTTGCATCGCGGGCAGGCCACGGCCTGGTGTGGCACCCTCACTGCTTCGTGTGCTGCATGTGTGAGGAGCTCCTGGTGGACCTCATCTACTTCCACCAAGAAGGGAAGATCTACTGCGGCCGGCACCATGCAGAGAGGCTCAAACCCCGCTGCTGTGCCTGTGATGAGGTAAGCACGCCTGGACTCAGAGGGCTGGGGTGGTGGGGGGTCGGCTGGAGCTCAGTGGGAGATGGGGTTTAAGGGGTATGGAGTGTTGAGGGGTGTCACCTTCCACATCTCAGTTATCTGAGGAAGTCTTGCTGGGTTTGACTAAGTCTTATTTCAGCTAATTCTAAGGTATGTGTGATATTCACTTGGTAAGAATCTGTCTCCGCTTGGTGTGTATCTCTCACCCTCTCTAGTGGTCTATGGTTTGACAGTCTGTCCTGCATATTATCTTTAATTATTTTTGCTGATGATTTTGGATCTATTTGCTTTAGATTCCGGTTTGCTGATGATTGTGATGAATGGTCTCTCTCTCTCTCTCTCTCTCTCTCTCTCTCTCTCTCTCTTTGCTTTAGATTATCTTTGCTGATGAGTGTACGGAGGCGGAGGGCAGGCATTGGCACATGAAACACTTCTGTTGCTATGAGTGTGAGGCTCCGCTGGGCGGCCAGCGCTACATCATGAAGGATGGACACCCACACTGTTGCAACTGCTTTGAGTCCCTCTACGCAGAGTACTGTGACGCCTGCGGTGAACACATAGGTACACGGTTCTAGACATTTCCTGAACATGATGTATACATACATTGAGTGTACAAAACATTAGGAACACCTGCTCTTTCCAAGACATAGACTGACCAGATGAATCCAGGTGCCAGCTATGATCACTTATTGCTGTTACTTCAATCAGTGTATTTACAACTCTCTTTCTTTGTTTTGTCAGTTCGTATGTTCAATTAATAAATCATGCAATGATTCTATATTCTTCAAAACGCGCCTGCATCCTCTACTTGTACGTCCATCTTCACCTCTATGTAACTCCTCTCTTCATTGCTGTCCATCTTCCTCCATCTCTCTTGTTGACATTATATCCATCCCTGCTTTTATTTTTACCATTTCTTATTCCCTTGACCTATTTTTATCCCTTTCTCGCTCTCTGTAGCGTGGTTTCCATCCAATTGGCGACAGATTTTCATGCGAATATTGTAAAATCCTCATAGAAAATATGCACATTTTCCCACCAGTGTTGTTTCCAGTGTGGATAAAAATCAGTGTGTTGACATAGTGCACACAAAATGAACTTTTTCGTGTGCCGAAAAGAAATCTAAAGTTCAATGTGTTTCCATCACATTTTCAACTCTACCAACTCTATTTTTATTTGTCAGATAGCAGTCAAGCATCATTCATCATGTCACCAGAATAACACCATCGAAATGTATTGAAAGGAGCATTAAGATCACCGTGCACTTTCACCACTCTGTGAAGTTCATTATAACTTATTTCATCTGCAGCCTAAATAAACTGCATGACTTTAAAATTTGGGATGGAAACGTGGTTAGTGTCTCTTTTTACATGTATCTTCCCCCCTGTTTCAAGTCTCTATGACTTTGTTCCCACACGCCATCAGTCTCCCTTTGTCTCTCTCTGTGTCTCTACCTCCATTTCTCCATGTCTCAACTCATTTCATTATTGACATGTTTTACCTGTGACGACAACCTAATGGAGCCATTCAAAGAACCTGTGGTCGTTAAGTGCCAATAGTCATAAAATCTGAGATAAATGTATATTTATTGAGTTATTTATTTAGTTATTATACAGACCGCATAATCCCAGTTTTGGATAAAATCACAATATCAACCTTCTGGGAAATAAAACGCAGCGTTTGTGCTGTATTTCATTTCTTCTTCCAGTAAATATCATACAAATATTTTGTAGGCTCATGTTTTACAGATTAGCTGAGGCTCTGAGCAGGCTCTTCAGAGACTGTGTGCTTGGCTCAGCTCATTACTGAGGAAAGTTACAGTCTCTCACTATAGATGATGGGTTTCAGCCAGTCAGTTAGACTGACGGTAATGCTGCTGATATACTATATGTCTATGCCAGTGTTCTTTCATCCAAAGACAAGATCAAGCCTCCAATTGTCTGTGATCATTAAGAATCAGTTTGTGATATCCCGAAACTGACACCTTATTAGTAGTAAGCATCATTTCTAATTCTAATGCCAGGATGTGATCCTCTCCCCAGGCATTGACCAGGGCCAAATGACATATGACGGGCAGCACTGGCATGCCACAGAGGAGTGTTTCTGCTGTGCCCGCTGTAAGCGCTCCCTCCTGGGGCGCCCCTTTCTGCCCAAACAGGGACAAATCTACTGCTCACGCTCCTGCAGCGCCGGACAGGTGAACAACCAGCATTTAACTGAATGTTCTGGTGACACCTGTATGTGTGTTTTCTATGTATTTCAATTATGTAATAAATTCCATCAATCAGGACCCAGATGAATCTGACTCCTCGGACTCGGCCTTCCAGAGTGCCCGCTCCCGTGAGTCCCGCCACAGCACCAAGATCATAAAACAGGATCACCGAAATACCGAGAAGGAGCGTCGCCAGCCAGCGCCCATGCCTGACCGTCTGTCTGTCGAGGTGGACCCCCTGTCTATCCATATGGACCGTCTGAGCCTTGGCTCCATCCAGACACCCAGCCGAACCCCCAGTCGCACCCCAAGCCGCACTCCTAGTCTCAACCAGGTGTGGATGAGCCGGGACGAACCTTACCCCCCAGCATACGAGGCAGCCTACGAGGCAGCCTATGAGGGCTCCCCGCGGGACCCCTCTCCAACCCCCACGCCCCTGCTCCTGGGCCCGTGTAACCCCAGGCTGGGCTACAGTCCCAGCCCCAAACTCCACCCCCCAACCCAGAGCTCTGGCAACCCAGGGAAGAGGCCTGAGTCCAGGGCTAAAGAGCAGGGCAACACCAAGAGGACGCCCATGGCGGCATTGAGGGGCCAATCCTTCCAGGACAACTGGATCCACCACAGCCAGGACGAGTTCCGGCCACCCAAGCTGAGGACCCAGATGAGTTTTAACGAGGTGTCCAGCCAAGGCCAGGGCTTCTCAGACAAGAGGAGCATCAGCATGCATGGCTTCCAGAGGGACAGCAGGCCCCCCCTGACCAGGAACACCATGAGCAACGGCATTAGCTTCACAGAGCCCCTCACCCCTCTGGAACAAACCCCCCGAGGATCCATGGAGTCTCTGGCCCTGTCCAACGCTACAGGTGCTGTGCCCTCTCACCTGAGTTTAGAAGATAGACAGTAGATATGATCGAATATGATAATATGGCTAATGATTTATGCTCCCAATCAGGTAATAAAGTATCAATAACCTGTCTGTGAATCTTTCCCAGGTAACTCTCTGGATGGAGTCAATAAGCGTCAGGAGCACCTGTCCAGGTTCTCCATGCCAGACCTTAGTAAGGATTCTGGGATGAATGTGTCTGAGAAGAGCAACATGGGGACACTGGGTTCCCCTCTCCAGTTCCGCAGCTCTGAGTCCCTGACCTCCTCTCGGCCGTACAGGAACCTGAATGCGCCCGTGCAGGTGGGGTACCCCCTGGGGTACTGGGACGCCCCCCAGCCTCTGGCCTTTGAGGGTAAAGGTCGTGTGGCCCTGATGGGGAGTAGTGGCAACCTCCGCATGCCCCCCATGATTGACAGGACACCTCGTCGTCGGCCCAATGAGCCAGAGCCCATACGGCAACAACAACTACCAACACAACCACGGCGACGGAAACACCGCGGCAACGGTAATGATGGAAACGGCAACCACCGCAACAGCGGTCGCCACCACCGGCGCTCTCGACGCTCACGCTCTGACAACGCCCTCCACCTGGCGGCCGACCGGGCAAATCACATGATGGAACCACCACACCGTCGCATTCAGGAGGACTACGACCGTTTCCCCGCAGGCCGCACTGCCCGGGACCTGTTTGGGGTTGGGGGCATGGGTGGTTACAGACAACAGCCTTATAGACCCTGCCCTCGCACCACCTCAGATCTCACCCTGCACAATGCAGCGGGGGGCGGGGGGATTCAGCCGCTGGGCCTGGGGGGGCCATACTGTGGTGGAGATGGGTACGGGGAGGGGGCAGACCCCTGGTGCTCCAGCTGCTCCTCGTCCTCTGAGTCTGAAGAAGATGAGGGGTACTTCCTGGGTGAGCCCATCCCCAGACCTATCCAGCTACGCTACCTCAACAATGAGGAGCTGCGCCACAGATACAGCCCTACAGGAGTGGGAGGAATGGGGGGCCACCATGGACCCATACATGGACCCCTACATGGAGGAAACCACGGGCAGCTGCACGGACAGCTACAAATGCGCCAGAGGAGGAAGAGCAAGAACTGCACCATCTCATAGAGAGTGGAAGGGGAAAAAGACAGAGAAAGGGAGTGGGAGGGAGACAGAGAAAAATTAAGTGAGAGAGCGAGTATGTGAAAGAGTGTATGTGTATGTGTCAGAGAGAGAGAGAGAGAGAGACATATATATTTGATGTGTGTAAGTTATACAACTGGCTCTGTGCGTGGGGGGTGTTGTTTGTGTACACCTACACAGTATGATCTAATCAGAACAGGAAGCCTGCAATGGACCGGTTTCTTACACAACTGCAATGTTTACAATGGTGACTAACGATTGGCACGAGCATCACATTTGTATTGTTAACTGTTTATTATATACAACAAGAAAGGTTACGGCAAATTATAAACTGTGTGTGTGCGTGCGCATGTGAGAGAGATACATCTACAGATACATCCAAGAAATACTGGACTTATTCATAAAATGTACTGCCATAGTAAAACTACTAGCTGTTTTTTCAAACCAGTTAAAACATTTATAGAAATTGGATTCATGCATGCATAATATTCAGTATGTCAACAAGGCATAAAATAATACTGCAAATAGTTGCAATTCATGATGGAATTTAGCAACTATTTAGCATTGTTTTCCATCTTGAAACAGACAGGGGATAAATTCACCATGTCTGTAAAGTTGAATGAATGCTCCCAAATGACTCAGTTAAAAGAAGTAATGGTACACAGCAACAAGAGCTCTACGGGCCGAAGTGCTCACGTATTTTATGTACCTACTGGACCTTGGAAAACCACCTGAGTGGACCTCTCATACCAGTGATCCACCAATGACTTATAATCAGTCCATCAATTACTAAGGAGAACCAAAAACTGCCTGGCACACACGGCAGCCCTCCAAACCAAGTCAACTGGCTGCGTGATTGTGGGAAATGTGTGCTAGATTCTGTACAGTGTTGTCTTTTACCTCAGTGGAAACCAAGAGCTGCTGAAATTTACAGTATCGTTGGCTAGCCGGCCATGTTATCACCCTGTATAAGTAGCCTGTTGAACATAACCCTGTGCTGTGTGTTTTACATAGCCTCCTGACCTCCCTCCATCCATGCTTACCAAGGACAGCTCTAGCCTCTGCTCCTTGACCATTCAGGCACAGCAGCGTCTCATATGGTCCCATTTTCTCCTGCAAGATGCTTTGTTTTTCAGAGTTAGAATACCACTACTAGATTAATAATAATGAAATATAATAATAATAACAATAATAACAATAATAATACCTGTTAAATGTATATAACAGTAAAATAAATGTTATTTAAGTTATGGATGTAGTAATGTAAATGTTCTGTACATAATGGCCCTACATATTTATATATATTTTGTAACTACAGAATCATTATTTGTATAACATGATGTAGGGATAGAAAAGTCTTGCATGTTTATTTGTTGATGTTGTGTCATATTGGAATTAAAGTGGATTTTAATGAACAGTGAAAATGTCACGTCTTCTTTTGGTAACACTGTAATAAAAACCCTGTTTAATAGGTCATTATAATTGCTTATAAATTTTTATAATAATATAAATGCTGTGAAGCAGCTTTCTCCAGATGTATGTGGTTGGTTCTAGCTGTGGTCCTCTGTAGCTCAGTTGGTAGAGCATGGCACATGGTGCATGACTAAGTCGCTTTGGATAGAAGCGTCTGCTAAAGGGCATATATTATTACGTATATTATGGAATCCCATGTTGGTTTGGTTGACTGACAGTCCCTGTCCCTCCTGACGTCGCTCCAACCTTTGGTGTAGAAATTCCATCTGTTCATTACCAGTCTGCAGCTAATAAGCCCATAATAAGTCTATACCTGGTTCTAACTTGCATCCTTTGTCCTGATCTTGTCCACGTTCTGATTGTGCCCACATTTTCAAACAGGTATAGACGATTAAAATCTGCAATGTGATCATTATCATCCTGCCTTTTAAAAGCATTGACAGGTAGCACCATTGATTTATGACATCAATATGTGTCTTGAAATAAAATATTATTTTGAAAGAATAGCTGTCAAATAATTTGGTCACAATGTGGACACAGTGGACCGATATGAGAAACATTTTAATACCATGGATAGACATATTTCTGAAAATATGGGCACAATCAGAATGTGGGGAAGATCAGGACAAAGGACGCATGTTATCGACAAGTATAAAATAGGCTTTGACTGACTAACTGGTTGGCTACTTAGTGATCAAACATCCATCAACATCAGGGTTCCCAAACTGGTGGCCGCTGGCTGAATTTAATTTATTTGGTCCACCAAGTGAAAACATGTTTTTAGAGATTTTAGCAAATTTATTTAAAATAAAATAAAGAAATATCTCATAAATATTCACAACCGAGTCAATAATTTGTAAAAGCACCTTTAGTGGTAATTAAAGGTGTGAGTCTTATTGTATCTCTAAGAGCTTTGCACACCTGGATTGTACAATATGTGCCCATTATTATAAAAAATAAATAATTCAAGCCCTGCCAAGTTGATTGTTGATCATTGCTAGACAGCCATTTTCAAGTCTTGCTATAGATTTTCAAACCTATTTCTGTCAAAAGTGTCAGTAGGCCACTCAGGAACATTCAATGTTGTCTGGGGAAGCAACTCCAGTGTAGATTTGGCCTTGTGTTTTAGGTTATTGTTGAAAAGTGAATTCGTCTCCCCATGTCTATTGGAAAGCACACTGAACCAGGTTAAGCTCTAGGATTTTGCCTGTGCTTATAGCTGTATTCTGTTTATTTTTATCCTAAGAAACTCCCTATTCTTTGCCAATAATAAGCATACCCATAACATGATGCAGCCACCAACATGCTTTAAATATGAAGAGTGCTACTCAGTGATGTGTTGGATTTGCACTAAACACGACACTTCGTATTGAGGACAAAAATAACATTTATTTGCCTCAGTTTTTTGCCTTGTTTCAAACAAGATGCATGTTTTGGAATATTTGTATTCTGTACAGGCTTCCTTCTTTTCAGTCTGTCATTTAGATTAGAGATGTAACGACAATGTTGTTGATCCATCCTCAGTTTTATCATATCACAACCAAGCTGTAACTGTTTTAAAATCACAATTGGTTTCCTTCCTCTCCGGCAACTGTTAGCAACTGTTAGGAAGGACGCCAGTATCTTTGTAGTGACTGGGTGTACTGATACACCATCTAAAGTCTAATAAATTCACCATGCTCAAAGGGATATTCAGGGACTGCTTTTATTATTATTATTATTTATTTTTTCCTCATCTACCAATCGGTGCCCTTCTTTGCAACCTCCGTGGTCTTTGCGGTTCAATCTGTGCTTGAAATTCATTACTTAGTTGGTAGACCTTACAGATACAGTGGCTTGTATTCACCCCCTTGGCATTTTTCCTATTTTGTTACCTTACAACCTGAAATTAAAATAGATATTTTTTTTTGGGGGGTTGTATCATTTGATTTACACAACATGCCTACAACTTTGAAGATGCAAAATATTTTTTATAGTGAAAAAAAAAAGAAATTATTTAAAAAATGAAAACTTGAGCGTGCATAACTGTTCACCCCACATTTTGCAGCAATTACAGCTGCAAGTCTCTTGGGGAATGTCTCTATAAGCTTGGCACATCTAGCCACTGGGATTTTTGCTCATTCCTCAAGGCAAAACTGCTCCAGCTCCTTCAAGTTGGATGGGTTCTGCTGGTGTACAGCAACCTTTAAGTCATACCACAGATTATGAATTGGATTGAGGTCTGGGCTTTGACTAGGCCATTCCAAGACATTTAAATGTTTTGCCTTAAACCACTCGAGTGTTTCTTTAGCAGTATGCTTAGGGTCATTGTCCTGCTGGAAGGTGAATCTCCATCCCATTCTCAAATCTCTGGAAGAATTTAAACAAGTTGATCCCTGATCTACATTTTCAACTCTATCAGCCTGAGCTGACTTCTGCACACATTGACCATCTTTACTGGGTAGTAAAAGGGAATATTTGTAGACCAGGGTGATTTGATGTTTAAACAGTGCCTTCAGAAAGTATTCAGACCCCTTGACTTTTTCCACATTTTGTTGCATTACAGCCTTATTCTAAAATTGATTAAATATTGTTTATTGAGCAGCAATCTACACACAATAGCCCATAACGAAGAAAATCATTTTTCTAGTTTTTATTTTAGCAAATGTATGTAAAACCAAAAAACAGAAATTCTTTATTTACACAAGTATTCAGACCCTTTGCTGTGAGACTCAAAATTGAGGTCAGGTGCATCCTGTGTCCATGAATCATCCTTGAGATGTTTCTACATCTTGATCCACCTGTGGTAAAATGCAATTGATTGGACATGATTTGGAAAAGGCACACATCTGTATATATAAGGTCCCGACAGTTGGCAGTGCATGTCAGAACAAAAACCAAGCCATGAGGTTGAAGGAATTGTCCGTAGAGCTCCGAGAAAGGATTGTGTCGAGGGACAGATATGGGGAAGGGTGCCAAAACATTTTTGAAGCATTGAAGGTTCCCAAGAACACAGTGGCTTCCATCAATCTTAAGTGGAAGAAGTTTGAACCACGAAGAATCTTCCTAGAGCTGACCGCCCGGCCAAACTGAACAATTAGTGGAGAAGGGCCTTGGTCAGAGAGGTGACCAAGAACCCAGTGGTCACTTTGACAGAGCTCAGAATTTCTTTGTGGAGATGGGAGAACCTTCCAGAAGGACAACCATATCTGCAGCACTCCACCAATCAGGCCTTTATGGTAGGGTGGCCAGACGGAAGCCACTCCTCAGTAAAAGGCACATGACAGCCCACTTTCCCAAAAGGCACCTAAAGACTCTCTGACCATCACAAACAAGATTCTCTGGTCTGATGAAACCCAGATTGAACTATTTGGCTTGAATACCAAGCGTCACGTTTGGAGGAAACCTGATACCATCCTTACGGTCAAGCATGTTGGTGGTAGTATCATGCTATTGGGATGTTTTTCACCGGCAGGGACTGGGAGACTAGTCGGGATTGAGGGAAAGATTAACAGAGCAAAGTACAGAGAGATCCTTGATGAAAACCTGATCCAGAGCGTTCAGGACCTCAGACTGAGGCAAAGGTTAATATAACAACAAGACAACGACCCTAAGCGCACAGCCAATAAAACACAGGAGTGGCTTTGGGACAAGTCTCTGAATGTCCTTGAGTGACCCAGCCAGAGCCCGGACTTAAACCCGATCAAACATCTCCGGAGAGACCTGAAAATAGCTGTGCAGCAACGCTCCCAATCCAACCTGACAGAGCTTGAGAGTATCTGCAGAGAAGAATGGGAGAAACTCCCCCAATACAGGTGTGCCTAGCTTGTAGAGTCATACCCAAGAAAACTCAAGGCTGTAATCGCTGCCAAAGTTGCTTCAACAAAGTACTGCGTAAAGGGTCTGAATACTTGTAAATGTCATATTTCAGTTTTTGTTTTTAAATAAATTAGCAAATATTTCTAAAAAAATACTTTTGTTTTGTCATTATGGGGTATTGTGTGTAGATTGAGGAAAATAAACTATTTAATACATTTTAGAATAAGCCTGTAACGTAACAAAATGTGGAAAAACTCAAGGGTTCTGAATACTTTCCAAATGCCCTGTACACTGAACAGAAATATAAACGCAACATGAAACAATTTCAAAGATTTTACTGTTACAGCTCATGTAAGGAAATCGGTAAATTCATCAGGCCCTAATCTATGGATTTCAGACTGGGAACCCAGATATGCATCTGTTGGTCACAGATGCCTTTCAAAAAAGTAGGGACGTGGATCAGAAAACCAGTCGGTATCTGGTGTGACCACCATTTGCCTCATGCAACGCGATACATATCGGGGTGAACAGGCGGAGGGCTCGGGTGGTTGTTGTCCTTGATGATCTTTTTGGCCTTCCTGTGACATCGGGTGCTGTAGGTGTCCTGGAGGGTAGTTTGCCCCCGGTGATGCATTGTGCAGACCGCACCACCCTCTGGAGAGCCCTGCGGTTGGGGGCGGTGCAGTTGCCGTACCAGATGGTGATACAGCCCGAAAGGATGATCTCAATTGTGCATCTGTAAAAGTTTGTGAGGGTTTTAGGTGACAAGCCAAATTTCTTCAGCCTCCTTAGACCCACTTCACCGTCCAGTACGGCAAATGCACTGCCCGCAAGCTTAGGGCTCTCCAGAGGGTGGTGCGGTCTGCCCAATGCATAACCGAGTCACACTGCTTGCCCTCCAGGACATCTACAGCACCCGATGTCACAGGAAGGCCAAAAAGATCATCAAGGACAATCAATCACCCCAGCCACGGCCTGTTCACCCCGATATGTATCGCGTTGTAAATATAAATAAAAACCCTTGAATGAGTCGGTGTGTCCTAACTTTTGACCGGTACTGCATATATGCGCACATATTTTTATACTCCGGACTCCGACATTGTTCGTCCTAATATTTCTATATATCTTAATTCCATTTTTTTCTTTCAGATTTATGTATTGTTCTGAATTGTTAGATATCACTGCACTGCTGGAGCTAGGAACACACACAAAATAACATCTGCAAAATATGTGTATGCGACCAATATTTGATTTGATCAGGGTGATTTGTAGATCAGGGTAATATGTGCATTAGTATGATTTGTAGATCAGGGTGTTTTGTAGGTCAGTGGGATTTGTGTATACGGGTGATCTGTAGATCAGAGAGTGTAGGGAGCAGCAGCATGAGACATTACAAGACTGAATCAAACACAGAGACACCTAATTTTCAAGAACAGATTTTTATGCTCCGAGAATATCCAAAGGTTGTGTAAATAGAAACTGTATTGAAAGAAATCCCCCTTGTATATCAACATAGTATATAAAAAATATTATAGCTCATGTATTAATCATGTCATAAATACATTTTCAATAAAAAGACATTTCAATATAATACAGGGCTTGGAATTCATGAACTACACTTTGGTAGGAAGCACAAGTGCAATAGCTATATCTTACATCATCACGAGCAATATTGAAAGTTGACAAACATAAATTATTGAGTTTCAGCAGCAGACACAGAGCTTCCAGAAGGCTGAGCACCAGGAGTGACTTTGGCCTGACTGATCAAGGACAGACCAGCTCACAAGTTTACATACCCAATCAGTATGAAAACACCACAATCGGTGTTTTGGTAGAGAAGCTAGCCACTTACACAGGTTAAGACAAAGATGCATGTGTGCGTATCACTGTGGATGGTTCCCTGGTGTCATACTCCTCAATGAACTCTTGCATGGCCTCTACACAGCGCAGGCCAATCTCCCTGAGGTTCTCCTGTAGAGACAACTGGATGGACCGCTCCAGGGAGGGGTCTTTGGCTATCAGCATCTTCACCACCACACCAAACGTGTCACAGTCCTGACGGTACACCTGTATAGCACACAGACAGTCAGCTTTTTCACCATCACATTTAAACTGTGCATCACAGTCCTAAAACACAAACCTGTACACGCATCTTCTAAACCACATTAAGCTGTGTCACAATCCTAATTGTACACCAGCACGACAAACAAACATATTTTCATTGCACATGAGAGTTCTCTTTGCATTGTGGCTCCTGTTCCAGTAAGGAGCATAGCACAGATTGGTCTAAAGACACCTCAGCTCACTCTAATACCAGAGGAATGCTGCAGACATGAGCCTTCAGACACAGGAGGAGCAAGGCAAACAAAATATGGAGAGAGAGCGAAAGAGAGAGAGAGAGAGAGAGAGAGAGAGAAGCTGGGCTGAAGAGAAAGGAAAAATCACAAGAGATAGAGGATGGAGAGAGAGCGGGTGTGAAGAGAGGATGAAAGAAGATGGAAAGCAAGAGAGCATGAAAGAGAGGATGGAAAGACAGGGATTGAGAGAGTTCTGGGAGAGATGCTTGGGGCGAGAGGTCTCGTCATGTGTATGCCATTACCACTGAGTGGATTAGCAGTCCAGGGCAGCAGCACACACACACACAGACAGCTGTTCACACGACAGTACACACCATGAAAGGGCACTGTGTGGATCTTTGAAGGATGGGTGTATCAGCTACCTGTTTTGAGACTACTCTCTCACGGAGCCTACCATCTCCAGTAACCATGGAGATGTGAAGAGCGAGAGATACCTTCTCATCAGTCGAGTGGATGGAGACAACACAACACACCTCCCACTGGCAACGCTTCATGTGATGTTCTGTCACATTGACTGTGACGTATCTATTAAAGCACGTGTATTAAAAGCTATTCAAAGAAAACAGCACCGTGCGCATGTGATGACTCATTATGATTTATGATTAAAAAACCTGGACAAACAACCTGACAATAACAGAAGTTCCATCTGCGAGTGATTGCAGGTAAACTACCCAGGGATGTACAAGCAGATTATAACCTCACCATGTATTGGCTCTAATCATGAATGATAACCTATTCAACTGATTCAGCTGCTACAATGAAGAAAAAAATTATAATAAATTAGACGTGTCTCTGGCGCAATGTTACTCAATTAGTTTTGGCACTGCAGTTATCAAATCTCCCTTTCCACAACCCCCCGCTCTCTTTCTTTCTCTCTCTCTCTCTCCTTTCCCCCCCTCTCTATTTCCCCTCACTCTCATAATCCTACCTCCTCGTCTCTGTTCTTTCTTTCTTTCTCTCTCTCTCTCAAATTCAAATAGCTTTATTGGCATGAAATACAATTTGTAGCTATTGCCAAAGCGGTATAGTGGTACAGCATTTCAGTAAATACAGTACAATGCAATGAAGATAGTGAAATACAGTTAATTTCAGTAGTAATAATAGTACATATATAATCATGTACAACACTACTGCTGTTGTATTGCGTAATCTTCAGTCATAAATGTAATTAAATAACAATATGATTATAAAAATAAACAACGACTAATAAATAAACAAACATGAATGATGGTTACACTATGTATTACTTGTAAGTTAATGTAAATACTTCAGGGAATTAATTGTTGTGGGATGTCCCTCAGGCCATGGCAATCATATAGGGCAGTAATATTTGTGGTTTCACCCTCACCCAGAATAATTCACAGCTTTATGTCATTAGTAAATGCAGAGAATTTTCTTGATTTTTTTTTTCTTATTTTGGAGTATTTCTTACAGAAGAAGAAAACGTTTCTCTGTCTCTACCTCCCCTGTTGTGCAGTGACCACATAGACACCCCACTTTGGGTAGCCATGTTTTTTTGTGTCCCCTTCTCTGTAGCCAATTGGTGGTATTTGGTCAGGATCTGTCTCTGTTTTGTATTTCTGACAGAATAGAGACATTCTGCCAATTTCTATTCTCTTTTGAGGGCCAAATAGTGATTTTGTTTTTTCTGTTTGTTACAATTTCCAATTTGTCAAAATAGTTTTAATTTCTGTAACAATTTGATAGATTTCCTGTGTGTTTGGATAATAGGGTTGTTTGGTGTTTTTTAATAGCTGACACAGGGGTCTCTGTTCAGGGTTCCACTCTTGGATTTTCAGTGCTTTGAATTATAAGGATGTTTTGGGGCTTAATTTCAAACGGTGCAAAAATGTGTCATTTTCTTTATATTTACAATTAAAAAAGGTAATCTGAGTTCCACTCTGCATGCATTATTTGTTATTTTTGATAATTCTGCAGAATTCTGTATTAAGATTTTTCTCCCAATGCGTTTAATCGTAATTACAGGTTAGACCCCAAACCTCACATCCATATAGTGCAATTGGTAAAATTACCCTATTCAATATCTTGCACAAAAATTACATATACAGTTAAAGTCAGAAGTTTACATACACCTTAGCCAAATACATTTAAACTTAGTTTTTCACAATTCCCACCATTTAATCCTAGTAAAAATTCTGTCTTAGGATCACTACATTATTTTAAGAATGTAAAATGTCAGAATAATAGTAGAGAGAACTGTTTATTTCAGCTTTTATTTCTTTCATCACATTCCCAGTGGGTCAGAAGTTTACATACACTCAATTAGTATTTGGTAGCATTGCCTTTAAATTGGTTAACTTGAGTCAAACATTTCGGGTAGCCTTCCACAAGCATCCCACAATAAGTTGAGTGAATTTTGGCCCATTCTTCCTGACAGAGCTGGTGTAACTGAGTCTGGTTTGTAGGCCTCCTTGCTCGCACACTCTTTTTCAGTTCTGCCCACAACTGTTCTATGGGATTGAGGTCAGGGCAATGTGATGTCCACTCCAATACCTTGACTTTGTTGTCCTTAAGCCATTTTACCATAACTTTGGAAGTATGCTTGGGGTCAATTTCCATTTGGAAGAGCCATTTGAGACCAAGCTTTAACTTCCTGACTGATGTCTTGAGATGTTACTTCAATATATCCACATAAATTTCCTATCTCATGATGCCATCTATTTCGTGAAGTGCACCAGTCCCTCCTGCAGCGAAGCACCCCCACAACATGATGCTGCCACCCTCGTGCTTCACGGTTGAGATGGTGTTCTTCGGCTTGCAAGCATCCCCCTTTTTCCTCACAACATAATGATGGTCATTACGGCCAAACAGTCCTATTTTTATATTTTTTTTTTATCAGACCAGAAGACATTTCTCCAAAAAGTACAATCTTTGTCGCCATGTGCAGTTGAAAAAGGCCTTTCAGGTTATGTCGATATAGGACTCGTTTTACTGTGGATATAGATACTTTTGTACCCGTTTCCTCCAGCATCTTCACAAGGTCCTTTTCTGTTGTTCTAGGATTGATTTGCACTTTCCGCACCAAAGTACGTTCATCTCTAAGAGACAGAACACGTCTCCTTCCTGAGCAGTATGACGGCTGCGTGGTCCCATGGTGTTTATACTCACGCACTATTGTTTGTACAGATGAACGTGGTACCTTCAGGCATTTGAAAATTGCTCCCAAGGATGAACCAGACTTGTGGAGGACTTCGCTGATTTCTTTAGATTTTCCCATGATGTCAAGCAAAGAGGCACTGAGTTTGAAGGTAGGCCTTGAAATACATCCACAGGTACACCTCAAATTGACTCAAATTATGTCAATTAGCCTATCAAAATCTTCTTCAGCCATGACATAATTTTCTGGAATTTTCCAAGCTGTTTAAAGGCACAGTCAACTTAGTGTATGTAAACTTCTGACCCACTGGAATTGTGAAACAGTGAATTAAGTGAAATAATCTGTCTGTAAACAATGTTGGAAAAATTACTCGTGTCCTGCACAAAGTAGATGTTCTAACCGACTTGCCAAAACTATAGTTTGTTAACAAGAAATTTGTGGAGTGGTTGAAAAACAAGTTTTAATGACTCCAACCTAAGTGTATGTAAACCTCCGACTTCAACTGTATATATTAATATCAAATCTTGGGGTTGTCTTGTTTCCAGACATTTTAAGATGTTTGTTTGTCAAGTATTTGGATGTTCTGTGAAAAAAGAAGCTCCACATTGATATCTTTGTATTTTTTTTGCATATAGTCTGCTCTCAGGGTGCTCTTTTAAAACCTTTGCTTTATATTTTTTCCTCCCTGCTTCACTGGCAATACCTTCTGCATATTTGATGCAAGGTTGCTGAGCTGGGTAAATGTGACTGACCGACTCAATTAGGTCTTATGGGGCAACATTTGAAATTGTGTTTTTCACATTGGATAATAACATGGTACATCATACACTGCAGTTGAGTAACAAATGTGAAGTAATTCTGCTTTGAAAGTTGACAAACTTGTAACCCCACTTTTGAGAAAATGGCCCTTGAATGTTTTGGGACACCTACTGGAGAGCTCTTCTTTATCTACACCCATTCAGCATCGTTCACACCCTCTTTAAGCCCCAGCCCCACCCATCCCTTTAAGGATTCACGTGGGGCCATGTGCTAAATGATGAGTACGGTAGTGTACAACCAAAGATTTCAAGACTAAAGGCTGGTTTATATTACTTGTATCGACATGTCTGAATACAGTTGTCGCAGCAACATCATGAGCATTCTTTGTCGTCCGACATCAAAATTGTCATTGTGAAAAAGTATAAACACAAAAATGATAGGCTGCATGACATCAGTTACTACCCTGCATGAATCTACAGGTAGCTAAAGCTAATAGCTAGGTTCAATGTTAGCTACCTAGCTAACACTATGCTATAACTAGCAATGCAAATGGCTCTGAGACACGAATAACATTACTACAAAGATCAGACACGTAACATTAGCTAGCGAGCCAATTAGAAACGTATAATATCTGAAAATGTAGCTAGCTAGACTCTCTTACATGAATGTTTGCTTCTGTCACTGATGCCATGGTTGCCCTTAGTTTGAAGATGTAATCCAGACAGGTGTTTTATACAACAGCCTTCTGTGTTCTCTCTTTAGTCAGACAGGACAGCCTAAGTAAAGCCGAAACAAAAGATCTACATACTCTGCTTCTCCCGGAGATTCCACTGATTTCATAACTCGGTCCTCCAGAAAGTGGAGAGCCGTAGCAACATTTGCGTGGTTCTCTATGATATCTTTCAAAAAAGCCACTTTAGAAAGGATCACCTACACATACTAAGCTCATGTTATAGACAAAAGCGTGCTACATGGCAAGTGCAATCCGAACTCATCTCTAGGCATATCCAGCCCATCCATTATCCCAGCTAGTGAGAAGGTTCCTGTTTTTATCCATAGCTAAACCAATTAGGCTCGTAATTTACCCATTTTATTTGTATTTACAGATGGCATACACTTTTGTATTTAAGGCACATGAAAGTTCACATTCCAGAAGGCATTTGTGCCAAAAGATGCATTCAAATGCCTCGCCTGTGGAGTAGTGACACACGACATACATCTAGTTTCCTGAAACGAGTCACAAATGTATCCATCTTAGTTAATTACAGCTGGATACAGTAGATGTTTTCACTTTGCTAGTTGTAGCTAGGCATTTCTCAATGTAAACAAAGCCCACCTTTCTTGTTTTATGTCTGAATTGTTTTCTCGTGCTTGTGTAAGTTTAGGTACTTGTTTTGCTGTCTTTTGTCCTGTCCTTTGCTGTTTTTTATTGTCATTTTTGTTAGCTAACAGTAGCTAGTAGCTAGAAACTCTCTTAGCGTGTTAGTATCCAGTTGAGTAATCAGGATGAAAGTTGTTTTCTGATGTACTTTATTGTATTCTTCTGATGTTATATTCTTAGTCCTTCATCTTTCACTCATTTGTTTTTCTCAAATGTACTCTTCCTCCAAATCATTTGAAATATGATATACAATACTAGATATTAAGAGGAGCTCACTGTACTATACCTGTTCTATTTCTTTCCTCTTCTGTTGGATGGCTCTATTTCGTGCTGCGGCCCTGCTCACGGTGGAGGGGAGCTCTCTATCCCTCTCTCTTTCTCCCTCTCTGCTGTGGGATCTCTCCTTCTTTTGAGCCACCTACAGACACAGGGGAGAGAGAGTTACAAGCAGTTATAAGCAAAGCACTACTTCTGAACAGTAAAATTGTTTCAAATAAAAAAAATCTGCAATTGAGGTAATATTTACATGTAGGTAGAGATAAAGTGACTATGCATAGATAATATTTACAGTTTAAAAGAGGGGGGGGGGGTAATGCAAATAGTCTGGGTAGCCATTTTATTAGCAGTTCGGGAGTCTTATGGCTTGGGGGTAGAAGCTGTTGAGAAGCCTTTTGGACCTAGACTTGGGAGCTCTGGTGACACTTGCCATATGGTAGCAGAGAGAAAAGTCTATGACTAGGGTGGCGGGAGTCTTTGACAATTTTTAGGGCCTTCCTCTGACACCACCTGGTATAGAAGTCCTGGATGGCAGGAAGGTTGGTCCCAGTGATGTACTGGGTCGTACGCACTATCATCTGTAGCGCCATGCGGTCAGAGGCCGAGCAGTTGCCATACCAAGCAGTCATGCAACCAGTCAGGATGCTCTCGATGGTGCAGCTGTAGAACTTTGAGGATCTGAGGACCCATACCAAAAAAACAGCCATGTCTCTGACCTCCTCCCTATAGGCTTTCTTATTGTTGTCGGTGATCAGGCCTACCACTGTTGTCTCATCAGCAAACTTAATGATGGTGTTGGAGTTGTGCCTGGCCATATAGTCATGAGTGAACAGGAGCCCACCTGATTGTTGTTGAGTTCATTATGAGCCTCTCTCTCCCCCTCTACTGTATCTTCTCAAGGTTAGCAGGCAGCAAGCCTCCGTTTGAATCATCAGCATGGTAAAACGGAAGGAGACAACCTTGTGCTTCGCTCTGCTCCTTTCTCTAAGTCAGACCATCCAACTTTCAATTCCATTCTTTATGCTGCACCTGTGCTCTCTCTGTCCTTCCAATTCCCATCATAGCCAAGAGCGCAGAGGACACACACACACACATATAAATAATCTTACCGAGCAGACTAGCCAAGATTACTCAAATGTTTGAGGTTTTCTTTTTTTATATATTTGATTTGAAGGACCTTGAAAGACGCTGTGTGTGTGTGTGTGTGTGTGTGTGTGTGTGTGTAATAAACATTTTGACAGCGAGCATCATGGGCAAAGAGATGCACTCAGACTTAAATTCAATATAAGTACATTTGTTGCAGTGCATACCTCCCAGTGTGGTACATGTGACTTCTGAGAAATTGAAGCAGCAGTCAAGCAAGGGGGGTCATGGATTATATGTAATCAGTTACATAAGGGACTACTCAGTTTGATTCTGTTTATTTTTCAACTTGAAGAAATGAGCCCAATCAGTCCTCCATGACAAAATAAATTAAGCTAATTAGTCCTTAGTTTTTGGGATATGTGGTCTGGGTATGTGATATGTGGTCTGTGGAATGTTGTTCCACTCCTCTTCAATGGCTGTAAGAAGTGACTGGATATTGGAACACGCTGTTGTACACGTCGATCTAGACCATCCCAAACATGCTCAATGGATGGCATGTCTGTGAGAATGCAGGCCATGGAAGAACAAGGACATATTCAGCTTCCAGGAATTGTGTATAGATCTTTGTGTCATGGGGCCGTGCATTATCATGCTGAAACGTGAGGTGACGGCGGCGGGTAAATGGTACAGCAATGGGCCTCAGGATCTCATCATGGTATCTCTGTGCATTCAAATTGCCATCAATAAAATGCAATTGTGTTTGTTGTCTGTAGCTTATGTCTGAGCATACCATAACCCAACCACCACAATAGGGCACTCTGTTCACAACATTGACATCAGCAAACCGCTCACCTGCACGATGCCATACACATGGTCTGCGGTTTTGAGGCTGGTTGGAGGTACTGCCAAATTCTCTAAAACAATGTTGGAGGCAGTGTATGGTAGAGAAATGAACATTCAATTCTCTGGCAAGAGCTCTGGTGGACATTCCTGCAGTCAGCATGCCAATTGCATGGCATTGTGTTGTGTAACAAAGCTGCACATTTTAGAGTGGTCTTTTATTGTCCCCAGCACAAGGTGCACCTGTGTAATGATCATGCTGTTCAATCAGCTTCTTGATCTGCCACACCTGTCAGGTGGATGGATTATCTTGGCAGAGAAGAAATGGGGATGTAAACACATCTCCGCACATAAGCTTTATGTGCACATGAAAGATCCCAGAAATGTTCTATTTCAGCGCATGAAACATGGGACCAACACTTTACATTTTGCATTTATATTTTTGATCAGTATACATTTCCAAGTCCTATTCTTGAGGATCAAGGAGTATTTAATGAATTGGAATGACTGGAAATGTACAGTTTTTTAAAAATGTGAAGATATAGCCTAATCGTATTATTATCTGTAGTAAAAAGCAATGGGTTAGGGGAAACCTTCATAACCAACTCATAAAGTAAAATGCAACATCCATTTATGGCGAACTATGTAAACTATAAGATTGAATTAACCTGCTATTGATGTTGTTCAAATGGTAATTTTGTCTTCAAAATTGTAACGCCCAGGTTAGTGGCTGGCACAGCCACAAAGTCATTCAAATCTGTTTTTAAACATAACCTTAACTACACTGCTAACACTAATGCCTAACCATAACCTCAAAATTGACTATATTGTAAAAACTTATGAAAACAAAAAGTTAAGGTTAGGCATTAGGGTTAGCACTGTGCTTAAGGTTAGGTTTAAAATCAGATGTTATGACTTTGTGGCTGTGACAGCCACGAACCCGCACCTCTTAAGGGGAAAGTAATCAGATAACATTACTGAGTTTTGGTAATCCAAAAGTTACATTGTTGATTACAATTTGACAGGTAACTGTAACGGATTACATTTAGAAAGGAACCTACTCAAACCCTGCTGGATAAACTTTAAAAAAAAGTTTTATGAAGGAGGCCTACCTACACGTAGTTTTGAAAGAGAGAGGGGATGATTTACAAGTTCAGTCACCGCAATACACTAGCGGAGCATGACAACAAATACAGGATGTGTGCCCTCCCTACTTTAAACAGCACAGACTCCCCAGATCCCAAACGAGGCTGAGGAGTGGTGGAATGTGGACTTACTGTGAACGACACAGGCTGCTTCTCCTCTCTGCTGGCACCTGCAGAAGACCTGAGAGCACCTGCAACATCACAGACAAATCACATCTTCAAACAACAATACAACACAAGCCCCCACTCAACATAACAGACAACTACAACTCAGAACAGATGGGAGATAACTTAGAGCTAAACTACAGCAGCTGACATCTGTGATGAACTCTAATATCCTTGATTGGCCCAGTTGATATCTCTCAATTAACTCTAATATCTGTGATTGATGCTGGGACTACTCAATCTACCCAGTGTCCTCAGGGCCAAACTAACATCCCATTAGCGCCTCTAGCTGAAGGTATAATTCAGGACTAAGCATCCCCATCTCCATCTCTCTGGCTGCAATCTGCCATCAGCGGGAGAGTTATTGTTTATAGGCAGCACGCAGGGGCTAAAATTAATGTTTCGTTAAGCATTCTTTCAGCATTGGGTGTGATTTGCGAAGTCTGCCTCGCAACGTTTGACTGCAGTGTGGGTATGTGAGGCGATAGCTTTGTTATGGTTCATTACCTGTATACAGAGCTGGCTGTCTGCCTGGTACCTCACTCCCTCTTTCTCCTTGTTTTCTTTAGCTATATCTCTCTCCTTTTCCATCTCTAACACACACACTATAGAAATGAGTCACCATCATAGCAGATCTCTCAGGCACATAGAGCAACCTGTTCCTCACACACTCACCCACACCCACACACCTCCACAGTACTGCAGTCTGCGCAGACATAGCAGCTGATTAAAATAGGAGAAAAAGCTAGCACCACCACTACCACGGTTGAGAATAGCGATACAGCTAATTTAAACAAAAGCAAGGAGATGAAAGATGAAATGATGGTTTCTATTGCAGATATGACCTGGGTCGTCTTCAGGCAATGCAAAGTTATTCAAGAAAACACTTTCAAACATGATAGAGAATGAGGCTTAAGCATAAGAACTAATTGATGACTTAGGCACACCGATTGCGGTCTTACTAAACCACTTTTATTCTTCATGATACTAATGCTAACGTGATGAGGCGAACTTTGATGATCAGAAATATTTACAGTACAGTACTTAAAGGGATACTTCGGGGTTTTGGCAATGAGGAAGTTAGATGTAGTTTCACGAGTCAATTCTAACTCATATTAGAGCAATGACTGGAAGTCTATGTGTATCTACTACCATACTAGCAGATAGCGCATTGACAGGAAGTCTAACGCTAGTTGGCATTAGCTCTCAAAACTACCTCTAACTTCCTTCATACTGGACACAGAGAGATAAAAATGGTATCCAGTTTTATCTGGCTCCTGGGAAGTAGATAAAGGGCCTCTTTGCCAAAACCCCAAAGTATTCCTTTAAATATATGCCCAATAGAGTACTGTATTTAATAAATGATATTATAATTTGATGCTCAGCAGCTGTTATCTTATGTATTCTACATAAGAGGTGACATAAATACACTGGTGTTTAATGAAGGTTGGAATGATTGGCACTTTTCAGTAGGATACTATTCTTTGCCATTTCATTGTATACATAATACTGTCATTATAATATCTACCAATGCTGTGTGCAGACAGTATTATACAACATTGTCAGGTTGTTGCTTGGTGACTATCAACCACCAGGAATACTGATGAGCAAAACACATTCCAAATGTAGCTAATATATTCACTGTCTGAGTTGACATGAACACCGTTTGCTCATACTGCACTCTAGTGTTCACACGAGTAAAGTGATATAGGTATTTTAGGAATATATATATATTTTTGCATGTACTAGGGCTGCCCGATAAGGGTAAGATCTGATTTTTTAAAAACCAAATGTTAGATTTTTCGTGTGATATAGATCAAAACACTTGGGTGAACTGTTGGAATCCTAGAAATAGGATGACATATTGAGAAGCTAAGTAGAAAGCAGCATCGTTTTTGTTTTGAACAATCGGTTGACTGCATTTGATCTAAGAGAACAGCACACAAACTTTTAATGATCTAACAGCGAGGAAGAGGAACTGCCCTGCTTGATTGACGGGGGCGGTCTTGGTGCGGGAAACAGCCACAAGAGAACAAAAAAATTGAAAACGGGAAAAAAAAAGGGGGCCATTACACGGCTGAGATGCGTTTCAAAATATTCATTGCGATGTGAATATTTCACATGTCAATATTGACATTTCGATGTGAATCTGATTAATTGTGCAGCCCTAGCCCCTACTATGAACTCTGCCAAGAGATCTGGTTCATGTTGGCATAGACGGTAATACGCTTACCCTGTAGCCACTGGTTAATTAATTTGGTCAAAACTCCCCTTAAACACAACATGAGTGTAAACCTACTGGTGTGTCCTTTAGGTGAGGACTTGGCAGGGGAGTTCCTGTCCATGTTCCTCTGGTCACTGTACTGGCTGTTGGGGCCTGATGGGTCTTGTGGTGGGCCTAGGGGCCCAGGGGGGCCGGACTGGTCTCTCCAGTGAAACCGTGGGCGGGGGGTAAAGGAGTGGTATCTCTGGAACCCAAAACTGAAGCGGGGCTTCCGGAATGAATGATCGTCCCTTATGAATCTGTACAGTAAGGAAAACAGCAGAAAATAAAAAGCGTGAATGAGTGAGTGAGAGTATTGTGAGTCAGTGAATGTGTGGAAATGTTGAAATGACCAAGAACAAACCTTAGGCTACACAAGGTTGCTCTGAAATGTCCTTAAGTCTTACCGTGGTCTGTTGAATCTCCCTCCAAACCTCTGCCTAAACGAACCAGTTATTCTGTGTCTAGGCGGACTTCTCATTCTTCTCAAAGGTCGTTTCTCCTCCTGAAAATGTTAGAGTAAGCTAATTAGTGCTCATGATGAGAAATTGTATCCACTCGCTGTAGTCTGGTATCCAGATCTGTATGCAGCAAAAGCCATAGAATGAATATGGCAGAAGAGTTGGCTAAAGCAAACAACTACAAATCTGGGACTGGGACCATGCTGAACCTGGCATTACACAAAATGACTCACATGTAACTTCAGTTAAATTGATTGAGTCATTATATATCTGATACCGCAGTGACATGTTTGATAGGTCCCTCGCGTGGCCTCTTGTCACGTGACTCTTCATTGCATTCTCTGTGTGGCATGGTGGAGCTCTGGAAAGTGAAAGTTGAATCATACTTCAGACTTTAGTGTTTTAGTGGAGGTGTAACTCATGCATTTGTGTCTGGATTGGGACTGCTAGTACAAAAAGAATGTGCAATGTGTGATTGTGCTATGATGACCAATTATTTAGTAATATGTCTTATAACAATAGTTTTAGCCGAGCCACAACTATGCCTTTTTGTTTCAGTTGTAAACAACACAGTGCATTGGTTGGACACTTCCTTCACAATGAAACAATCAGGAAGTGGATTTGAGTAGGGGATTACATGATCATGGTGCACTTCTTTGAGAAAACACTTCGTTGACAAAATAAGCTAGCTGACAGCTTGACGGATGTTTTTCCTTCAATAAGACAAACCAGAGTAGGAATGATCACACAGGTCAGTCGGTCTTAAGAATAGCGGGTATATTTACCTTGCCCTGCGTTGTCTCGTATGGCCGTGTATCCATTTATTTTATTTAGAAGTTCCAGTGAAATTGTTGTTTTCATTCAGTCGTTACTAGCAACACACGTCTGATTAGGTGTGGGCTTCTTGTGTTGCTCTGTCAGGCTCGTTTCATTATCACCACCTACCTTATGTATTTCGTGACAGCGTCATTTAACTTTCGATTCCTATGCGAACAATGTAGAAAGCCGTCCGTCCGGGGCATTCAACTTCTTGTTGTAAAAGTCTATGTAGGAACACTTTCAAGAGACAGCACACAAAGGCCTATGTACAAATGTGCCTGTCCTATCACCAGGTTCCCTTAAAAACTCATTTGAGAAAAACAATAAACAAATGAATGCCCATAAAGGTCTGTCTCAACCGCGTGGCGTTGTCACCTGTGACTTGCGTTGCCATCAAACCTGCCTGCGACTTGTGAGGTTTCCGGTGTTGTGGCGAAAATCTCCCCCTCCCTTCGCGTGAACGCGCACGCACGCAATACTTCATTGCTGCGACTTACTTGCTTGTTGAGATTTCTGATCACGTTAGACTGCATTTCATTTGGACTGCATTTCATTTGGTTTGGTGCAGGGGAGGCACTAGTAATGTCTGCAGTTTTCGGTTTGGCTATTTGTGTATTAGTCTATAAATAAATATATTTGCCCAAATTCGTCATCTCTCCCATGTCTTATTCGACTAGTAATTATTCTGAAATGTTTATTGCTTGCCTAAATTTTACTCCTTTCTCTATGTTTAATGTAACACACAGATTAATTGTTAATGTTGAAGTTTGTTCTATAGAAAGTATTTGACTTTAGCCACAGAATTAAGGAAATTAGAAGGGGGGTGGGGGATTTCGGCAAGGCCATTTTTTGGCCTGCCGAAATTCCCCCCTTCTAATTTCTTTAATACTTTCTATAGAACAAACTTCACTTCAGGATAGGCAACCGAAATTAATCATTAATGTATGTGTGTACTAGATGAATAGGACATGGGAAAACTGCAGATATTAGTGTCTCCCCCACGATCAAACCGAAAAAAAAACAAAAAAATGAAACGCAGCCTAACGTGATCAGAAATCTCAACTAGCAAGCAAATCGCAGCAGTGAAGATTTGAGTGCGTGCGCGTTCAAGCGAAGGGGGAATTCTGTCGGGGGAGATTTTTGGCACAACGCCTGTAAACGCGGTCATCACTAGTTACAACAGTCACAAAGTCATAAGCCCTGTCTATTTCAAATTATCTTAATGTCTGATTTTAAACCTAACATTAACCACACTGCTATACTTATGCCTAACCCTAAACTTAAATTAAGACCTCCAAAAAATAAATCATACACCTATACTTTGTGGCTGTGGTAACTAGTGGAAACCAGCAAACACTGTCCAATGATGGACACAAGATGGCGATATTTGATTTCACACTCGTCTTCTGGGCAAGACACGCCTCCGCTGAAGTGTTGCAATTGGCTGCTGGTCGTTAGGTTCGAGTCTTGTGAGCGGTTTTGACTACGGTGCCGATCCATATTTTACCTCGAGCGCTTTGTTTTGACTAAGGTGAAGCGAAATAAAAGAGCAAAACTGCGACAGTTACGCCAGATTGTATCCCGGGCAGCTGTTGAAGATGGCGAACTCAGATAGGATCAAGAAAAGGTAATAATTGATGATGTATCCTCAGATATACAGTGCCAGTCAAACGTTTGCACACACCTACTCATTCAAGAGTTTTTATTTATTTTTACTATTTCCTACATTGTAGAAAAATCGTGAATACATCAAAACAATGAAATAACACATATGGAATCATGTAGTAGCCAAAAAAGTGTTAAACAAATCAAAATATATTTTATATTTGAGATTCTTCAAAGTAGCCACCCTTTGCATTGATGACAGCTTTGCACACTTGGCATTCTCTCAACCAGCTTTGAGGTAGTCACCTGGAATGTATTTCAATTAACAGGTGTGCCTTGGTTAAAAGTTAATTTGTGGAATTTCTTTCCTTCTTAATGTGTTTGAGCCAATCAGTGTTGTGACAAGGTAGGAGTGGTATACAGAAGATAGCCCTATTTGGTAAAAGACCAAGTCCATATAATGGCAAGAACAGCTCAAATAAGCAAAGAGAAACAACAGTCCATTATTACTTTAAGACATGAAGGTCAGTCAATCTAGAACATTAAGAACTTTGAAAGTGTCTTCATGTGCAGTCGCAAAAACCATCAAGCGCTATGATGAAACTGGCTCTCATGAGGACTGCCACAGGAAATGTTGTACTACTGTTTTTTACTCATTGGACCACACGTGCACAGTACTTCAGTTTAGCATATGCCTTATGGGTTACAAAGGATGTTTGAATGCATATACAATTCATTTAATTTTGGTTCATTTCCTGACAGGGGTTTGGGCATTATCTTGGTATGTGTATATTATAATAATAATAATAATTCATTATGTTTAATGTACATTCATTTTATACATCAAATTATCCTTTAATTTAATCTTGTGTTCAACTTTGCAGGTATCAGCACCTCAAGAACGACCTGGAAAAGCTCTACTACCGCAGAGAATATTGTGCCCTGTGCTACTGAAAAACCATGCCAGTGAGAGGAAATGGCACTAACAACTTTGCAGAATCGGCCAAGAGGATCTTAAAGGATAAAATTCTGCCTGGAACAAATGCTTATAACGTCCCCCAGCTCTTTGACTTCTTGACCACTCGTCTGTCAGCTTACTATGAAGCCAAAGCGGCTTAGACATGCGTGCATACATTTTATGTATGGGTGGTCTATTCACAGATCAATGACATGCACTTTGAAGTGAAGCGCTCGTCCTCACCTGGCCAGATCTACATAGTGGACATGTATATGGAGATGTGCAATTGTCCAGTGGGATGAAAAGGTGATCCATGCAAGCACCAGACTGCCATTATCATCCATCACCAGTGCCAGAGCAGCAGCTTCTTGCCACTAACATCTGAAATGAGAGCAAAAATGTTGCATATAGGCACAAATTAAAATGTTGTAAATCGAAAATATATATAATCAGTTGAGATTTATTGTGTAAGACATCCCTTCAAAAATGTGATGCATGTTTGGCCGATGTGGCAGGGTGAACTGCGCTAAGAGATCCAGTGCCATCCAGTGAGCCTCCAGGCACACAGTGCCTCAAATCTCAGCGCAACCAAACATCGGTCGCACACAGGAAGGACAGGTTGGGTGGACGACAAATCCGGCTGCAGGACGAACCACAAAAATATCAGGGCCTGACCTGGTGAGATTACATACACTTTAATGTAATAGTTGTTCAGGAGTTGTCTGTATTGTCAAACTTGTTTTCACAAGGTGAAAGACAACCCCGACTCCACAGAAAAGACCCGTTGCAACTGACCAATGCTACACATCTACCAGAAGCTCACAGAATGGTTTATTTAGGGACAGAAATGAGCCAGGGATTCCAGACCCTGGTGAAAGCAGAGTTTTGGTGTAAATATTTAACTTCACAGCCTTATTTATTTTATCATTAATGTAACATTGTACAGTTGATCCAAATAATGAATGTACAGTATGTATTTAATTATTATTGTGTGATTACAGTAGATTGATCCAATTACTATTTTGAATGTCAATGTTTTGTCAGAGTTTGATGGAATAAAATAATTTATTTTACATGCTAAATCTGTTTCATGAGTGCCATTGATCTTTCAGATAAGTCAATAAATGGCTATGGTATGCTTATTATAAGACGCAGACATTGAGTCTGTCGGTGGTGATAAAAATAAGTCTGCCTGTCCCCTCAGTTCATTAGTAGTCTGTCTCTCTACTAGCTAGCAAGCCATCACGGTGTGCGTGGAACCCTGCCTGGTGTGCCCTTCAGCTGACAAATCAGGAGGATTCTTGAGACTAAGGACCTTAAGAAGCCAATCGCAGCACTTCAGTGGGGTGTGTCTTGCCCAGAAGATGAGTGTGAAATCAAATCACATCTTGATGTTACCCACTTGTTTTATAGTGGTGCACCCCAGATAAGCCACAAATCAGACAAATGGAAAAAACCAAAGCTTGTTTAAAACTTTATTTTTTCATCAATGAATGCATGTCAGTTTTAGCAGCAGCCATTGGCAAAACCTGTGATTTAAAATACAATAAGTTACATAGTGTAGAAATCATTAGGAACACCTTCCTAATGTTGAGTCACACCCCCTTTTGCCCTCCATGGGGGGTGATAAGGGACATATATAAGCCTAGGCAACCGTACCACCTGACATGACATGATACCAACGCCTTACTAACGTCTGTGTGACGCCTGCATCGCGTGTTAATGAAAGTCATAATGTGCATAGTTTATATTTATATTAATTCAATCTCAACCATAAATGTTAGAAACGTACAATTGTTCCCGTGTAAGCAGACATTCCAACGTGCTAGGTCCGTGCTATTCAGGATCCTTGGGATGTCCCTCTCTCTATCAAGTATAAATATATAAAATGGTTAAGTTGTGTTAGTTTAGGGTTCAGGGTAAGGACGCCCCAAGGAATCCAGATAGCAGTGACCATTCATAGAGTGAGAGACTGGCACGGTATTTGAGAGCTAGGTGGCAAAACAGACATACATTTTCTTTTCTAAGTGGCAGAAGTTATTTTCGAGTGTCTGACCCAGATAATTTCCTTATTAGAGACGATTAAAATAATTACCAAGATGTCCTTGATCCAGTTGAGGAGTAAGTAGGCTATATTTAAGTTGTGATATCGTTAGGAAATATTTAGGTATACCGTGTTAAGGCAAATGTGGTTTATTTGAAAATAATAATTTTTTGTTGATAACGTATTTTAAAAAGCACATAGGAAATCTTATTTACTGTGTCGATAGCGGAGTAGGCTAGTGTACAATAACGTAATTTGATGTGCTAGTATTATTTATTTAATGGATTAATTCAATAGTAAATGAAATAACTACTTTTCACTGAAGAAGAGAAACAAGGTATAACATGCTACTTCGATCGAAGACCTAAAATCAGGCCTGACAATATCACAACGGTATCCTAATATAGTGTGGATACAGTAGTAGCCTATTTTACAACAATGTAACTGTGTGTGCTATGATTATTTATTTATTTAATTGATCAATTCAATTGTAAATGTGGATGGGTACTCTATTTCATTCAATGATTACGTTATTGTACCAAGTAGATACAGGAGTAGTCTACATTAATAATTTAATTGAATGTGTTATAGTATCATTTATTTCACTGATGAATATAATTGCAAATGGGGATGGGTAGGCTACTTCATTCAGTGAATACTGAATGTCTTGCTATCTCTGGGAAAATGTTAATGATGGCTTTTCAGCTGTTGAAATATGGCAATGTCAAACTAATTTCTAAATCTCTTTGAGCCAAGATGTGAATTTCTAAACCTCTCTTTTAGTCAAGATGTGAACCAATCAGCTTCACTGCAGGTGCTCAACCCACCACCCTCACTGTTCTCCCTCCACAAGTAACCACATCATCTTCTCCTGTTCAACTACTTTGCCACCACACTAAAAATGACTGTACATATACCCCTGTGCCCATCTCAGTGTAACATGGTCCATCCAAGGCCTCAGCTGGATGCCTAAAATGTGAGAAATGTAAGCAAGATGCTATAGTATGTGTGTGTGTGTGTATGGATGGAGTTCCAAGTAAAGACTTGAGAAGATGGCAAAGGAGACAGTAATGAGAGTGAGAGCATACAGTATGAAAATAAAGACCCATTTGGGATCTAAAATGAGTGTGTGGTGCCTCGTGTCTCCTTTTTGACCGTTTGAGGATACTACAGGATACTACCCTGGTGGAGGTTCTCGGAGCACTGTGATTTAAGTGTGAGCAGAGGTTGACAAAAACCTTCAACGGTGGTGGTGCTATGTTGCATGTTATCTTGAATACCAGGCAGATGTTTGAGTACAGAATCAAATGGTGTGAACTTAACAGGCTAAAATTGTTAAGTATACTCTTTGAGAAAAGGGTTCCAACAGGGTTCTTTGGCTGTCACCAAAGGAGAAAACTTTCTGGTTCCAGGTAGAACCTTCTGTGGAATGGAGCCCAAAAGGGTTCTACTTAGAGACAGAAGGGGTTCTACCAGGAACCAAAAAGGGTTCTCCCATGGGGACGGTGGAAGAATCCTGTTAGTTTGTAGATAGCACCTTTTTATCTGAGTGTAGGCCTATATTGCAGTCGTGGTTCCATGGATATCTGTGAAAAATAAAATTAATTGATGGTGGTGAGTTAAGATAATCAGAAATACTATGAAGCATCCCCACTTTTAGCACACATTTGCAAGCAGGCAAAGTAACCTGTGTGCTGAGGCATGTGTGATCACTCAACATTGACAGGACCAACAAAAAATACATTTAACCCAACCTCTCTTAATTGAAATCCAATATTCGGCGCCTGGGGAATAGTTGGTTAACTGCCTTGCTCGGGCAAAATGACAAAAAAAAGTCTACCTTGTCAGCTTTGATCTTGCAACCTTTCAGTTACTGGCCTAACACTCAAACCACTAGGCTACTAAGAAGCCCTTGGGGTTTGTATTGATGCAAGAAATAGGCATATCTACACAGTAATGGTGGCTGCCATATCAACTAGCCTAATCATTTTAGCATTGCGGTGATAGGCCTATTTTAGCTAAATTGACAAATGAAATGTATGAACTAAACAGACACTTAAACTAACACGTAACACATGTAGACATAACATCATAATAAACTTACACGCAAACACACATTAGCAATGTGAACACCACATGAACACTACGTTTACATGACGTGTACGTGTGACGTGAACGAGTCGGCAGTTTGACTCCTTTGAAACAAACTTGTCTCCTTTGATAATCCATGTTAAGTCATGGCGTTATTTTATGGAGCTAGGAAGACGTTAGGTGACTAGGTGAGGTATCAGTAGCTTCACGTGGCTTAATTCTGGCATGAATCACCCCCCATAGAGCCCTGAGATACTAGCCCATGTTGAAGCCATTGCCACCCTCAGATGTGTCAAGTTGGCTGGATGTCCTTTGTGTGGTGGACTATTCTTGATACACACGGGTATGGCTGCGGGGAAATGTTCTAGGTTGGGCGTGCTGACGAGTATTTTTGTTTGCTCATACAGCTCCAAGGAGGGAAAAGAGAATATAGTGAAAAGAATATTGATTACTTGGCTAAGTTCATTTTTTGTTATGAGTCGCTAATGCCGCAGAGGATCATCGGAGTAAACGTGAATGAACGGTTGTCTTAGGGACAAAATTTCACCTACTCATTTGAGCAGCCACAAAGCAATAGCCTAAGCCTACTGTATGATTGCGGTAGAACTTCATTGCCCCTAGCAGTCATACCACGCAATATGATTTTCACATGGATTTTTATGATAAAAATGTTATACCGATAAATGGCAGTTTAAACACTAAAACATTTTTTTCAATTTGTCACATAATTACTAACCTCTCTTTCCTTCTCTCTCAGTCCACTGAGTGCTAAAAGTCGTAATGACGCCTTCTAC
Organism: Oncorhynchus tshawytscha; assembly: GCF_018296145.1. Lineage (NCBI taxonomy): Eukaryota > Metazoa > Chordata > Actinopteri > Salmoniformes > Salmonidae > Oncorhynchus > Oncorhynchus tshawytscha. The sequence continues at coordinate 28,309,084 of NC_056450.1, read as the reverse complement.
CTGAACCCGTGGTGGCCCCCAACAGCCCCATTGTACTCCATCCAGCCAATCAACAGAGAGTAGATCCTCGCTCGCTGCCTCATAGTGAGAGAGAGATCCAGGAAGTTGTTGCCAACCGCCAACGTACACTAGTAGGACTGGAAGAGGTGGGGAAAGACCATTAACTTAGACATCGTATCATTACGGCGTCGGTGAGAGCATGGGCAGGGCCATTGAGGCTATCTCTATATTGAGGTAGTACATTTTCTATCTCTATGAATTGGCAAAAAACAGAAAGGGTTCACACTGGTGTTTGAACAGTATAAAGCCAAGGTTGGCGATTTACTGCCACCTGCAGTTATGGAATGTTTATTCATGAGTAGGCCTATAATTCATTGGCCCATCTCTCCTGACAGCTAACCATTTTTTGAAACTTGACAAATTATCCAATGGATTATGAAAATTTGCTAGTAAAAACATTTGTTTGCTCCCCCTATTTTAATTTGCTCCATGGCCAGGTGTAGGGTTGTCACTAGTTAACACAGCCACAAAGTCAAACCTTTCTATTTCAACATGATCTTAAAATCTGTTGTACATCATTTAATAGAAAAGGCACGTAAGCCTCACGGAAACATCCAAAGTCATACAGTGCATTCGGAAAGTATTGAGACCACTTAACTTTTTCCACATTTCATTACAGCCTTATTCTAAAATGGATAAATAAATACAAATCTCAGCAATCTACACACAATAACCCATAATGACAAAGCAAATACAGTTTTTTTGAAATGTTTGCAAATGTATTAAAAAATTAAAAAACAGATACCTTATTTACATAATTATTCAGGCCCTTTGCTATGAGACTCAAAATTGAGCTCAGGTGCATCCTGTTTCCATGGATCATCCATGAGATGTTTCTACAACTTGAATCCACTTGTGGTAAATTCAATTGATTGGACATGATTTGGAAAGGCACACACCTTTGTATATAAGGTCTCGCAGCTGACAGTGCATGTCAGAGCAAAAACCAAGCCATGAGGTCGAAGAAATTGTCCGTAGAGCTCTGAGACAGGATTTTGTCAAGGCACAGATCTGGGGAAGGGTACCAAAAAATGTCTGCAGGATTGAAGGTCCCCAAGAACACAGTGGCCTCCATAATTCTTAAATGGAAGAAGTTTGGAACCACCAAGACTCAACCTAGAGCTGGCTGCCTGTCCAAACTGAGCAATTGGGGAAGAAGGGCCTTGGTCAGGGAGGTGACCCGATGGTCACTCTGACAGAGCTCCAGAGTTCCTCAGTGGAGATGGGAGAACCTTCCAGAAGGACAACCATCTCTGCAGCTCTCCACCATTCAGGACTTTATGGTAGACTGGCCAGACGGAAGCCACTCCTCAGAAAAAAGCACATGACAGTCCGCTTGAAATTTGCCAAAAGGCACCTAAAGGACTCTCAGACCATGAGAAACAAGATTCTCTGGTCTGATAAAACCAAGTTGAACTCTTTGGTCTGAATGCCAAGCGTCACGTCTCGAGGAAACCTGTCACCATCCCTACGGTGAAGCATGGTGGTGGCAGCATCATGCACAGTCAGGATCTGAGGAAAGATAAATGGAGCAAAGTACAGAGAGATCCTTGATGAAAACCTGCTCCAGAGCGCTCGGGACCTCAGACTGGGGTGAAGGTTCACCTTCCAAAAGGACAACCACCCTAAGCACACAGCCAAGACAACCCATGAGTGGCTTCCGGACAAGTCTCAATGTCCTTGAATGGCCCAGACAGATGTCGGACTTGAACCCGATTGAACATCTCCGGAAAGAACTGAAAACAGCGGTGAAGCGACGCTAACCATCCAACCTCACAGAGCTTTAGATGATCTGCAGGAAGAATGGGAGAAACTCCCAAAATACAGGTGTGCCAAGCTTGTAGCGTCATACCCAAGAATACTCAAGGCTGTAATCACTGCTATTTTTCAGATTCATCAGGGGGTCCTGCAGCACCCCTATGTCACGTGGCTATGCACATGGGAAACTGTTGAGCATGAAAACCCCAGCAGCCTAGCAGATTAGCTGTTCAGGAGTCTTATGGATTGGGGGTAGAAGCTGTTAAGAAGCCGTTTGGACCTAGAGTTGGTGCTCCGGTATCGCTTGCTGTGCGGTAGCAGAGAATCTATGACTAGGGTGGCTGGAATCTTTGACCATTTTTAGGGCCTTCCTCTGACATCTCCTAGTATATAAGACCTGGATGGCAGGAAAGTTGGCCCCAGTGATGTACTGGGCTATGTGCACTACCGTCAAGAGTGCCTTGTGGTCGGAGGCTGAGCAGTTGCCATACCAGGCGGTGATTCAGCTCGATGGTGCAGCTGTAGAACTTGAGGATCTGAGGAACAATGCCAAATCTCTTCAGTCTCCTGAGGGGGAATAGGCTTTTTCGTGCCATTTTCACAACCGTCTTGGTGTGTTTGGATCATGATAGTTCATTGGTGATGTGGACACCAAGGAACTTGAAGCTCTAAACCTGCTCCACTACAGCCCAGTCGATGTGAATGAGGGCGAGCTCGGCCCTCCTTTTCCTGTAGTCCACAATCATCTCCTTTGTCTTGATCACGTTGAGGGCAAGGTTGTTATCCTGGCACCACAGCTACAGAAGGAGGTGAAGATGCAGATGTGCTTGATGATGGCTGATATTGAGCGAGATATGAAGAACGACTTTGAGCAGAACAGGAATAGGGAAGCCCAGGACCAGAAGATGTTTAGGGCCTGCTTTAAGGCTTGGAGTTGGTCTATCAGAGACATATTGAGGAGATACTGGACAATATAGGGATTCTGTGGGACATCATGATCAACAACATTCTCCAGGACCTCCATGGAAGGAGAACAGTCCAGATGTCACTGTCTGCCCGGACCGGCCTTTCTCCGCTGGTTAGTACAGCATCACAGCCAGAGTACCTCCATTTTCGCCACAGCTCCCGTCTGGCCCCCATCACCCACCTGACAGCAGCCGGCAGGAAGCTCCTCCGGGGAGAGGCAGGAGAGGCCCAACAGGTGGGTGATGATGCGGCCTTGATGATAAATAGAGTTGAGTTATGTAAAGGGAATATGTTTGTGAAACTATAACTGAAACGTAGTTAGGAAACAAGATTATGTTTACGAGGCGGAAGTATAAGAGACTGTATGTACACTTTTAACAACCTGGACATCTAGATATCAGACACTACAATAATCAAGCGAAGGAGGAGAAAGACAGTCAGGTGCAGCAGAAGGAGGAAATGGTGGAAAGTAAGCCAGAAAACAATAAAAAGTCAGGGTAAGTGCGCAGTAATAAAAGAGGTTGTGTGTGTTCACAGATTGAGAGAACGATAACTATTTACAGTTGAAGTCGGAAGTTTACATACACCTTAGCCAATTACATTTAAACTCAGTTTTTCACAATTCCTGACATTTAATCCTAGTAAAAATTCCCTGTTTTAGGTCAGTTAGGATCACCACTTTATTTTAAGAATGTGACATGTCAGAATAATAGTAGAGAGAATGATTGTTTTATTTCAGCTTTAATTTACTTCATCACATTCCCAGTGGGTCAGAAGTTTACATACACTCAATTAGTATTTGGTAGCATTGCCTTTAAATTGTTTAACTTGGGTCAAACGTTTCGGGTAGCCTTCCACAAGCTTCCTACAATAAGTTGGGTGAATTTTGGCACATTCCTCCTGACAGAGCTGGTGTAACTGAGTCAGGTTTGTAGGCCTCCTTGCTCGAACATGCTTTTTCAGTTCTGCCCACAAATGTTCTATGGGATTGAGGTCAGGGCGTTGTGATGGCCACTCCAATACCTTGACTTTGTTGTCCTTAAACCATTTTGCCACAACTTTGGCAGTGTGCTTGGGGTCATTGTCCATATGGAATAACCATTTGCGACCAAGCTTTAACTTCCTGACTGATGTCTTGAGATGTTGCTTCAATATATCCACATAATATTCCTATCTCATGATGCCATCTATTTTGTGAAGTGCACCAGTCCCTCTTGCAGCGAAGCACCCCCACAACATGATGCTGCCACCCCCGTGCATCACGGTTGGGATGGTGTTCTTCGGCTTGCAAGCCTCCCCCTTTTTCCTCCAAACATAACGATGGTCATTATGGCCAAACAGTTCTATATTTGTTTCATCAGAACAAAGGATATTTCTCCTAGAAGTACGATCTTCGTCCTCATGTGCATTTGCAAACCATAGTCTGGCTTTTTTATGGTGGTTTTGGAGCTGTGGCTTCTTCCATGCTGAGAGCCCTTTCAGGTTATGTCGATATAGGACTCGTTTTACTGTGGATATAGATACTTTGTACTTGTTTCCTCCTGCATCTTCACAAGGTCCTTTGTTGTTGTTCTGGGATTGATTTGCACTTTTCGCACCAAAGTACGTTAATCTCTAGGAGACAGAACGCGTCTCCTTCCTGAGCGGTATGATGGCTGTGTGGTCCCATGGTGTTTATACTTGCGTACAATTGTTTGTACAGATGAATGTGATACCTTCAGGCGTTTGGAAATTGCTCCCAAGGATGAAGTAGACTTGTGGAGGTCTACACAATTTTTTCCGAAGTCTTGGCTGATTTCTTTTCATTTTCCCATGATGTCAAGCAAAGAGGCAGTTTGAAGGTAGGCCTTGAAATACATCCACAGGTACACCTCCAATTGACACAAATTATGTCAATTAGCCTATCAGAAGCTTCTAAAGCCATGACATAATTTTCTGTTTAAAGGCACAGTCAACTTTGTGTATGTATATTTCTGACCCACAGGAATTGTGAGACAGTGAAGTAATCTGTCTGTAAACAGTTGTTGGATTAATTACTAGTGTCATGCACAAAGTAGATGTCCTAACCGACTTGCCAAAACTATAGTTTGATATCTAGAAATGTGTGGAGTGGTTGAAAAACGAGTTGTAATGTCTCCAACCTAAGTGTATGTAAACCTCCGGCTTCAACTGTATATGCATGCGTGTCTGTAAATCGCTTTGGATAAAAACGTCTGCAAAATGACATATATTATATTACTTATATATATTACTTCTGGGCAGGTTGGGAGGATGGCCCCTTCCCCAGGACCTCTACTTTTCCTCACTGCCCTTAATTCTCTCTAGGCAGTGGAACACAAGTGTTGTTATGAGTCAACCTGTTGCAACATGTAACACACTGTGAGCTCTTACTGTAGATCATTTGTCTGATGATGCAATGTTGAGTGTAATAAATGGTTATTAATCTGATTATTAATCAGTGTGTTTCTTTGACATTGTTGGCACTGTTGAATCTACCCATTTGACTTAATTTGTAACTGAGGCTGGAAGAACATAGGCATTCACAGGTCACAGTTGTAAATGAGAACTTGTTCACAACTGGCCTACCTGGTTAAATAAAGGTGAAGAAAAAAAAACACCTCACAAAGTCTAGATTTTTGTGCACAGCACTTACTATACTATGATGCAATAGGGGAGATACACTATATATACAAAAGTATGTGGACAACCCTTCAAATGAGTGGATTTGGCTATTTTAGCCACACCTAATGCTGACAGGTGTATATAAATCGAGCACACGGTCATGCAATCTCCATAGACAAACATTGGCAATGGAATGGCCTTACTGAAGAGCTCAGTGACTTTCACTGTGGCACCATCCTAGGATGCCACCTTTCCAACAAGTCAGTTTGTCACATTTCTGCACTGCTAGAGCTGCCCCGGTCAACTGTAAGTGCTGTTATTGTGAAGTGGAAAGTCTAGGAGCAACAACAGCTCAGCTGTGAAGTGATAGGCCAAGCTCACAGAACGGGACCGCCGAGTACTGAAGCACGTAACGCATAAAACTTGTCTGTCCTCGGTTGTAACACTCACTGCCGAGTTCCAAACTGCCTCTGGAGGCAAAATCAGCGCAATAACTGTTCGTCAGGAGCTTCATTAAATGTGTTTCCATGGCCGAGCAGCTGCACAGAAGCCTAAGATCACAATGCCAAGTGTTGACTGGAGTGGTGTAAAGCTCGCTGCTATTGGACCCTGGAGCAGTGGAAACACGTTCTCTAGTGTGATGAACCACTCTTCACCATCTGGCAGTCTGACAGATGAATCTCGGTTTGGTGGATGCCAGGAGAACACTACCTGCCCCAATGCATAGTACCAACTGTAAAGTTTGGTGGAGGAGGAATAATGGTATGGGGCTGTGTTTCATGGTTCGGGCTAGGCCACTTAGTTCCAGTGAAAGGAAATCTTAACGCTACACCATACATTTTAGATGTCTTTCTTGTAAGAATTCTTAGAAGTTGTTTTAGTATTTGTATAAGTGATATAAGTATATAATTAATAAGAATATTGCTAAGACCAGTGGTATCTGTTTTTCAAGTCTACTGTGTAGGAGTGGTAAAGACAGGTTACCTAGCAGGATTTGAAGTATTATTACATTTTATAGGTATCATTCATGAGCAACGAGTGGGATTAAATGTGGCAGTATTACAATACATCGTCTTAAAGAATATCAAATAAACACATTATCCACAGCCACATACCTTCCTTAAGTATTTGTTTCTTTCTCTCCGCCCCTTTAGTCTCTGTCTCAACCCACCCCTCTCTCCCTGCCACTTTCAGAGAGAGAGCGAGAGAGAAAGAAAATGTGGTGGTTCGGATAACTGGGGCAAGGTAACTTGACAAGATAGAACACATTGAAGGGAAGGGAGCCCCTGGTTGCTCTCTAAACTCTTTCTCACTTAAAGGAACACTTACAAAGGTAATAGTAAAATAAGAAATAATATGTTGGTGTTGCTCACCCCTTCTGGGTTGTACACTTGTTTTGTGTTGTAGACCTGTTGGTGTAGGTTTTTCTAGTGTTCTCAGGTTGGTGATGAATGCGTCTTTTGTTTGTGTCAGACAGTGTTCAACAGAAAATGTTTTGGGTGCTAGCAGTTGATTCTGCAACCTTATTCTGTAGGCTATATTTGACTTTGTTCTATAGTGTTATATATATATATATATATATATATATATATATATATATATATATTAAATGGTGTAATATGAGACATTCTTACTGCCTTTGAGCTCCTTGAACAAATTCAAACCATCTTGTGTAAGAATGTTAGGCTTCCGGTGCCGTCCAACATTTGTTTTCTATATTAATGCACATCTGTATATTTGTATGTTTTTATGAAAGTATTTGTTGTGTGTTTGTGTTTGGTGTGACATGGTCTTTTTGGTGAGCCAAATTCCTCTAACTAGCGAGGGAAGGGTCAGTAACTTCAGTTTAGTTCTACATTCAAGTCACACTTTTTTGACCAAGGCAAAGTAATCACAGAGGCTTTGCTATTTCTTCCACATGATCAGTGATACAGAAGCCTCTCATCCAGGATTGGGCACTGCAATCATCTGGTCTGTTGTTCTACAACTACCCAACAAAACCCCACAAGTCTGAAGCCCTCTACGCTACATACTCCTGTTATTGGTTACCAGAGGAAGCTTAAAGCCTAATCTCTGCACCTGTAACAAAACATGAGGTGAGGAACTTTGAATGTCATTGAGCGACTGGATTGAATAACTTGAGTCTTTGTTGAAATGGATTAAAGAGAAAAGTAACTATTGATTGGCTGATTGAATGCTGTTAGAACTGTTTTAGCCTATTGTTGCTTCCTCAAGTCTAATGGCTTGATGGCATTAAGAACATTCTGGGTGTAGTCACTTGGAAAAATGCCACTGAGTAAAATTGGAGCTCAATTTAAAGAGTTGTTTAAAGAGTGTTGATTGACTGAGTATTGTTGCCATATTTCCATATAGGGTACGGGTGTTCTCACGGGCACATATACTACAGGAATTCCATCTGCACTGTCAATCACTCGCTGCCAAGGGCAACAGTGGTTTCTGGCAGAAGTTTGAGGTAAACCAATCTCAACCAGTCTTCTATTGAGTAATACCCTGGCTCTGTAATCCAGAAGTGTTTCCAAACTCCAGTATCCCCAACACACATTTTTGTTGTAGCCCCAGACAAGCACACCTGATTCAACTTGTTAACTAATCATCAAGCCTTCAAAGAGTTGAATCAGGTGAGTTTGTCCAAGGTTACAACAAAAATGTATACTGTTGGGGGTCCTGGAGGACTGGAGTTGAGAAACATCAGACTGTTGAGCCTTGGAGACTTTGTGCAGTGTCTGCTGTGGCAGTAAAGTCCCACTTTCATAGTGTCCCTTCAGTTGCTGTTTTTTCATTGTTCAGGAGCTGAATGATGTTGGTAAAGAGTTCACTACCAGGGCTGGAAACCTGGAGGCCAACAGAGAGAAGAACAGATACCCCTACATACTGCCTTGTGAGTATTATGGTACATACCATATCAGGGCACCACCACATGCTACCTCTGAGTAATAGTTTATTACCATGATAATATGACCTGCTGTATCTAAGCACATAAACATTATCTTCACATCTATCCCATGTGTGGTAATGCTTCCCATTTTCTGATCACTTTGATTAATGGTCCCTGTGGTTTCAGATGACCACAGTCGAGTGAGGCTGTCCCTGCTAGACTCCCAGCTACACTCAGATTATATCAACGCTAGTTATGTCCCTGTGAGTACTCTGTCTGTCCATCTGTCGCTGTATGTCTGTCTGTCTATTCATTCATCAAGTCTGCAGTCTGTCTGTCTGCTCCTCAGGGTGGATGTACGGAGCGAGACTTCATTTGTACCCAGGGTCCTTTGCGCAGCACTATCGCTGACTTCTGGAGGATGGTATGGGAGCAGAACGTTAAGATCATCGTCATGGTGACCGCCCTGAAACAGAAGGACATGGTGAGTGAGGGATTTGATGGTGGTATTAAACGTTCATGGGTAACATGTTGACTACATTCACAGCATCAAGTTTGACCCGTAAACTTGCATAGTTCTTCTGGTTTTATATTGCCCTCGTTGCCACCCATGAAGTTATGGAAAAGTCTTCGTAAGCATATTCCTGCCCCTTTGATGTGGGTGCTGCACAGAGTTGGTGTATCTACTATGAATTTGTCATAGTGTCACATTTCCTGCTGTGCACACAGTAGTGTCTATACTTTTTATTAGTTAGACAACGTGTTGACCGTGTTTCTCCAGGTGCTGTGTGATGAGTACTGGCCAATGGAGCAAGGGACAGTGTCGTACGGAGCGGTCCAGGTTACCACAGTGTCTCGTAAACGGCGTCCAGATTATTTCATCACCACCATTCACTTACGACAGGTGAGGCCTAGGTCCTGTCATTTCCTAGTTGTCCTATTTTATTGTAACAAAGACTATGAGTTTCAGCCACTGGTCAATAGATGTAGGCTATTTCCAAGATGAATTGTGTGTCTGAGTGGTACAGATAGTAAGTTTGTCTGGTGTGTGTGGTTGTTCTGGTAGTGTGGTTGTGCTGATAGTGTGTGTCGTTTCAGCACGGTTTTCTCGTAGAGAGGACAGTAACACACTACTACTACGCTGCCTGGCCAGACCAGGGTGTACCCAACGACCTCTCCTCTCTCTGTGCTTTCACTGAGTATGTGAGGCAGCATCTGGACACTCTACCCCTTCTGGGGCCTGCAGTGGTGCACTGCAGGTATGACCTCTCACCTCTGACCCAAACTCGCCTAGCTTGCAAACTGTCTCTCACTTTTTGTTTTCTGTGTCATTATTTTAGATCTTAGATTTTTGGCCTTGATATTTCTGTGACAGAAACATTAATAAAATGTTACATTTGCAAGTATACAGTGTGCAGCACTGTCTTTTTTTGTTTATTAACTGAAAATAGCTGAATGCCAGAGTCACATTTCCATCACTGTAAAACATTTAAATCATAGTCATTGTGTTGGTGGTGGTTCCTTAATATTTGCAGATATCTATGTGTATGAATCTCAGTCGAGACAATATCTCTATATAAAGTATGTGTGCCGATTACACCTCTTGTAAATGCTGTTTGTATCTCTCTGTGCCGATTACACCTCTTAAATGCTGCTGGCATCTCTCTCAGTGCAGGTGTGGGGCGGTCTGGGACGTTTGTCGCTCTGCTATGGCTGATGCAGCTGTGTGTGCGTGGCATCATGCCTGATGTTAGAGCCGCCGTGGAGGACCTGAGACGGCACAGAGTCATGATGGTCCAGAACCTGGTCAGTCCACAACTACTGAGAATATTGATGATTATCTGAATCAGTTGTGTTGGGATATAAACACAAATGTGCACCCCCATAGATAGAAACCCTGCCCCAGGACAGTGATTCATTAGGATCCTTGTTACACATCATCATCAATAGATAACTGAAGGCCTGGAGACAAACTTCTTTTGATGCTGCATTGAAAGTAGTTTGTCTCTAGCCTCCCCATTTATTAAGTTGTGATAATGGTTCCTGATGACCTACTAATACAATGTGTATTAACCCTTCAGAAAAGGATAGGGCAGCTGAAGGCTCCTCTCTGCTGGCAAGTTAGTCTAAGACCCCCCCAGGTCAAGAGCTCAGCTTGTCACAATGTTCATGTCATCTTCATTAGCTGCAGAATGTTCTCAGTGTTGTGTTCCCTCACTGCATGTACCCAGGAGCAGTATATACTGGTTCATCAGTGTCTAATGCACTGGCTGAGTGGAGGGAGTGTGGGACCTCTAAGGTGAGAACACAAAGCAAACACTCAAGTATTATCTTTTTTGCAAATGTTAATGTTTCAGATGGTCGCAATGTCTATTGAAACCGACAGTATCATATTACACTGCTATTTGATTCAGCTGGCTATCAAAACTCTCAATATCTCAGCAGAGTACAGAGTCATGCTGGCCCTGCTCATGTTGATCGGGGGAAGGATCACCCCCTTACAACCTCAGGGCGATCAGGTCAGGGAAACTCATCGAGGGGGAGGCCCAGGCGGCAACAGGAACAGCACACACCCCATCCAGTCCAAACCCAACCACAAACCCAGAGCTCCGTGCAACAGCTGCTCAACCCTAGGAACTTGCTAAGAAGACTGCTGCCCCCCTCTATGCATATTAATCCACAAAAACACACTTGAGGACTAATTGCACAAATGCGCACACACCCAACACCTTAATCCGCATTTACACACCAATCTATAGCCACACCCTCATCTTCACTCAGTCACACACCTGGAGGGGCTAACTCCATCTGAACAAACAATAGTACACACAAACATGTATCTACAAGTGAAACCACACATCCAAACTTTGCCAAGTGGGAATGGGCTGATTTATTCCTCTCCAACACACCTGGGGTTGAGGGAAGATGTCCCGACCTAGGGACTACTGTACGTTGTGTGATTACATATAACAAGGCCTTTGACTGAGTGGGAAGGGGACTTGCCCTATGAGATGACTGTGTGTGTGTGTGACAAAACACACAAAGGAGGCAGCCGCAACAACGGATCCATCTACTTCCTGGATCAGTCCGACAGACATACGGAGGAACATGCCTCTCCGGTTGAACCTGTTCCTCCAGACTGGATTACCAACCATGAAGAACTAAGGCCTGAGGTAATGGGGGAGATATGTACTTGATCACAAATGGTGCTGAGACACATCTATTCTCATGAATGCCTGACTGCAAAACCAAGATTGTCCCTATGTATAAGGTTGCAGCAATGTTGAAATGCATTTAAAAAGCATAGTAGTGTGCTGGAACAAGATTTGTATGTTGTATGACGTAGTACAACATTGTTACATGTGTCTCTCACTGCTTGTCTATCTTCTCGGTAAAAAACAACCTCTACCACAATTTAGACCCTTGATTTATATTAGAAAACTATGAAAAACATTAAACTACTTTGTGCAGAAACTAAGCACTATTGTTCACGTTATCTCCAGAGAAAAACACAAACACGTGGTGAATCACTGCACAAAAGGTAATGTTTGAAAATCGCAGAGGCACTGTCATAACATAAAGTAGACCTTGAAATATAGAAAATAAACAACAGTGGATGAAAACCCACATCTGTTTCATTCATCATGAACAGTACACTGGGGCCACTAATTAGAGCCAGGAGTTATCAGACCCTATATCCTGGCCAGGGAAAACTCCTGGTTCTATGATGCTACCAAGTGTACTACTTTATCAAGTACTATTAATGCTGTTAGACTCCATCATACGGTAGCTGCAGGCTGTAATGCACTGTATTGAGGTCAGAGAATAACAAAGACCTCTAGGTGCTAACAGGCTGTATTAGCATAGGCAGAATCATTGAGAGCTTCCACCACTTTAATGTAGTCAACTGGGTGGGACCTCCAATTTCATTGGTTGTTGACTCTGTTAGAGTCATGTCCTACCCAGTCATCAGGAGGGATCAGTAAAGAAGAAAATGAACTATTTCAAAATGGAGATTGTAATGGCACAGATGCAAAGAGGAGTCCTCCATCTTGCTCTATGGATGAGGTCCATATAAGAAAGTGTTTTAATAGTCAACAATGACTAAGCCTGGGTCGCATTCAGAAGCTCACAACGTAGCAAAACATTTAACAGAAAGAAAAAGTCTGTTCTTATGACAAGTTTATGTGGAACACTTTCATTCACTGCCTGCCATAATCCATTAGGGGCCACAAAAGCCCGAGCACCATTCAGTCAGTTCACTGTGCCTCCAGACAGTTCAATAAGGTCATCACAGGTCTGTTCAGTCCAGTATCACACAGAGAAGGAGAGGAAAACAAAAGAGTAAAGGTTGTGAACTTGCAGGTGAGTCCATATATACACACACACACACCTGTTCACAGCTGGGCAACAATGAGATCAGGAAAACTATTAAGAGGAAATGCAACAGAGGGGTACTCATGACAATGACAAAGAAGCAGCAGTGTCTAGTTAACAACAGCAACATAAAAAAAACATATTTTACAGAATAAAACAGGAGAAATGCATATCCCTCAGTCTGTTAGTGAACAGAATAATTACAACAGTAATGCTTAAATGGAGAAAAAAAAAAGGAAAAAAAATTCACAGGTTAGTTTTTCATAATGAATCTTGTTCTGGATGCAGCTCTGTAGTGGTTACTTGCTGGCACAACCACAAAGGCATAACATCTGATTTTAAACCTAACCAACACTCAAATTAGACCAAAAGAAAATAAAAAATTATGACAATATAGCCAATTTTGACTGTAGCTGGCATTTCTAAGGGGAAAACAAAGTTAGCCTACAGGACAAGACTCATGACGCATTAACCTGCAACTACTTCCTTTGGCAAAAATATTTGATGGAAAGGTTGTATCTAAGGCTGAGTTTACTTACAAAGGCAGCCCTATTCTGATGTTCTGCCCAATAATTGGCAAAAGAGCAACTTAAGGCTCGCAAGCGGTATTCTCTGTATGGATGAAAGTTAGGTATGCATCTTGGGATGTGCAGTGTACAAAACTTTAGGAACATCCGCTCTTTTCATGACAGAGTGACCAGGTGAATCCAGGTGACAGCTAGGATCCCTTATTGATGTCACCTGTTACATCCACTTCAAATCAGTGTAGAAACACAGGTTAAAGAAGGATTTATAAGTCTTAAGACATGGATTGTGTGCCATTCAGAGGGTCATTGGGCAAAACAGATTTTAGTGCCTTTGAACAGTATAGGGCAGTATGGTGCCAGGCACATGAGTTTGAATGTGTCAAGATCTGCAACGCTGCTGGGTTTTTCCATGCTCAACAGTTTCCCATGTGTATCAAGAAAATCTTGCCAACTTGACAAAATAATGGGAAGCATTGGAGTCAACATGGGCCAGCATCCCTGTGGAATGCCACTCAATATTAGGAAGGTGTTGCTAATGTTTTGTACACTGCATGCGCTATACACTAGTACTTCCCAACCCTCTTCTCAGGGACCACCAGAAGTTTCAACTTTTGATTTTAGCCAGAAACTTGTACAACTGATTCAATTAGACAAGGAGTTGATGATTAGCAGACTAATTGAATCGGGTGTGCCAGTTTAAGGCTACAACAAATCTGAAACATTTGTTCGTCCCCAAGGAGAGGGTTGGGAAATCCTGCTATACACAGACAATTAACATATACATACATTTAAAAACGCCCACACCAATAGAAATCCACTTTTTCGGGGTGAAAGACAATTACCAGAGCTTACCCATGACGTTGCACAACGATGTGAATCAATAAATCGTTTTAGTCAAAGTATGATATTTGGGCTTGAAGTGACAAATCCAAATGTGTAACTTCGGACGTTTCCATGAGGCTTACATGCCCTTTTCTGCAAATTATTTTCCCCCTGTTTCGTTCGGTTCTGGGCTTTATTTAAATGTTATCACCCACCAACATGGCAATATTTATTAAATCAGAAACACCTGCTGCAAAGTTCTTCCTAATCGAGAGTCATCTGAGAAACAAACAGCTTTTCTCTGTAGCCTACACTTGAGTTTCCACTAGATAAAAACAGTCACAAAGTCAACATTGGCTATATCATACATACAAATTCATGAAAACAAAAAGTAGCTTATTTTTTTTACCGTAAGGATAGGCTAAGGTTAGCAGTGTGGTTAAGGTGAGAGTTGGGTTTAAAATCAGATTTTAAGATCATGTTGAAATAGAAAGGGTTTATGACTTTGTGGCTGTGTTAACTAGTGACGACCCTACACTTGGCCACCTTGCCACGGAGCAAATTAAGATAAGGGGAGCAAACTAATGTTTTTACCAGAAAATTATCACAATCCCTTGGATAATGTGTGAAGTTATAATTATTTTTGAGCCGTCAGGAGGGATGGACCAATGAATTATAGGCCTACTCGTGAAAAAACATTCCATAACTGCAGTTGGCAGTAAATCGCCAACCTTGGCTTTATACTGTTCAAACACCACACTCCGGGTGGCAGTAGGAACCCTTTCAGTTTGTTTGCCAACTCAGAAGTAGAAGAAGAAAATGTACTACTTCAAAATAGAGATGGCCTCAATGGCCCTGCCCATGCTCTCACCGACGCCATAATGATGCGATGTCTAAGTCAATGGTCATTCCCCTCCAGTCCTGCTAGTGTATGTTGGCAACAGCTTCCTGGATCTCTCTCACGATAAGGCAGCGAGCGAGGATGTGCTCCATCTGCTCTCTGTTGATTGGCTGGGTGGAGTACCACAGGGGGCTGTTGGGCGCCACCACGGGTTCAGGGTTCAGGTAGAAGGCGTCGTTGCGGCCTTTAGCACTCTGTGGACTGAGAGAAGGAAGGAGAGAGAGGTTAGTATTATGTGACAAATGGAAAAAAAAGTCCCTGTTAACTGCCATTTATCAGTTTTCCATTATAAAATATAATGGGAAATCCTACTGCGTGGTATGACTGCTAGGGGCAATGAAGTTCTACCGCAGTAGTCCGGGTAGCTATTTGGTTAACTATTTAGCAGTCTTATGGCTTGGGGATAGACGCTGTTCACTGTCCTGTTGCATCAGAATTGGTGCATCAAGCACTGTTTGCCGTGCGGTAGCAGAGAGAACAGTCTGACTTGTGTGGCTGGAATTTTGACAATTTTTAGGGCCTTCCATTTACTGATTAAAGGAGAAGAATTTTAGCATTCTAATGCTGCTAAATTTATGCCCCAACTCCCATTATAAAGTAAATAACACCATGTTGAAATGGGAGTAAATGTCGAACAGTGATATTGATGAGAAAGATGGCTCAAATGGTGCTTGCATTTAGCAAATTACCTCAACTCAAATAGGTCATTGGCAATGGCTGCAATCATTTCTGTAATCAGCACTTTCTTTTCCAACTTAAGGACGATTACATGCGGAGCACTTTATATCTGTCACAAATAATTTGAAAGACGCATATCCCCTTTTAACGTCACAGCATTGTTGCGTTAGGTAGGCCAATTTGTTTTAAAAAATCTAATAAATTCCATTACGACGATGATCAGGACCTGTTATTGGTAGTTTTGTGATAACTGAATTGTGATTTAAATTTCATTCGTTAGGGATTTTCTTAATGTTAATGATAAAATTGAGTTTAAAAAAATGTAACGTTCACACCCCTAGTTGTATATTAGTGTTCTACAAATATCAGGCTAGATTCAGAGGCATTATGTACCCTTCAACTGTTTCCTTCACACCCTTACTCCTTGTTCCTCATCTCACCATTTGAAGAGGTAGAAGTCGTAGAGTTTGATGGGGCAGCGCAAAGGGTTCTCTGGGTGCTCCAACTGCTCTGCATACATGTCATCTGTCACTACGGGAGAGGGGTTAAAGGTTACCACCAAGTTTCTGCATGTCACAAAGAGCCATGTACAGTATTTGACCCCTGGCTCTCCTGTCCTGGGGCTGGGTGACCGCTCACCTTTCTGTCCTATCTGGTGCTGGCCAACAGGCTTCAGGTAGCGGATGCTGGTGCACTTGTCTTTGGGGTTGTTGGGGCTCTTCCTGGTGTGTCTCAGGACCTTGGAGAAGGCCAGCTTCAGATGCTGCTCCACAGTCTTCAGCTGGAAGTACCTAGGGGGGACAAAGAGGTGTTAGATACATGCATTTTGTGTGTGTGTGTGTGTATATATATATATGTGTGTAACTTACTCACTTGGTGTTGAAGAACATCAGCGTAGTCAGTAGCGTTGCAGGGGAATGGGCACCCAGCTGTTTACACTCCCACAGCATCTCCTCTGTCACCTGACTGGCGATGAGGTAACCTGGGCCAGGAAGTCATAAAACAGCAAAAAACATGAAACACCTGACGTATTTTATTCATCACTAATTCATATATCTACAATGTGTATGGTTGGGCTCTAATGGACTATACCGATTTCTGTTCTTACCTAGTGGATGGACACTTGGCCTCCAAGGCTCCAGTATCCGATGCAGACACTGGGAGAAGCGCCCGTAGTATGGGTCTGAAAACACGTCATCCACACGACCATTATCAACCAGATACTACAGAGAAAGACAGGAAAGACAAGAGAGTAAAAAGATAGTTAGAGAATATGCAGTAGCTTCCATTATAGTTACTATATTCCTGTGTGTGTGGGGCACCTTCTGTATGCAGAGGAAGACGTAATAGAGAACGTCAGCCCCATAAGTCTCTCCCTCCAGCCCTCGGGCCTCCTGGCACATGTGAGACAGCCCCACACTGAGCTCAGCAACCGCACACGACACCAGGTCCTCCTGGAACCTCAGTGCCTGCCGGCCTACACACACACACAAGTATAAACAGTCAATGGGGCGCTGGCTAGCGAGGGGGTAGACATACTGTCCGACAAAAAAAGGTGAGTGTGAGTGTACTTACGGCCAATGGGAGCTAGTTTGTTGATCTCGTCCTTGTCCAGCTCGGCGTTCTTCCTCTGGGCCCAGAGCTTCCACACGTCAAGCCCCTCCTCAGGCTTCAGAGAACAGGGAAGCATCATCTCTGTCTGCCCCTGGCCCTCCATCTCTGCTACTGCCATGGTCTGACCCTGTGCAGACACACCAGGGCTATCAGTATGCAAAACAAATGCAGCAAGAGGCCAGGCCATTCGAGTTAAGACCTCTAAACAGAAATTAAATCAGGATTATAAATTATATCAATCTTGATATAGATGTTTGGGACTTGTAGAATTATAATCTGTAGCTGCTGAATAAAGTGACCTGTAGTTGCTGTGTGTCCTGGACCTGCACCCCTCCCTGTGTGTGCAGCACCTGCTGCTGGGGGTCCCAGATGAGCGACTGCGTGGTGTTGCCGTACCCTTGCACCGCCACAGGGATGTGGATGTTCCCGTGCATGAACTGGGCCGGGAATAGAGAGTTGGTCGCCACTGTCTGGTATTGCACTTCTTCATGACCCACCGACGACCCTGTCATCGTGGAAACTGCATGACTCGAGCCGATCGTAACTTGCGTTGGCGTAGTGTGTGCCATTGTCGTTGTAGTCCCCCCACCAACCTGCACAGCGCTGTATGCTTCCTGGGGGATGGCGATGTGTGTGACACCACCCTGATCACGTGACCCTGGCGGGGCAGAGTAGACTGGGATGGTCCAGGTCTCTCCAGTGGGGCTGGTGATGGTGCCTGTAGCACTGTACAGGTGGCTGCTATCTACAGTCAACACGTCTGGCCTCAGAGATACGTAGCTCTGCTGCTGTCCCTGACCCTGGGGGATTGCTAGCACAGTGGCCAGCTGCTGACCAGGCAGGGCGTAGGACACTGTGATGGGCATGTCCACCTTACGCTTCTTGGCTGGCTGGAGGGGGGAGGTGGTCTGGATGGTGTTTCCCCGGGGAGAGCCCTGCTGCTGGGAGGGGGAGAGAGCTCCCACCGTCTGTATCTGGATCTGTTGACCACCCGCCACCGCTGCCATCAACTGGGCCTGCAGCTTTGAGGGAGAGATGTTAAAATACATTATCCGTAAAGTATATGTGTACACCAACTGGAATGTGTGTTTACCTGTTGGTGCTGTTCTTCTGTGAGGTCCCCGGACTGTATTAGCTGGGCTGTGGTGACCCCCTGTAGCTGTTGATTGGAGGAGGAGGGCAGCTGCAGCACCTGGCCCCCCACCCCAACCACCTGGCCCTGATGTTGCCCCCCGATCTGCACCTACAGGAGACATATACATTTCAGTTAACCAGGATAGTCATAGGCTCTCAGCAATA
Source organism: Oncorhynchus tshawytscha (assembly GCF_018296145.1). Classification (NCBI taxonomy): domain Eukaryota; kingdom Metazoa; phylum Chordata; class Actinopteri; order Salmoniformes; family Salmonidae; genus Oncorhynchus; species Oncorhynchus tshawytscha. The sequence goes on along the minus strand of NC_056450.1, from coordinate 28,290,564 downwards.
ATTGGCACTCATTTTTAGGAGAGTGGCAGGGACAGAGCGAGAGAGAAAGACAGAAAGAGTAGATGATTATACCTGTATTATGTCTTGGCCTTGGTGCATGGCTGTGGTCATATTTGGTGAGAGCTGCTGCTGTGCTGCCATCACCTGTTGCTGGGACACCTGTACCTGCTGTTGCTGAAGGTAGAGCACAGGGTGGTTTTATTATAATATGGATCATGTCACCAAATCCATCTCGTTTTTCACAAACTAGACATTCTCTTTTCCTCACTATGTCTCTTACCGGACAGGCCAGTTCCAGCAGTGACCCAGCCACCTCGGTGTTGTCTGTGTATATGCAGTTTGCTCCCTGCTGGTACACCGTAGTGGTGGTAGTGGTTGTGGCGGTAGCACCGCTCTGATGATTGAACTCCTGCAGTGCCTCGGGGCCCTTGTTGGCCAGGGACTCCAGGAACTCCTTCATCCGATGCTGGGGGACACTGCGGGCCTTCAGCCTCACCAGATCCTCAAACGAGCCCCCCGAACCCTCCATGTTATTCATCACAGCCCAACGCTACTCTTCTACAGGGGGATAGGATGGGGTGCCTGTGTTTGTCATAGACAAGACACATGTCAGTTATTTACCTTAAACCTGCAGTAATCTACTTACTGTCATGAAGGCTTAAAGGGCAACTCCAAAATATGCAAAAAGCACATTTCTACATATTATAGAAATAAATCAAGTTAAAAAGTTCTACCCGAAAACATCAAATGCCAAAACATTTTAAAAAACAACTGATTTTCAAACTGAGATATAAGGTGATGTGGGGATGTTTGAAAATCAGTTTCTTACAGGGTAGGATTAAAAGTGATGTCAGAGAAGCATTTTTTAGGACCTTATGTTTTTATCACAGATCATAGAAACGTGCCGTTTTCACATATTTAGACAAAGGTTACAATGAATATGTAAATAGGGTTGTGGTACACTACAGTTGTCTGTCACAAAAAAAAAATAGCTTTAATTTTTGACGGAATTTAACGTTTTAGGACAAGAATATTTGCTGACAGACAAGGGGGTAACTTTTGTGGCCGTTCAATCACTACCAATAGGTATTAGGTGGCCTTAGACTCCGTTCTGTCCGGACAGGACTATGACAGAGGTAAACATTCCTGCCTTCAACATCTGACAGAAGCTAAATGTTCATTCTGCTAGCATGGGGTATCGGGATTCGGGGGGTGCTGCAAAAGCGTTGTATCAACTCAGAGGAATTAAATAATCCACTCGGAAGTCGGAACAATGAAAACTGTTCAGTGACAGTCGAGGTCAGGGCGAGCGCTCACCAGGTAGGTCTTGTCCTGGTTCTTCGCTCGAGCAGGTCGGTTGCGAGAACACCGAACGAAGATGAAACAATCTCACATTTGACTGGGTGTGAATTAAGTCATTGTTCATATTGTCATTGATACTGAACAAATGCCAAGTGTACATTAGCTACTGTTGCTAAAGGCGAAATACGGGTGCTGTAAATCTACTGTAACTAGTTAACGTTACAAGCTAACTGACGTTAGCGGACTACGGTATTTTGCTCGTTCCCGTGGAGTCCCCTCCTCCCTACCGGCCTACTAAACAAACAGAATATGCAGGTCTTGAGCAAATCAAATACGCCATGTTAATGAAAGCACAAAATAGACAATGTGGCGAATAGAACGTCAGTATAAAACGTGTTAAATTCAGTAACAGTATAGCTCGCTCCTCTCCTCCCTGCTTGGCTTTACTGTTACCTCTCTTCTCCCAGGCCGACCAAATCCACTCTCTATCCGCCCAGAAATGCAGCTCCACAAGCCAGTAGCAGCGTTTTTCTTGTGCATAAGAGAGATACAAATGGTCTCAGTGATCTTTTAGACTTGGATTTTTCACGTTTTCTTGCTATTTTGTCTATTATTTTCCCTTTTATTTTGCAGTCAGATTTCACTGGGCGCCATCTTACAACTACACCCCTTTCGTCCAATCAGATGGCGTTCTACTGCGGCGTGTTGCTAACGCGAGATTACCCTTTTCAGATGCCGCGATAAATTGATGTGACGGTCATTTTAAAGGGGACATGCAGTGCAACATGCCACACGTATCACAACCTCGTGACAAAAACGCTTCCAGATGAAGCATAACTCAAGATTAAATAGCAATCTAATTGCTTTAAAGTGTGAATTAAATGTATTGTTCATAAGGCTGTGTGCTGCTCATGAGGAACAACCTTACAATAAATATCTCACTTTCCATTTAAATCTTTTCCACATCCAAAAGCTTGAAAATAACCTTTGCTCAGCACTGTACATAGGTAACATTTTAGTGAAGAACCCTGGCAGCAGGGTAATAATGACTGTGGGTACTGTGTTTTAGAAACAGCATCTGTCCCAGTCCACCTTAAAGAGCTTCTAACTGGTATCTTGCCTAGTTCTCTTAAGGGAGACCACAGGAAATGTGCCAATTATTCTTGTGGAGCTGGAACAGCTCTGGGCAGGCAAGAGTTAATTTGCATGCACTCTACTTCCTCAAAAAGTGGTCTGTGTTCCTCCCACAATGCAAGTGTGCCTTTAAGTGGATTGTGTCGAAGTATGAGTGTGAGTGATGTCATCCCTTTCACTGCTTTTTAAAATGAATTGTTGTATTTAACCTTCACTGTTAAAGTTGATTAAGAAACACACCTACATTAACCCAAGGTAAACACTGACTCAGACACATTGTAATATCTATTTTACAATTGTTTTTCATGGTTTTATTCATGGTTTCCTCTCAAATGTGTCACCAAATGTTGCATTTGTAAGCATCTATGTTGTGAGAGATCAGCAGAGCTAAGCTTGATGATGATAAGTTTGACTATGGACTCAGAGCTTGACAGGATGGGTTCATATCATACAAACTTATAGTAAGACCCTTATTACCCCAATTATAAATGAGTTGTGGTCCTCAAAAGGAGGTACCTTGCGACAGTTTCCAAGTCTGTGCAAATGCTAAACTGAAAGATGCCCGAAAACCACAATTCTGGATTTCAAATCGACTCCTAAGCCCATCTGTAGATCTGGATTGGATAAGTCTATTCAATATGGCAAAAAGTCCAAGCCTATCAGAGGTCTATCAAGATGGAGCATTGCTTACACCCATTGATACTTTCAGATCTAAATCATGTCAGGTGTAGGGGACAGGGGTTGATTTGGGATTCAGACATGTTTGAGGGCTCATGGGAAGCAGGCAGTCCAGCTTGATCTCATTCCGCCCAATCACATCTTCCCGGGATCCTCTTTGAGGGTGACCGTTCTGTTGAAGACGAGCTGCAGGGAGAGGAAAGCTGCCGTTACCCTCTGGCTCATGCTCTATGGAAATTTCTCTTAGGTCACCAACTTCATAAGATTACATTCTACATTTCAAAGTAAACAATTTAATAACACCCCAGTTCTCACTCCTTTTTGCCACCTGTGTCAATCAACTATTCAGTTTCTGGACCGTACCTTGTCTGCTGTGCTGTCTGGGTCCAGTGCAAAGTAGCCCACTCTCTCAAATTGGAACTTATCAAACACTTTTGCCTTGCTCACGGAGATGTCCACCAAGGCACTGTCAATCACTTGCAGGGAGTTCTGGGGGACAGAGAGGACATAGGAAACATTTTGACATGAGTGCAACTCAAGAATCCTCTCCTTGTCTCCTTTCCTTAATCAGTATGTGCGGAGGTTGTGTGTGTCCATGACAGTAACACTTAGACACACTCACAGGGTTGATGTCACTTAGGAAGCCGCCGGGCACCTCAGACGGGTCCTCAGGATTTTTGTGAAGGAATCTGTAACAGACGGAAAAAAATTGACAGCGAGAGAGAAATCATTCCACACCTAGCAGACAGATATATTTATAGACGTGTCTCTCTCACAGACACACATGCAAAGCTTTTTCAGTGACTCACAGTCTTTCGTATAGACGGATTTCACACTTCTGGGGCTCGCTGACCCAGTGGATGAAGGCCTTAGGTTTCTCTGCAGCCTCATTGGAACTACAGCAATGCACCTCCAACTCCACCGCCCTGCCCTGGGCATCCTGAGAGAGATGGAGAGCGAGGGAGAAACAGAGTAAGAAAGCAGAAGATAATAGCAAAGTGAGAAGACAGAAGGTGTGGGGGACAGAAAGAAGACTAACATCCTGCCAGGACAAACAGGCATGTTTGTAGGTTCATAGTCTTAACATGGTTCTTTGTTTTTTGTAGTATTTCAATCTGAGAGAAGCATTTCACCTTGATGACCTTCTGTACAGATATGACATAGCCAGCATGCCTCAGGCCTACTGGCTGATCTGGGGTCAGACGCTTGTAGCCCTTCTCCATCACCTGCAGAGGGAGATTGTGTGTGAGAGCAGCAGGGTTAACACACACACACTTACAAAGTACACAGATCTTGTATTGAGAGCATGGGCACTAAGACCCACACAACTTGTCACCTACCTCTCTAAAGTCGCTCTGCTCGATGAAGATGGTGCGTGTAAATGGAATAACATGGCTGCCCATGAACTCATTGGCTGGGAAGTCAGGCACACGGACATCATTCTAGGAGAGGAGATAAATAAATGGTTCACATTCGCACTAATCCTTGAAGAAAAAGTGATTGTGTGAGTGTTTTCATACCCGTATGCCCTCAGGCAGGTTGGCGATGGTGACTTTGAGGGGCTCCAGGACGGCCATGGCTCGGGGGGCGTGGTCATTCAGCACATCCCTCACACACGACTCTAACATGTGGGGCTCCATCGTTGCCTGGGCAACAGTCACTCCAACCTGGCAAGATGGAATAAAACATTCAAACAATAGTATTGCTTACTCCACCATCTCCCTATCCCTCTCTCATACCTTCGCACAGAAGTTGTTGATGGCCTCAGATGGGAAGCCCCTCCTCCTCAGAGCAGTCAGAGTGAAGAGACGAGGGTCGTCCCAGTCCCTGCGAAACACAAACCGTCAGTGGAAGTCTCTCTCACACACAGATAGTTACTTTGGCACAAATAATGTAGTTTGGCTCTGGAAACAAATAGTTTGGTTGGGAGAAATCCAGATTTTCATACCATCATACGCCATTACCGTATGTGCACGCAAGGTGCTATAACAACAAAAAATAATAATTTAAGCAACAGGGATCTTGACAACTAGCCACTTAGCTAGCAAGTTAGCAAACCAAATGCATAGATGGAGCCCTGAGCTGGATCATACCGTTTCAAAATACCCTGGTATACGGTGTATTGCCCAAGACTACAGTTTGGCCATAGAAACAAATAGTTGTGTACATGTGTGTAATGCTGACCTGACAGTTCCTTCCTCCACCAGTTTGATGATCTTCCTCTTGGAGACCACGGTGTAGGTGAGGTTCAGACGGCCATATTCCCACTGCACAGGGCAGTACACGTCCAGAGCATTACACAGCCAGAAATACGATGACCGCCTGAAGGACACACACAAGCATATTAAGAGAATCAAAGGTTCTAAAGAACCAACAACTTAAAAGGAAAGTTGACCCAGAAACAACTACAACACACAGCATACCTGGCCTGGAACTCCTTGGTGCAGAGTGAGTGGGTGATGTTTTCAATGGAGTCACACAGACAGTGGGTGTAGTCATAGGTAGGATAGATACACCTGTGAAGAAAAAAGGCAGGTGGGGGTAGAACTGTGATGAGTATATTGAACTGTTAGAAGAAACACTGTGGTGTGTGTGTGTGTGTGTTACCATGCGTCCCCAGTGCGATGGTGGGCTGTGTATTTGATCCTGTAGGCCACGGGGTCCATCTTGCCGTCCTCCATCACTATCTTCATCCTGACTGTGGCCTCTCCCTCAGCGAACAGGCCCCGCCTCATCCTGTCAAACAGCACCAATGACTCCTCAGCAGGACGCTCTCGCCATGGCGACGGGGGCGGGTTGTGACCCTTCAGCTCCTCCCCCCGCTGGTGACACACGTAGGCATGGCCCCTAGAGAGATGAGCAAACACACAGACACACACATGCAAATTGTTCCACACATATGAGAATAAAGAGAAACACAGATAGCGTCACCCACCTACGGATGAGGTCCACTGCCAGGTCGTAAAGTCTCTGGAAGTTGTCGGAGGCGTGAGTGATTTCATAAGGCTTATAACCTGAGACACACACATACAGATGTTGCAGTGTGTTATGGTTGACTATGGCATGGCATTACCAGTCAGTGCTAAACCATTCTCTGGATGCTTTGCCAGTGTTGTTGTGATGTTAGGGTAAAATTGTACAACGGACACTCACCCAGCCACTCCACCATGTCTTTGATGGCAGTGAAGTACTTCTCCTCTTCCTTTTCTGGGTTAGTGTCATCATACCTCAAGTAGCAGATCCCATCGTTAGCCTGAGGAGGGAGAGAGGACAAGGAGATATGAAAAGAGGGCAACACACAATTGGGTTCTGTCAAGTACCCCATATGAAATCAACCCTTAGCCTTTACCAATAAGCTAAACGTAGCCTAAGCTATACTTAGCCTTCTGGTAGTGGTTAAGAGTGGTGCTGGTGTGTGGAGTGTGTGTCAGGGCCATACCTTAGCGTAGCCAAAATTAAAGTTGATGGCTTTGGCATGACCAATGTGAAGAATACCGTTGGGCTCTGGAGGGAAACGAGTTCGAATCTACAGTAATATAGACAGGCGAGAGAAAAACCAAGAGAGATCATTTAGTGAGTGATCAACAGTTCCACCTGCAGGCAGTATGAACCTTAAATGCATTCTGGTCATCCCACTTGTGACATTCCCTTATCTCCATACCTGTCCTCCAGTGAACTCCAGATGCTGCTTCAACAGGTCCATGGTTTTAGGAGTGACCACATAGCCCTCTGTTTTATAGTTCTCTCCTGGAGAAACAGGTCAGGGGCCAGGGGTTACAAGCTAGTATACTTACATTGGTCATGGATGAAGTGTCTCTCCATCTCACCTGGTTTGTGGAAATTCAAGGCCACTCCTCTCAGCTCATCCATCAGCGATCTGCCCTCAATCTTTATCTCCCCTACACACACAAAAGTATGTCAACACCCCTGACCACTTAACCCAGAGCAGCTTTATGTGGAGTCCCCAGGTCATTACCATTCATTGTGAGCTCCTCCTTCACCTCACCATCTGGAGCCTTAGCCTTCTGAGCCTGCACATAGGAGTTATTAATTTAGTAAATTCTATGTGATTATGCAGTCACATAACGGATTAATCCATTAGTAAAATGATCTGCGCTTTTGTGTGTGAAATATGATTGCACATTTCTTTTATAGACAGCTATGTTGAGCTGTGTGAAATGTTACCTTGGGTTTCTTCTCCAGGTCAGCCTCTGTCTTTGGGCCAAGGAGATGGAGGACCTGAGAGGGAACGGGGTCACAATATAAGCACACATCTGAGGTACAGTATATCTATGTTGATATATGCAATGCCTTCAGAGGACGAACATAAATGGATTGTTACACACACCTGCATGTCCACCTCGTTTTTGATCATCTTCCCATCAGCCCACATCAGGCCACCACGAGCCTCCCCTGTGAAGACAGAGGCATTCTCAATGAGACTGACATCCTCTCCTCCTTAACAACACAGATATTAATTTCCTCCAGTCCCAGAGGAGGTAATCAATATTCTATCAGGGCTGTATTCTTACCCATGAGCAGTCCCATGTTAAAACGGTACCTCTCCTGCAGTAGCTGGTCTTTGTGCTTCTTGATCACTTTTTCCACCTGTAACATACCACTGTTAGTCAAACCCCTCACACTACCTAGCAACTGTTAATAATCATCACTTGACAGAGACTATGTTTACAACATAACAACATTGCATGCAGAATTATGGGTAAACAGGAAATCTCTGAGCCCTCTAGTTAGGACTAAAGCCAGATGTTTTTCCAGGTCAAAATAAGCTCATGTCCTCACCTTGTCTTCTATCTGCTCTGGTGTTATGACCACTCCCACTCCACACAAAGACTCAAACTCCTGCTGGTTGATAGGGTCCTGGGGATGGCTCTTCACAAACTCCAAAGCAGCTAGAGGCGAGAGGAGCCAAAATCAAAGTGTCGTGTGTGTGTGTGTCAGAGAGAGAGAGACAGACAGAAATGGCCACGAGACAAAATGCTGATGACATACAGTCAACTACATTAATCAGTGATGTCAGGAAACGTGTGTTTGTCTACCTGCCAGTTGCAGCTCTGTACAGATCTTGCGTTGAGCGATGTGATCTGTGAGGAAGCCCAGGCGTTTGGGGTCTCGAAGACGAGAGGTCATTGTGTACAGGAGGGTCCCTGTCGCTTTGTCCACTCCTGCCGCCCCAAGCACCCGCTGGGCCTGTGGAAATCAACCAGTTGGAATAAATAGTGTTATTTATGTCGACACCACTTAACACTATTGAAAACAGTGTTGGGCCAATACCAAGTCGACTAGACCTGCAGATGAACTGACAGGAAAGCTGTCAATTGAATAGTCTGGATTGCTACTTTCAAGAACAAGTGCAGTACAGTGGAGATCTGGGTTATTTTTAGCTGGTCAAGTCAGGGTAAGATGAGTTCTAATGACAGGGTACACTAGAAAGAGGACTCCAAAGAAATTTCAAAGGGGCAGGCCTATAACATGTGTATGTGAAAATTTACAGTGAACTATCAGGTCTTTTCTTGTCACTATTATTCTTGATTTGTCAATAATACGTTTGAATGAATGTATTCACTCAGACTCATATCAAAGGATGAACTTGTCTGACTGAAATAAATGCCACAGCCAAAAAGAGTCAGTGAAATGACTAACGCTACTAAAACTAGCTAACGTTAGAGGATTTATGATCCTGTCAATACAGTCATATACACCCACGCCCGAGCTGCCAAGATGTAATACTTTTCCCAATCTCTGAAGTCATACCTGTGTAATAGCATCCTTTAGGGCAGAACATAAGGCATCATTTTTCAAAGTCTCCTTCGCTTTCTGCTCACTTAGCCCGATAGAAGTGAATAGTGTCAACGGATCCGCCATCTTTTACAATTTACACCAGCCAAACACGTTGCAAAAAATCATTTGTCTGGAGGGGCGGGGGTACTTCATAATCACGGAAAGAATGAAAGGACAGTCATATGAACCAATCATGTCGCGTCTGTTGGACCAATCATGAATAGTGTTTGTTGCAGTCGTTATATTACGCTCTCTCAACGAGCCAATCGTTGGTTGTGTTGATATCAGGAAGCTCCTGAGGGTGGGTTTCACAAATGTGTTGGTTGGTTGCATCAGACATTAGACGAATGAAATTATAAGTTTGAGTAATTCCTGAAAAATCATTAATACGCAGAATAATGTTAGAAATATTAACTAGGAAGTCAAATTGGCTGTTAATGTAAGAACGTAGTGACAAATATAGTACGTTAGTCACTCCGCGTAATCTTTATTTTCCATTCACAAGAGTCAAACACCGGGAAAGTCATTATAGGCCCACACACATCCAGGGAGTGAAGATACGTGTAAACATCTGCTCTCAAAGTAAGAAGCTATAACTTCTTGTAATGACAAGCTGGTTTTAACATAGATTTGCGTAATATGTTAGCTATTCTACTATGATTTTGAGTTGACTCAGCATGTCGAGCTAACCTAATTAGTAGCCTGTAGACTAGCTAGCTAACTACTAACTTAACTAGTTATTACCAGAGCAAGAGCCGAAGTAATCAGTATACTGTAACGACCCTGGGTCGAGCATGTTTTTGGGCACAGTCGATAGCGCGCTGGACTTCGGGCTAGAAGGTCGAGGGTTCAAGGCCTGCTCCCTGTCTGTTTCATTACAATACGTTATTCCACTAACGTTAGCTATCATTGTTATTACACAAGTTGCTAGACAGGTAACGTTAGGCAACGAAGCCTCCTCCCTAAGTTTATTTTATTCACTGCTTTAGCACACTCTGCCAAACCGGATGTCCTAGCCATGTCTGAAACCTGGTTTAGGAAGGCCACCAAAAATCCTGAAATTTTCGTCCCTAACTATAACATTTCCCAACAAGATAGAACTGCCAAAGGGGCGGAGTTGCAATCTACTGCAGAGCTCTGTCATACTATCCAGGTCTGTGCCCAAACAATTCAAGCTTCTACTTCTAAAAATACACCTTTCTAGAAACAAGTCTCTCACCGTTGCGCTTGTTATAGACCACCTTCAGCCCCAAGCTGTGCCCTGGACACCATATGTGAATTGATTGCCACCCATTTATCTTCAGAGCTCGTACTGTTAGGTGAACTAAACTGGGACATGCTTAACACCCCGGCCGTCCAACAATCTAAGCTAGACGCCCTCAATCTCACACAAATTATCATTGAACCTACCAGGTACAATCTCAAATCCGTAAACACAGACACCCTCATAGACATCATCCTGACCAACTTGCCCTCTAAATACACCTCTGCTGTCTTCAACCAGGATCTCAGCGATCACGGCCTTATTGCCTGTGTCCGTAATGGGTCTGCGGTCAAACTACCATCCCTCATCACTGTCAAACGCTCCCTAAAACACTTCAGCGAGCAGGCCTTTCTAATCGACCTGGCCCAGGTATCCTGGAAGGATATTGACCTCATTCTGTCAGTAGAGGATGCCTGGATATTCTTTAAAAGTGCTTTCCTCATCTTAAATAAGCATGCCCCATTCAAAAAATGTAGAACCAGGAATAGATATAGCCCTTGGTTCACTCCAGACCTGACTGCCCTTGACCAGCACAAAAACATCCTGTGGCGTACCGCATAAGCATCGAATAGCCCCCGCAATACGCAACTTTTCATTGAAGTTAGGAACCAGTATACACAGGCAGTTAGGAAAGCAAAGGCTAGCTTTTTCTAACAGAAATGTGCATCCTGTAGCACAACCTCCAAAAAGTCCTGGGATACTGTAAAGTCCATGGAGAATAAGAGCACCTCCTCCCAGCTGCCCACTGCACCGAGGCTAGGAAACTCTCTCACCACCGATAAATCCATGATAATTAAGAATTTCAATAAGCATTTCTCTATGGCTGGCCATGCTTTCCACCTGTCTACCCCTACCCCAGTCAACAGCCCTGCACCCCCCACAGCAACTTGCCCAAGCTTCCCCCATTTCTCCTTCACCCAAATCCAGATAGCTGATGTTCTGAAAGAGTTGCAAAATCTGGACCCCTACAAATCAGCTGGGCTAGACAATCTGGACCCTCTCTTTCTAAAATTATCCGCTGCAATTGTTGCAACCCCTATTTACTAGCCTGTTCAGCCTCTCTTTCGTATCGTCTGAGATCCCCAAAGATTGGAAAACTGCTGCGGTCATCCCCCTCTTCAAAGGTGGAGACACTCTATCCTACCCTGCCTTTCTAAGGTCTTCGAAAGCCAAGTTAACAAACAGATCACTGACCATTTCGAATCCCACCGTACCTTCTCCGCTATGCAATCTGGTTTCCAAGCTGCTCATGGGTGCACCTCAGCCACGCTCAAGGTCCTAAACAATATCTTAACCGCTATTGATAAGAGACAATACTGTGCAGCCGTCTTCATCGACCTGGCCAAGGCTTTCGACTCTGTCAATCACCACATTCTTATCGGCAGACTCAACAGCCTTGGTTTCTCAAATGACTGCCTCGCCTGGTTCACCAACTACTCAGAAGGAGTTCAGTGTGTCAAATTGGAGAGCCTGTTGTCTGGACCTCTTGCAGTCTCTATGGGGGTGCCACAGGGTTCAATTCTCGGGCCGACTCTTTTCTCTCTATTCATCAATGATGTCGCTCCTGCTGCTGGTGATTCTCTGTTCCACCTCTACGAAGACGACACCATTCTGTATACTTCTGGCCCTTCCTTGGACACTGTGTTAACTAACCTCCAGATGAGCTTCAATGCCATACAACTTTATTGCCTTACCTACCTAATCTTGCCTCATTTGCACACACTGTATATAGATTTTTTCTATTGTATTATTGACTGTACGTTTGTTTATTCCATGTGTAACACTGTGTTGTTGTTTGTGTCGCACTGCTTTTCTTTATCTTGGCCAGGTTGCAGTTGTAAATGAGAACTTGTTCTCAACTGGCCTAACTGGTGAAAAAAAAAAAAGTTAACTGGCTAACGTTACTGACAGATTCATTCTTACACGGAACCCAAACTGGCTGCGTGGGTGCGCCATTGTGCATACATTTATTTTGTCCCCCCCACACCAAACACGATCAATGACATGCAGGTTAAAATATCAAAACAAACTCTGAACCAATTACATTAATTTGGGGACATGTCGAAAAGCATCATACATGTATGGAAATTTTATTGTTATTGTTAAAATTGTTATTTTACCTGAAATGCACTAGGTCCTCTACTCCGACAATTAATCCACACATAAAACGGTCAACCAAATTGTTTCTAGTCATCTCTCCGCCTTCCAGGCTTTTTCATCTTTGAACTTATATGGTGATTGGCATCGAAACATTCATAGTATTACTACGACGACCGGTAAAACAGTTTGTCTTTCAATCACCCAAGTGGGTATAACCAATGAGGAGACGGCAAGTGGGTACCTGCTTCTATAAACCAATGATGAGATGGGAGAGGCAGAACTTGCAGCGCGATCTGCGTCAGAAATGGGAAAGACTTATAGTTTAGCCCTTGGCAACGCAGATGCTCGTTGGCGCGTGTGAGCATTGTGGGTGCAGTAATTGACTAATTGACTAACAATCCAAGATTAATTCTGATCTTAACTCCACTGTTTTTATTGTATGAAAAACTGATGATGGTGGTGTGCACTTTGTATGCATTGAGTCAAGGATGGTTCTCTTGTGATTTCTCTATGTGACAAGACTATGTCGGTGAGTAAATAATTAGCCTCTGCCATCCATTATATTGGCGAACGTAGCCACAATCACTAGAGCACCAACTGACGAGCTCAGTTCAAGACTATCCTATCAACAAGACCTGAAGGACTGTAGGGAGTTGTGGCTGAATAAGGACATGGACACACCTAGCTGTTTTTTCTATGCATCGTCAAGACTGAATGGCAGCTTCGGTTAAGGGGGAGTTGTGTGTCCCTTTGTTAACAACAGCTGGTGCGCAATCTCTAATGTTATGGAAGTCTTGAGGTTTTACTAATGATAAGCTGCAGACCACACTATTTACCAATAGTTTTCATCTATAGTTTTTGTAGCTTTCTATTTACCACCACAAACCAAAGCTGGCAGTAAGACCGCACTCAATGAGCTGTATAGGGCCAAAAGCAAACAAGAAAATGTACATCCAGAGGCGGCGCTCCTAGTGGCCAGTGATCATGGTAGGCAACACACATCCGCCATGCTAACCCTCAACATGTGGGCCCTGCAAGGGTGCATGCTTAGTCCCCTCCTGTACTCCCTGTTCACCCATGACTGCATGGCCACGCACGTTCATTAAGTTTGCTGACAACAAACGGTGGTTGGCTTGATCACCACTGACAATGAGACAGCCTATAGGGAGGAGGTCAGTGACCTGGCAGTGTGGTGCCAGGACAACAACCTCTCCCTCACTGTCAGCAAGACAAAGGAGCTGATCGTGGACTACAGGAAACGGAGGGTCGAGCACGGCTCCATCCACATCGACTCATCTGTAGTGGAGCGGGTTCGAGAGCTTCAAGTTCCTCGGTGTCCACATCACTAAGGAATTATCATGGTTCCACACATACCAACACAGTTGTAAAGAAGGCATGACAAATCCTCTTCCCCCTTAGGAGGCTAAAAAGATTCGGCATGGCCTTTTAGATCATCAAAGTTCTACAGCTGAACTATCGAGAGCATCTTGACTGGCTGCATCATGACTTGGTATTGCAGCTGCTTGGCATTGGACCACAAGGAGCTACAGAGAGTAGTGCGTATGGCCCAGTACATCACTGGGGCAGAGCTCCCTGCCATCCAGGACCTCTATACCAGGCGGTGTAGGAAGTCACAGACTGTTCTCTCTGCTACCGCACGACAACCGATACCGATGCACCAAGTCTAGAACCAACAGAACCCTGAACAACTTCTACCCCCAATCCATAAAACTGCTAAATATTTAGTCCAGGTAGCTATTGGTTAACTGTTTAACTATACTGATACCCCGTGTATATAGCCATATTATCCTTACTCATTGTGTATTTATTCTATTATTTATCCTTTTTCTCTGCATTGTTTGGAAGGGCCTGTGAGTAAGCCTTTCACTGTTAGTTTGTTGTTTACAAAGTGTGACAAATAACATCTTATTTTGTTGCTACACTATTAGGAAAAAAGGTGCCATCTATGACCTAAAGGGGTTCTTCAGCTGTCCCCATAGGAGAATTGTTCTCCTATGGGAACAGGCGAAGAACCCTTATTTCGAGTTCATTGCCTCCACTATCCATCTCATCAGATATACTCCACTGTTCATCTCATCAGATATCTCTGATACTACAGTATGTGGTGAGTGATCCAGCACTATGTCCCAGCATGCATTGCTGTCGGCGGGGACCAAGTCATGGCGCTCCCTGGCCTGCTCACGATCAGAGCTCCGTTTGGACCTCACACTAGGCTGCGGACAGAGCTTCCGGTGAGTTCCTTTGACCACTGCTTCGCTGATTCTATAGAGCAATGGCAGGCCACATCTTACATGACCCAAGGCTCTGCCAAAGGCATTAGCAAGTATTGAAATGATCTCTAATTCACTCACTACCTCTCAAACCATTTATCCTAACCCTCTGTTGTCCCTCCCCATTTTCCCTGCCAGCTGGCGAGAGACAGGGGATGGCCACTGGACCGGAGTGATGGGGGGACGAGTGTGGACTCTCACCCAGACAGACGACACACTATGGTACCACACATACAATAGCCCCAACACCATAGGAGGGGATGGGAGGAAGCGGAGGGCAGGTTCCTTGCTCCAGGGGTCAAAGGGGTCAGGGAAAAGATCCAAGGGAGTGATAGAGGGGAAGGAGGAAGAAGAGGGGGAGCCAGTGGCTGTGACCCCAGACAGGAAGGAGGAAGAGCTGCTGAATGATTATTTCCAGCTGAAGGTGAAGCTGGGGGATCTGTACAGAGATTGGGGAGCAGCCGACCCACACTTTAACAGCATTGCCAAGATCTTCACAGGTAAGTTGGTTTGTGTTTGTAATACTGTGCATCTATTATGTCTCTTGTGTGTATGCGTGCATGTGCGTTTCATACTTTACAGTGTGTGTGTTCTGTCTCTTCCCCAGGTGTGCGTATGCTGCGTCAGGACCCCACAGAGTGCCTGTTCTCCTTCATCT
Source organism: Oncorhynchus tshawytscha (assembly GCF_018296145.1). NCBI lineage: Eukaryota > Metazoa > Chordata > Actinopteri > Salmoniformes > Salmonidae > Oncorhynchus > Oncorhynchus tshawytscha. The sequence continues at coordinate 28,275,338 of NC_056450.1, read as the reverse complement.
GCACCTCTAACAACCACATCTCTCGTATCCAGGGCATGGTGGAGAGGCTGTGCCAGTCCTTGGGCACCCCTCTGTGTCAGCTGGACCAGACCAGCTACCACGACTTCCCCTCCCTGCATGCACTCGCAGGTTCCACCTCCACTACCACCAACACTACTCTGTCTGATTGTCTGACATCTGTCTATCTCTCTCTTTCAAATCCTTTGTTTTATCAAATGTTTTGGGCTCTGACATGTCCTATGATATGATTGACAGACAACAGTGTGGAGGCTTGTCTGAGGGACCTGGGGTTTGGGTACAGGGCCAGGTTCCTGCAGCAGAGTGCAAGACAGATCCTGGACTCTCACGGTGGGCCCCATTGGCTCCAGGGGCTCCGCAGTGCCCCCTACCTGCAGGCACGTGACGCACTGCGCACCCTGCCCGGGGTAGGCCCCAAGGTATGCCTCAACCCTTCAGGACAATTAAGGGTGCATAACATAGTAAATGTAGGCATAACATAGTAAAACTAAATCCGGGACACTCAAATTTGTATGATATGTTACGTCTGGTATGGTTACATAAGACGGATAGTTACTTAGGGTGGTTGGTAGGGGTGGATGTATAGTGAACGTCTAGCAACCCAAAGGTTGCAAGTTTGAATCTGATCACGGACAACTCTAGAATTTGATCTAATTAGCAACTTTTCAACAGCTTACTACTTTTTAGCTAATTTGCACCGACAGTACACAGCATGTTAGCTAAACCTTCCCCTAACCTTAACCCTTTAACCTAACTCTTAAACTTAACCATAACCCTTAGCCTAGCTAACTTTAGCCAGCTCGCTGACGCTAACCACCTAGCTAGAATTCGTAACATATCATACATTTTCCAAATTCACAACATATTGTCTGTTTTGCAAATTTGTAACATAATATTGTTTGTAATTTGTAACATATACGAAATGACTGATTCACATCCACAAATGAATACAATCCATACGAAACTTAACGTATCATACTAAATAAAGTGTCTCGGATTTACGTACAGAATAATACTAAATGCTCTGAGGCCAGGTTGACTACACATGTATTATTCACAAGCATAGAAAGTGTTACCTGGGTTCCCCTTGTAGGTGGCAGACTGTGTGTGTCTGATGTCTCTGGAAAAGGCCTGTGTTGTGCCTGTGGATACACACGTGTGGCAAATCGCAAAACGAGACTACAGTTGTGCGGCGGGCAACGGGCAGAAGAGCCTCACAGACAAGGTCCACCGTCAAATAGGTGAGGATTCACGGTACAAGGATGTGTTTAACAGGCTTTAACAGTGTCCTTCTGAATATTACCAATCACTAATTGACTGATTTTGTTTCTGCACAGGGGACTTCTTCAGGCAGCTGTGGGGTCCTTATGCTGGTTGGGCACACTCGGTGAGAAAAATAACTGGTGGTCAGAATCCATCCACTCATCTGTTCACTTCCTCTCTCTGCTCTCTCTCACTCTCTTTCTCTAATCTATCCATCCAACTTGAGACACTGGTAACTTTCAATAAATCATGCATTGATGTCAATGGAGCTTGACTGTCACTCTCTCAGGTGTTGTTCTGTTCCGACCTGAAGAAGTTCCAGAAGCTGAAAGAAACACACTCTCTGAAACAGGAGGAGGAGGAGAAGGTCAAGATAAAGGAGGAGGGAGAGGGAATAAACAAGAAAATTATAAAAATGTGTAATAGAAAGGTGAAAATGTCTGTGAAGGAGGAGGTGGAGTGAGGTCAGTAGAAGTTATGTGTTGGTGATTTATGTTATTTCAGGAAGCTAACCTGAATGTGTGTCATTCTTTGCACACCTCTCTGGAGCAACTAGGCTATGAGTCTGACTGTTTTACCTGTTCTCTTCAGGTTCATGACATGATTAACTGCAAACCAAGGTCGCTGTCAGTGGAGATTGTTCCTGATCACTTTGTAGAATGATGTAAGACAGAGCTATAAATGTGATACACGTTATAAAAGAGAGTTCACTCTGAACCAGACTTCTCACATTATCTGTCATACATTTATGTTCAGCTCTAAACTGAAGGCTGGTGTTTAATTTGACTGCGATTTCTGTCTGTGAATGAAGCTCTATAGGTATGTGTCATTTCCCACTGCCGTCTCTACATATGAACTACAAACATAGAAACCGTGTGTTTATCTTATCTTTTCTAGATTCATGGACCACTACACAGACTCTGTAACAGTTCATTTTTATACTGAAATTAACAGGTTTTGGACTACTTTCCTTTGTCAGTGTTGTTTGGAGATTATGCACACATTTTGAATAAGCCTATTTGTCGATAATCCCACTCCTTTGATCCCCTATATTTGTCTTTCCATCAGTGTAGTAGGCTTAGACCATAGAGTTAGAGGACTCTAGTTGGATAAATGGGACATATATTATATCCCTATTATTCTCAGACAGAAAAGGTGCAGAGCGTCAGAGGTGGCCTCTAGATGGCAATATGATATGGGAAGATTCTGCATCATAGTATCATGTGATTTTTCCAGGTCAGTCACTGTTAAAAGATGATTCTACTTTATACTTCATTGTTTGCTGAGCTAGCTTATATTAAGTAGTCAATGACCCTCAGGGTAGCCTATGTGCCAATGCATTTAGTGGTGTTGACGTGTGCAGGTTCGTATGTCCAAAAATGTTGTCCATTGCTGGTGCAATACACACTCCATCTCTCTTGACAATTCTATATGTTTACTGTGCATATCTGTGAGTCTGTCCAAAATAAGCAGTATATCCGGCCAGCTATGAAATGCCATGGTGTCTGTACATGTATCTATAGGCATTAGTCAGGTGCGTCAGCATGTCTGTTTATAGTTGGGATTGCAGTTATCTGCCCTCAGTGCTATGAGCTATAAGTGTGTATATGTCACTCTGGGCTGCCACTGGTGTCTAGGATAGTGTGGGCTATATGGGAGTCACTGGGAGAGTTTGACTGTAATATAACCTGTATGTAACGTAGATCTTTTTTTAGCCAACTCCTCTGTCATGTTTGTTGTCAGACCATTTGCAGTTAGCTACAGCACAAACAGACATGGCTAGAGTGTATGGATTTGAGTGTGTCACTCAAAAATCAAGACATTCATAGATCAAGACACTGTAATTAAAGTACATAACATTCGTCATCTATACTGAATGGATATGTGTGCTCATTAATGGGTAGCCTAAGCTACTTATGTAAGCATACATTCATGTATGTGTACTTGCATATGTATGTATGTCTGCATCCATAGGTTCTTTGTGTGTGTGTGTGTGTGTGTGTGTGTGTGTGTGCGTGCGTGCGTAAGCGATGTGTGTATAGGGGGTGTTTGTGGTGTGTGTGTGCGTGTGTAAAGGGTGTTTGTGGTGTGTGTGTGTGTATAAAGGGTGTGTGTGTATATAAGGGGTGTGTGTGTGGTGTGTATGTGTGTATAAGGGGTGTGTGCAGCCATGTGTGTGTTAATGTGTGAGTGAGTCAGCTTTCATCTCCAGTCCAGTTGAGTTGGGCAGGAGCCGGGGTCCAGCTTTAGGGCACAGAGAGAGAGAGAGAGCACACAGATATAAATAGGAGTGGAAGAACGCGAGGGAAAAAACAGCGGGATGGATAGAGGAGAAAAGGGGGGATTGACATAGGTCGACTAAATAGGCGATATCTGCAACGTGAACACAAACACATTTGCTCGCTATGACCAAAATAGCCCTACAACCCTGTATGTTGCGTAAGTGATATGTCCCAGTGTGTGTCTTGTCTGTCTATAGTGTGTATGCTGAAAGGAGAAGATGCTGGTCCCCTGAAGCGGTTGTGTTACTCTCCTCAGCCACCAGGGGGCACACTCCCAGATCCCCAGCACAAAGAGGGGCTTGTGTCCCCTGCCAGATGTGCAGCAGTAGGGGTGTGTTTGCCTCCCTGCGCAGAAACATGTGAGGTTTGTGAGAGGAGGTTGTGTGTGTGGAGATGTGTTACAGAGAAAGAGTATGGCATGTGTGTGTGTGTGTGTGTGTGTGTGTGTATACACACGCATGTACTTGAATGCACGCGTGTGTGAGAGAGAGACCGAGTGTCTTAATTATGCTAGAAATGTATGTGTGTTGATTTATCTGTATGAGTATGCCTCCATGTTGCTCTCATTGTTATGGCTTTGGTGTTCTTCTTAAATGGAAAGACAGCATGAAAGCCAATGGAACATCTGCCTCTTCACAACTTTCTCTGACACACATGTGCTCTGTTCTTCCCTCTCTCTCTTCCTTTCACATACACCAAACATGGTCTGTCTGTCTCCTACTGTTCCTCTCCCCTCTGTCTAATAATACAAGACACATGATAGCTATTCTATTAAACAATAACAGCTGCAATATTAGTTTTTTCCTCTGTTAAATAGACACTGAGATGTGGATAGTATCATACTGTACAGAGACTGGAATGGGGTACACCCCTCTTGTCCTTCCAGATCTGATGAAACCCAATGCTGGTGGAGGGAGAGGGGGAGACTGAGAGAGAGGGAGAGCGACCCCTATACAGATCTCTCTTTTCGGGGCCCAGAGTGGGGGATTATCCCTGAGTGTCTAGACAACCAGAGAGAGGCCGGAGCCAGTGGAGGTATTTTGGTGCTAATCTCCCCACTGACTCCTCTGTGGTTATACATTAGCATATGAGAAGCCTGAGCTAGGGCTAATAAGCAAGGATTTATCACGTCAATGAAATTAATATGGGTCTTAATCGGATTGCTTTTATCCTGCTGCTGCAGTGTTATTTACGTGCCTTTTTTTTGGAAGGAAAGATCTGTTCTGATTTAGAGGTAGATGTGTTTGGCTTCCTGGCAGGACAGCGTGTTTTCCATTGGGTTTCAGTCTAGAAGTCCTAATGGTATGCATCTACCTCATTGTTCCAGGAAGGTGTGTGATCTACTGCCTGCCTGACTGTTTGTGTCTGACTGCTGGTATGTTTGCTAACATGAGGCTGTGAATTTCTGTGTGACTGTTTGTCTCTGTGTTTTCAGACCGACAAACTCCCTCTCTCAGCTCAAGGACATTTCTCAAAGAACACTTATGGCTTCAAGTGTGCCGGAAAGCAAACCATGTTTGTTTCTAGACCTCCTGAAGCATGTACTGTACCCCTCTAACTATCTGTCTGTCATGTTCTCTATCTCTCCCTGTGTCTATAATATGGCTTAGGTTATCCTTCTGTCTCTCCCAGTGGTCCTCTCGTTCTCTGTCAATCCTTCTCCCTCTCTCTCTCTCTCTCTCTCTCTCTCTCTCTCTCTCTCTCTCTCTCTCTCTCTCTCTCTCTCTCTCTCTTTCTCTCTCTCTCTCTGATATACATTTCCATGTGAGACACATGGACACGTTGGGTGGTGGGCCATTCTTGATACACATGGGAAACTGTTGAGCATGAAAAACCCAGCAGCTTTGCAGTTCTTGACACAAACCGGTGCGCCTGGCACCTACTGCCATACCTCATTCAAAGGCACTTAAATATTTTTGCCTTGCCCATTCACCCTCTGAATTGCACACATACACAATCCATGTCTCAATTGTTTCAAGGCTTTAAAATCCTACTTTAACCTGTCTCCTCCCCTTCATCTACACTGATTTGAAGTGGATTTAACATACGACATCAATAAGCGATCATAGCTTTCACCTGCATTCACCTGGTCAGTCTATGTAATGGAAAGCCCAGGTGTCCTTAAAATGTTTCACACTCAGTGTAGATATTCTCTCGTATATCGCACAGGCAGACAGATGGACTCCTGTGTTGGGCTGGTGACTCATTGGGGCCTTTTGGGTGATTTTAGGCTGTCAGCTGAAACAGGCCCAGTGATAGGACCAGATTACTGTAATCTCGTTAGCCAGGGAACGTAGCTGGGTAATTCCCCGGTCATATGCTAAACACACAGCAACACATTCTCCCATTCACACTAAACACATTCCTGTGGTCATTCCTATAGCGTAGCCTTTATGTGCTGTGGTCATTCCTAGAGGGTTTCCTTTATGTGCTGTGGTCATTCCTAAAGGGTTTCCTTTAAGTGCTGTGGTCATTCCTATAGGGTTTCCTTTATGTGCTGTGGTCATTCCTATAGCGTAGCCTTTATGTGCTGTGGTCATTCCTATAGCGTAGCCTTTATGTGCTGTGGTCATTCCCATAGTGTAGCCTTTATGTCCTGTGGTCATTCCTATAGGGTTTCCTTTATGTGCTGTGGTCAGTCCTATAGCGTAGCCTTTATGTGCTGTGGTCATTCCTATAGCATAGCCTTTATGTGCTGTGGTCATTCCTATAGCATAGCCTTTATGTGCTGTGGTCATTCCTATAGTGTAGCCTTTATGTGCTGTGGTCATTCCTATAGTGTAGCCTTTATGTGCTGTGGTCATTCCTAAAGGGTTTCCTTTATGTGCTGTGGTCATTCCTAAAGGGTTTCCTTTATGTGCTGTGGTCATTCCTATAGGGTTTCCTTTATGTGCTGTGGTCATTCCTATAGCGTAGCCTTTATGTGCTGTGGTCATTCCTAAAGGATTTCCTTTATGTGCTGTGGTCATTCCTATAGCGTAGCCTTTATGTGCTGTGGTCATTCCTATAGGGTTTCCTTTATGTGCTGTGGTCAGTCCTATAGCGTAGCCTTTATGTGCTGTGGTCATTCCTAAAGGGTTTCCTTTATGTGCTGTGGTCATTCCTATAGCGTAGCCTTTATGTGCTGTGGTCATTCCTATAGCGTAGCCTTTATGTGCTGTGGTCAGTCCTATAGCGTAGCCTTTATGTGCTGTGGTCATTCCTAAAGGGTTTCCTTTATGTGCTGTGGTCATTCCTATAGCGTAGCCTTTATGTGCTGTGGTCATTCCTATAGGGTTTCCTTTATGTGCTGTGGTCAGTCCTATAGCGTAGCCTTTATGTGCTGTGGTCATTCCTAAAGGGTTTCCTTTATGTGCTGTGGTCATTCCTATAGCGTAGCCTTTATGTGCTGTGGTCATTCCTATAGGGTTTCCTTTATGTGCTGTGGTCAGTCCTATAGCGTAGCCTTTATGTGCTGTGGTCAGGGTTTTCCTAAAGTGGTTCAGTCCTTTATGTGCTGTGGTCATTCCTATAGTGTAGCCTTTATGTGCTGTGGTCATTCTTAAAGCGTAGCCTTTATGTGCTGTGGTCATTCCTATAGTGTAGCCTTTATGTGCTGTGGTCATTCCTTTAGCCTTTATGTGCTGTGGTCATTCTAAAGGGTTTCCTTTATGTGCTGTGGTCAAGTAGCCTTTATGTGCTGTGGTCATTCTTAAAGCGTAGCCTTTATGTGCTGTGGTCATTCCTAAAGCGTAGCCTTTATGTGCTGTGGTCAGTCCTAAAGGGTTTCCTTTATGTGCTGTGGTCATTCCTAAAGCGTAGCCTTTATAGCGTAGCCTTTATGTGCTGTGGTCATTCCTATAGTGTAGCCTTTATGTGCTGTGGTCTGTGGTCATTCCTATAGTGTAGCCTTTATGTGCTGTGGTCATTCCTATTATAGCCTTTATGTGCTGTGGTCATTCCTATAGTGTAGCCTTTATGTGCTGTGGTCATTCATAGTGTAGCCTTTATGTGCTGTGGTCATTCCTAAGGGCCTTTTGTGCTGTGGTCATTCCTGTAGGTCTTTATGTGCTGTGGTCATTCCTATAGCGTAGCCTTTATGTGCTGTGGTCATTCTAAAGCGTAGCCTTTATGTGCTGTGGTCATTCCTAAAGCGTAGCCTTTAGCTAAAGGGTTTCCTTTATGTGCTGTGGTCATTTAGCGTAGCCTTTATGTGCTGTGGTCATTAGCGTAGCCTTTATGTGCTGTGGTCATTCCTATAGTGTAGCCTTTATGTGCTGTGGTCAGTCCTAAAGGGTTTCCTTTATGTGCTGTGGTCATTCCTATAGCGTAGCCTTTATGTGCTGTGGTCATTCTTAAAGCGTAGCCTTTATGTGCTGTGGTCATTCCAAAAGCGTAGCCTTTATGTGCTGTGGTCAGTCCTAAAGGGTTTCCTTTATGTGCTGTGGTCATTCCTAAAGCGTAGCCTTTATGTGCTGTGGTCAGTCCTATAGCGTAGCCTTTATGTGCTGTGGTCAGTCCTATAGCGTAGCCTTTATGTGCTGTGGTCATTCCTATAGCGTAGCAAGCACATGCATTGCAGGCTGTAGGAGTCATTCAAATTAAATCATACATTAAAACACATACTGTACATGGTCACAAGTTTTCATACTACACATTTACAACCTGAAAAGACGTAAGCATCACTTTCAAGTAGCTTGCTTGCAGAAATCTTATCAGAAATTCAGTTCCATTGAACTTTTTCTGACTCTGTCTCTATCTTCCACACTGTCAACATAATTGAGGGTCAATGAAAGACAGAGACAAAGAGGCAGAAACACACACAGTCATTGTCTCACAGACACATTCATAAATGCAACTCTTGTGTTTGATTGGAGATTAAAAATTCTGTGGATATAATAAATAGTAACTATTCCAAAGTATTTTATAACAGCCTAAATGATGCGTGCGATTGCCTTGTCTGTCCGGGCAGCTGTGAAGCTATGAGAAATCTTTTGTACCTGCTTGACTTGATGGAGGATTTGTCTGAGTTTGTTTGTTTCCTGTCTCTCTGCGTTTTGAATGTCATTTGCACTCTTCACCCCAAGCCTCTCTGTCTCTGTTGCTGGCTCAGTACTAATGTAATGGTCCTAGGAAAATCCTTAGAGCTAAACAGGGTATTTTAGGTCCTTGTTCTCGGAGCAGTAGTGTGTGTGAGAGAGAGAGCATCACTTAGACATGGGAGTCAATTGATTATCTGTGACTTCCTTCTGAAGTCTTCAGCATTGTGTGTATGGGTTGCTTGTTTACAGTCTATGTGGCAGTGGAACACTGCCTGGCATTGTGGATAGTACATGTACACAGGCCTTGTATCCGGGGTGCAGCAGGACAGATAATGTAGTTCAGCCTGGAGGACTAGAGGAAGGGTGAGGGTCTACTCTTATCACTGTTAAAAAAAACCTGCGCTGAATAGAACACTGTTGACACAGAGTCCATGGACAGCTTAGATAAACACTGATAAACACAGTGTGTGTGTGTGTCATCTGTAACTCCCCTGCTCCTTTAAGCAGTCCCTAGGCTCTCCCTGAATCACCTGGACACACCCATCCTCAGAAGGTTGGGGGGGGATAGGGTGGCATGGAGCCAGGGTGCAGAGCTTGGCACAGGGAAATACCAACAGCCCTGCCTGCCTCTCTCCCCTCCATGACTGAAAGAAAGGGGAGGAGGAGGGTAGAGTTTCACTATGAGAACGCAGTTTGTTCCAACCCCTTTGTCTCTCCTGGCCTGCACCATTCTCAACCTGCCTTAGTTGGGTGTTAGACATTACCTCAGGTTGGGGTTCTCTTCGTATACAAACAAGCCTTTCTCCTTGTAGCTGGAACAGTTAGGTGTCAAGCCAGCTTTCACATTATGTTTTATGACTTCCTAACTACTGGGGTGGCAGCAGCAGCTCATAACTACTTCATTTACTGCAACAACCTCTCTGAACTGAAGGTCAGAATCTGACAATCCTAGAGGTTAAATAGCTGGCTTCAGAACTATTTTATCACACCTTGTCAATATTATCACCCTCATCATGCAGTCTTACAGTCGCATTACCAGATGCTGATAGTATAAAATACGTAAAAACAGAATGTAATTATTAATAATAATAAAAAAGGTTGAAAGATAACAAAAGAAAGACCTGACATTTTATCGTTTCTTTGAGAGAGAGCGCACAAGAAGAGAGCGCACAAGAAGGGGGGAGAGAGTGAAAATCAATATTCTGACTATGAGTGGAATAAAAACGTCCGTATTCATCCCATCATGTAAGGCTGGAATCTAAATCTCGGCTAATTTGTTGGTGGGCCCGGGGTCTCGGTGCTTGAGCAGATCAGTTGTGTAATAGTAACCGCTTCGGGCGGTTGGAGGTAATCGTGTTGATCCGCATGTGAGCCAGAAAGAGAGGGAAGGGAGGGAGAGAGAGATGGAGCAATTTTAAAGGGGCGTGAGTTCCCGTGCTTGCTCCTGCTGGTTTGGTTTATCGTAGAGAGAACTGGCTGAGGTAGTCTAAGTCAATATCGACAGAAGACTGACTTTCCGTATTTTAGCCTATAGTTTGCGGCTCACCAGAGGTGGAAGCGCGAGACCGGAGGCTGTGGATACGCATCCGTGTGGATACGCATCCGTGCCCGCTGCTATATGCCCGAGTCATAATCGGATGCAGACGACGTCATATCTGAGGACAGGACATATGAGCGCAGGTAGGTTTTGAATGAAGAAAGGCGAGTATGGGAATAGCCTACATTAAAACTGTATGAACGAAGACGATGCGATAGGCCTGCAGGCTATGAATGATCCATATGTGACCTGTGCGCTTAAATATACCATATTCATATAGCGTTTTTATTATAAATGTATTATACATTTTGGCCTATGGTGCGCTATGTATACCATATCCTGTCTATATGAATGATTAAAGTCGAACTTTAAATATTTATGTGGTTGCTGCATGCAGTCGTTTTTATATTGTTGGTAATCTGTGAAAGAGGCAAAAAGCAGGCGGGGACCGTGGGGACACAGGCTGCTGCGGAAATTCTAAACCAGTTGCGAAGATTGGCAGCATCGTCAATTCTGTAGCCTGTCGTATGGAAAGAACGGGTAGGAAAGACGAGCCTCTCTTCCCAATGATGCGATGATACCAGATAGGCTACAACACCAGACTATTCTCCTCACGACGACCTACTCATGTTTAATTACATGGCATACCCAGATCCCCAATTTACAATCGGAAAGAGGAGAAGGGTTCAATTTGGACACACGCAATAAGAGGATTATTGAGATCTCGATTCTGGACGTTGACTACGATTATTCAAATAGTTTAGTGTTCGTTGAAAGAGCAAGCAACACGTTCATGGGCACACAACAAACCCCATTAGTGCTTCTGTGTGTTTAGCCTGCTCATTTGCAAGTGCGCCTGAGGTCTGTCCTCAAACTGGCACGCATGTTGTGTTTGTGAGTGTGTTTACAAGGGTTGCCCAACCAAGGCCCGAGGCAGATGGTAGGCGTATGGGGCCGTTGGAGAATCTAGATTCACCTGTTTCTCATCAGGACTTCAACAGCAGCCGCAGTTGAGTCCAGCTGAGCGAGGGAGAGAGGGGGGCGTGCCACTGCGAATCTGGATCGTAACGGGCGGCAAACTGCTCCAAAGAGCTAATGGCTTGAACACAGAGCCCTGCCAGACCACTTGGATTGCAAAGAGAAACAAAAACACGTCGATCCACCGACTAGAATAACAGAATGTCAACCCCAAGAACAGCATTTTTCTCAGGGAGGATTTACTGCCTGCTTTGATACCTACTCTTATCTTAGAGAAAGAGGCTTTTAGAAGGGACACGTGCAGACCATACACTCCAGACCACCTTGAAGGTATGGGATATCAAAGCAAACTTTTATGGTTTCATCTGTTAAGAGTTTATCGTTCTGTCATAGGTTAGGCCAGAGTAGGGTGTGAAGCTGGCAGGATAGTGGGAGGGAAATCCTCTCCAGATAGTAAAGTGCACAGGGCAGACAGATCACCGATCAACAGCAGGACAGATAGTTCACATATGGGAAATTCCACGGTAAAAGAATGATGTTGAGACTTTAAAATTGATGTCAAACAAAAACTAACGATTGAAAATTTAACCAAACCATACAATTGTTGAATTGTCCATATCTGACTGACAAAACCTTCAAGAACAAAAAGGATACCCGACAGAAAACATCACTCACAACCAACCCCAAAACCTACTGACCAAGCACTATGACACACCACAGACAGAACAGAGCACAGACAGAACACAGAGCAGACAGAACAGAGCACAGACAGAACACAGAGCAGGCAGAACAGAGCACAGACAGAACACAGAGCAGGCAGAACATAGAGCAGACAGAACAGAGAACAAAACCTAGAACCAAAAACAAAAGACTGCAAACTGTGTAGATCACAGAACTTGTGATCTGACATTATGCTGTGGATAGTGTAACATTCTACAGGGAAATGGATGACTCATCAATCAATCAAATGTATTTAGAAAGCCCTTTTTACATCAGCAGATGTCACCAAGTGCTTATACAGAAACCCAGCCTAAAACTCCAAAGAGCAAGCAATGCAGATGTAGAAGCACAGTGGTTAGGAAAAACTCTAGAAAGGCAGGAATTTATGAAGAAACCTAGAGAGGAACCAGGCTCTGAGGGGTGGCCAGTCCTCTTCTGGCTGCACCGGTGGAGATTATAAGAGTACTTTGGATGGGCAGCCTCCTCACTATTCCACTACTCTCAGCTCTTATCATCAGTTAATAGTCTGCCAATCAGGGTGTGTTTTCTGTGTGTGTCTCTGCTCTGTCTGTATCTACATCTTGAACTATAGTGTTGGTATTCACAAATGTGTTTTTGGGGTTCCATGATCCTCTGTATGCTCTGCTCATTAGTGTTACAAAGGCAACCCGTATTTGACCTTTGTGTGTCTGTACATGTGTTCATGCGTGAGTGGGTGTCTAACTGCAGTTAAAATACCTCCCTGTCAGAGTCAATCTTGGCCTTTGAACTGTGGCCTGTCTCAGAAGAGGCAGAACATCAGAGAAGATGTCTGCCTCCGATGTAGTTGGGTGTCCACCTCATCCAGAGGTCAAAACATGAAGGCAGGAGTCAGATGATTGGTTCTGGAGCCACAATAACAAGCCCAACTCAGTGGACCAATGGACACGTCTCTAAGGCTTTTCATGTGACCCTTCTGTGTGGTCCAAGTCACATTGGACAGGGTTATAGCCCCTGACAGAGGGTCGGGGTCAACGACCTTTAGTGCATGGCTGAATAGAGGTTTCATGATGGTGTGTTTATAGGTTTAATGGAGTTCCTTTCACCAGGTATTTATGAACTCATTTTGGAGATAACTTATCATGACAGTTATCACAAATACTGCATGTTGTGCTTATCATTGGATCCTTTAAACACTTAATGTATTTATAACTATATGTTTTCTCATCAAGTTATTGAGACAGAGATAGTGCGCTACAGGTAATCAGAGTTGTTGGGAATAAATTAGTAAGTTAGTGTGTATGTGTGTGTGTCGGAGGGATGGTCTGGTTTGATAGTGAGTGGTTTGTTTACATTCCTGCAAGATGGTGGAATCTTAAGGATCATATAGACCCCCTCTAACCTCTTTTACCCCATACATACATACATACATACATACATACATACATACATACATACATACATACATACATACATACATACATACATACATACATACATACATACATACATACATACCACAAACACACACACTCACCTCTCCCCTCTCCCCTACATGGCACTCTTATAGGCCATACATAGGTACCTTAAGCTGAGGGTAATGCAGTAATACTTTAAAGGTCCACTGCATCCATTTTTATCTAAATATCAAATCATTTCCGGGTAACAATAAAGTACATTACTATGATTGTTTCAATTAAAATGGTCAAAAATAAACAAAAATAACTAAATGCAATTTATCAAGCAAGAATTTTGCTAGGACTGTCTGGTAGTGGTCTGAGAAAGGGGTCTAATTAGAGGAGCCGAATGGGAGAGATGTGTAACTAGCTGTTATTGGCAGAGAGGAGGGCTAACTCTTTGTTATTGGTCTATTAACCTAAATCCAAAAACTCCACTGAGCCAAACAAGCTGAAATTTCAAGCAGTCTTTTAAAACAGATCTTACACTAAATGTGCATTATCATAATTTTCACAATTTCACAGTATTATTCCAACCTCATAATGTGGAATTATATATAAAACACAGGAAAAATTTAGTTTTTGACTGCACTGCCGCTTTAACTGGTCTGTTGGACTTTGGAACCGCTCAGTGTCCCTCCATGGCATATCTCTCTAGAGTGCTCTATTTCTGTCTCTCTTTCTCTATCTGTTTCTGAGCTATAAACCTCCCCTATTATTCTCACTCTCTCAACCTCTCTCTGCATGTATGCTATCAGTTCGTTGATCATTATTTCTCTCTTACCTCTCCTCTCTCTCTGCCCCTCTGTTTCCCACTCTCTCATTCTCCAGATTGAACTTTATTTTTCTGTCTCTTTCTTCCATTCTTTCTGTCATTCTCCACTTCCGGCTTTCCTGTTCTAAGGTTCTAACGTAATTCAGTCTGACTCTTTAATCCTGTTTATTAGAGGGCCACCGTGACATTTGAGACCCCACAGTCACTCCCATTCACTCACTCACTCACTCACTCACTCACTCACTCACTCACTCACTCACTCACTCACTCACTCACTCACTCACTCACTCACTCACTCACTCACTCACTCACCACTCACTCACTCACTCACACGCTCACACACACACATGCAGACACACATGCATGAAGGCCAGTATGTCACCGTTCAGACTGGTGCTTGCTGGGGAGAACTCAGCGATCCCTCTGTCCACAAACAGGATAGTGTCTGTTTCTGGAAATATTCACTCAAATTAAGATGCTCAGACTCTCTGGAATCTGGCATAAATGTGTGTGTGTGTGTGCAAGAAATATAGAGAAAGAGTTTGTTTGTGTGTGTGTGCGCGTGTGTGTGTGTGCATGTGCGTATGTATGCCAGTCTGGGCAATGTGTAGGTCAAAAGTGGCTATGAAATGTGGTCATTTCAGTTGAATCTGGAACAGAGATTTCTTTCAGAATTGTAGAGGTATTTTGGCTTGCTATGATTATGTGGCTTGGTTGAGGTTCAGTTTAGTTTGAGCTTAAGGAATTAAATTTACAGTTCCTGATATTTGCCTGTGGTTTTTGGAAGCCATTCTTTTTTGGAAATAAGGGTTTGCTTTGCACCTGTTTCATTTTTGCACCTGATATTAGTAGAATCAATAGTATTATCATTAGCAGTCCAGTTACGGTAATAGAAGTGTTACAAACAGAGAGAAGTGTAACTTTACTTGTAGTAGTAGTAGTGGTAGTAGTAGTATATACATATCTGTATATATGGCAATCCGCAGCTTGTTGCATGTTGTTCTACTATATTATATTGTCCTCAGGCCTTCCTGTAGATGGATAAAGACGTTATTGTGAGAGTGACGGCATACCCCCCTCCTCCATTCCATTGCCCCTCACTTAGTGTTCTTCTGCCTCAAGGGGCAGATCTCAGGATATAAATACCCTCCTCCTCCCTGCACCCATTTGCCCTCTACAGATATTCACAGAAAGACACAAGACACTCATAGATGCTGTAGTATTGTGTGTGTGTGAGTGAGAGACAGACAGAGAGAGAGACAGAGAAAGAGACAGAGAAAGAGACAGAGAGAGAGATAGAGAGAGATTAATGTTGACAGTGATTCAGATAAAGCAGCAGGGTGTTTCTCCTCTCTATGTATCCCATTTGGCTAAGGGCCCTCAGTGTCTTAAATCAGGACCACCACCTACGCACACACACTCACACTGGATGAACTGTGATTGCAGTAGTAAGACTACAATCGAGGGGCAATGTTTTTTTTGTAGGCCCATTTTTCATCTGTCAGTTTGTTTAAAGTCAACTGCCAGGTTGCTAGTTTTACCCTGTGATAAGGTGAGATGGCTCAGTTCCACTGTGTTCCAGGCTGCCCAGAGTGACATCTTGACACACACCTCATCACAACTTTAGAGACTGTACACACTTCTAGCCCCCTCACAGTTTCTCTATCCCCTCCTGTCTCTGTTACTTTATTTTTCACTCAATCACATACACACAGACTAATTTGCTATGGTCAAGACATACCAGCATCACTGAGTCAGTTTCCCCTGAAACCGTGTCTCTCTGCCGCCCACATTCTCTGCTTCATCATACCCCTAATGCTCACCTCACCCTCTCCCTCTCTCTGTCTATCGTTTATTTTCCTTTCTTTCTCCATACTTTCCACTCCCCCTCTCTGTACCTTCCACTGTCTGCTTTGTTATATAGCTATCATCACCTTTTTCCATGCATCTCTCCCAACCCTCCTCCCTCTCTCATTTTCTTCTTCTGTTTATCTCTCTATCTTCACTGCCCTATATCTCCTCCCGCAGGAGTACAATACAACCATGTTGAAATAACACCGCCAGAACGAGGGAAGGGGGTGAAAGGGGGGGGGTAAAACAAAGTGATTCATCGGAGGTGGATTGGCCAACAGAAGGCTGGAGTCTGGGAGAAAGAGATGGTTGAGTGGGAGAAAGAAAATAAACAGCAAAACTACTGTGACGAGGTGGAGATGGAGACTTATACCTCTTACTTACGCTCTCTTTCTCTGTGCTTCTCTCTCACTATCCTGCCCTAAATCCATCAATTTCTCTGTCTTTCTTAGTCTGTTTTCTCAGCTTTCTTTAACATCTATATGGGAGTATTTGAGCATCACAAGCTATTAGCAAGATCTCAGTTACAGGGACAATCTGTGATTGCTACATGTGTTTTGTGACTTTTCAATTCATGAAATATAGCCATTGATTTTATAACGTGTGCCCTGGGAGTTGGGAAGAAAGTTCAGGGAGTAAATCATTTAATAAATGAATGAAAAATAACATAAAACAAGAACACACGAACAACGCACAGACATGAAACTGAAACAGAAACAATAACACCTTGGGAAGGAACCAAAGGGAGTGACATAAATAGGGCAGGTATTCAAGGAGGTGATGGAGTCCAGGTGAGTGTCATGAGGCGCTGGTGCGCGGGAAGATTGTGACAGGTGTGCACTATAATCAGCAGCCTGGTGACCTAGAGGCTGGAGTGGCAGCACACGTGACAGATTCTTGTAGAATATAACTTATAAATGCCTCATGAGCTTAGTTCAGCTGTCATACCCCATCAGAACCAGAATTATGAACTTGTTTTACTCTTTGTTAAATAATGTAATTGTAAACAAACACCATGTGGTCAAAATTATAATTTTGATATCATGAATGATTAGTCCTTGCATTTAAATGTTTTTATTTAAAAAAAGTAACCTTTAATTAACTAGGCAAGTCAGTTAAGAACAAATTATTATATAAAATGACTGCCTACCCCAGCCAAACCCTAACCCGGACGACGCTGGGCCAATTGTGCTCTGCCCTATGGCCAGTTGTGATACAGCCTGGAATCGAACCAAAGTCTGTAGTGACGCCTCTAGCACTGACATGCAGTGCCTTAGACCGCTGCGCCACTCGGGAGCCCATAGCTCAGTCTTTGAATTTGAGAGTGGTTACATTTCTCCAGCCCTATCCCTCAGCTATTTACTGAAACAGTGGCAGGATGACTTTGTTATTGTTTGAACTGCAGATTGCCCCTTTTACGTTTTAAATTCCTCACATGTACCCATAGATTTTCTCACACATGCTCACTCACCCATGATGGTGTACACACCTGCACATACACACGGTGTCCTTACACATACTTACTCACGTATGTCACTCCCATAAGCACTTCAAACACGTATTGTTCATGAGCAGAACACACACATGTCAGGATTAGCACACATATGTTTGTTCTTCTACATGTGATTTAAGAGAATGAGCCATTGGTATAGAATAGGGAATGTATGACTCATAAGGAGTAGGATGAGGTTGCCCGAGATACTGATCCCTGTTTTGTTTTCTTCCCTAAGGGTTAACGTTAGGATTTGGTGAGGGTAAGCTGGTCCTAGATCTGTGCCATGGGTAGTTTCTCCCTAGTCTGAGTTACAGTAACTGGTTGCGTGGGTAGGGGATGGGATTTTGAGTTAGCGGATGCCAGAATGAAGGAAGGGGAGTGTTTTTGATAAGACCTGTGGGGTGAGCTATTCTGATCCAGGAGAGCAGCAGGGTGGGCATGCTTTTGTTTCAGCCCAGCTCTAATTTAATACACCTGCTTAAACCCAGCCATTAGTTTGATCAGGTGTGTTGGTGCTGTGTTCCACACCCAGATGTCCTTGGTACCAGAGAAGCTCACCCCTGGTCTTATGAAAAACATCCCCCTCAGTCACTACCTCATCCTCTGACTCAATAGCCCACACCTGGTTAAGACAGACAGACATGATGACTGTATGAGGATTAGACAGACTGTTTTACTATGATTGATAGGATTGTGTGATCATGTACTGTAGGAGCATCCAGTTCACTGTCTTCTACTGCATCACCTTCAGCCAATGTTACTGCTGTTGATTCAGACCTGGAGTGAATGCACAGAGGAAAAAAGATAAATAATACATAAATTATAACACAAGGAATAAATACACAATGAGTAACGATAACTTGGCTGTATACATGGGGTGCCAGTACCGAGTTGATTTGTTATTTGGATGTGCAGGTAATTGAGACAGATATGTATATTATACAGTGCTGTGAAAAAGCATTTGCCACCTTTCTGATTTTCTCTTTTTTGCATATTTGTGATACTGAATGTTATCAGATCTTAAACCAAAACCGTATATTAGATAAAGGGAACCTGAGTTTACAAATAACAAAATAAATGAATGCTTATTTTATTTATTTAATTAACACCCAATATTAATGCAACACCCTATTCCCCTGTGTGAAAAAGTAATTCCCCCTTACACTCAATAACTTATTGTGCCACCTTTAACTGCAATGACTGCAACCAAACACTTCCTGTAGTTGTTGATCGGTCTCTCACATCACTGTGGTGGAATTTTGGCCCACTCTTCAATGTGGAACTACTTTAACTCAGCGATATTTGTGGGTTTTCAAGCATGAACTGCTCACTTCAAGTCCTGCCACAACATCTCAATTGGGATTAGGTCTGGACTTTGACTAGGCCATTCCAAAACTTCAAATGTCTTACTTTTGAACCATTTTCATGTGGACTTGATTGTGTGTTTTGGATCATTGACTTGCTTCATGACCCTGCTGCACTTCAGCTTCAGCTCACAGACGGATGACCTGACATTCTCCTGTAGAATTATCTGATACAGAGCAGAATTCATGGTTCCTTCTATTAAGGCAAGTCGTCCAGGTCCTGAGGCAGCAAAGCATCCCCAAACCATCACACTACCACCACCATGCTTGACCGTTGGTATAAGGTTCTTATTGTGGAATGCAGTGTTTGGTTTTTGCCTGGCATAATGGGACCCTTGTCGCCCACAAAGTCATATTTTTGACATCTGTCCATAGAACATTCTTCCAAGAGTCTTGATGATCATCAGGTGCTTCTAGGTGCTTTTTGGCGAACTTGAGTCAAATTTTGGATGAGATCGGTGCCATTTTGTCGGGTGAAAACCAAACACTGTATTCTGCAAGATGCTGTCAATGTTGCAGCTGTAGAACTTGTTGAGGATTTGAGGGCCCATGGTGAATCTTTTCAGCCTCCTGAGGGGGAAGAGGCGTTGTCGTGCCTTCTTCACGACTGTGTTGGTGTGTGTGGACGATGAAAATTCCTTAGTGATGTGGACACCGATGAACTTGAAGCTCTCGACCCACTTGATTAGTCGATGTGGATGGGTGCATGCTCGGCCCTCCGTTTCCTCTAGTCCACGATCAGATCCTTTGTCTTGCTGACGTTGAGGGAGAGATTGTTGTCCTGGCAACACACTACCAGGTGACTGACCTCCTTTCTATAGGCTGTCTCATCGTCATCAGTGATCAGGCCAACCACCGTTGTCTTGTCAGCAAACTTAATGATGGTGTTGGAATCATGCGCGGCCACACAGTCGTGGGTGAACAGGGAGTACAGGAGGGGACTAAGCATGCACCCCTGAGGGGCCCCTGTGTTGAGCGTCAGTGTGTCGACCTGTCAGGAATTCCAGGATCCAGTTGCAGAGGGAGTTGTTCAGTCCCTTGGGTCCTGAGCTTAGTGATGAGCTTGGAGAGCACTATGGTGTTGAACGCGGAGCTATAGTCAATGAACAGCACTCTCACGTAGGAGTTCCTCTTGTCCAGGTGGTTCAGTTGAACAGAGGATGGTGTTAGTAATATAGGTATAGAGAAACTGTATAAAGAGGCTGGGAGAAATAAAAAGAGATAGTCCACATAGAAGAAGAAGCCAATGAGAAAGAGAAAAATAAAGATAGAGAGATAGTGCTCATCTGCCTTGGAGGAGTGAAACCATCTGTGCTCCTTTGCTCTGATCATTCTGCAGGCTTTCTGCATTATGCAGCTTAAGGTGTGGGCCTAAGTCCGGTGTGTGTGTGTGTGTGTGTGTGTGTGTGTGTGTGTGTGTGTGTGTGTGTGTGTGTGTGTGTGTGTGTGTGTGTGTGTGTGTGTGTGTGTGTGTGTGTGTGTATGAGTGTGTGCATATGTGTGCGTGCAAATGTGTGTGTGCGTGCATATGTGTGTGTGTGTGTGTGTGTGTGTGTGTGTGCATGTACGTGTGGGTCAATGACTCACTGTAACTATACACGACACCACACCCCTCTGTGCGTGCTGCTGTCATGCCGCTTGGACCTCTGGGAGAATTCTGTGACATGCCCTCTGAGTCAGCACAGCAGAACAGCTATAAACACCCCTCTATATAGGCACACAAACACACACATACACACACACATGCTATACAAAAACTCCTCAATAAAGAAAGAGAGAGATTCACACAAAGACCATATCTATGAACCCAAGTACGCCAGAGAGATACAAACATATCCCTATACCTCTGATGCTGTATTGGCCCCTCTAGCTTTGCTCTACCAAGTTAATGTGTAAATGATATATGCAGAGGTAATCATGTGTGCTCTGCGGAAGTGACATTTTATTCCAAAGACAGTGATGTGTATGTTACCAGGCCCTGAACATAATCACTAGCCGGCTACTCATCCCTGCATCTTAGAGGCTGCTGCCCTATGTTCATAGACATGGAATACTGGTCACTTTAATAATGAAACACTGGTTACTTTAATAATGTTTACATACAGTTGAAGTCAGAAGTTTACATACACCTTAGTCAAATACATTTAAACTTAGTTTTTCACAATTCCTGACATTTAATCCTAGTAAAAAATTCCCTGTCTTAGGTCAGTTAGGATCACCACTTTATTTTAAGAATGTGAAATGTCAGAATAATAGTAGAGAGAATGATTTATTTCAGCTTTTATTTCTTTCATCACATTCCCAGTGGGTCAGAAGTTTACATACACTCAATTAGTATTTTGTAGCATTGCCTTTAAATTGTTTAACTTGGGTCAAACATTTCGGGTAGCCTTCCACAAGGTTTTTGGAGAAAAAGTTGGGTGAATTTTGCAACATTCCTCCTGACAGAGCTGGTGTAACTGAGTCAGGTTTGTAGGCCTCCTTGCTCGCACACGCTTTTTCAGTTCTTTTTTCAGGATTGAGGTCAGGGCTTTGTGATAGCCACTCCAATACCTTGACTTTGTTGTCCATAAGCCATTTTGCCACAACTTTGGAAGTATGCTTAGGGTCATTGTCCATTTGGAAGACCCATTTGCGACCAAGCTTTAACATCCTGACTATTGTCTTGAGATGTTGCTTCAATATATCCACATAATTCTCCTTCCTCATGAAGCCATCTACAATGCACAAAAAAATAAAGGGAACACTTAAACAACACAATGTAACTCCAAGTCAATCACACTTCTGTGAAATCAAACTGTCCACTTAGGAAGCAACACTGATTGATAATACATTTCTCATGCTGTTGTGCAAATGGAATAGACAACAGGTGGAAATTATAGGCAATTAGCAAGACACCCCCAATAAAGGAGTGGTTCTGCAGGTGATAACCACAGACCACTTCTCAGTTCCTATGCTTCCTGGCTGATGTTTTGGTCACTTTTGAATGCTGGCGGTGCTTTCACTCTAGTGGTTGCATGAGACGGAGTCTACAACCCACACAAGTGGCTCAGGTAGTGCAGCTCATCCAGGATGGCACATCAATGCGAGCTGTGGCAAGAAGGTTTGCTGTGTCTGTCAGTGTAGTGTCCAGAGCATGGAGGCGCTACCAGGAGACAGGCCAGTACATCAGGAGACGTGGAGGAGGCCGTAGGAGGGCAACAACCCAGCAGCAGGACCGCTACCTCCGCCTTTGTGCAAGGAGGAGCAGGAGGAGCACTGCCAGAGCCCTGCAAAATGACCTCCAGCAGGCCACAAATGTGCATGTGTCTGCACAAATGGTCAGAAACAGACTCCATGAGGGTGTAATGAGGGCCCGACGTCCGCAGGTGGGGGTTGTGCTTACAGCCCAACACCGTGCAGGATGTTTGGCATTTGCCAGAGAACACCAAGATTGGCAAATTCGCCACTGGCGCCCTGTGCTCTTCACAGATGAAAGCAGGTTCACACTGAGAACATGTGACAGACGTGACAGTCTGGAGATGCTGTGGAGAACGTTCTGCTGCCTGCAACATCCTCCAGCATGACCGGTTTGGCGGTGGGTCAGTCATGGTGTGGGGTGGCATTTCTTTGGGGGGCCGCACAACTCTCCATGTGCTCGTCAGAGGTTGCCTGACTGCCATTAGGTACAGAGATGAGATCCTCAGACCCCTTGTGAGACCAGATGCTGATGCGGTTGGCCCTGGGTTCCTCCTAATGCAAGACAATGCTAGACCTCATGTGGCTGGAGTGTGTCAGCAGTTCCTGCAAGAGGAAGGCATTGATGATATGGACTGGCCCGCCCGTTCCCCAGACCTGAATCCAATTGAGCACATCTGGGACATCATGTCTCGCTCCAGCCACCAACGCCACGTTGCACCACAGACTGTCCAGGAATTGGCGGATGCTTTAGTCCAAGTCTGGGAGGAGATCCCTCAGGAGACCATCCGCCACCTCATCAGGAGCATGCCCAGGCGTTGTAGGGAGGTCATACAGGCACGTGGAGGCCACACACACTACTGAGCCTCATTTTGACTTGTTTTAAGGACATTACATCAAAGTTGGATCAGCCTGTAGTGTGGTTTTCCACTTTCATTTTGAGCGTGACTCCAAATCCAGACCTCCATGGGTTGATAAATTTGAATTCCATTGATAATTTTTGTGTGATTTTGTTGTCAGCACATTCAACTATGTAAAGAAAAAAGTATTTCATAAGAATATTTCATTCATTCAGATCTAGGATGTGTTATTTTAGTGTTCCCTTTATTTTTTTGAGCAGTGTATTTTGTGAAGTGCACCAGTCCCTCCTGCAGCCAAGCACCCCCACAACATGATGCTACCACCCCCGTGCTTCACGGTTGGGATGGTGTTTTTCAGCATGCAAGCCTCCCCATTTTTCCTCCAAACATAACGATGGTCATTTTGGCCAAACAGTTCTATTTTTGTTTCATCAGACCAGAGGACCAGAAAGTGCGATCTTTGTCCCCATGTGCAGTTGCAAACCGTAGTCTGGCTTTTTTGTGGCAGGTTTTGGAGCAGTGGCTTCTTCCTTGTCGATATAGGACTTGTTTTACTGTGGATATAGATACTTTTGTACCTGTTTCCTCTAGCATCTTCACAAGGTCCTTTGCTGTTGTTCTGGGATTGATTTGCACTTTTCACACCAAAGTATGTTAATCTCTAGAAGACAGAACGTGTCTCCTTCCTGAGCGGTATGACAGCTGCGTGGTCCCATAGTGTTTATACTTGCGTACTGTTGTTTGTACAGCTGAACATTGTACCTACAGGTGTTTGGAAATTGGTCCCAATGATGAACCAGAGGTCTTGGCTGATTTTTAAAAATTTTCCCATGATGTCAAGCAAAGAGGCACTGAGTTTGAAGGTAGGCCTTGAAATACATCCACAGGTACACCTCCAATTGACTCAAATTATGTCAATTAGCCTATCAGAAGCTTCTAAAGACATAATTTTCTGAAATGTTCCAAGCTGTTTAAAGGCACAGTCAACTTAGTGTATGTAAGCTTCTGACCCACTGGAATTGTGATACGGTGAATTATAAGTGAAATAATCTGTCTGTAAACAATTGTTGGAAAAGTTACTTGTGTCATGCACAAAGTAGATGTCCTAACCGGCTTGCCAAAACTATAGTTTGTTAACAAGAACTTTGTGGAGTGGTTGAAAAACGAGTTTTAATGACTCCAATCTATGTGTATGTAAACTTCCGACTTCAACTGTATATATATACCAGACTCAGACATTGCTCGCACTAATATTTCTAAATTCCATTTTCTTACTTTTAGGTTTGTGTGTATTGTTGTGTGTTTATAATGCCAAAGAAGCCTTTGTTTGGAGGAAATATTGTTGTTAGGCTTAAGACAAAGTCGAGTGGCGGCAAACTGTGCCAATATATCCTCCAAACACCGGCTTCGAGGGCATTATCACTTTTATACAATGGGCAACCAACATATTCAAATAATGATTTTATCCTTCCACAAGATATAGTCCCGACACAAATCTAGGGTTGCTACCCAAGCCGGCTGGTCGTTCATTCTACCAGTTTGGTTGCTAGAGACGCGACCCAGTCGTTCAGTCTTTTTGTTCTGTATCTATGGATGCAACCCAGTCGTTCGTTCTAAATGTTCCATTGCCATACTGGCTGGCAATGTTCTTATCCCTTGCTTGCTAGCTAACCATCTACTGCTAACTTACAGTCACGTCAAAAGGTTGAGCCAGAATAACACTAAAGCAGCTGCATTTGCATTTGTTTAAGTTGTTTTCTAGAGAAATTTATTTGGATACATCCATAACAATGAGCTATCGAGTCGCGATTTCGCCTGGCATAGAACATGTGCTCACTCGTCAGGACACTCTGTTATTCAGAGGAGCTAGCCAACAACACAGCTAACACAATAACTTCAAACTGAAGCTGGAAAGACTGCAAACTAGCTGCACTTTGTTTCGTTGTACCTTTTTTCAATTTACATTTCTTTGTATATATCCATAAAAATTATGTGAGCTGGTTCATGATTTTGACTGGCTGAGAAACGCTGCCTGACTGCCTGCCTCGTCCCATCCCCCAACATGTTCATTACTATGGGACAGGTGGAGATCAAATTTGAATATTTAAACTGTTGCAAATGTCGGAGGGACAGACAGCAAGGTTTATACAAATCTTAGCTGTTGAAAACAAAATGTTAGTCTAAAAGAAATGTAAGATAATGTCTAGATCAAGTTTAGAAATTGCTTGGTTGGGCTGATGAGACAGTTGATTGCGCAGTCAGAGTTTTTATATTTTTACATTTAAAAAAATGTTTTATTAACAACAAATCAATACAGAATGCACATGAGGGAACATAAGTATATATAGATTATATACAATGGACAATCGAGCTAGGGGGTACAGTATCACATTACAATTGCACAAGGACCTTAAGGGACATACAGTGCCTTGCGAAAGTATTCGGCCCCCTTGAACTTTGCGACCTTTTGCCACATTTCAGGCTTCAACCATAAAGATATAAAACTGTATTTTTTTGTGAAGAATCAACAACAAGTGGGACACAATCATGAAGTGGAATGACATTTATTGGATATTTCAAACTTTTTTAACAAATCAAAAACTGAAAAATTGGGCGTGCAAAATTATTCAGCCCCTTTACTTTCAGTGCAGCAAACTCTCTCCAGAAGTTCAGTGAGGATCTCTGAATGATCCAATGTTGACCTAAATGACTAATGATGATAAATACAATCCACCTGTGTGTAATCAAGTCTCCGTATAAATGCACCTGCACTGTGATAGTCTCAGAGGTCCGTTAAAAGCGCAGAGAGCATCATGAAGAACAAGGAACACACCAGGCAGGTCCGAGATACTGTTGTGAAGAAGTTTAAAGCCGGATTTGGATACAAAAAGATTTCCCAAGCTTTAAACATCCCAAGGAGCACTGTGCAAGCGATAATATTGAAATGGAAGGAGTATCAGACCACTGCAAATCTACCAAGACCTGGCCGTCCCTCTAAACTTTCAGCTCATACAAGGAGAAGACTGATCAGAGATGCAGCCAAGAGGCCCATGATCACTCTGGATGAACTGCAGAGATCTACAGCTGAGGTGGGAGACTCTGTCCATAGGACAACAATCAGTCGTATATTGCACAAATCTGGCCTTTATGGAAGAGTGGCAAGAAGAAAGCCATTTCTTAAAGATATCCATAAAAAGTGTTGTTTAAAGTTTGCCACAAGCCACCTGGGAGACACACCAAACATGTGGAAGAAGGTGCTCTGGTCAGATGAAACCAAAATTGAACTTTTTGGCAACAATGCAAAACGTTATGTTTGGCGTAAAAGCAACACAGCTCATCACCCTGAACACACCATCCCCACTGTCAAACATGGTGGTGGCAGCATCATGGTTTGGGCCTGCTTTTCTTCAGCAGGGACAGGGAAGATGGTTAAAATTGATGGGAAGATGGATGGAGCCAAATACAGGACCATTCTGGAAGAAAACCTGATGGAGTCTGCAAAAGACCTGAGACTGGGACGGAGATTTGTCTTCCAACAAGACAATGATCCAAAACATAAAGCAAAATCTACAATGGAATGGTTCAAAAATAAACATATCCAGGTGTTAGAATGGCCAAGTCAAAGTCCAGACCTGAATCCAATCGAGAATCTGTGGAAAGAACTGAAAACTGCTGTTCACAAATGCTCTCCATCCAACCTCACTGAGCTCGAGCTGTTTTGCAAGGAGGAATGGGAAAAAATGTCAGTCTCTCGATGTGCAAAACTGATAGAGACATACCCCAAGCGACTTACAGCTGTAATCGCAGCAAAAGGTGGCGCTACAAAGTATTAACTTAAGGGGGCTGAATAATTTTGCACGCCCAATTTTTCAGTTTTTGATTTGTTAAAAAGTTTGAAATATCCAATAAATGTCGTTCCATTTCATGATTGTGTCCCACTTGTTGTTGATTCTTCACAAAAAAATACAGTTTTATATCTTTATGTTTGAAGCCTGAAATGTGGCAAAAGGTCGCAAAGTTCAAGGGGGCCGAATACTTTCGCAAGGCACTGTACATACACTTACAACAATTCTAACAGCTTTTTTGTTAGTAGAGTATTTAACTGTCTTAAAATACAGATCAATTTCTTTTTGTTGGGTAAGAAAATGTTTTTTTTGTTTGTAAATTTACATTTGTGTCTATGAAATTTGGCCAAAGAATAATGACATTAATTACATAAAAATGTTTCAGCTTATTTCTATTGTATGTAAAGAATCCAAACAGTACATCTCTCCACAATAGTGTAAAATCTTCATAAATGTGTTCAATTATTAATCTACTGATGTCTTGCCACAGTTTTCTTACATGAATACAATGCCAAAAAAGATGCAACACTATTTCTGGGTGGTCATTACAAAAGGAGCTATTTGAGTTGATGTTTTCCTTAAACTTCTTCATATAGTGGTTGGCAGGATAATAATTATGAATAATTTTAAAGGAAACTTCCTTAATTTTGTTAACAAGTAGGTATGTGTGTGGCAACATCCAAACTTTTTTCCAACAGATATTATCAATAAATCCATTCCAATAAGGCATGACATAAGGTATAGATACAACATCCTGCTGAAACAATGTTCGTATTGCTCTGTTGTTGAATGGACCAAAAGAGAAACAAATCTTTCCTACTGATTAGTCAACAGGGTCAATAGAAGGTAGGCTCTGAGGGTCAGGTCTTGACACGTTCCTGAATAACAGAGCAACACCTGAGGGAATGGCATCTAAAACAATTGCAAAATCTTTAGGTGTTACAGGGACCTTGTAAAGTGATAAGAATTCCTTATAACTGAGTAAAGACCCTCTGCATTTACCAGTTGGCTCACCAATAGGATATTATTTCGGAACCAATATTCTAAAAACAAATAATTATTTTTATACAATATATCCTGATTATTCCATATATAATATCTGTGTGGAGAAAAATTGTGTTTATAAATCCAGAAAATTCAGTCCACCATTCTCATAAGTGTTCATTACAACAGTTTTCCTAACGTAATGGGTACGGTTTCTCCAAAGAAAGTTGAAAAGCATCTGGTCTATCTCCTTGCTTATTTTACTGTCAAGATATAAAGATAAGAGCACCATATGTTAGTCTAGAGATACCGTCGGCCTTGGTTATTAGGACTCTAACTTTTAAAGTCCCTCTGTAGCCATTGATTTAGCTTCTTCTGGGTATTTTTAATAAGAGGGTTCAAATTTAGTAAGCTTCTAGACTTTTGATCCTTTGTAATGGTTATGCCTAAATATGTAAGTTCTTCTTTTACTGGAATACCATAATATGAAGGTGTCACACAATCTTTGACAGCTATGAGTTCACATTTATTAATGTTAAGGTATAGACCAGACGCTTTGGGAAAGTATTGTATCACACTGATCGATATGGGAATTTGGTTAGCGTCTTTCAGAAAAAGTGTAGTATCATCAGCCAGCTGGCTTATTATAATTTCTTTACCAGCTATGGAAATACCTTGTACAGGACTATTATTTAAAGAATTTGCAAGAAGTTGGGTGATTAATAAAAACAGGTACGGAGAGATAGGACAACCTTGCCTAATTCCTCTCTTTAACTCAAATCTAGGTGAGGTGCCATATTTCCATTTGATAGAGCTGTTACCATTTGCATAGCGAGTCTTAATAGCCTTACAGAAAAAATCCCCAAAGCCAAGTCTCTCAAGGGAGTGGAAGAGAAACTGATGCTCTACTGTGTCAAATGCTTTTTAAAAATCTAAAAATAATATGAAGCTATCCTCAGTTATTAGGTCTGAGTAGTCAAGTATGTCTAATACTAGTCTGACATTGTTATAAATATGTCTGTTCCTCATGAAGCTAGACTGTGTTTCATCAATGATTGCATCCAGGACTTCTTTAATTATTTTTGCAAGTAGTAAGGCTAATATCTTATAGTCATTATTAAGATGACAAATTGGACGCCAGTTATCGATGAGCAGCACTTCTTTTTTAGGCTTAGGTATCAGTGTTATTAACCCCTGATTCATTGTAGGAGGGAGAACATTGTTTACAATACTCTCTAAAAAAGACTTCAAATAGGAAGGGAGTTACTTGTTCAGAAAATCATTGGTCAAATTCTGATGTAATTCCATCAACACCTGGTGATTTATTGTTCTTTAGATGTTTGATAGACTCTATAATCCTATAATCTCTTCAACTTTGTTCATCACACTGTTTAGATTCTATATCACTGTTAGAGTGAACATTATTCAGTGAGTTAAAAAAAACATCTGTGGATTCCTGACAGAACGTAGAGCTGTAATGTTCTATGTTCTGTAAAAATTGCTACAGTATTTCATCTTTAATAACACCATCAATGTTTAACTTATGGATAGTGTTATTTTTAGAGTGAAATTTCTCAAGTCTAACGAAATAGGATGAATTCTGTTCTCCCTCCTCAATCAATTTTTTCCTAGATCTAATAAAGGCTCCTTCTGCTTTTAATCTATATATATTATCCAGTTTATTTTGTAACTCAATTAGTTCCATCTTCTCCTCCCCCGAGAGGTTGGCTGGTAGACATTGTTATTCTTTTCCACACTTTTTTCAACTTTTGCCACTCTCGTTTTCACATCCTTGATTTCACCACATGCAAACTCCAGTCTTTTTCAAGCCTTCGATAACCATGGTGTTCGTGCCAACCATTTTCTCAATGGCGTCAGACCTGGAGTTGATGAGTAAGGAGAGGGTAGCCACGCTGTCACAGTTCATGTTGGGTTTTTTGGAGGGTGGAGGTTTGCATGGAGTAACCGGTAAAGAGGGGAATTCGTCATCTTCAACAGCATTCGAAAGCATGATATTATCCATAGGGCAAGTGTAGTTATAGCAGTTGTGTATAAGCACGTTTCTCTCTTGTTGATTAGCAATAGAACGGCTAACTTCTTCCTTTCCTTTTTTGTCACGACTTTGCATGGACATGCCGAAATAAATTATCCAATTATTACTCCAGTAACAGGAAAGGTCTTATATCTTGAACAAATAAAAATAGTAATGACTGTAAACTTGTTTTTTTTCACAATCTTTCTGAAGTTTGGTACGGAGCTTGGTAAAAAAGCGTCTGTTCAAGCCGCCATCTTGGCACCTTCGATTGCGCAGTCAGATGGAACAGAGTAAATAGGCATTTTAACGTCAAAGATTTAGCGGGTGGTAAATTGTCAAATAGACACCGGCTGGAATGCGGTTTTAACCAATTCAGGATTAGAGCCACCCATTGTATAATGTTAGATATTACTGCACTGTTAGAGCTAGAAACACAAGCATTTCGCTACACCTGCAATAACATCTGCTAAATATGTGTATGCATCCAATACACATGTTTATTTGATTTGATATCATAAAACTGGTTGTTTGCATCCTGGATTCTGATTGATATGCGGAAGTTGTAGGACAACAAATCCCGCAAAATACCATCATGTGTTAATGTCATCAATCCACTGTCTCGCAGCCCAGGCAGGAAATTCATAAACCTCATCTCCCTCAGGAAAAAAGCATCTACACATTATTTTCCCATGCTACTATTTTGTTTGCAACAGTCTGGCTCTACAACCTGTGCAACAATGTATCATTTTACAAATGTGATCGCTCTCATTCCAGTAGGCTAGCTAACCCAAGAAAAAACCTTAAACACTCTGAATTCCATTCATTCATTAAACAGCACAGTGCGGTCTATGTAGGTCAATTGGATATTAATTAAATCGTTATTTATTGAGGTTCTTGTCTCTCACCATTATTGAATCTCTGCTAGCTAGCTACATGTCATTGATTTGTTTAGCATAGCAACGTCGAATGAATAGAATTATTAAAATTAAAAAAGGGGTCAAAACATGAGAAAATAACTAACAACCAGCCTACTTGGATTGCACCTTCAGAAAAAACAAAAACAAATGTACTCATAATAATATTTGTTATAAAAAAATGCCATTCATATTTGTATACATATGTTGGCAACCATTTTATAAAAGCAATAATGCTTTCAAACCCATTAATTATCGTGTGACAACTCCCTCCAAGGGCTGTATCCCGGCCCTTAGCTTCGCCTCGGGCCTCAGAACAACCCTTGTCGGGGGTGGGCACAAGATAATTCCCAGGTTCTCAGAAATTATTGCTGAAATATTCACTGAGTGAACCTCATCCATATCTCTCTGTTCTCTCTGTGTCTACAGAGCTCAGTAAGAGGATGGTGTGACAGACGGACAAACAGACGGACCGTATAAATCACCACCCTCAACAGCCAGACCATGGCCAATGCATCCCTCCTCCTCACCCTCACATTCCTCCTCTCCTCTCTCCATCCCTCTACCAGCCAGGTGATTGTTAGCTCCTCCACCTCATCCTCTTCTCTTCCAGACCCTGTCATCAGTACACCCCTCAAACCCAGCTTTCCCTCCTCTCGTCCCAGAGGCCAGAGTGATGTGCCAGTCAGAGTCAACAACAGAGATTGGCCCACAGAGAGAGCAGGTGGGGGGCAAGTGGGCTCTGACCTGGGGCAGGTTGGGGAGGAAATGGGCACTAGAACTACAGACCAAAGTCAACACCTTTCCCCCTCTCAGAAACTCAACAGTGGATCAACCCAAAGCCAGTCTACTTCTGTTGAGGCTTGGACAGGTACTATGGTAACCGCAGAGCCAAGTGGAGTTTCATCTGCAAAGGGACCAACGGCTCTCCCACCCACCAAATCCTCAGGTGATGAACGATTAACATCAAGGGGCAGGACTTCTGATGGACCAATCATACCGGAGGATTTGGATGACTGGCCGGCAACTGGATCAGGAAGTGAACTTGTCCCTACAGTGATTGTGAAGGGGGAGTCACTGGTTGCGTTGACTACACTAGATGAGATGCCACAGTTCCGGCCACAGGCTCAGACAGAGTTCAGCAGAGGTCTGGTGTCCAAGATGGCCGAAGCTCAGACTACCCCGATGGTCAGCCTCACTGTTCAACCCCGCCTCTCTGGGCTGACAATAGCCAATAGGATCCTCTCCACACAGTCACCTGACAGACCTGTGGTGACAGCCAGGTGAGTAACTAAAGGGTAGCTAATATGATGTGGAATATGACACAGCCAACCTTCTATAACCACTGAGTTCTTTATCATGTTGTTATAACTCTTAACCTCTTAGTTACAGGTGAGAAATAACTAAAGGGTAGCTAAAATATGTTTGATGTTTATGAGGAATATGTTTCAATCTATGAGTGGTGGAGTAATATGCCTTCATCCACAACTGAAGCTTGAGTACTATGCTATAACCACTGAGTTCTTTATCATGTTGTTATAACTCTTAAGTAGTATTTGAGTGACATTAGTGTTGTTGTCAGCAGAGGCTGCTTCATGTCTTTTGACTCTTTCTTCAGGTAATATATCAGATAATGCCACTACGCCAACAGACAGACCAACAGCAGGACAGACCCCCACTGTGACATCACCGTTACCCAGACCCATCACCCCTGCATCCACCAATCAACAGCCAAATTCTGTGACGCCTCAAGGAACCACAACACTAGGAGTGACCACCACAACTACAACCAATAAGACGGCAACAAAAGCAGAACCCAGAAGTACTTCCTCAAGTACAACCAATCAACCGAAAAAGGAAACTGAACCAGAAAGAACTACAACAAGTACCACCAAACAGTCGACCAAGACAGGTAGAGAGAGGAGGCTTTGGGATGTTGTAGTTTCCTGGGTGGAAAACAACGGCAGCTGTGACTGCGCCTAAGTTTCCTTTTCCTGTGAGGATTTAAAGTGGAATTATTTATGCAGCTGGAGTTTTTCCTGGAAGTCCCTGGAACAGGCTCAAAGGAGGGAAGAGGCAGAGACAGAGTGGGCGAGAGAGGGCGGGATAGAAAGTGGAGGAGAAGGTGTGCAGGGTAGACTCAGGCAGGAAAATATGCACAGGAGTAGAGAAAGGAAGAGAAGGACAGAGAGAATAGGATAGAGACAATGTAGAGTAGAGGAAAGAAGAAAAATAGATAAAAGATGAAAGTTTGAACGATAGAAGGCAATAGGGAGGACAGAGAAGAGTAAGGAGGTAGTGAGTGAAAGAGAAAGTGAGGCAGGAGGAGAGGTGAGGCAGATAAAGTACACAGGGTGAATAATGTAAACCAGATGGATGGAGAGAGTGATGGAGGAAGGAGAGAAGTGGGAGAGAGGGAAAGCAGACAGAGAAGGAAAAGCGTCACATGGGGTATATGAATCGGTCACTTAGATCCCATCGGGAGTCGGTCTCTTAGATACCATCGGAAGTCAGTCTCTTAGATATCATCGGCAGTCAGTCTCTTAGATACCATGGGGAGTCGGTCACTTAGATACCATCGGGAGTCGGTCTCTTATATGCCATCAGGAGTTGGTCTCTTAGATACCATCGGGACAAACATTTGAAGCACGTTGAAACAACCCTCCATTTGGTCTGCCAGGAGTGTACTGAAACTGAACGATTTTGTGTGTATTGGCAAGTGTGTTGATCTCGTTAGTATGTCAGAACACGTGTGTGCGTGTGTGTGTGTGCAACACTTGGGGTTTGTGTGTTACAGGGTGGGGACGTCCAAGTGCCTCCAGCTGTGAAATGTGATCAGCACATCTGGGACGTTCTGAGTCCTGCTGCTTAGGGAGTGCAGTTTGGAGAAGGAAGTTACACACATGTGAGAGGGTGTGTGAGTGTGTGTTTGCGCATGTGTGTGTGGTTTTTCCTGAGTAGGTGTGAGAGTTAGCGTATGTACGTGCCTCAAATATTGTGTTTGATAGACGAGAGAGAGAGAGAGAGACTGTATTTGGCAATGTTAACATATGTTTCCCGTGCCAATAAAGCTTTTAAATTTAAATTGAATTGAAAGAGAGTGAGACACAGAGAGAGAGAGAGAGCCAGGACGTGTAACACATGTTGGAGTCAGCCTTCAGTCAGTCAGTACATCAGGTTTATGGTGTGTTCTTCAGGGTGAGTTAGGAGTGTTTTCTGTCAAACTTTTACTTCAGATGATCCTGTTCCACTATTGATCACCATTCATTTCTTTCTCCAAGTATGCGTGTGTGTGTGTGTGTGTTTGCGTGCGTGCGTGCGTGCGTGTGTGCTAGTCTTTAAAGAGGGTTGGGGAGACAGAGAATGTACGGTTACAAATTGTCTGGGATTAATGTTTAACCAAACCCAATACATTTCCAGTTTGGACAGTATAAGTTGTGGTATGTTATAGTAGTTCACCCTCTCAGTGTTATCTTAGTGCTAAAGCTCTGGCTGTTGGAGGTGATGAATGGGATTGAGATTTGAGTGTTGTTGGCTTTAAGGTGGAGCGCTCTGGGATCTTTGTTCATTTGATTGTTTTGCCTTGAAATGCAGAGTGTGTGTGTGTGTGTGTGTGTGTGTGTGTGTGTGTGTGTGTGTGTGTGTGTGTGTGTGTGTGTGTGTGTGTGTGTGTGTGTGTGTGTGTGTGTGTGTGTGTGTGTGTGTGTGTGTGCGTGCGTGTGTGTGAGAGAGTGAGTGAGATTGATTGACAGAGAAGGGAGGAGGAACAGTCATATGTAGATAACTGATTTATTCCACGTGACAGGTCTTTGATGGTCTCAGTATGTGTCACGTGCTTCATGCAGTTTTCCATTCCCACAGATATATTAATGCACTATATGTTTTTTATATTATGTAAAGAGATGTTCTCATCAATTACATCATCTAGTAGTGAGCAGTAAGCTCCAATTAAAATACATTATATAAATGGCTGATGACTCAGCCCTCCTTACCAGCTTAATGTCACTCTGAGTTTGTATTGTGTGTGTGTGTCTTTACCTCAAGATACCTCCAATTAATTGTGCGGTGTGTGTGCGTGCGTCTGACATGCTAGTGTGTGTGATGCGCGCACCACTTTGATGCGTGTTATCTAATCTGTGGTCCAGACTCTACCTGTGGAGAGGAGAAGACACTCTGTATCCAGGTTAAGTCGGTAGGCCCCATGCTGGGCCCTGCCGGGAGGTGCCTTATGTAAGAGCTGACGACTGTCAACAAACACCTACTATCTACTAGAGGTTGACCGATTAATCGGAATGGCCGATTAATTAGGGCCGATTTCAAGTTTTCATAACAATCGGATGTCGGTATTTTTGGGCGCCGATTTATTTTTATTGTTATTATTATTTTACACCTTTATTTAACTAGGCGAGTCAGTTAAGAACACATTCTTATTTTCAATGACGGCCTAGGAACGGTGGGTTAACTGCCTCGTCCAGAGGCAGAAAGACAGATTTTCACCTTGTCAACTCAGGGGAACCAATCTTGCAACCTTACAGTTAACTAGTCCAACGCAATAACGACCTGCCTCTCTCTAGTTGCACTCCACAAGGAGACTGCCTGTTACGCAAATGCAGTAAGCCAAGGTAAGTTGCTAGCTAGCATTAAACTTATCTTATTAAAAAACAATCAATCATAATCACTAGTTAACTACACATGGTTGATGATATTACTAGATATTATCTAGCGTGTCCTGTGTTGCATATAATCTGACAGAGCATACAAGCATACAAGTATCTAAGTATCTGACTGAGCGGTGGTAGGCAGAAGCAGGCGCGTAAACATTAATTCAAACAGCACTTTTGTGCGTTTTGCCAGCAGCTCTTCCTTGTGCGTCAAGCATTGCGCTGTTTATGACTTCAAACCTATCAACTCCCGAGATGAGGCTGGTGTGACCGAAATGAAATGGCTGGCTAGTTAGCGCGCGCTAATAGCGTTTCCAACTTCACTCGCTCTGAGCCTTGGGGTGGTTGTTCCCCTTGCACTGCATGGGTAACGCTGCTTCGATGTGGTGGCTGTTGTCGTTGTGTTGCTGGTTCGATCCCAGGGAGGAGCGAGGAGAGGGACGGAAGCTATACTGTTACACTGGCAATACTAAAGTGCCTATAAGAACATCCAATAGTCAAAGTTTAATGAAATACAAATGGTATAGAGGGAAATAGTCCTATAATAACTACAACCTAAAACTTCTTACCTGGGAATATTGAAGACTCATGTTAAAAGGAACCACCAGCTTTCATATGTTCTCATGTCCTGAGCAAGGAACTGAAACGTTAGCTTTCTTGCATAGCACATATTGCACTTTTATGTTCTTCTCCAACACTTAGTTTTTGCATTATTTAAACCAAATTGAACATGTTTCATTATCTACTTGAGGCTAAATTGAATTTATTGATGTATTATATTAAGTTAAAATAAGTGTTAATTCAGTATTGTTGTAATTGTCATTATTACAAATACATTTTTATTTTTTTAAATCGGACGATCGGTGTCGTCGGCTTTTTTTGGCCCTCCAATAATCGGTATCGGTATCGGCGTTGAAAAATCATAATCGGTCAACCTCTACAATCTACCCTCCACACACATACACTGCATGACCAACATACACTGCTATAACAGCCTTCACTATTCTGGGAAGGCTTTCCACTAGATTTTGGAACATTGCTACGGGGACGCATTTGGCATTCAAATTTATACCAAAGGTGTTCAATGGGGTTGAAGTCAGGGCTCTGCCTAGGCCAGTCAAGTTCTTCCATACCGATTTCGACAAACCATTTCTTTATGGACCTTGCTTTGTGCACAGGAAGCATTGTCATTCTGAAACAGGCTTCCCAAGCCTGTTGTCACAAAGTTGGAAGCACAGAATTGTCTAGATTCCTCCTCCACCAAACTTTACTTTCAGTACTGTACATTGGGGTATCCACTAAACCCAGATTTGTCTGTTGGATTGCCAGATGGTGAAGCGTGATTCATCACTCCAGAGAACGCGTTTCCACTGCTCCAGAGTCCAATGGCGGCGAGGTTTACACCACTCCAGCCGACGCTTGGCATTGCGAATGATGATCTCAGGCTTGTGTGCAGCTGCTTGGCCATGAAGCTCCTGACTAACAGTTATTGTGCTGAACTTGCTTTCAGAGGCAGTTTGGAACTCGGTAGTGAGTGCTGCAACCCAGGACAGAGGATTTTTAAGCTCTATGCCCTTCAGCGCTTGTTCTATGAGCTTGTGTGGCCTACCACTTCGCGGCTGAGCCGTTGTTGCTCCTAGCCGTTTCTACTTCACAATTTAAAGTTGACCAGGGCAGCTCTAGCAGGGCAGAAATTTGACGAACTGACTTGATGGAAAGGTGGCATCCTATGACTGTGCCATGTTGAAAGTCACTGAGCTCTTCAGTAAGGCCATTCTACTATCAATGTTTGTCTATGGAGATCGCTGGAGATTGCATCGCTGTGTGCTCGATTTATTTTATACACCTGTAAGCAACAAGTGTGGCTGAAATAGCCGAATCCACTCATTTGAAGGGGTTTTCACATACTTTTGTATATGAAGTGTATATCGACATACTATCTACCTGCCACACACACTATCGGGTGAAGGGGAGGAGCAGAGGGGGTGATAACAAGAGAGAGAGACATACTTTACTATTTGGAATGTAGGTGAGACTTGTGTGGGGTTGAGAGAGGTAAACTATTTCACAATTGCTCTATGTGATTTTTGCCCTCATTGGAGAAAAACAACTGTTGAGTTGTCCTTTGGCCTGGTATGAGAATAGAAGGTCAAAATAATCAACTCCCTTTGGGTTATTTGCTGCCTGCTGCGCTCTCAATACACTTCTCATAGGAAATTAGCCTCCTCTAGTGGGGTAGATTTTCCACTGTATGTGTCCACTTGTTATAGCTAGGTTCTGCTCTGTTAAAGAAAATGTTTTTTATTATTATTGTCAATCATTTCAGTCAGATGTTTTGGGTAAGTTCAATAGGATTCATTAACATAATTTCTCTCTCTGCCTCCAGGGACGACCCCTCTCCTCATCACTCCTACTCTACAGATTGTCAGAGGGCGGTACGTCCCCAAAAATGACAGCCGCCTAGCACAGAGGAACCACTCCATCCCCGTGGGCCGCCCTCGCCTCCCCCCATCCTCCACTCCCTCCCCCTCTCCCAGCTCCTTCCCCTCCCCCAACGGCACCTCTCTGCTGTGGGATGACCTGAGCAGGACGCTGTCCTTCGCCTGGGAGCTCCATGTCTACGGCTCTGCTGGCCTCTTCCTGCTCCTCCTGGCTGGAGCCGCCCTGGGCCTGGCCCTATCCCCCAGCATGCACTGCCCTCACCGCGGTGCCCTGACCCTGGCTAATGCCCTCCTACTCCTGGTGGGCGCAGCAAGAGCAGCCCTGTTCATGATTGACCCCTACGGAACAAGGAAGATTCTTCCCCGGCCTGCGGTGACTGCTCTCTATAACCTCCCTCTGCCGTTACTGGTGTGGACGCAGGCTGCCCTGGCACTGCTGGCCATGAAGGGGACAGGAGTGAGTCTGTTGCCCTCTGCTCTGGAGCGCCCTCCTCTGGTAGCTGTATTGGCTGTGTTACAGTGCACCCTGCTTCTGGCTGCTGACCTGCTCTCCCCAGCCCTGTCCCCAGCCGTGCCTGTCACCCTGCAGTCCCTGTCTCTCTGCTGGGGCCTGGCTCTCTGTCTGGGCTACCTGTGCTACATCTTCCCCCGCCTCCGCCATCCCACTGCCCAGCCACCTGTCCTAGAGGAGGGGAGGGCCGTTAAAGCCTGGCCGGGGCGTAGGAGGGCAGGGTTGGTGCTGGGTCGTGTGCTGGCAGTGTGTGCCCTCCTGGGGGTGCTGTGCTGTGGCCTCCATGTCCACTCCACCCTGTGGCTATACGGGATGTTGGGGGACTGGAGGCGCTTCTGCTGGGGCTGGTGGCTGGTGCACTTCTGGGCCCGACTGTTGGAGCTGGCCTGGGCCTTTTCTCTCCTCCTATTGGGATCCTGGGTGTTCTGGAGGCCCCGGGGGGCCCAAGACAGAGGAGATGGAGGAGCAGGGGAGGGCAGGGCGGGAGTAGATCTCCCCTCCCCTGGACAGTCCTCTGGGTCGACACACAAACACACCTGCTGGGCCAAGATAGTCCAGAGCCTGACAGGAAAGCCCTGTGGGAAGTCAGAAAGTAACGGAGTGGGAGGATCAGTAGGAGGAGGGGCAGGGGAGCTGCCTAATAACTGGGCAGGGCAGGAACGCTCGGGGGCAGACATCAGCAAGAGCCTGATCAGAAACCGTGAGGCTCCACCCTCACAGCCGCGCTGTGTCAAGGACAGCAACCGAGGCCGCAACCAGAGGGGCAGGTCTGCAGAAAGGGGTATGTCTGACGGGTCCACAGGGTCACTGCTGCGGCTGCAGCCGTTAGGTCGGCCACTACAGCACTCTCAGAGCGGCAGCCTGGAGCAGGAGAAAGAGTCAGGGGTGTCTCTGTATGATTTTGACCTGCGACCCCCCTCCCCCATCGATCTGGGCCGCAGCATCGATGAGGCCCTGCACCGTGAGCACCTTCTCCATGGGGGCAGCTTGTTCCAGCCCCTGTGTGCCCCCTCACCCACTCCTTCACCAGGCTCAGCTGTCAGCCAGGGGGGGCCCTGGCTCCGCAGGAACAGCGACCCCCAGATCTCTGACAGCAGCGAGGACCGCTCAGCCCGTACAGAGTTCTCTGTGCCACTGGGGGGTAGTGTGCTCAGCAGTGTTCCCAGCAGGCAGGTCACTGCTCCTCCCACGCCCTCTAACCAGGGGCATCGCTGGGCCGGGGATGGGGGGGTCAGTGTCCCTTCCTCAGTGTCCTGTCCCGTTTCTCTGCGCCCCTCTAGAACCTCCACGGGACATCTCGGGAACGAGGGAGGAGACGACACGAGGCCGTTCCTCACCCCAGACTCTGAGACACAGAGTGGGAGGGCAGGCAGGGAGGATGGGAAGAGCTACCTGGAGGTCAGCAGGCAGGATGACTCTGCCAGCGTCAGCAGTGAGATTATTAACCTCTGAACCCTCAACTCCAACCCAGGATATCTGGACCAATGACCAAGCCCCAAACAAAACCATCAAGAACCAAACTTACGTAATACCTTAACTCTTAGGTGATAACTTTAACTATATCTTGTCAACTAGATAGACTTTATCATAAACATTGACTCAACTACATTCAAACTGCCATGGGAATCATGGACAGAGGACTTATTTTAAGAAACTGAGGGAAAATACAGAAAAGCTTCCCCTGACTAAAATAGTTGTCTTATATGGGACATTATCCAGTGTTTGCTCTAAATCAGAGTGGTTCAATGGCTGCTAACCGGAATCCGATTCTGCGGCATAGAGCACGGGTTCAAACAACAGAACACACACACACTCATGCCTACAGATACACACCTGTGTACCTTTGATGCACTCGCTACATTTCAAGCCTCACATACTACAGCGCATACATTCACTCTTTGTAACACTTCTATTTAAGGTGGTCTTGAGAGAACAGAGGAATGGGCACAGGATTCATATTGATGACAAACCAGGGATTCCTTAAAATATCTATTGGTCATCCCTACAATTCCCTCTGAGGATCCATTTCTTAGATACCATGTTTTATGGATGTATGTCAAATATGAACGTGGTAGCTCCTACTTTTATGAAAGCCATGGTGCTCCCTGTGAAAATGTCTTTATATCAATTTATTGACTTTGTTTGCGTTGATAGTATTAATCTGCTGTCCTTGATATGTCAACTTGATGCATACATACGTTAATGTGTTTTTAGGATATGTGCCATAAACATTGATAATGTCGGTGGTTGTTTTGATGTTATGCTTCAAAATACATTAATAACGCATTACCTGACTGACAATGGTGTCTTTCCGTAGTTCCTCTAGCAGGAAAGTAGCGTAGAAGTCCACACTCCAAAAACATAGGATTGCTAGTTATCGGCTCATAATTGAGTTGCTGTTTCAGTGCA
Source organism: Oncorhynchus tshawytscha (assembly GCF_018296145.1). NCBI lineage: Eukaryota > Metazoa > Chordata > Actinopteri > Salmoniformes > Salmonidae > Oncorhynchus > Oncorhynchus tshawytscha. The sequence continues at coordinate 28,234,761 of NC_056450.1, read as the reverse complement.
GTCTGCCTTGTATGTAAATGTGATGTTTATTACATAAGGAAAGCAACAGCCTAGAGATACTACTGCAGAAAGAAAGTTGACCTGTGTAGCTGTGGCTGATGCCTGGAGCTCTAGCTAAAATAGTTCCTGCTAAAACTAGACATTCTAAGACATATTTGTTTGAACGCTGACACTGGTACATTTCGCCTGCTGATTCTGGTACATTCTATCATCACGGCCCGTCAAAGGATAAGACTGCATTTTAACATTCAATAATCCTGGCAACAGTGTAAACATATCCACAACATTTGATCAGTTGCAGCATATCAGTGTATACCGTGGACGTGAGTTATTTTTAGCTGTACTCATTGCATCACACAGTTAAGCTGTGTTGCATTACACAACGCTGACCTACTGTGAAGCACAATGCTCCTGTACTATAGTAGTACTTTACAGATGTCTATAAGCCTAGACCTGAGCACTCTAGACTGAAGTATTTTTATTACAGAAAAAAATCATAAGTATATTATGTGACATAAGAAGGTATGTAAATGCGGTTCTTTTTTTCTGTTTGTAAATAAAGGTATTTACTGTGAGGACAATCGAAAGTGGTCTTGCTGAAGTATAGAACAGTTGTCTACTAAGAGAGTGATAAATGGGGCTGGCTTGGGGAGGAATATTGGAAACAGTGACTGTCCAGCCCTAATTTAGGATGTTCAGGGATAGAAGTGTTGAAAAAGGTTTCACAACTGTACCTGGAACTGCTACAAGGGTTAGTGTTTAATGTTTAGTGGTTAAAGAGCAGTGGCAATGGCATGTCCTCATTTGGAGCTGCATCATTTCAAAACTGTTCAGTGATCTTGAACGGAGCTCAGAAGTCAATCCCATATTTCCACTTGAGACCCGGGTTGAGTAAAATAGGCACAAAATGAGAGAACATGTTTTGAAACGGTGTGAAATGGGGAGGTACTACCGGAAGCCGTCCAATAAGAAACTCATGCATTTTTTTCTGTTTCAAAATCCTTCCAAACGTGTCCTACTGAACACAACCCGGGTCCTTGTGTGACAGGATCTCGTGTTTCCTGTTTCCTGCCTTCCTCAGGGTCAGTGCAGTCTCTCCCTGTGATGTGAAATGGTTGACTTGTGTGGTATTTACAGTACAGTCCAGTGGGATTCTGTTGTTGTCTACATTTCATTGACCCCGTCTGATTTCAGTGTACTTTGCTGTTTCTCTCGAGGTACTGTAGAAATCATCCTTATAACCACAGGTCCAGGATCAGATTACCCTACCTCCAATTCTATCCTTAACCATTAGGGTGGGTGAAGAATATTTGACCCTGTATCAGTGATCTGGGGCAACTTCTGCCTCCTTTATTTCATTATGGGTTTGAGGAGAACCTTCATCAGTGACTGACAGTTGTGGGGATGTTTGTGGTGTTTCCTCCACCAATGCGGTATGTGCCATACTACAGTAAACCAATTTGTTCTCCTCTCCATACAGTAGTGACAGTGCAGAGGTACAGTAGTAGAGATATTAAATATTCATTTGCTCATTTACTCGGTTTATATATGAAGTTGTATTATTTTTGTGCTGCTGCCTCTTATCTGGTTTCAAATAAACATGAGAAATAAAATAAACATTGAAATCAGGTGTTGTTTATTTACAGTAGTTAGACAGTATGTCTTTGCTGCTCATACTTACAGTATTATGTGTTATTACATTTTTACATGCAGTCACGTTCTTAAGACCTGCAGAGTGGTTTAGATAATGAAGACAGTCCTAAATTGTTGTGCGAAACCGCAGCTGAGTGTTTTCCATCTTCTTCTTATAGTCTTCATCAAACTGTTCACTCTGGGCCACAGTGAAATGGTTCTTCCAGTCACCAACCTTTCCTGGAGACAGACAGACAGACAGACAGATATATTGATAGTTTGATCATTCAGTAGATCCAGGGTAAAGTATTCCAATGTCTCCACACCAGGTACAGGCACATACAGTGCCTTGCGAAAGTATTCAGCCCCCTTGAACTTTGCGACCTTTTGCCACATTTCAGGCTTCAAACATAAAGATATAAAACTGTATTTTTTTGTGAAGAATCAACAACAAGTGGGACACAATCATGAAGTGGAACGACATTTATTGGATATTTCAAACTTTTTTAACAAATCAAAAACTGAAAAATTGGGCGTGCAAAATTATTCAGCCCCTTTACTTTCAGTGCAGCAAACTCTCTCCAGAAGTTCAGTGAGGATCTCTGAATGATCCAATGTTGACCCAAATGACTAATGATGATAAATACAATCCACCTGTGTGTAATCAAGTCTCCGTATGAATGCACCTGCACTGTGATCGTCTCAGAGGTCCGTTAAAAGAGCAGAGAGCATCATGAAGAACAAGGAACACACCAGGCAGGTCCGAGATACTGTTGTGAAGAAGTTTAAAGCCGGATTTGGATACAAAAAGATTTCCCAAGCTTTAAACATCCCAAGGAGCACTGTGCAAGCGATAATATTGAAATGGAAGGAGTATCAGACCACTGCAAATCTACCAAGACCTGGCCGTCCCTCTAAACTTTCAGCTCATACAAGAAGAAGACTGATCAGAGATGCAGCCAAGAGGCCCATGATCACTCTGGATGAACTGCAGAGATCTACAGCTGAGGTGGGAGACTCTGTCCATAGGACAAGAATCAGTCGTATATTGCACAAATCTGGCCTTTATGGAAGAGTGGCAAGAAGAAAGCCATTTCTTAAAGATATCCATAAAAAGTGTCGTTTAAAGTTTGCCACAAGCCTACTGGGAGACACACCAAACATGTGGAAGAAGGTGCTCTGGTCAGATGAAACCAAAATTGAACTTTTTGGCAACAATGCAAAACGTTATGTTTGGCGTAAAAGCAACACAGCTCATCACCCTGAACACACCATCCCCACTGTCAAGCATGGTGGTGGCAGCATCATAGTTTGGGCCTGCTTTTCTTTAGCAGGGACAGGGAAGATGGTTAAAATTGATGGGAAGATGGATGGAGCCAAATACAGGACCATTCTGGAAGAAAACCTGATGGAGTCTGCAAAAGACCTGAGACTGGGACGAAGATTTGTCTTCCAACAAGACAATGATCCAAAACATAAAGCAAAATCTACAATGGAATGGTTCAAAAATAAACATATCCAGGTGTTAGAATGGCCAAGTCAAAGTCCAGACCTGAATCCAATCGAGAATCTGTGGAAAGAACTGAAAACTGCTGTTCACAAATGCTCTCCATCCAACCTCACTGAGCTCGAGCTGTTTTGCAAGGAAGAATGGGAAAAATGTCAGTCTCTCGATGTGAAAAACTGATAGAGACATACCCCAAGCGACTTACAGCTGTAATCGCAGCAAAAGGTGGCGCTACAAAGTATTAACTTAAGGGGGCTGAATAATTTTGCACGCCCAATTTTTCAGTTTTTGATTTGTTAAAAAAGTTTGAAATATCCAATAAATGTCGTTCCACTTCATGATTGTGTCCCACTTGTTGTTGATTCTTCACAAAAAAATACAGTTTTATATCTTTATGTTTGAAGCCTGAAATGTGGCAAAAGGTCGCAAAGTTCAAGGGGGCCGAATACTTTCGCAAGGCACTGTATGTGTTGGTGTCTGTGACGATGTTGTGTCTCTCAGTGTGTTCATGTGTGTCTGTTGTGATAGCTGGAAGAGCTGAGCTCCAGCAGTTTAATGTTTATTTCTCTCTCTCATTCTCTCTCTCACACACACACCTTTGCGCATAAAGGGGGATATCTTAAAGTCCATGACTGGGTTGGTGGAGTAGTTGGCCATGCTGTTCTTCTTCATTATATCAAACTGCACTCCTCCTTTCACCATCTCTTTCTCCTCTGCTGAAGGAGACAAACCCAGGAAGGAGCACAGCCTGTCCAGCTCTCTCCCTGTATCCTGTAGGAACACATATACACTGGATGTAGAAACAGCTAACCTCCTAGAGCAGCAGTTAGAATGGCTCTTGAGCATATGTGTGCACTGAGCTCATTCGATGCATCTTAATACTACTGTAACACACACCTAGCATCAGCATTCTACTCACCTCAACCATGTCCTCATAGAAGAGGTAGAGGATTTTGGAGTGAGTCTGTTTCTTCTCCCACCAGCCAGTCACATGGTCGTACCACGAACCAAACACCACTGAGGAAGTGCAGAGTAGACAAATTCATAGTGTGAATGGGGACTATTATCACTTGCTCATTCATTCACTAGTTCATTCTCTCCTTCACTCACTCTTTCCATCCATGAATCTCTGTAAGTAGTTGTTCCAGTCTCCTGGCTCTGGCTCGGCCTGGTTCATACGGTCAAAGTGGAAATAAGACACTGCATTGTCCTTGGCATTACGGGCCACATACACTATCTGCAGAGAGAGAGAGAGAGATTGCATTTATATATCGTGGTTATATAGTGAAGGAACATAGAGAACAAGTTACAAATACTGCACCCTGCAGTTCTGCTCCCAGAAGGACTTGGGCAGCAACTGGACTGGGAGGTGAGTCTTGATGAGGCGAGGAGAGGTGGTTAAGTTGTCCAGCACCTCCACTCCTAGGACAAACAATATAATAATGCAAAATAATGTTTGATGGATATTATCACTGTTCGGCAGATTCTGTCATGATATTAAATACTTTTGTTACTGCTTTGAAGACATCAGCAACATTTTTTTTACAAAGAAATGACAAAATAGTAGAGGTATGATTAAGTTTTCCAGTGCTCTATTCTAACCTGGAGGGTAAAGAGGAATGAGCAACTCCAGAAAAGGAACTTTCTCAAAGATGGGTCTCTGACGCTCAGGGGCTGTCTGGACAAAATACAGCAGGTCTAGAATGTAGGAGACCCATGTGGTTCCTAAGAGAGGAATACAGATAGGGGAAACGTACACAGTCATTCACAAACCCAAACACAATCTTTAATGAAACATCAACCTCAGACTGAGAGAGACCTGCTTTGGGGTAGGTAGCGATGAGAATGTCATCTGGTCTGGCCTGGAAGTTCTGTACATTGTCCCAGTTGTCAGTGAAGTAGTTGGTCATGGAGACTCCATGGAAGTCAAAGAGTTTTGGTCGAGGTGGCAGCTCCATCTGTAAAAGTGGGACATGTATTTGATCAAGGATCACCACAGTATTGTTTATGCTTGGATATATTAAGTGATCTGAATGGTTGTATTATTCAAACATAGAGAGGAATATTGCTCCATTGATATGATCGCCTACAAATATTAACAAAGACTAATAAGTCTAAATATTTCTCAAATTATGACAGTTAAAACTACACGTACTACACGTGAAAGCAATTCCTACAAACCAAAATAATTTACTTACCCTGTTCTCTCTGAGTAAGTTACCTCAGGGTGAATGCACTGCTTACAAAATGACTCCTCTTTTATTCTCTGTGCTCCTCCTTTCCTGTCTCCTCCCCCATTCTCTCTTCATTCTTTTGCTTTTAAGGGTCGGGTTTGTTCTGGATCTACTCCAGAGTTGAGGGGCTTTTCTGCTCTCCCTCACAGTATTTCATGTCAATACTAAATCACCAGGGGGCACTGACACTACCAGAAATATACCACTGGGTGGCAGCTGACCATTGCAATGGCTGCTGGACACAGGTTTGAGCAAACAAACTTTACCTAAAGTTTACCATATGCTTCCCAGTCGAAACAATCCACGCATATATTATGACAACATTTTGTGACGTTTTTGTACGTTTTGGTGTTCAACACCGTACCGTCAGATTTTTTTCCCGGCTATTCAAGCAAACATTTTTTCTTGAGGTTAGACGTTTTTCTGTGATTGGTCAACAGTTGGGATTTTTGTTGTCTTGTTGTCATTCAATGTCAGAAGACTAGTTTTCATGCAAATTTTCACTTGAGAAATTCTGCACCAAATCTCTTAGTTAGATTACTCAACTAAGACCTCCTCGGCAAAAACTTCCAAATGAATTACAGATTTCTTGAATGAGCTTAGATCAATTCTCACTATTTTGAGGAAATGCACTGGCTATGTTGTTGACAAGCCGCCTCAAGAGATACAAACGGTAAATATGCCACGTTTTTCTTGTTTTTCATGTGAATGGCGTTTGCTTCACCTTGCCAAGTTCTGCTAGGAACAAACCCAACCTGTGTATGCGGATGCCTTTACACACCTGACCGGACCCCAAACATACTCAATCACCCACCTTCCATCAAAGCACACACATACACATACTCACCTGATAGGCTACTGAGTGGGCAGTTTCCTGGGGTAGATAGTGTCTTTGTCTTTTCTTTGACCTCAAACTTCCTGCACAGTCTTCAACACACTGTCTAAATCACTTTTCAACAGTGTGGGTGTGTCTAACTTTTACCTGACCAGAGACTAGGCTGCAGAGTGTGTGCCTGTGCAATGTGTGAGGCGTGTACACATCTTTCACCTACTGCACCAACCTTTGATCACCCAGTTGCTTGTTAGACGACCACAATCAATACAAAAATATACTCTGTAATGTTACTTGGTAAGGAGGTTTGGTGAGGAGGTCAGATGTCACAGGTAAATGTTCATACAGTAGTTGAGGAGATCCAGAGTAAATTAAATCCACCTTTAGTAAGGTATGTGTTAAGGTTCTCACAGGCATAATGAACAACGTGTGTGTGTGTGTGTGTGTGTGTGTGTGTGTGTGTGTGTGTGTGTGTGTGTGTGTGTGTGTGTGTGTGTGTGTGTGTGTGTGTGTGTGTGTGTGTGTGTGTGTATGTGTGTGTGTGTGTGACATGGGACATTATGTAAGTCCCCACAAGATCAAATGTTAGTTCTATGGGGTTTAAAATTAATGTTAGGGTTAGAATTACGTTAAGGTTTAGGGTCAGGAGTTACGGTTAGTTTTAGGGTTAGGCTTTTGGGTTAAGGTTAGGGTTAAGGTTAGTGTCCCCACAAGGTTAGCTGTACAATACTGTGTGTGTGTGTGTGTGTGTGTGTGTGTGTGTGTGTGTGTGTGTGTGTGTGTGTGTGTGTGTGTGTGTGTGTGTGTGTGTGTGTGTGTGGACACCATCATTCACAACGTTCTTTTGGAGAGATTGAAAACCCTAATACGGCTACACGGACAAGTTATTGCCTGTTTTAGATCTTATCTGTCTGAAAGAGAGAGATATTATATTCTATACATTCTACATATTCCACCCCTTGGTGATGTCATTCGGGAACACAATGTCAACTTTCACTGCTAAGTGGACGACACACAGCTGTACATTTCGATGAAATATTGTGAAGCCACAAAATTGTCAACCCTGGAATCCTGTGTTTCAGACAAAAGGAAGTGGATGGCAGCAAATGTTTAACTTTTACACTCAGACAAAACAAAGATGCTATTTCTAGGTCCCAAGAAACAAATGGATCTGCTGTTGGATCTGACAATCTTGATGGTTGTACAGTCGTCTCAAATAAAACTGTGAAGGACCTCAGCGTTAATCTGAACCCTGATCGCTGTTTTGATGAACCTATCAAGGGCAGATTTTTTCCGTCTTTGTAACATTGCAAAAATCATAACTTTTTGCCCCAAAAGGATGCAGAAAAGCTCATGCTTTTGTCACTTCTAGATTAGACTACTGCAACGCTATACTCTCCGGCTACCTGGAGAAAAGCACTACATACACTTCAGTTATTGCTAAATACTGTATCTCTGCTAGAATCTTGACTAGACCCCCAAAATGTTATCATATTACTTCAGTGCTAGACTCTCTATGCTGGCTTCCAGTTTAAGCTTGGGCTGATTAAGGATTTACTGCTAACCTACAAAACATTTCATGGACTTGCTCCTACCTATCTCCGATTTGGTTCTGCCATACAGTGCATTTGGAAAGTATTCAGACTCCTTAACTTTTTCCACATTTTGTTACGTTACAGCCTTATTCTAAAATTGATTAAATCGTTCCCCCCCCCCCTCATCAATCCACACACAATACCCCATAATGACGAAGCAAAAACAGTGTGCTTAGGTTCGTTGTCCTATTGAAAGGTGAACCTTTGCCCCAGTGTCGTGGAAATTCCTACTGAGAGAGACTGTGTCATTTCTTCAAACAATCATCTTTATTTAAATGCCAGAGATGTTATCATCAACTGCCCAGACTGAGTTTGATATAAATTGTCTTACGCTGGCTCATAGCACTCATATATGTTAACGCCATGGATCTGTTCATTGTCACTCTTCTTATGCTTCTCAAAGTGTGTGGCCCTATCAAGACTCAGGATATGACCCAGTTGCAGCCACAGGAGGCGGATAGTACAGTTCTCATAATATGTATTGTACAAGGGGACAGGCCAGGGCAGGTCGAGGTCAGGCAGGTAATTAATCCAGGGCAGAGTCAAAGAGGCACACAACAGCAGGCAGGCTCATTGCAGGCAGAATGGTCAGTAGTCCAGGGCAGAGTCAATGAGGTACAGAACGGCAGGCAGGCTCAGGGCAGGCAGAATGGTCAGAACCGTGAAGACTAGAAAACAGTAACTAGACAGACTTGAAAATGAGACAACATGCTGGTAGGACTTGACGGGACAAGACGAACTGGCAACAGACAAACAGTTAACACTGGTATAAATACACAGGGGATAATGGGGACAAATGGGAGACAGCCATTGGGGGGTGGAGACAAGCACAATACAGATGCAATAGATCAAGGCGTGACAGGTCCTCACCCCCTTGGCCGCTCCAACGGTGGGCTTCATGAGTGTCGCACAAAGCTGGACAAACAGGTATTGGAGGTGATTTACATGGGACGGGTGATGAATTTCACCTAATCACAGAGTCCACTGACCAAGTATCCAAGTATCCATTGACAACCAACACATTAAGCTTAACCAGGTTGAAAACAACTGCACCAAAATTTGTATTAAGGGAATTTGCACTAACCTTGGAAAAAGGTGAATACAACTTTATCACCTGAATGCTTTATGTTTGAAGCCTGAAATGTGGAAAAAGGTCTCAAAGTTCAAGGGGGCCGAATACTTTCGCAAGGCACTGTATATTGGTTGATACATTGTTTTGATAATAATTACAATGCATGTAGCAAGTGTAAAGAAGGCTTATTGTGAAGTAAGATTTAACAAGTGGCACAAGCGTTATGCAAAAATTTATTAACAAAATTACATTTCGGTCTTTTGTTGTTTTCCCTAGGTACTGTCACACCCTGACCATAGTTTGCTTTGTATGTTTCTATGTTTTGGTTGGTCAGGGTGTGAGCTGAGTGGGCATTCTATGTTACATGTCTAGTTTGTCTAGTTCTATGTTTGGCCTGATATGGTTCTCAATCAGAGGCAGGTGTTCGTCATTGTCTCTGATTGGGAACCATATTTAGGTAGCCTGTTTGGTGTTGGGTTTTGTGGGTGATTGTCCTTGTTCCTGTCTTTGTACCAGCACCAGATAGGACTGTTTTAGGGTTTCTCACGTTTGTTGTTTTTGTTAGTTATCTCATGTGTAGTGTCTTTATAAATGAAAGAACATGAATAACCACCACGCTGCATTTTGGTCCGCCTCTACAACACCTAAAGAAAACCGTTACAGGTACATAATCATCTGTGAGGACTGACTTCCCTCTTGACTCTGGTTTTGCTCGCCAGGCACAGAAAATTGCAAATGCACTGGAAAACAATCAGCTTGAGTTAGCAAACTATTTGTCAGAGAAGCTGGTCCTAGACTATTGCACCCATGTGATAACAAGTGGTGATTTAGGTGCCACTTTGGTGAAAGAGGACTTTATTCTGAACTCATTTGTAAAAAAAAAAAATATATATAAAGAATTGTGACAAAGCTAAATTCAATGGATTTACAGCTTTCTCATTTTTTTGATATGGTTAACTAGGTATTTCTTGGCAGAACTTGACCACATGGCTGGTGTGGTGTCTTATTTCTGCTTTACCAAATGAGGAGAGTTACACACTTCACACACCAGTCAGAGTTATAGTTAAACTACATCTTTAGTAATAACAAGAGCTTTGCAATAGCAATTTGACTTTCAATGATGCACCATCTCTAATGAACCATTGAAAGTACCAACAGAAAAGTACAAAGATCTTTTATAGCCAAGATACACCCCTCTCAACTTACATGACGAACCACAGATCTTAGGAACAATTCACAAAGGGACTTTATAATTGAGAAAGGAGTATCCCTTAGCCATATAACATTCGCTATAAATTATCGTTCAGTTTGGTCCCTAAGACGAGGTTCTAATCTCGTTCCTGGTACTTCATAGCACAGAACCATTACTTCATGTTATCTGGAATGCTCTTTAGGTTTTATCACCTAATGACATTGTAAATCTCCTCTGTCAGTGCTATCTCATAGAGGCCCATACTCATCGACGGGGCTGTAGTGAAGCAGGTTGAGAGCTTCACCAAGTTCCTTGGTGTCCACATCAACAACAAACTAGAATGGTCCAAACACACCATGACAGTCGTGAAGTGGGCACGACAAAGCCTATTCCCATCAGGAGACACAAATTTTTAGGCATGGGTCCTGAGATCCTCAAAAGGTTCTACAGCTGCACCATCGAGAGCATCACTGCCTGGTAGGGCAATTGCTCGGCCTCTGATCACAAGGCGCTACAGAGGGTAGTGCGTATGGCCCAGTACAGCTAAGCTGCCCCAGACCAGGACCTCTACACCAGGTGGTGTCAGAGGAAGGTCCTAAAAATTGTCAAAGACCCTAGCCACCCCAGTCATAGACTGTTCTCTCTACTACCACACGGCAAGCCGTACCGGAGTGCCATGTCTAGGACAAAAAGGCTTCTCAACAGTTTTTACCTCCAAGCCATAAGACTCCTTAACAGATAATCAAATGGCTACCCAGAGTATTTGCATTGTGTGCCCCCCCAACCCCTCTTTTTACACTGCTGCTACTCTCTGTTTATCATATATTCATAGTCACTTTAACTATACATTCATGTACATACTACCTTAATTGGGCCGACCAACCAGTGCTCCCGCACATTGCCCAACCGCGCTATCTGCATTGTGTCCCACCCACCACCCCCTCTTTTACACTACTGCTACTCTCTGTTCATCAAATATGCATAGTCACTTTAACCATATCTCCATGTACATACTACCTCAATTAGCCTGACTAACCGGTGTCTGTATGTAGCCTCGTTACTGTATATAGCCTGTCTTTTTACTGTTGTTTTATTTCTTTACTTACCTATTTTTCACATAATACCTTTTTTGCACTATTGGTTGGAGAATGTAAGTAAGCATTTCACTGTTGTATTCGGCGCATGTGACAAATAAACTTTAATTAGATTTTATGTACATATTATGAAAACTCTTCAAGTTACAATATTTTTGTTTTAATTCCGTCATTTAACTTTTAATAACATAACAAAAACTACATACATTTTCAGATTCCATCTATCATTGCTACCACCATTTGGCTGATGAAATATAATGTCCCAAAGTCAGTTTTTTACATGTTGCAGGTAGATTCTCCATAGGCCCACCATACATTCCAATCCTCCACACTGAGAAGACAAAGGATTTGTTTTCTGCCTTAAGATTTACAATGGGCGTGAGGTGTCATAAATCCCCCCATCAATCCCTTTATACCTCTCCCCCTCTCTCACCCCTCAGGGGTGAGAGATGTCTCTGTAGGACTGGAATCCATGGAAACCTGACCTGAACAGGTTAGTCATGACAGTCCCCCTCTGGTGGGTTGAACTTGGAAGGATTCTGCATTTTGCAACCCACCATAAGAATGACCATCGGATGTCCTGGTTTGTGGACCAACGTAGCAAATCAAAGCAAATCAAATCAAATCAAATCAAATCAAATTTTATTTGTCACATACACATGGTTAGCAGATGTTAATGCGAGTGTAGCGAAATGCTTGTGCTTCTAGTTCCGACAATGCAGTAATAACGAACAAGTAATCTAACAATTCCAAAAAAAAAACTACTGTCTTATACACAGTGTAAGGGGATAAAGAATATGTACATAAGGATATATGAATGAGTGATGGTACAGAGCAGCATAGGCAAGATACGGTAGATGATATCGAGTACAGTATATACATATGAGATGAGTATGTAAACCAAGTGGCATAGTTAAAGTGGCTAGTGATACATGTATTACATAAGGATGCAGTCGATGATATATAGTACAGTATCTACGTATGCATATGAGATGAATAATGTAGGGTAAGTAACATTATATAAGGTAGCATTGTTTAAAGTGGCTAGTGATATATTTACATCATTTCCCATCAATTCCCATTATTAAAGTGGCTGGAGTAGAGTCAGTGTCATTGACAGTGTGTTGGCAGTAGCCACTCAATGTTAGTGGTGGCTGTTTAACAGTCTGATGGCCTTGAGATAGAAGCTGTTTTTCAGTCTCTCGGTCCCAGCTTTGATGCACCTGTACTGACCTCGCCTTCTGGATGACAGCGGGGTGAACAGGCAGTGGCTCGGGTGGTTGATGTCCTTGATGATCTTTATGGCCTTCCTGTAGCATCAGGTGGTGTAGGTGTCCTGGAGGGCAGGTAGTTTGTCCCCAGTGATGCATTGTGCAGACCTCACTACCCTCTGGAGAGCCTTACGGTTGAGGGCGGTGCAGTTGCCATACCAGGCGGTGATACAGCCCGCCAGGATGCTCTCGATTGTGCATCTGTAGAAGTTTGTGAGTGCTTTTGGTGACAAGCCGAATTTCTTCAGCCTCCTGAGGTTGAAGAGGCGCTGCTGCGCCTTCCTCACGATGCTGTCTGTGTGAGTGGACCAATTCAGTTTGTCTGTGATGTGTATGCCGAGGAACTTAAAACTTGCTACCCTCTCCACTACTGTTCCATCGATGTGGATGGGGGTGTTCCCTCTGCTGTTTCCTGAAGTCCACAATCATCTCCTTAGTTTTGTTGACGTTGAGTGTGAGGTTATTTTCCTGACACCACACTCCGAGGGCCCTCACCTCCTCCCTGTAGGCCGTCTCGTCGTTGTTGGTAATCAAGCCTACCACTGTTGTGTCGTCCGCAAACTTGATGATTGAGTTGGAGGCGTGCATGGCCACGCAGTCGTGGGTGAACAGGGAGTACAGGAGAGGGCTCAGAACGCACCCTTGTGGGGCCCCAGTGTTGAGGATCAGCGGGGAGGAGATGTTGTTGCCTACCCTCACCACCTGGGGGTGGCCCGTCAGGAAGTCCAGAACCCAGTTGCACAGGGCGGGGTCGAGACCCAGGGTCTCGAGCTTGATGACGAGCTTGGAGGGTACTATGGTGTTGAATGCCGAGCTGTAGTCGATGAACAGCATTCTCACATAGGTATTCCTCTTGTCCAGATGGGTTAGGGCAGTGTGCAGTGTGGTTGAGATTGCATCGTCTGTGGACCTATTTGGGCGGTAAGCAAATTGGAGTGGGTCTAGGGTGTCAGGTAGGGTGGAGGTGATATGGTCCTTGACTAGTCTCTCAAAGCACTTCATGATGACGGATGTGAGTGCTACGGGCGGTAGTCGTTTAGCTCAGTTACCTTAGCTTTCTTGGGAACAGGAACAATGGTGGCCCTCTTGAAGCATGTGGGAACAGCAGACTGGTGTAGGGATTGATTGAATATGTCCGTAAACACACCGGCCAGCTGGTCTGCGCATGCTCTGAGGGCGCGGCTGGGGATGCCGTCTGGGCCTGCAGCCTTGCGAGGGTTAACACGTTTAAATGTCTTACTCACTTCGGCTGCAGTGAAGGAGAGACCGCATGTTTTCGTTACAGGCCGTGTCAGTGGCACTGTATTGTCCTCAAAGCGGGCAAAAAGTTATTTAGTCTGCCTGGGAGCAAGACATCCTGGTCCGTGACTGGGCTGGGTTTCTTCCTGTAGTCCGTGATTGACTGTAGACCCTGCCACATGCCTCTTGTGTCTGAGCCGTTGAATTGAGATTCTACTTTGTCTCTGTACTGGCGCTTAGCTTGTTTGATAGCCTTGCGGAGGGAATAGCTGCACTGTTTGTATTCAGCCATGTTACCAGACACCTTGCCCTGATTAAAAGCAGTGGTTCGTGCCTTCAGTTTCACACGAATGCTGCCATCAATCCAAGGTTTCTGGTTAGGGAATGTTTTAATCGTTGCTATGGGAACGACATCTTCAACGCACGTTCTAATGAACTCGCACACCGAATCAGCGTATTCGTCAATGTTGTTGTCTGACGCAATACGAAACATCTCCCAGTCCACGTGATGGAAGCAGTCTTGGAGTGTGGAGTCAGCTTGGTCGGACCAGCGTTGGACAGACCTCAGCGTGGGAGCTTCTTGTTTTAGTTTCTGTCTGTAGGCAGGGATCAACAAAATGGAGTCGTGGTCAGCTTTTCCGAAAGGGGGCGGGGCAGGGCCTTATATGCGTCGCGGAAGTTAGAGTAACAATGATCCAAGGTCTTTCCACCCCTGGTTGCGCAATCGATATGCTGATAAAATTTAGGGAGTCTTGTTTTCAGATTAGCCTTGTTAAAATCCCCAGCTACAATGAATGCAGCCTCCGGATAAATCGTTTCCAGTTTGCAGAGAGTTAAATAAAGTTCGTTCAGAGCCATCGATGTGTCTGCTTGGGGGGATATATACGGCTGTGATTATAATCGAAGAGAATTCTCTTGGTAGATAATGCGGTCTACATTTGATTGTGAGGAATTCTAAATCAGGTGAACAGAAGGATTTGAGTTCCTGTATGTTTCTTTCATCACACCATGTCACGTTAGTCATAAGGCATACGCCCCGCCCCTCTTCTTACCAGAAAGATGTTTGTTTCTGTCGGCGCGATGCGTGGAGAAACCCGCTGGCTGCACCGCTTCGGATTGCGTCTCTCCAGTTAGCCATGTTTCCGTGAAGCAGAGAACGTTGCAGTCTCTGATGTCCCTCTGGAATGCTACCCTTGCTCGGATTTCATCAACCTTGTTGTCAAGAGACTGGACATTGGCGAGAAGAATGCTAGGGAGAGGTGCACGATGTGCCCGTCTCCGGAGTCTGACCAGAAGACCGCTTCGTTTCCCTCTTTTTCTGAGTCGTTTTTCGGGTCGCTGCATGGGATCCACTCCGTTGTCCTGTTTGTAAGGCAGAACACAGGATCCGCATCGCGAAAAACATATTCTTGGTCGTACTGATGGTGAGTTGACGCTGATCTTATATTCAGTAGTTCTTCTCGGCTGTATGTAATGAAACCTAAGATGACCTGGGGTACTAGTGTAAGAAATAACACGTAAAAAAACAAAAAACTGCATAGTTTCCTAGGAACGCGAAGCGAGGCGGCCATCTCTGTCGGCGCCGGAAGTGAAGCACCCCCCTGGTGCTTTACCCTGGTAGGATTTCAGCAAGCTGCAGACCACCACCAGAATGGACGTGGGATGTCTGGCTGTGGCTCTGCATCCTGGCCAGTTGTCCGGTTGTGCCGGCTAGTGGATCTAGGCAGTAACTTAGGCAGACGTTAAAAACGTCTAGCTATCTTTACTGTTAAAAACGTCTTGCTATCTTTACTGCGGTGGTTATCGGTGTGGTGGTTACTTGGTAACCACCACACCACTTTTGTGCGTCATCTTTTACCGCACCTGTCCCTGATGCCGCACCTTCCAATTGGAGGGTACGGCACCAAGCTCGAAAATCGAGCTGTCTGGGCTCTTAGCCCAGCTTGCTTTTGATGCTTCAAAAGCTGTGCTCGCAAGCTCTTGGACTGTCGAGATCGGCAAACCAACATGAGCAGTAGGGCCCAAGTAGTTAATGAAGTTGGGAGACATGTTTGACAGAAACAGTTGTTTGAATGGTAATAGCTCTTCCATTCCTGTTTCAGTGAGCATGCCAAAGTGATCTGAACAAAGCCTATGATAGTAGGCTTGTGGGTGTTCATTTCGAGCTTGTTTGATATTGTTAGCCAGAGTCGCAGAACCACTGAATTCTATTTTCACAATCGTTGCAAGTTTAGGCTAGTTGTTTTGCACGTGTTTCTCTTGTAGATGGATGAACCCTGTCATGTGTCTGTTGGACGTTGTCACAGGAATTTCATAATTCCTATATGTGTACATTAATTAAATCACTCAGTCTATTTATAAGAATGTGTAAGATTATTTTTGCATAAAATAGACAGCGACCAGTCTTATCAAAATTAGATAATAGTATTTATTCTCGGAGCTCGCTGCCATGGAACCACGAACAACAGTTTATATACAAAATATGACGTCATAGGTTATAACATATCCTTCCTCCTATCGACCAAGACAAAACTGGTTCAAAAGTTTATTCCAACCCCCTAGCTCGCTCACTCCAGACACACACTATATCAAGATGAACTTCTGAAGTCTCACCTTCATCTATCACTATTCAGAAGACAGCTCCAGATAATGGAAAACCTGGGGAGGCACTCGACTGCCTTATCTAAACATCCCAGAGCTAAGTTGAGTCAGTTCAACCATAGGTTAACGATCATTTTTGCTTACTTAAAAACCCACAACCCATTCCTCCCCAACCTAGTTGGAATGGTGTTTATTATGTTTAATTAATTAATTAATTAATTACCTCCTGTTTCATGCTACATAATCCCTTCCTTGTGAATTAACAGTATTAATCAGATATAATACAACAGGGTAGAGTTCAATTAGTTATAGTTATATTTAAATGTAGATATTGTTTAGTCATTATTCATAAAATTCCTAACAATCTACCCGACAATCGCTTCAACGGGTAGAGCCTGTCGGCATTCGTAGCATTTGGGTAACAATCCAAGGCGTCCTCAATGTCTGCTAAGAATGTCTCTGTGTTGTTTAGCTTAACTGGGACGGGGTCAAAGATGCGGAAGCTTTTGACGATTTTGTCAAGACGTTCCACGTCAAGTGCGCGGGGAGCATCTGCACCCTCCTGTGGGGACTTGTGGGCCTAAAGGCCAAAAGGAAAAGCCAAGCTATGGTTGTGTTGGCGAGGAGGCATCATGTCACTGTGGGCTGAATAACCAAGAGGAAGAGACTGAGGGACCCCTAAGAGAGGTGAAATCTCCTGTCGTCTACATTCCCTCGTTCCCTGAAATCCAGTTGTGAGCTACAGTGCCTTGCAAAAGTATTCATCCCCCTTGGCGATTGTCCTATTTTGTTGCACTACAACCTGTAATTTAAAATAATTTTATTTGGATTTCATGTAATGGATATACACAAAATAGTCCAAATTGGTGAAATGAAAATAATGACTTGTTTCAGAAAATTTTAAAAAACAACAATGATCTCAAAGATAATATCCGAAACTTTGAGCATCCCACAGAGCACCATTAAATCATTATTAAAAAATAGAAAGAATATGGCACCACAACAAACCTGCCAAGAGAGGGCCACCCACCAAAACTCACAGACCAGGCAAGGAGGGCATTAATCAGAGAGGCAACAAAGAGACCAAAGATAACCCTGAAGGAGCTGCAAAGCTCCACAGTGGAGATTGGAGTATCTGTCCATAGGACCACTTTAAGCCGTACACTCCACAGAGCTGGGCTTTACGGAAGAATGTCCAGAAAACAGCCATTGCTGAAGAACAAAAATAAGCAAACACGTTCGGTGTTCACCAAAAGGCATGTGGGAGACTCCCCAAACATGTGGAAGAAGGTCTCTGGTCAGGAAAATGCTATGTCTGGCACAAACCCAACACCCATCATCACCCGAGAACAACATCCCCACAGTGAAGGACGGTGGTGGCAGCATCATGCTGTGGGGATGTTTTTCATCGGCAGGGACTAGGAAACTGGTCAGAATTGAAGGAATTATGGATGGTGCTAAATACAGGGAAATTCTTCAGGGAAACCTGTTTCAGTCTTCCAGAGATTTCAGACTGGGACGGTGGTTCACCTTCCAGCAGGACAATAACCCTAAGCATACAGCTAAAGCAACACTCGAGTGGTTTAAGACATTTAAATGTCTTGGAATGGCCTAGTAAAGGCCAAACCTCAATCCAATTGAGAATCTGTGGTATGACTTAAAGGTTGCTGTACAGCAGCAGAACCCAGCGAACTTGAAAGAGCTGGAGCAGTTTTGCCTTGAAGAATGGACAAAAATCCCAGTGGCTAGATGTGCCAAGCTTATAGAGACATACCCCAAGAGACTTGCAGCTGCAATTGCAGCAAAATGTTGGGTGAACAGTTAAGCACACTCAAGTTTTCTGTTTTTTTTGTCTTATTTCTTGTTTGTTTCAAAATAAAAAATATTTTGCCTCTTCAAAGTGGTAGGCATGCTGACCAATCAGAGCCGGCATGGAATAAATCAAGGACTGAGAGGATGGCTAATTCTTCAGTGTCTTTGACAACATATTGCTCTGTTTCTAGGGAGCTTTGAAAGAACAGAAACCCTCATGTGAAAACCAGTTTTCAGGGTCATGTGGGTTTATTGAAGTGAGTTGCTTTACCCCTTTCATGATATAAATCGTGAGAGTGCTAATACACACATACATGTGTTCACAAAAGAAAATCCAACCCACACACTGGAAAGAAGAATTAGAACCCATTAGAAGAAAGAAGTATCAGAGTGAGTGTATGTGTGCATGTGAAGCAGAAGGAGGGTGGTCACTAACAGGGGAATAAAAGGATATGGAGGGGGTGGCTTGACACAATACATCTGTGATGTCACTGTGATTGTAGTAACCAGAGAGAGAGAGATAGAGGGAGAGTTCTGAACTTATGTAACAAGAAGTGGAGGTAGGATACGAATGTGAAGCTGGGTTGGAAAATCTAAACCAAAGCAGGAGAGAAAAAACTTTGCCTTTAGTGAGGGAAGAGAAGGGAACAGGGGAAGGAGAAAGAGAAGGAACGCTTGGACAGAGACAAGAAGAGACTGAGAAGACTGTCCAAACAGGACACTACTGAATTCCATTCAACATGGAAAATGTGAGTCTCTAGCTTTTTTTTTTTGTCAAATGTTCTGTGCCAGTAGCTGATATATCTTATGATTTTATTTACATCTTTCAACATTTTGAGTGTAATGTGACATTTTTTATTTCTCTGCTCACAAATTGGTTTGTCTTACTGCAGATTGATTTCTATTGTTTATTTGTGCATGATGGTTCTGTAATTTAACATGAATAAATGTGACTGTGGTGAACATTAAGTTCATTAAGGGTCAAAAGGAAGTTGTTATAAAGCAGAAAGTTGTTTGTTATTCAAAGTTTTTACTGACACCAATGCAAATATTATGAAATGTATTCAAATGTACATTTTACTATTCGATAGAATCGAAGAGATTGTTGCCTGACCTATTCCAACTATTCAATGAGACTGACGAAAGTTTTACATGCCTAAGTCTGAATGGAGGGAATTAAGTTAAGCGCCTGTAAATGGAACCTAATTCCCTTTTTATCGACTTTTCGCTCTACGTGCATTCTGACCTTGAATTTAAGCACGAGAGTTGTGTTTCCGAGGACGTACGGCTCTCGACCTTCGCCTCTCAGGAGTCCGTACCCGTACGGGAGTTGCAGCGATGAGACAAGACTGTAACTCCCGCTATTGGTTTGCGGTGGAGATCAAAGAAATTAAGGTGTGGCTGAGGTGTGTTTACACACAACCCGTATTCTGACCTTGACTTAATTCCCTCATAATTCCACCACCTTTACGCGATGAAACGATTAATAAGTAGAACAACATCTGCTTTCCTTTTTTCCTGATAGAAATAACACCATTCCCCATGCACTGTAATTTACAAATTGGTATGAGCTACTGATAAGAGCTAGGTAAATGGGTAAGCCGTTTGGGAAAGGAGATTATAAATAACAAATGTTTTAAATCTATTTTACCATATGATTGCTGGAGACAAACGTGAAACTAGTTTTATGGCAGCAAACTGAAGCATATCAACACATCCCCTTTTCCACAGTGAAGTTTATGAAATGCTGGCTTTATTAACTTGCAAGGATGACATTTGGAGACCCAACCTATAGGCTTCTGTAGCCATACACAAATGATAGTATATTGCCAACCCTACCGAGTTGATTTTTGATTTCTAAAATGTTTTCATTATATGCCAGGACCTTTCATTGTATTGTGAGCAATTTGTATCATGTTAAATAGTCCAATGTCCATAAGCCTACATTTATAGCTGTCACTTTAGTGTTAGTTTCCTTATATTTTGCATCATTCCATTCCATTACATACAGAAGTTTATTCAGCGCGCACAAAGTAACCAGGCCTGCAAAGCCCGTTACACACCTGCATAAGGTAAGTCTGAATACCAACTACTGAGAAATGTGTCGGAATGGTTTGTGTAAGAAATGCCTAATTTCCCAAGTCTAAATAGGCCCCATAGCGCTTGTGCTCGTTTTGACGTGTGTACAGATAAATTCTTGACCCAAAAAAGATCTACCTGTAAAGACAATATGCTATGCCAGGAAACCTGCAGGCCTTTTCCCCTTAATGTAACATATCAAGCTTCTTACTTTTGCAGAGACAGGATTAAATTGCCTGTTTTAGACCTATTTTTATGGACCACGTGTCAGGAACATTACATTTGAGAATGTGAGAACTTGGGACTATGAGGTTCTATCTGCAAAAGGATGATTCTGAAATAATTGGCTTTAAAGTTCCAAATAGTGTCAGCGTCAAGTCTGACCTCTCCGGTGCTAGAGATCACCAGTTCACTCCTGACTATGCACACCTGCCACCATCATTACGTGAGCTTTATTATGGGACTCACCTGGTGCACTTTATTATGGGACTCACCTGGACTCCATCACGTCATTTACCTCCCCTATATCTGTCACTTCCTCAGTTTCTTTCCTGAGTCAGCATTGATGTTATGTTTTTCCTGTCCAGATGCTGTTCTTGTTTGTTCATGTCTATTTGTTAAATCCACACCCTGTACCTGTTTCTCGTCTGTCAGTACAGTCAGCTATTTTTATCTAGTACTCTTTTGAACATGACAACATGAATTGGTGTATTTAGAGTAATATCTTGGAAGAGAACAATGAACAAAACAAAAGCTATGGCAACTTAATTTTAACAAATGCAGATAGAACCTTATGGTCATAGTCAGCTAGTTGTAGTTTACAAAGTCATCATGACTGTATGCAGTCTATAATTTTCTGTACTTTGTCTTTTGACAAGGGAACTGGCAAGGAATTATATGTGGAAACTGGGATCTCTTGTCACCTGGAGAATATGCTTGAATGAAGCAAGAATATTAGTGAATAGTTGATTATTGTAATTCTCCCTGATAATATCTCTCTGATCAGAGGTGGACTGTGTTGTAACAGATGGAGCTGCCACCTCGACCAAAACTCTTTGACTTCCATGGAGTTTCCATGACCCACTATTTCACTGACAACTGGGAGAACATACAAAACTTCCAGGCCAGGCCAGATGATATCCTCATCGCCACTTACCCCAAAGCAGGTCTGTGTTTGTGTGTTGCCGACATTTTGTAGGGATACATGGATGACCAGAGATGCAGCTCTTTGACATGCCTCTCTCCCTCTTTCTCTCTCACCATTTCTCCATATTCTCTCCCCCTCTTTCTCTCTCCCAGGTACCACATGGGTCTCCTACATTCTAGACCTGCTGTATTTTGGTCAGACAGCCCCTGAGCGTCAGACTTCACTGCCTATCTATGAGAGGGTGCCTTTCCTGGAGAGTGACTTCCATATTCTCCCTCCAGGTTAGAATACAACCCTGATATAACTCTACACACTGTGAAGCCTTTATCTTGATTACACATCAATAAAGTGTGAAGGGCACTGTGTACTCCAAATAAATAACTGATCAGATGATAATGACTGCACTTACAAGACACATCCGTGTCTGTGTAGATCAAATCTTTGACATACTTGAATACAGAATCTGGAAAACACCATGCACTATACCAAAGTCCTTATCAACAGGCTTTTTACTGTCACAAAGTTGAAGGCTCATTTTCATGGCTTGAAATCGTATACTGTGATTAGTTGTGCCAATCACATATTCCAGCTACATGACAATAAGCAGTTTTACTGTAAAGTCATCCTTAACTCCAAAAAATTACCGAACCAGATCCTCACCCCTCTGTACACATAGGAACGGAGTTGGCAGACAAGTTATCCACCTCTCCTCGCCTCAAGACTCACCTCCCAGTCCAGTTGGTACCCAAGTCCTTCTGGGAGCAGAACTGCAGGGTACATTATATGTAACTCTCTGCTTGTTGTCTGTGTAGTCTGTGAATCATCTGACTCTGCTCATGTCTGCTGGTGTAGCATATGGTTAACATTTATGCATCCTCAAACCTCCTGTGCTGCTTTTTGACCAGTAAGTGGACTTAATTAATGACCCAATGGAGGGCAGCATAGCATTACACAGTACACTAACGATCTCAAACATTTCCAGAACCAGCTTGGGACTCCTTGTGGACTGAAGACTCTTTAGAGAAAAAGTTATTGTCCTAATTTTTCGCTTTTCCATTTCATTCTGTTTGTTTTAAATATACACTTACATCAATTCATGTTGTAACTGCAATGATTTCTCTCTCTGCAGATAGTGTATGTGGCCCGTAATGCCAAGGACAATGAAGTGTCTTATTTCCACTTTGACCGTATGAACCAGGCCCATCCAGAGCCAGGAGACTGGAACAACTTCTTACAGAGATTCATGGATGGAAAGAGTGAGTGAAGGAGAGAATGAACTAGTGAATGAATAAGTGAACAAATACATTATAATGAATAAGACGGAGAGTACTGATGCTGTAATTCTTTCCTAACTATGTATATCTCTCTAACATCTCATGTCCACATGGCTTTTTCCCTCAGTGGTGTTTGGTTCCTGGTACGACCATGTAACTGGCTGGTGGGAGAGGAAACAGACTCACTCAAAACTCCACTACGTTTTCTATGAGGATATGGTTGAGGTGAGTAGAACTACCTCCTGTGCCATAAAGGTTCTGACCTCTTTGCAGATTATGTAGCTCATATGTAGCTCACGTACATAAAGGTAGTGTATATCTTGACTGACTTGCAGCTGAAAAATCTCCCAAATGGTACTGAAAATGTAGCAGCAGTTTTATTACTGCTTTGGCAAATCTTCAGGCAACTTCAGAGGGGACACATTTGGGGCAGCTCCTGGCTTTGGTTTGGGGATTTGGAAGAGATGGGCTGAAAAGCCCTCCAAAGAAGGTTGTAAGAGGGCTGATAAATACTATACATTCCAGGCTCTCTTGGCTAAGAGTTTAGGAGAGACTGACTGCATCACTTATCTTAAACAGTCAAATTCCAAATTGTTTGCATAGTCAAATTACACACAGAGCTGACACACACACTTACCCCACCAGGGGTCTTTTAACAGTCCACAGATCCAGAACAAATTCAAGAAAGCGTACAGTCTTACATAGAGCCTTTATTGCATGGAACTACATTCCATCTCATATTGCTCAAATAATCCACAAACCTGGTTTCAAAAAACAGATAAAGCAACACCTCACAGCACAATGCCTCACCACTCTTTGACCTAGATCAGGGCTGCCCAACCTTCTTCCTGGAAGTCTTATAACGGATATCGTCCTCTTCTGAGGAGTAGCGAGAAGGATCGGAGGACTAATGCGCAGCGTGGTAAGTGTCCATAATGTTTATTCAAAACACAACAGAACATTGGAACAAAACAATAAATGTGAATAAATGAAACAGTCCCGTGTGGCAACAAGCACTGACACAGAAGACAAACACCCACAACTCAAAAGTGAAACCAGGCTACCTAAGTATGATTCTCAATCAGGGACAACAATTGACAGCTGCCTCTGATTGAGAACCATACTAGGTCCGAACACAGAAATCCCAAATTATAGAAAAACGAACATAGACAACTCACGCCCTGACCATACTAAAACAAAGACATAACAAAGGAACTAAGGTCAGAACGTGACAGAACTACTGTCCTGTAGGTTTTCAGTCCAACCCTAATTTAGCAGTTCTGATTCAGTTAGCTAAGGTCTTGTTGAGCAGCTAATTAGTAGAATCAAGTGTGTTAAATTAGGGTTGGACTGAAAACCCACAGAACTGTAGATCTCCAGGAAGAGGGTTGGGCAGCCCTGACTTAGATAGTTTGTGCGTATGCATTGCTATGTAGGCTGTGTGATTTTAATAATGTTTTACATAGTTCTGTCCTCTGTATTATATCATGTTTTGTGTTGGACCCCAGGAAGAGTAGCTGCTGCTTTTCCAACAGCTAATGGGGATCCGAATAAAATACCAAATAATACACTCATTTTGATTGGAGCCCTCAATTCGTACCTCAGACCATAAAAGAGTTGAGTTGTACGGGTGACGGCATGTGTAAGAATCCCTGTCTGGGTACTCCTGGGCCAGGGATTTTACAGAGTGGCTCTGCATCCTCAGAGTTCAGGGCAAATTTGGTACTTGCCACCTGCCATGACTGGCATGTGCGGGTCAGGTTACTGTGGATCACAGTCCTACAGAGAGATCTCTCACCACCGCAGAGGGAGAGAGGTATAGAGGGATTGATGGGGGGGTTATGACACCACACTCCCATTTTAAATCTTAAGACAGCAGACACATCTTTTGTCCTCTCAGTGTGGAGGATTGGAATGTGCCCCAGAGAATTTGCCGTAAAGACGGAAACACCCCTTTGTGACCCACATATCACACTAAAACGGACCACAGCTGCATTGTGATCTAAGATAGTCGCGACCCCACAAACGCAACACGAGGAAGAGGACAAAGAAACCTATTAACAATCTAGGCTATGGTTGATTACTGTATCTAAGAAGGGGAATTCAAGACGAACCAGCCAGTTATTCTCTTCAAATCATCGGTTGTCTACACGGTCCTCCTATTCAAGCTAGGAGGGTCGACACGACTGATTAGCCTCCTCAGAAGTCCACTCTCACAGAACGAGTGCAAGGGAACAGACCACTAAGAGAAAGGACACTGACATTGTGTGGACAATCAGAGACTTACACCCAGTAACGAAGAAGGTGCCAAAATAGGAGAAGGAGGTCTTCGGCTATACCTCCTAAGATGAACTCAGTCCAGGAAGAGAAATGCAATGGAGACCTTCAACAAGTAATTACATCATTATAATTCTGACCCATAAGAGCGGCAGTTCAGGGCAAGGTGTTCGAGCTAAACTAAGCATAGTTTACAAATGTATCCAAGTGTGCTTTTCTCTCGTGCACTCTCTCTCTCTCTCTGTCTCTTTCTAAATCCCCATCTTGTGTAACGTGTCATATTGTGTTGGTCCGTTAGGGACCTGTTTCATTGTACTAAGTTCTAATCAATAGTCTAGACTGTATGTTTGTCTATCTTATATTATCATTTAGCTTGTTGTGGTACGGAATGATTTAGTCAGACCCGGGTTGGTGCAGATTTACAAATTATGCGACGTTCAGGATGAGACTGTAGAGGAAAATAATTAATTAGGCTGTAAAATCAATATTCTGATATTCTTTGAGTTATATTGGCAAACGGAAACTCATTAAACAGACTTTTCCCATGGTGCCCCAGGTTACTGAGTTAATGATTACCTGATTACATGATTTAATCATAGCTAATTATTCGATAAACAGCAGTCATCACATTAATGACACTACTTTACAACATATTTGGCGCCCCCTGTGAGGAATCTAAGATAAAACTAGGCCTCACTTTTGAATTCATTCCATAGCAATTGGGTAGCAAGATGTGTTTACACCAATAAAAGCTTTTGGCAGGATAATTGTTGAGAGGGTAATGTGTGTGGTTTTTCCTTTTCACCCAGATACTGGTAGGGAGAGAACCACTCCTGTGTTGTATATCTGACGGAAGTCAGTTTGTATGGGTTTTAACGAATACTACGAGCTAGTGCATATGAACCGGCCGATGTTTAGGTATTCTAAAGGAATAGACGCGTTGGGCCACAACGTAGTGTTATTTCTGTCTTCGCTAGTAGTATTTTAAGGGAGGACATGGGGCGAGCCGATGGAAATATGAGTAGTTTTTTTTATATATATTTTTTTTACCTTTTATTTAACTAGTCAAGTCAGTTAAGAACACCTTTTTACTTCCAATGACGGCCTGGGAACAGTGGGTTAACTGCCTTGTTAACTGCCGGTCAGAGTGTCAGATTTTTACCTTGTCAGCTCAGGCAGTCGATCTTGCAACCTCTCTGTTACAAGACCAACGATCTAAACACTACGCTTCCTGCCGCCCCATATATGGATTCACCGAAGCAGTTAAATATCTCTCCAGACCAACGGTGTATTTCTTTGTTCTCTGCGCGTTCCGGTCAACATCGTGAAACATATCGTTGAAATGTGAGACGTCACCTAGTAAACCTGGTCCATTGTTGGAGGGAAATTTCCTTGTGCTGGGAAGTGGAATTCCCGCACAAGTGAAGCTAAGCATTGCACCAAATGCTAAGCTAACAAAAGGGGGAGCAGACATGTTTGTTTTCCCCTTTGTTGAAAGTGAAATCGCGAGCCGGGTGGAAATCCCGTATGATTTCAGCTTGTGCTATCAGTGACCTCTGGTGGTGAAGAATCACCAGTAATTGTTTTTAAATACTTCAGGTTACACTGTATGGTATCCACCCAATCTCAACTGATTGGATATCATTTTCTCGTTCAATCTAATAAATATGTTAAATTGCCATCCTACTTTTCTGGGTCGTTAATTGGGATAATACACAAACTGATTTGTTCCAACCAATGAGACAAAATTCAACTTTTCCACATTAACTTAGATACAGCAACGCTTTCAGGTTAATTAGTGTCTTCACTGACATTTTCAACCTCTCCCTGTCTGAGTCTGTAATACCAACATGTTTTAAGCAGACCACCATAGTGCCTGTGCCCACTAAGGTAACCTGCCTAAATTACTTCAGAACCGTAGCACTCAGGTCTGTAGCCATGAAGTGCTTTGAAAGGCTGGTCATGGCTCACATCAACACCATCATCCCAGAATCCCTAGACCCACTCCAATATGTATACCCTACCAACAGATCCACAGATGATGCAGCCTCTATTGCACTCCACACCACCCTTTCCCACCTGGACAAAAGGAACACCAATGTGAGAATGCTATTCATTGACTACAGCTCAGCGTTCAACACCATAGTGCCCTCAAAGCTCATCAATAAGCTAAGGACCCTGGGACTAAACACCTCCCTCTGCAACTGGATCCTGGACTTCCTTACGGGCTGCCCCCAGGTTGGTAAGGGTAGGTAACAACACATCCGGCACGCTGATCCTCAACACAGGGGCCCCTCAGGGGTGCGTGCTCAGCCCCCTCTGTACTTCCTTTTCACTCATGACTGCACTGCCAGCCACAACTCCAACACCATCATTAAATTTGCCGATGACTCAACAGTGGTAGGCCTGATCACCGACAACAACCAGACAGCCTATAGGGAGGTCAGAGACCTGGCCATGTGCTGCCAGGACAACAACCTCTCAGTCAACGTGATCAAGACAAAGGAGATGATTGTGGACTACAGGAAAAAGAGGACCGAGCACGCCCCCATTCTCATCGACGGGGCAGTGGAGCAGGTTTAGAGCTTCAAGATCCTTGGTGTCCACA
Organism: Oncorhynchus tshawytscha; assembly: GCF_018296145.1. Lineage (NCBI taxonomy): Eukaryota > Metazoa > Chordata > Actinopteri > Salmoniformes > Salmonidae > Oncorhynchus > Oncorhynchus tshawytscha. The sequence continues at coordinate 28,207,295 of NC_056450.1, read as the reverse complement.
TCACCAGCAAACTAACATGGTCCAAGCGCACCATGACAGTCGTGAAGCAGGCACGACAAAACGATTCCCACACAGGAGAATGAAAAGATTTGGGTCCTCAGATCCAGGTTCTATAGCTGCACCATTGAAAGCATCCTGACTGGTTGCATCACTGCCTGGAATGGTAACTGCTCGGCCTCCGACTGCAAGGCACTACAGAGGGTCGTGCGAATGGCCCAGTACGTCACTGTGGCCAAGCTTCCTGCCATCCAGGACCTCTATACCAGGCGGTGTCAGGGGAAGGCCCTAAAAATTGTCAGACTCCAGCCACCCCAGTCATAGACTGTTCTCTCTGCTACCACACACGGCAAGCGGTACCGGAGCGCCAAGTCTAGTTCCAAGAGGCTTCTAAACAGCTTCTACCCCCAAGCCATAAGACTCCTGAACATCTAGTCAAATGGCTACCCAGACTATTTGCATTGCCCCCCCCCCACTCCACACCACTGCCACTCTCTGGTGTCATCGATGCATAGTCACTTTACCTACATGTACCACCTCAACTAAACGTTGCCCCCGCACATTTACTCTGTATCGGCACCCTCCTGTATATATTGTTATTTTTTACTGCTGCTCTTTAATTACTTGTTACTTTTATCTCTTATTCTTATCCATATTTTTTAAAACTGCACTGTTGATTAGGGGCTCGTAAGTAAGCATTTCACTGAAAGGTCCACACTTGTTGTATTTGGCACAGTTGACTAATTTGATTTGATTGCCAAGAAGACTCGAGGCTGTAATTGATGCTAAAACGTGCTTCTACAAAGTACTGAGTAAAGGGTCTGAATACTTATGTAAATGTGATATTTCAGTTTTTTTTATTTGTAATACATTTTATAAAATGTAAAAAAAACTTGTTTTGCTTAAAGCTTCTCTAGTGTTTGTGAGTTATTTACTTAGAAAAATAAGTACCTAACACTAGGGACAACAAGAGGGAAATGTCATTTTGTTAACCAAGTTAAATTCTTCCCAAATGTTCTGTACAGCTGTATTCAGACAACTCAACATTTCTCCCATCCAGATATATATATCCCACTTAATATACTATGCGTCTGATCTATCATGTCTTTAATATCTCAATGTTCAAAGTGTTGATTCCAACTGTCCCTCCTCTTGAACAATAGCATCCTAATGTTCAATTCATATAAACATGGAAATTACTAATAAATCTATAAACAATGACAATAAAACATGAATAAAAAAATAACAAATTATTATAAAACGTTAACTAAACAAACAAACAAATGAACAAAGAATGAACAGTCACCGCGAGGTGTACAAATTCAGAAACTTATGGCCTCCGAACTATGATCACACAACGAAATGCCATTCCAGCTGAAGCTGCGGTCTCATTCAATGGCAGATGGCGCAGCCTTAGTTTCTCCACTTTCCCCTTCTGGTTCCTAAGAGAGTGATAGCACAAGATTTGGAAAGCAACAAAAAGACACACAAAATATAACATAAGGCTCTGGACTGCGAACCCTCGCTGGAGGCTCTGGACTGCGAACCCTCGCAGGAGGCTCTGGACTAGGGGTCGTCGCAGAAGCCTGGTGTGTGGGGCCAGCGTACTTAGGCACAGCGTACTTAGTGTTCCACATGTTTAATAAATATGCAACTCACCAAAAACAATACAAAGAAAAAAAGAGTTAACATGGCGTATAACCCCACCCCTCCTTTCCTTCACCCGTCACATCATTCCAGCGTGTATTCTTCAGGTATCGTATACAGTTCATTTTCCCAACGGCACATGTAACTTTTGCCAAACACATTTCATGGCCCTTGATAATCTCCCAATTTTAATATCCATGTAGATACCTCCGTTTCTCCCACATACACGAGTCTCTCACCTGAGCTTGTTCTCTCTCTCCACGCTCACTCCACACGAGCTCTCAGCACCCCGGCCCTGGTTTATGGCTCGGACTCAGATAGGAGTGGTAAAAGTCACTGTCTCACATTGCACGCCTTTGTCGCTATTTCTTCAGCTGGTTAGGGAGGGTTGTGAGGTTTACACACACTGTCTACGGTCAAATTATTCCCACCATGCATTAAGACAAAGAAATATCCTCAGCCATATTCCATGCACTGGCGACATCGTGTAGAAGCGGTAGGAACTGCAAGTATGTTCCTATTAAATTTCCAATGGCAAGACAATATAGGGAAGAGAGATGGGAAAAAATAATAATAATTCTGAACAGTTAGTCCTCTGGGTTTTGCCTGCTACATAAGTTCTGTTATACTCACAGACATGATTCAAACAGTTTTAGAAACTTCAGTGTTTTCTATCCAAATCTATGAATAATATGCATATCTTATGTTCTTGGCATGAGTAGCAGGAAGTTGAAATTGGGCACGCTATTTATCCAAAAGTGAAAATTCTGCCCCCTAGCTTTAAGAGGTTTTAACAGGAAGTAGGCCAACTCGGAACAGGGGACACATTTGTGAGTTGCACAAGACGTGGGGAGCAGAGCTTTTTCTTTTTGTTCATGTATTGAATACAAATTGCCCCGTCTACAATTTGATGGATTATTAACGTTTAAAAATACCTAACGTATTACAAAAGTAGTTTCAAATATATTGGCAAAAATTATAGTTTTCAACTTTTGAAATATTTTGTAGTGACGTTGCGTTTTTCTAAGCTGTTTTTTATGGATCAAACTCGCTTTATAAATTGACATTTTCGATATATATGGACGGAATTAATCGTACAAAAGGACCAATTGTGATGTTTATGGGACATACTGGAGTGCCAACAAAAGAAGCTCGTCAAAGGTAATGCATATTTTATATTTTATTTCAGCGTTTTGTGTAGCGCTTGCTACGCTAGCCCCTTTGTTTACCTTTTAGTGAGGATGGTTGCAGGCTATCAGATAATAGCTTCATATGCTTTCGCCGAAAAGCATTTAAAAAATCTGACATGTTGGCTGGATTCACAACGAGTGTAGCTTTAATTGAGTATCTTACATGTGTGATTTAATGAAAGTTTGACTTTTATAGCATTTTGAATCTGGCGCTCTGCATTTCCCCTGGAAATTAGCCAGTTGAGACGCTAGCGTCTCCCCTATCCTCAATTAACCTTTTTGGGATAGGGGGCAGCATTTTCACTTTTGGATGAATAGCGTGCCCAGAGTGAACTGCCTCCTACTCTGTCCTAGATACTAATATATGCATATGATTATTATTATTATTGGATAGAAAACACTCTGAAGTTTCTAAAACTGTTTGAATGATGTCTGTGAGTATAACAGAACTCATATGGCAGGCGAAAACCTGAGAAAAATCCAACCAGGAAGTGGGACATCTGAGGTTTGTAGTTTTTCAAAGCTTGGCCTACCAAATACACATTGAGATATGGATGAGGTTGCACTTCCCAGGGCTTCCACTAGATGTCAACCGTCTTTTGAAACTTGAATGAGGATTCTACTATAAAGGAAGGGCTCATGAGACCTCTTTGAGTCAGTGGTCTGGCAGAGAGCCTTGGTCTCATGACGCGTGCTCCCGACAGTGTTACTTCTCGTTCCAGTGCTTTTCTGAAGACAAAGGAATTCTCCGGTTGGAACATTATTGATGTTTTATGTTGAAAACATCCTAATGATTGATTCCATACATCGTTTGACATGTTTCTAAAGGACTGTAATGAAACTTTTCGAGTTTTTGTCTGGATGAAGTGCCTGCGCCTCATGAAGATGGATTACTGGGCTGGACACGCTAACAACAAGTGGCTATTTGGACATAAATGATGGAACTTTATGGATCAAATCAGTCATTTATTGTCAACATGGGATTCCTGGGAGTGCCTTCTGATGAAGATCATCAAAGGTAAGTGAATATTTATGGTTGTCACGTCCTGACCTTAGTTCCTTTTTTATGACTCTATTTTAGTTTGGTCAGGGTGTGATTTGGGGTGGGAATTCTATGTTTTTGTTCTATGTTTTGTATTTCTGGTTTTGGCCTGGTATGGTTCCCAATTAGAGACAGCTGTCAATCGTTGTCTCTGAGAACCATGCTTAGGCAGCCTGTTTTCCCACTATGATTTGTGGTTAGTTGTCTGCACCAGACAGAACTGTTTCGTGTTGGTCTATTTTCGTTATTTTGTCTTAGTGTTCTGAGTTAAAATAAATATTAACATGGACACGTACCACGCTGCATTTTGGTCCGATCTTTCATACTCCTCATCAGATGAAGAAGATCATTACAATGGTGTTGTTTCTAACTTTGTTGATTCCAAAATGGAGGATATTCCTTTTACTGTCTTGTGTTCTGAGCGCCGTTCTCAGATTATGCTTTTTCCTTAAAGTTTATTTGAAATCTGACACAGCGGTTGCATTAAGGAGAAGTCTATCTTTAATTCTGTGAATAACCCTAGTATCTTTTATCAATGTTTATTATGAGTATTTCTGCAAAATCACTTGATGTTTTGGAATCAAAACATTACTGCACGTAAGGCGCTAATGTAAACTGAGATTTTTGGATATAAATGTGCACATTATCGAACAAAACATACATGTATTGTGTAACAAGTCCTATGAGTGTCATCTGATGAAGATCATCAAAGGTTAGTGATTCATTTGATCTATGTTGTGCTTTTTTCTGCGATGGGTAGATTAATTAACACGATGTTTATCTGTCATTTGCTGTATTGGACTTGTTAATGTGTGAAAGTTACATATTTCTAAAAAAAAAATTGAATTTCGCACGCTGCCTTTTCAGCGGAATGTTGTCGAGGGGTTCCGCCTGCGCTAGAAAGGTTAACATATATTTTCCTTTCTATATGAAGCCTGAACACAGTACCACTGTATAAGTACCCCAAAGACCAAGGACCTCATGATTAAACAAAAGCATGTTAAATAAAAAATAAACACATTTGAATAACTAATCAACTTAGAATTGCAACTCTTTATAACTCCCTATGGAATTAATAATAATCTCCTAAAGTAATGATACAATTTGGCTAGAGAATGGTGTTTCTCATGAATTTTATAATGAAATCCCCCTGTTCCGTCAATTTCTAATGAGGGTGATCAATTCTCATTAGGATTTTTTTGTATACAGGGCTTTCTACACCATTAAAACGTTTCCTCTGCCTTCCTTTCCTTGTCCTCCGAAAACCATTTAAATACCTCTTCAAAACATTTCCATCCTCCTGCATACCCAATTTAACTGCATTGAGAAGACCCCATCCAATACATCCCACAACACGGCGACAGTATCTCTCCACTGAGTCTAACGATTCACTGGTCTCCTTTTCCCCATGATTCTCCATAACCACCACACCACATAAAAAATGTAAAGTTAATTTTAGGTTTAGTAAGCCCTATACTAGTTCCTCGTGACCCCTCCACTCTTTTATACATTGTAGAATTCCATTCCAGAATAAGACACAATCAAACATAAATTTATTTAAAAATAAAACCACATAAAATGTTGAATGATTTAAACAAACCCTAAGGCCTTCTGCATTTTCAAGGAGTGTTTGGCCAAATAGTTTAAATGTTTTACCTTTAGGATCCATTCCCCTGGCATTTCGCCAAGAATCTTCAACCCAAAATATGTTTTACTGTGGCAAATTTAGCCAATTTCTCATCGTAAGGAAACCACAATATATACATATGGTTCTCTAACACTTTCTCTTACAGAGGCAGCCGCCTTTGTCATTTTGTCTGCTTTACGATGACTTGTGGCGATTTTATCTGTACGACTAGTATGAGCTTCACATTTCCCCACTGTTAATTTACTGGGTAACTGACATGCTTCTGATAATGCCTCTAACTCCAGACCATTTTTATTGGTGTTCCTGTCACTGTTAACCTCTACGGGATCGGTGTGTCCTCCACGAGACTAACGTAGGCTACCGTGATTAGCATTAGGTTGTAAGTCACAAACAAAATTCCAGGACATAGACATATCTGATATGGGCAGAAAGCTTACATTCTTGTTAATCTAACTGCACTGTCCAATTTACAGTAGCTATTACAGTGAAATAATAACATGCTATTGTTTGAGGAGAGTGCACAATTATGAACTTGACAATGTATTAATTAACAAATTATGCACAATTGGGGAGTGTTGATACAACGTTTAGAACAGATGTGCAATGGTTCTTTGCACATACACTGCTGCCATGTAGTGGACAAAATATAAATTGTGCCTGATCTGGAATAATACATTATGGCCTTTATCTTGCATTTCAAAGATGTTACAGAACAAAAATACATATATATTTTTTTCTTTGTATAATCTTTTACCAGATCTAATGTGTTACATTCTCCTACATTAATTTCACATTCCCACAAGCTTCAAAGTGTTTCCTTTCAAATGGTAATTTGTGCTCTGTGTTCCTCCTTTCCTATCTCCTCCCCATTCTCTCTTCCATCATTTTCTTTTCACTTGAGGGAAAGGGTCTGGTTTGTTCTGGATCTACTACAGAGCTGATGGGCATTTCTGCTCTCCCTCTCGGTATCTCATGTGTCACTACTACATTACCAGGGGCACTTACATTACCAGAAATTCACCACTAGGTGGCAGCTGGACACAGAATTGAGTGAAGTTATTATTACCTTAAGCTTACCATATGCTTCCCAGTCAAAACAGTTTGCGCAAATATTATGACAACATTTTGTGTAATTTTTGTTCGTTTTGGTGTTGGACAGCATTCAATGTTTTTTTGTGTGCTGTTGAAGCACACATTCTTTCTTGAGGAAGTAGACTGGCTATGTTTTTGATATGACGTCTCAAGAGGACAGACGGTAGAATTTCTGCTTGTTTCTTGTTTTCAAGCGAATGGCTTTTTAAGGGAGTATGCGAGGCTTGCTTCGCCTTGCCGAGTTCTTCTAGGAACAAACCAAACCTATGTTTGTGAATGCCGTTATAAACCTGACCTGACCCCAAACATACTCAATCTCCCACCTTCCATCAAAGAACACACACACACACACACACACGATAGGCTATTGAATGGGCAGTGTCCTGGGGTAGATAGTGTCTTTGTCTTTTCTGTGCCTCCTACATTGTCTTCAACACACTGTCTAAATAACTTTTCAACAGTGTATGTGTGTCTAACTCTAACCTGACCAGAGACTAGGCTGCAGAGTGTGTGCCTGGGCACTGTGTGAAGCGTGTACATATCTTTCACCTATCTTTAAATTGGGTGACCCTGCTGACGTGAGTAACTACAGGCCCATTAGTATACTACCTGTGGTGTCGAAGGTTGTTGAAAAGTGTGTAGCAGAACAACTGATTGCCCACCTCAACAACAGCCCCTTCACATTACACTCCATGCAGTTTGGCTTCAGAGCGAAACACTCAACGGAAACGGCCAAATGCTTTCTTCTGGAAAATGTGAAGTCCAAGATGGACAAAAGGGGCGTTGTTGGGGCTGTGTTTTTGGACCTAAGGAAGGCCTAACCATGAGATTCTCATCACAAAATTGTCCAAGTTCAACTTTGCCCCCGATGCCTTAAGATTGATGAAATCATACCTTGAAGGCAGAACTCAGTGTGTCAGAGTGAGCAATGAGCTGTCGCCCACTCTTAGCTATGATGTGGGCGTGCCCAAAGGGTCAATACTGGGGCCCCTCCTGTTCAGCCTGTACATTAATGATCTGCCTTCTGTCAGTACTGGGTCTGAAGTTCAAATATATGCAGATGATACAGTGATATATGTGCATGCAAAGAGCAAACAACAAGCTGCACAAGAACTCACTACTGTAATGGTCCAGGTTACAAATTGGCTCAGTGACTTGTGTTTGCATATCAATGTGAAAAAAAACTGCATGTTCTTCACAAAGAGGGCAACAGATCCTACTGAGCCAGACGTCTAAGTGTCAGGGGAGAAGCTCCAGGTGGTATCTGATTTTAGGTAGCTTGGCATCATACTTTATTCCAACCTCTCTTTTAAAAAGCAGATGAAAAAGGTAATTCAAATAACCAAATTCAACCCAGCTCATTTCCGATTTATACAAAATTGGTTGACTACAGAGGTAGCAAAACTGTACTTCAAATCTATAATACTCCCTCACTTAACATACTGCTTGTCTAGTTGGGCCCAAGCTTGCTGTACAACATTAAAACTCATTCAGTCTGTCTACAAATCAAATCAAATCAAATGTATTTATATAGCCCTTCGTACATCAGCTGATATCTCAAAGTTCTGTACAGAAACCCAGCCTAAAATCACAAACAGCAAGCAATGCAGGTGTAGAAGCACGGTGGTTAGGGAAAACTCCCTAGAAAGGCCAAAACCAAGGAAGAAACCTAGAGAGGAACCAGGCTATGACGGGTGGCCAGTCCTCTTCTGGCTGTGCCGGGTGGAGATTATAACAGAACATGGCCAAGATGTTCAAATGTTCAACAATGACCAGCATGGTCAAATAATAATAATCACAGTAGTTGTCGAGGGTGCAGCAAGTCAAGTCATTGTGTCGAGATATCGTACTAAAACACTTGAGTGTCTCTCTTGATCCTAGGTCCTGGCAGAGTTGTGCAGACTCAGGACAACTGAGCTTGGAAGGAATACACAGATTTAAAGAGGAGTCTGTAATTTGCTTTCTAATTATCATGATCTTTTCCTCAAAGAAGTTCATGAATTTATTACTGCTGAAGTGAAAGCCATCCTCACTTGGGCAATGCTGTAACGGGATTCCTCCTGGGAAGGAGAGGCGGACCAAAATGCAGCGTGGTTATAATTCATGGTTCTTTAATAATGAAACTATACATGAATAAACTACAAAACAAGAACCGTGAAAACCCAAAACAGTCCCGTGTGGTACAAACACTGACACAGGAGACAACCACCCACAAAACCCAACACAAAACAGGCTACCTAAATATTGCTCCCAATCAGAGACAATGACTAACACCTGCCTCTGATTGAGAACCATATCAGGCCCAAACACAGAAACAGACAAACAAGACATCCAACATAGAATGCCCACTCAGATCACACCCTAACCAAACAAAACATAGAAACATACAAAGCAAACTATGGTCAGGGTGTGACAAATGCTGCTTTTTAGTTAGCTTAGCGACAGTATCTAAAATACATTTCGGATTGTTCTTTTTTTCCTCAATTAAGTTGGAAAAATAGGATGATTGAGCAGCAGTGAGGGCTCTTCGATACTGCACTGTACTGTCTTTCCAAGCTAGTTGGAAGACTTCCAGTTTGGTGTGGCGACATTTCCGTTCCAATTTTCTGGAAGCTTGCTTCAGAGCTCGGGTATTTTCTGTATACCAGGGAGCTAGTTTCTTATGAGAAATATTTTTAGTTTTTAGGGGTGCAACTGCATCTAGGGTATTGCGCAAGGTTAAATTGTGTTCCTCAGTTAGGTGGTTAACTGATTTTTGTCCTTTGACGTCCTTGGGTAGGCAGAGGGAGTCTGGAAGGGCATCAAGGAATCTTTGTGTTGTCTGTGAATTTATAGCACGACTTTTGATGCTCCTTAGTTGGGGTCTGAGCAGATTATTTGTTGCAATTGCAAACGTAATAAAATGGTGGTCCGATAGTCCAGGATTATGAGGAAAAACATTCAGATCCACAACATTTATTCCATGGGACAAAACTAGGTCCAGAGTATGACTGTGACAGTGAGTAGGTCCAGAGACATGTTGGACAAACTCAGTCGATGATGGCTCAGAAAGCCTTTTGGAGTGGGTCTGTGGACTTTTCCATGTGAATAGTAAAGTCACCAAAAATTTGAATATTATCTGCTATGACTACAAGGTCCAATAGGAATTCAGGGAACTCAATGAGGAACGCTGTATATGGCCCAGGAGGCCTGTAAACAGTAGCTATAAAAAGTGATTGAGTAGGCTGCATAGATGTCATGACTAGAAGCTCAAAAGACGAAAACTTATTTTTTGGGGGGGGAAATTGAAATTTGCTATCGCCTTTGCGGGATGCACGGGGGATATGGTCACTACTGTAACTAGGAGGTGAGGTCTCATTTAACACAGTAAAATTCATCAGGCTTAAGCCATGTTTCAGTCAGGCCAATCACATCAAGATTATGATCAGTGATTAGTTCATTGACTATAACTGCCTATAACTGACTATAACAAACAGTCTCTCAAAGTGCTTGATAGGAAGCCCAATCATTATCATTACTGTTACATCCTCAGAAAGCATGAGCTCCTGAGTTGGGAAAATCTTGTGCAATACACCGAAGCTTGTCTTGTATTCAAGATCCTAAATGGCCTGGCTCCCCCTCCACTCAGTATTTTTGTTAAACAAAATTGTTACAGTTTCAAAGTATGTATATTTTTGAAACAGCATAAAACAATGCTTGATGCTTAACAATGCTCTTCTCCATTTACATATTCATTACTGTATCGACTCTCACTGTTTTTTTCTCAGACACTGAAAAACAGACCAGGCAAGAGGATTTACAAATAGCTCACATTGCTAAGAATGTACTGTGCAGCATGTCCTCATGTTACTTTTGTTTTTAGTTCTCAACCTATAGCTCATATCTCAAAGTAGCATCAATCATTCTCAAAAAATGATATTATAAGACACTTCATGATCTTTCTCATTCACACTCCAGGATATGATACGATATGATCCTCACCCTGTATATTCAACACTATAATCCAGTTAACTGTGGACCAATGGAAGACTGACACCCCAGTCGAGCCTATCGTAAGTCTATGTGCGCCAAATACACAATCAATCAACCTGACCACAAACAATCAGACAGTCAACTTGACCACAACTCCTAGACTACAGTGCGGAACTGTACGGTGGTGTTCTTCATCTTCTTCTTATAGTCTTCATCAAACTGTTCACTCTGGGCCACAGTGAAATGGTTCTTCCAGTCACCAACCTTTCCTGAAGAGTGGGAGAATGGGAGAGAGAGAGAGAGAGTCATGAGCAAAGAAAAGGTGGTGGATATAGAGAGGGGAGGAGGGAACGACTGACAGAGAGAGAGGTATAGGGGAGAAATACCCATTCATACCTTTTCGTATGAATGTAGAGATCTTGAAACGCAAGCAGAATCTTTGTGGATGAGGCAAGGTAGACTAACAAGACGTGACTGGTCTGGGCCTTGTCTGATCTTATGAAGGCTACTGGACATGCACATGGGTTAATCATACATAGACAACATCGGCCTGAACATGTGAAGACCTTTGACAGGAACATTAGCTAATCAGTGATTAGGCACCAGTAGGAGTATGCATGTCACTCCACCAATAGAATCTATGCCTCAATGTTTTAGCTAATCAGAGAATGGAAACTAAGTAAGACAACAAGATTCACAAAGTGGAGTGATGATGTTATGTAAGGGTAAAACTGTATAAAACCAAGCACTAAGAATGAAGAGTTTACAAACCTGACCCCAAACATATTCAATCCCCCACCTTCCATCAAAACACACACACACACCACACACACACACACTCACCTGATAGGCTACTGAATGGGCAGTGTCCTGGGGTAGATAGTGTATTTGTCTTTTCTGTGCCCTTAAACATCCTGCATTACATTGTCTTCAACAAACTGTCTAAATAACATTTCAACAGTGTATGTGTGTCTAACTCTAACCTGACCAGAGACTAGGCTGCAGAGTGTGTGCCTGGGCACTGTGTGAGGCGTGTACACATCTTTCACCTACTGCATCAACCTTTTTTAGTGCCAGGTTGCTTGTTAGACGACCACAATCAATACAAAAAGATACTCTGTAATGTTACTTGGTAAGGAGGTCTGGTGAGGAGGTCATGTCACAGGTAAATGTTCATACAGTAGTTGAGGAGATAATAACCAAGCATTGGCTACCCCAACATAAAGCCTCATCAGGAACTTATAGTACCATATGCATTTATTTAAGTATCATTACAGATGCTGGCAGTGTAGAAATTTAACATTTAATATCAAATACAATAGACCACATTTACTGGAATGACATTCACTCTCACGTGTGGAAAAAAAGCCCCCATTAGCCACACCTCCAACTCTTCTGATAAGCTGTCACCACTACATTGCCCCTGCCGCTATTCAATGTGCATGCGAATGAGTTGTTGGAAGCCATTTAGAAGCTTTCGTTAAATAACAAAAATCACACTGATCTAAAAAATACATTATTTGATTTCAGGCAAATTGAATAAAGTAGGTTGGAAGATACAAAGTGTAATTTTCTATCATTCTAAACAGTAGAAGCACTTCAGATGAACAACAGCGCCATCCCACTTTTTACAGTGCAAGTGACAGGCATAGTGAACATACAGCTGTGAAACGTGGAGGGTGTGTGTATGTGCAAATTACTGGCTCTTTGACCGCTTTGGGTCATATAGACATTTCATAATATTTTAAGTACAAGTACATGAACATCAATGTATTGTGTTTAGTCATACTGTATACTGTATACGAGTAGGAATTGTTACAGTTTCAAAGTATGTATATTTTTGAAACAGAATAAAACAATGCTTGATGCTTAATAATGCTCTTCTCCATTTACATATTCATTACTGTATTGACTCTCACGTATCACACTTTCACAAAAAAACATGAAGACATGGCTAAAGGTCAATCAGATTTGTGAACATAATCCCTAGGTGTGTCACGGCCTGACCTCAGAGAGATTTTTATGTCTCTTTTGGTTTTGTCAGGGTGTGATTTGGGGGGGCATTGTATGTTCTATTTTCTATGTTTTTGTATTTCTTTGTTTTGGCCGGGTATGGTTCTCAATCAGGGACAGCTGTCATTCGTTGTCTCTGATTGGGAATCATACTTAGGTAGCCTTTTTCCTTTTGTGGGAAGTTGACTTGAGTTAGTGGCACTATTGCCCTTGTAAGCTTCACGGTTGTTTTTTTTGTTATTTCTTGTTTTGTTGATGACATTTTACAAAATAAAAAGTATGCTCACCACGCTGCACCTTGGTCTTTCTTTAACGACGGCCATGACAAGCTGTGTATTACCGGTTTCCATTTTGGCTGTTGTCTGTAGCTTGTGAGGTGTGGAAACACTTTGTTGCTTTTATGGATTTGGTCTTGTTGCTTTTTTGTGCATTGTTGCAATATCTGTATGCTATGTCTTGCTTGTCCTATGTTGCTCTGCGTGTGCTCATTGATTGTATGCATTGTAATTGTGTTTAACCGCCCAGGGACTGCGGTTGAAAATTAGCCGGCTGGCTGAAACCAGAACTTTTACTCAAACGTTGATTCATGTGCACTGTCCCTGTAAAAATAAATACAATCAAACAAACATTAATGTATTACGTTTAGTCGTACTGTATACAGTATACAAATAGGAATTGTTAGTTTCAAAGTATGTATATTTTTGAAACAGCATAAAACAATGTTTGATGCTTAATAATGCTCTTCTCCATTCTATTCTCCCAGCCGAGCCTATCGTAGGTCCATATGCGCCAAATAAACAATAAATCAACCTGACCGCAAACAATCAGACAATCAACTTGACCACAACCCCTAGACTACAGTGCGGAACTGTACGGTGGTGTTCTTCATCTTATAGTCTTCATCAAACTGTTCATTCTGGGCTACAGTGAAATGGTTCTTCCAGTCACCAACCTTTCCTGAAGAGTGGGAGATTGGGAGAGAGAGAGAGTCATGAGCAAAGAAAAGGTGGTGGATATAGAGAGGGGAGGAGGGAACGACTGACAGAGAGAGAGGTATAGGGGAGAAATGGAGAAGTCTACCTTTTCGCATGAATGGAGAGATCTTGAAATCCATGATTGGGAGGGTGGAATAGTTGGCCATGCTGTTCTTCTTCATATTATCAAACTGCACTACTCCTCTCACCCTCTCCTTTTCCTCTGCTGAAGGAGACAAACCTAGGTAGGAGCACAGCCTGTCCAGCTCTCTCCCCGTATCCTGTAGGATCACATACACATTGGATGGAAAAACAGCTAACCTCCTAGAGCAGCAGTTAAAATGGCTCTTGAGCATATGTGTGCACTGAGCTCATTAGATGCATCTTAATACTACTGTAACACACAACTAGCATCAGTATTCTACTCACCTCAACCATGTCCTCATAGAAGAGGTAGAGGATTTTTGAGTGAGTCTGTTTCTTCTCCCACCAGCCAGTCACATGGTCGTACCATGAACCAAACACCACTGAGGAAGTGCAGAGTAGACAAATTAATAGTGTGAATGGGGACTATTATCACTTGCTCATTCAATCACTCCATTATTCTCTCATTTACTCACTCTTTCCATCCATGAATCTCTGTAAGAAGTTGTTCCAGTCTCCTGGCTCTGGCTGTGTCCTGTTCATGCGGTCAAAGTGGAAATAAGACACAGCACTGTCCTTGGCATTACGGGCCACATACACTATCTGCAGAGAGAGAGAGATTGCATTTATACACTGCTCAAAAAAATAAAGGGAACACTTAAACAACACAATGTAACTCCAAGTCAATCACACTTCTTTGAAATCAAAATGTCCACTTAGGAAGCAACACTGATTGACAATACATTTCACATGCTGTTGTGCAAATGGAATAGACCACAGGTGGAAATTATAGGCAATTAGCAAGACACCCCCAATAAGGGAGTGGTTCTACAGGTGGTGACCACAGACAACTTCTCAGTTCCTATGCATCCTGGCTGATGTTTTGGTCACTTTTGAATGCTGGCGGTGCTTTCACTCTAGTGGTAACATGAGACGGAGTCTACAACCCACACAAGTGGCTCCGGTAGTGCAGCTCATCCAGGATGGCACATTAATGCGAGCTGTGGCAAGAAGGTTTGCTGTGTCTGTCAGCGTAGTGTGCAGAGCATGGAGGCGCTACCAGGAGACAGGCCAGTACATCAGGAGACGTGGAGGAGGCCGTAGGAGGGCAACAACCCAGCAGCAGGACCGCTACCTCGGCCTTTGTGCAAGGAGGAGCACTGCCAGAGCCCTGCAAAATGACCTCCAGCAGGCCACAAATGTGCATGTGTCTGCTCAAATGGTCAGAAACAGACTCCATTAGGGTGGTATGAGTGCCCAATGTCCACAGGTGGGGGTTGTGCTTACAGCCCAACACCGTGCAGGACGTTTTGGCATTTGCCAGAGAACACCAAGATTGGCAAATTTGCCACTGGCGCCCTGTGCTCTTCACAGATGAAAGCAGGTTCACACTGAGCACGTGACAGACGTGACAGAGTCTGGAGACGCCGTGGAGAACGTTCTGCTGCCTGCAACATCATCCAGCATGACCGGTTTGGCGGTGGGTCAGTCATGGTGTGGAGTGGCATTTCTTTGCTCGCCAGAGGTAGCCTGACTGCCATTAGGAACAGAGATGAGATCCTCAGACCCCTTGTGAGACCATCTGCTGATGCGGTTGTCCCTGGGTTCCTCCTAATGCAAGACAATGCTAGACCTCATGTGGCTGGAGTGTGTCAGCAGTTCCTTCTAAGAGGAAGGCATTGATGCTATGGCCTGGCCCGCCCGTTCCCCAGACCTGAATCCAATTGAGCACATCTGGGACATCATGTCTCGCTCCATCCACCAACGTTGCACCACAGACTGTCCAGGAGTTGGCAGATGCTTTAGTCCAGGTCTGGGAGGAGATCCCTCAGGAGACCATCCGCCACCCCATCAGGAGCATGCCCAGGCGTTGTAGGGAGGTCATACAGGCACGTGGAGGCCACACACACTACTGAGTCTCATTTTGACTTGTTTTAAGGACATTACATCAAAGTTGGATCAGCCTGTAGTGTGGTTTTCCACTTTAATTTTGAGTGTGACTCCAAATCCAGACCTCTATGGGTTGATAAATTTGATTTCCATTGATAATTGTTGTGTGATTTTGTTGTCAGCTCATTCAACTATGTAAAGAAAAAAATATTTAAGAAGAATATTTCATTCATTCAGATCTAGGATGTGTTATTTTAGTGTTCCCTTTATTTTTTTGAGCAGTGTATATAGTGGTTATATAGTGGAGAAACAGAGGACAAGTTGCAAATACTGCACCCTGCAGTTCTGCTCCCAGAAGGACTTGGGCAGCAACTGGACTGGGAGGTGACTCTTGATGAGCCGAGGAGAGGTGGTTAATTTGTCCAGCACCTCCACCCCTAGGACAAACAATATAATAATGCAAAATAATGTTGGATGGATATTATCACTGTTCAGCAGTGTCTGTCATGATATTGAAGATTTTAGTTACTGCTTTGAAGACATCAGATACATTTTTTACATAAGAATTACAAATTGGGAGTGGTATGATTATGTTTTACAATGCTCTATTCTAACCTGGAGGGTAAAGAGGAATGAGCAACTCCAGAAAAGGAACTTTCTCAAAGATGGGTCTCTGACGCTCAGGGGCTGTCTGGACATAATACAGCAGGTCTAGAATGTAGGAGACCCATGTGGTTCCTAAGAGAGGAATACAGATAGGGGAAACGTACACAGTCATTCACAAACCCAAACACAATCTTTAATGAAACATCAACCTCAGACTGAGAGAGACCTGCTTTGGGGTAGGTAGCGATGAGAATGTCATCTGGTCTGGCCTGGAAGTTCTGTACATTGTCCCAGTTGCCGGTGAAGTAGTTGGTCATGGAGACTCCATGGAAGTCAAAGAGTTTTGGTCGAGGTGGCAGCTCCATCTGTAAAAGTCGGACATGTATTCGATCAAGGATCACCACAGTATTGTTTAAGCTTGGATATGAAACTTGAACAGAATCTTTTAGCGATCCAAATGGTTGAATTATTCAAACATAGAGAGGAATAACGCTCCATTGATATGTTTGCCTACAAATGTTAAACCGGCCAGGGCCTTGGTCACTGATCCATCTGGAGGTGTGTTTTTAAGAATGTAAGTACAGCATGCTGATCCGAATATCACACACACACCACCCTTCTCGGCCAGTAACATATTCAATGCTATTCTATTCTGCCATGTCATTAAAACTTGTTGGGGATAGGGGGCAGTATTTTCACTTTGGATGAATTGCGTGCCCATAGTGAACTGCATCCTACTGTGTCCTAGATTGCTAATATATGCATATTATTATTACTATTGGATAGAAAACACTCTGAAGTTTCTAAAACTGTTTGAATTATGTCTGTGAGTATAACAGAACTCATAGGGCAGGCAATCTTCCAAACAGGAAGTGAAATTCTGAATGCGGGTCTAATTTTAAGTCATCGCCTCTTCACTTCCAAATAAGATATGGATCTGTTAGCACCTCCTACGCCTTTCACTAGATGTCCTCATTCAGTAGAACGTGGAATGGAGCCTCTAGTGTGAACTTTGAACGAATGGGAGGGGAATGAGTCACTGTCCTGGCAGAATGCAATTTCCCTGTTGCGCCTTTGTCTGTAGATATCCCCATCGTTCCATTTGGCTGCAGATGATAACGTATGCTCTGGTTGTTGGATATATATGAAAATAACATCCTGAAGATTGATTCTCTACTTAGTTTGACCAGTTTATTCGACCTGGAATATATATTTTTGAAGTTTTCGTACGAGTTCTCCTGGACCAGCGTCAGCTTTTGGGCACGTGAGCTGAAAGTGCTAGCAAATGCAGCTAATTGGACACTAGTATTGGACATTATGGAACAAAACAATAATTTATTGTGGAACTAGGACTCCTTGCACTGCATTCTGATGAAAGATCATCAAAGGTAGGGAATATTTATGATGTAATTTCGTATATCTGTTGACTCCAACATGGCGGAGAAATATATTTACGTCTGAGCACCGTCTCAGATTATTGCATGGTAGGCTTTTTTCGTAACGTTTTAAAAAAATCTGACACAGCGGTTGCATTAAGAACGAGTGTATCTTTAATTATATGTAGAACATGTATCTTTCGTCAAAGTTTATGATGAGTATTTCTGTTATCTGGCGTAGCTCTCTGTAATTACTCCGGATATTTTGGAGGCATTTCTGAACATGGCGTCAATGTAAACCGAGATTTGTGGATATAAATATGCATATTATCGAACAAAACATAAATGTATTGTGTAACATGTCATATGAGTGTCATCTGATGAAGATTATCAAAAGGTTAGTGATTCATTTTATCTCTAATTCTGCTTTTGTGACTCTATCTTTGGCTGGGAAACATGGATGTGTTTTTTTTTGGTGGTGGTGGTGGTCTAACATAAATATATGTTGTGTTTTCGCTGTAAAACATTTAAAAAATCGGACATGATAGGTAGATTAACAAGATGTTTATCTTTCATTTGCTGTATTGGACTTGTTAATGTGTGAAAGTTAAATGTTTCTAAAGAATATTTTTGAATTCCCCACACCACCTTTTCAGCTGAATGGGGGGGAGGAGTTCCCCTTGCCACTAGGTGCATCTGTTTGTTCTGCTAACCCTTTTATCGCATCCCTGGTGTAGTTGATGAAACGCTGTTGATTATAATAGATATAAATAATCTAATTTTTGAGAGTTGACCACCAGAAAATGCTAGACTCCAACCCTGCTAATATCTGGTTTCTAGCTTTAAAACTTCTTATGGCTTTAGATCCCGCTAACGGGATCGATATGACAACAGTCAGTGAAAGTGCAGGGCGCCAAATTAAAAACAACAGAAATCTCATAATTAAAATTCCTCAAACATACAAATATTTTACACCATTTAAAGATAAACTTGTTGTTAATCCCACCACAGTGTCTGTTTTCTAAAAGGCTTTACGACGAATGCACAAAAAGTAACAAAAAGCAGAAATAGAGATAGAATGAATCACTAACCTTTGGTGATCTTCATCAGATGATACTCATAGGACTTCATGTTCCACAATACATGTATGTTTTGTTCGATAAAGTTCATATTTATATCCAAAAATCTCAGTTTACATTGGCGTGTTACGTTCAGTAATGTTTTGCTTCCAAAACATCTGTTAATTTTGCAGAGAACCACATCAATTTACAGAAATACTCATAAATGTTGATGAAAATACAAGTCTTATGCATGGAACTTTAGATAAACTTCTCCTTAATGCAACCGCTGTGTCAGATTTCAAAAAAGCTTTAACGAAAAAGCCCACCATGCAATAATCTGAGTAAGCGCACAAAGCCATACAGATATCCGCCATGTTGTGGAGTCAACAGAAGTCAGAAATAGCATTGTAAATATTCACTTACCTTTGATGATCTTCATCAGAATGCACTCCCAGGAATCCCAGTTCCACAATAAATGTTTGATTTGTTCGATAAAGTCCATCATTTATGTCCAAATACCTCCTTTTTTTTGCATGTTTAGTACACAATCCAAACTCACGAGGCGCGGGCAAGTCCAGGCGATAGTTCAGACGAAAAGTCATATTACAGTTTGTTGAAACATGTCAAACGAAGTATAGAATCAATCTTTAGGATGTTTTTATCATAAATCTTCAATAATGTTTCAACCGGAGAATTCCTTTGTCTGTAGAAATGCAATGGAACGCAGCTAACTCTCACGTGAGCGCACGTGATCAGCTCATGGCATTCTGCCAGACCCCTGACTCAATCAGCTCTCATTCCCCCCTCCTTCACAGTAGAAGCCTCAAACAAGGTTATAAAGACTGTTTACATATAGTGGAAGCCCTAGGAAGTGCAATGTTACCCCATAGACACTGTGTATTCGATAGGCAATGACTTGAAAAACTACAAACCTCAGATTTCCCACTTCCTGGTTGGATTTTTTTCTCAGGTTTTTGCCTGCCATTTGAGTTCTGTTATACTCACAGACATCATTCAAACAGTTTTAGAAACTTCAGAGTGTTTTCTATCCAAATCTACTAATACTATGCATATATTAGCAACTGGTCCTGAGTAGCAGGCAGTTTACTCTAGGCACCTTATTCATCTAAGCTACTCAATACTGCCCCCAGCAATAAGAAGTTAAATTCATCTGGCACCCCACATGGAACCCCAATATTGTCAATGTATACTCTGTCCTCAAAAGACCCAGATGGAGAGCTTCTTCTTGCCCGCTTTACTGGCATGAGGTCATGATGTTGGATGAGGGTGAAAGGCATTCCTAACAGTACAAGAGCACATATGCCTGACCAATTTGAAGGTAGAATTGGCCATAATTCCACTCACCCACATAACCACCAGACATCAGCTCTCTGTCTTTTTATTTGACTGAAATCCTCGGAGCTCAACCACCCGGTCAGATCCCTCATAGTCACATCAGTTGTGACATTCTCAGTCTTGTTACATCTAGCCACCTCCCCTAAGTCCTTCCCATGAGGATTGTACCGGGCCAAACAATAATAGTCTCCTCCTGCCACTATGAAGGGGGGAAGCCTAGATCTAATAGACACATAGGGATACAACTCGGACAAAACAGAGATGCTTGTTCTAGGTCCCAAGAAACAAAGAGATCTTCTGTTGAATCTGACAATTAATCTTAATGGTTGTACAGTCGTCTCAAATAAAACTGTGAAGGACCTCGGCGTTACTCTGGACCCTGATCTCTCTTTTGAAGAACATATCAAGACCATTTCAAGGACAGCTTTTTTCCATCTACGTAACATTGCAAAAATCAGAAACTTTCTGTCCAAAAATTATGCAGAAAAATTAATCCATGCTTTTGTCACTTCTAGGTTAGACTACTGCAATGCTCTACTTTCCGGCACCCGGATAAAGTACTAAATAAACTTCAGTTGGTGCTAAATATGGCTGCTAGAATCCTGACTAGAACCAAAAAATGTGATCATATTACTCCAGTGCTAGCCTCTCTACACTGGCTTCCTGTCAAAGCAATTCAAAGCTGATTTCAAGGTTTTACTGCTAACCAATTCAAAGCTGATTTCAAGGTTTTACTGCTAACCTACAAAGCATTACATGGGCTTGCTCCTACCTATCTCTCTGATTTGGTCCTGCCGTACATACCTACACGTACGCTACGGTCACAAGACGCAGGCCTCCTAATAGTCCCTAGAATTTCTAAGCAAACAGCTGGAGGCAGGGCTTTCTCCTATAGAGCTCCATTTTTATGGAACGGTCTGCCTACCCAAGTCAGAGACGCAAACTCGGTCTCAACCTTTAAGTCTTTACTGAAGACTTATCTCTTCAGTGGGTCATATGATTGAGTGTAGTCTGGCCCAGGAGTGGGAAGGTGAATGGAAAGGCTCTGGAGCAACGAACCGCCCTTGCTGTCTCTGCCTGGCCGGTTCCCCTCTTTCCACTGGGATTCTCTGCCTCTAACCCTATTACAGGGGCTGAGTCACTGGCTTACTGGGGCTCTCTCATGCCGTCCCTGGAAGGGGTGCGTCACCTGAGTGGGTTGATTCACTGATGTGGTCATCCTGTCTGGGTTGGCACCCCCCCTTGGGTTGGGCCATGGCGGAGATCTTTGTGGGCTATACTCAGCCTTGTCTCAGGATGGTAAGTTGGTATTTGAAGATATCCCTCTAGTGGTGTGGGGGTTGTGCTTTGGCAAAGTGGGTGGGGTTATATCCTTCCTGTTTGGCCCTGTCTGGGGGTGTCCTCGGATGGGTCCACAGTGTCTCCTGACCCCTCCTGTCTCAGCCTCCAGTATTTATGCTGCAGTAGATTATGTTTCGGGGGGCTAGGGTCAGTTTGTTATATCTGGAGTACTTCTCCTGTCCTATTCGGTGTCCTGTGTGAATCTAAGTGTGCGTTCTCTAATTCTCTCCTTCTCTCTTTCTTTCTCTCTCTCGGAGGACCTGAGCCCTAGGACCATGCCCCAGGACTACCTGTCATGATGATTCCTTGCTGTCCCCAGTCCACCTGACCGTGCTGCTGCTCCAGTTTCAACTGTTCTGCCTTATTATTATTCGACCATGCTGGTCATTTATGAACATTTGAACATCTTGGCCATGTTCTGTTATAATCTCCACCCGGCACAGCCAGAAGAGGACTGGCCACCCCACATAGCCTGGTTCCTCTCTAGGTTTCTTCCTAGGTTTTGGCCTTTCTACGGAGTTTTTCCTAGCCACCATGCTTCTACACCTGCATTGCTTGCTGTTTGGGGTTTTAGGCTGGGTTTCTGTACAGCACTTTGAGATATCAGCTGATGTACGAAGGGCTATATAAATAAATTTGATTTGATTTGATACAAATAATGTAGAGCAGTACAGCTATCATTGTCAGGCGTTCCTACTTTCATGAAAAGCTTTACCATACACGCTACCCCTCTAGGTGAATTAGTTCCATCAAGTTGGAACGGGATGGTCGTTAACAGGGGTTTAGCTGTTCCACAGGCATAACACTCTTCCTTAGCCATAGACCTTGCTATATATTGTATCCACTCCATCCACAAATTGGAATCCACAAACCCTGTTTCTACCTCTATAACTTCTTTGAGATCTTTAGTTTGTACTATCCTCACCGGTCCTTGACTTTGGATGACTCCACGGGTGACGTCCGTTCTATTAGAGGTATTGCTTGTATCCTGGCTGGCTGTAGATCTATCACCAGCCCTAACCTCCACTACCCGGAATGGTACCTTAGTGTCAATGCTTTTCTGGTCAAAGCCAACATACCATAACCCGAGATCCTCTTTCTTCACATTTTTAATGGTAATTTGTACCTTTATGCAATACGTCCCTTGCTCCGGATTGCAGTCAAAAACCCTGACCTTCACTATACTCCATCTGTTTGTATATTGGGAATGTGGATTTACTTAGCCTTCTCTCTCTGTGTGAGCTATGACCTGATTCCAGGAGTTACACAGGGATCTACACAGATATCTTCCCCAAAAAGTCAAAGTCCTAGACTGCCAGGAGGTTAAGAACCCTATTTGGTCTACATATAACTCAATGGACACATCCTTCCCCAACTCTACTCTCACCTCCTTTCTATCCAGATTAAGTGACCTCGGGTATCTTGGTAATGCTAAATCCTCTTCTTTCCCATTATGGGTTAAGTTACCACCTTCTACCTTCTCGAGTGGTTCATGGTGTATTAGGAAAATGGCTCCCACAATTAGACAGCTCAGACCGATCAGTACTCCTGTAAAGCCCCACCCCTTTCCAGAGAACATGTCACTGGCTAGAGGCCAACCCATACTTCCACTTCTATTGAACGCACACAGTGAGGATCGGGCGGGTTAGGGAATCACCGTTTGAGAGGTGACCCCCGAACCCTATTGGTATTCGGTTCTTCTCC
Source organism: Oncorhynchus tshawytscha (assembly GCF_018296145.1). NCBI lineage: Eukaryota > Metazoa > Chordata > Actinopteri > Salmoniformes > Salmonidae > Oncorhynchus > Oncorhynchus tshawytscha. The sequence continues at coordinate 28,184,242 of NC_056450.1, read as the reverse complement.
TAACTCGGTTTGTTCGACAGTGTCAGCGTGTCTTACCCTCTTGCAGTGTGTAATATGGACCCAGGTGGCTCTTTCCGCTATTCGTACTGCAAAGGCTTTCACAAGTAGCAACTGGTATGGTCCTTCCCACCGTGGCTGTTTCCAGTCTTTTTTCTTGAGGCATTGGACCCAGACCCAATCTCCTGGTTGGATCTTGTGTGTCACCTTACTCTGCAACTCTCCTGTTGGGCATAGAATCTTTGACATACGGGTGTGGTTACTAAACAATTTCCTCATGTGTTCTGTAATGGTATTTTCTGATTCAGCATAACCCTGTTCGGGCTCTCCTGACTCGGGCATCCTATAAGGCCTCCCGAACACTTTCTCGAATGGAGATAATCAATCTTTATCAGGGGTTATCCTTATGGTCATTAACACTATGGGTAAGCACTACACCCAATTTCTACCTGTGCTCATGTGAGTCTTTCTTAACCTGCTTTTTTTCATGCGCTCTATCAGACCTGCTGATCGCAGATGATAGGAACAATGTTTCTTCATATTTATACCTAATTTCTGTCCAATGTTGTCTATAATTTGATTAGAAAAACGAGACCCACTGTCTGAATAAATGGTTTCTGCTAGACCAAATCTAGGAATAATATCTTGGCATAATGCCTTAGCCACTCTTATTGCATCTGCAGAGGAGGTGGGAAAAGCTTCCACCCATTTAGTATATTTATCTATGATAGTTAGACACCACTTCTTTCCTTCACTTTTAGTGAGTTCTAGAAAATCTATTTCTAGTTGTTGGAAAGGATATTTCGCCTGGGGATATTCTCCCTGTGGTACTTTCTGTCTACCCTGGTGAATATTCTGTGCACAAATAACACATTTAAGTAATTTGTGATCCCGTATGCTATGAAGTGCTTCCTTATTATCTCCACCATCCCACCATCCCTCCACCATCGCTCTGCCCATGTATCAATATTGCTGCATATCTAAACAATGACTTAGGTAATATGGGCAACTTATCATGATACCAAATATCATTTCTATATATTGCTCCCAACTTCTCCCATTTTGAAATCTCTTTTATTGGTGCTCTAGACTGAAAATCTTTTAACTTTTTTGGGATAGGGGACAGCATTTTCACTTTTGGATGAATAGCGTGCCCAGAGTGAACTGCCTCCTACTCTGTCCCAGATGCTAAAAAATGCATATTATTATTAGTATTGGATATGAAACACTCTGAAGTTTCTAAAACCGTTTGAATGATGTCTGTGAGTATAACAGAACTCATATGGCAGGCGAAAACCTGAGAAAAATCCAAACAGGAAATCTGAGGTTTGTAGTTTTTCAAAGCTTTGCCTACCGAATACAGTGTCTATGGGGTCAAGTTGCACTTCCTATGGCTTCCATTAGATGTCAACAACAAGAATAGAATAGGGTTAACAACAAGAATAGCTTTCCAATGGTATGAGATACACGTATGTTTGAGGAATGTTAATTATGAGATTTTTGATGTTTTGAAAATGGCGCCCTACACTTTGACTAGCTGTTGTCATATCGTTCCCATTAACGAGATTGCAACCATAAGAAGTTTTAATAGAACCCCAGGCAGAGGAGGGATTTAATGTCCCGTATCATCAGCAATTAAAAATTGCTATCCTCAGTGTAATGGGTCCCGAGATAAGCCGTGCCATAAAACAGAACCTGGTAGGGTGGGGGCTAGCAGAGCTGAGAGAGGTGAAGAGATATGCTGTTCACTATGAGCAGCATGGGAAAAGTGAGAGAGCAAAAAAGGAACAGAAGGGAGCTGAGTATCTAAAGGCTACTCGAGGAGAGATTGCAGGGAAGGGTATGGGTGACAGAGGATGACGGACTAGCAGGGGAGGAGAGAAAGGGGGAATCAAATGTTTCAATTGTGGCAAGCCAGGATATTTTGCTAGAGATTGTGAGGCGCCGTGTAAACAATGCAATGAAAGAGGCCACAATCACAGAGACCGTAAAAAGAACAAGAACAGGAGAGGCAGGAGAGAGGGTTGAGGCAATTACAGAGAGAAAAAGGTCAGGCGCCCACAGCCAGACTCAGAGGAGGAAGAGGAAGATGAGGCATGGCTAATTATGGGGAGCGGGGGAATGGGCTCTAGTGAGGAGAAGGAGGAATTTCAGGATTCGGTTGTAAACACTGATTGTGAAGTTTTTGAATTGGCTACTATTGATTTGGCATTACAACAGGAACATAAACCCTATTTGACACTAACAATAATGGGAAATAAAATTTAATTTCTGTGTGATACTGGGGCTTGTCGCACAGCAATCTGTGCAGACGATGCTCCCGACGGGGTAAAAAGTAATGGGGAAAGATCATAGTACGGTCAGCATCAGGTCACCAATTCATGGAACGGCTATCTGCTCCTGTAACACTGAAACATGAGTCATCTCGGGGAGAAGCCACTGTTCCCATTCTGATATCGAAACTATGCCCCGTCAACCTGTTAGTCCGGGATGTAATGACTAAACCGAATGTAGCCGTCACTCCCACTGAGAGGGGAATTAAGGCATAGATTGTCAGAGATAATATGGTTGTCTGTGGGGACGGGGAACCATGTTATTGGTACAGTCAGGATTTGCTGAGGGGGGGGGATAACGGATATTCCTAAAACCTTGATGGAACTCTCAGACAAAGTAGTACCAGGACTCATTAAGATGTCCCCCGATGACTTACACTGTACTCTCTGGTATAACAAACACCCAGGTCCAGATTCAGTCTATGAGGAAGCATTACTTGAAACCCAGAGAGAACTATAGAGTTAAAGTGTTTTCACTATGACAGCACTCATGCTGCTGTGGAAGTGGAGCTACCTCCTCAGAGTCAGAAGCTGTTTAGAGAAAGGTGGAGTCCCTATGTATCTCTCGCCATGGAGCCCTCGGAAGAGTGGGAGGACATGGGCCAGTGGGTGTCAAAGGGGAGGAAAATCAGACTGGGTAGACATGATTAGTGGAGATCAACACAGTCCATCAACCGAGGTATCGCAGGAAGCTACATTGGAGAGCTAATAGTGTTCCTGGTGTACATCTGAATGAGTGTGTAAAATACTGAGGAGAGGAGTACCTGTTAACAGAAGAACAGGAGTTAGAATTACAGATAGACCCTGAACATTTATGGTCACAAGGTCCAGCAGACGTTGGATTAATTAAAGGGGTAACTCCAGTACAGGCAGTACCTAAATCTAATCATAGGCCATATCACAACCAATATCCCATGAAATCAGAGGCAATAAAAGGTATTACTCCAATTTTTGAGCAATTAAGGAAAGGAGGGGTAATCATTCCAGGCGATGAAGCATTTTGTCATTTTCCCCTGTCCCCAGTTAAAAAAGCAGTACAGATTGGAGAATGGTAATGGATCTACAAGGGATTAATAATAGCATCATTCCACTGGCTCCATGTGTGCCAGATCCACATACATTGTTGAACCAATTGAAACTTGAAAATGCCTACTTTACAGTGATAGATTTGGCAAATGCTTTCTTTAGCATTCCAGTACACCCCGATAGTCAAGGGTGGTTCGGGTTCACTTTTATGGGGAGCAAATGGACGTACTCGAGGACTCCCCAGGGATTTTCGGAAAGTCCCACAATTTACAGCCAGGCTATTACCCAAAATCTAGGTCAGTTTGACCCTCCACAAGGAAGCCAAATTTTGATATATGTAGATGACGTTTTGGTGGTGAACCCCTCTCAAGAGGGCTGTAAAGCTGACAATCTAGCTCTGTTAATGTTTTTGGCTGAACAGGGCCATAAAGTCAGTAAGAAAAAGTTGCAGCTGTGGCGGGGGGAGGTTATCTATCTAGGACACACCGTAACACAGGATGTGAGAACACTTAACTTGACTAGAAAAACAGCCATTTTAGAAGCACCTAAACCACTCAATAAGAAACAGATGATGAGTTTTCTTGGAATGATTAACTACTGCTGTTCATGGATACCCCACTTTGCATGACATACCGGAAAGCTCAGTGAGTTGATATATGGTAAAGCTATGGCAGCCAGAGAAAAGAGTAGACTATGGAAGCAGATGAACAGTTTATGAGCATCAAGAAGCTGTTAACTTCTTAGGGCTGAAATCCCATTAACGGGATCGATATGACAACAGCCAGTGAAAGTGCAGGGCTCCAAATTCAAAACATCAAAAATCTCATAATTACATTTCCTCAAACATACATGTATTTTATACCATTTTAAAGGTTATCTTGTTGTTAATCCCACCACAGTGTAAAATATGCTTTACAGTAAAAAACGACAATAAACATGGCCATTTTTTCCAGCCAAAGATAGCAGTCACAAAAAGCACAAATAGAGATAAAATTCATCACTAACCTTTGATGATCTTCATCAGATGACACTCATAGGACTTCATGTTACACAATACATGTATGTTTTGTTTGATAAAGTTCATATTTATCAAAATATGAGTTTACATTGGCGCGTTACATTCACTAGTTCCAAAAACATCCAGTGTTTTTGCATAGCCACATCATTCAACAGAAATACTCATCATAAATGTAGATGATAATACAAGTTATACACATGGAATTATAGATATACCTCTCCTTAATGCAAACGCTGTGTCTGATTTCAAAAAAACCTTACGGAATAAGCAAACCATGCAATAATCTGAGACGGCGCTCAGAAGAAATAGTCACAATAGCCGCCATTTTGGCATCAACATAAACAAGAAATTACATGATAAACATTCCCTTACCTTTGATGATCTTCATCAGAAAGCACTCCAGGAATCCTAGGTCCCCAATAAATGTTTGTTTTGTTCGATAATGTCTGTTATTTATGTCCAAATACCTCCTTTTGTTAGCGCGTTTTGTATACATATCCAAACGCTCATTCTGGTCAGCGTTACGTTGGACAAAAACTTCAAAAAGTTATATTACAGGTCGAAGAAACATTTCAAACTAAGTACAGAATTAATCATTAGGATGTTTTTAACATGTAGCTTCAATCATGTTCCAACCGGAGTATTCCTTTGTGTCTTGATGAGCAACGGAACGCAAGTGGATACCATGAGGAATGCACATGATCAGAAAATGGCTGACTGCCAGTCACCTGATAGATTTTGCTCTCATTCAGTCCCACAACACAGTAGAAGTCTCATTCAAATTTCTATAGACTGTTGACATCTAGTGGAAGCCCTAGGCAGTGCAACATCATTATGGCTAGGGGTTCCGCTAGTGGAACCCCTCGACAACATTCCGCTGAAAAGGCAGTGTGCGAAATTCAAAAATATTTTTTAGAAACATGTGACTTTCACACATTAACAAGTGCAATACACCAAATGAAAGATAAACTTCTTGTTAATCTACCCATCATGTCCGAATTCAAAAAGACTTTACAGCGAAAGCACAACATATGATTATGTTAGGTCAGAGCCAAGTCACAAAAACACACAGCCATTTTTCCAGCCAAAGATAGGAGTCACAAAAAGCAGAAATATAGATCAAATGAATCACTAACCTTTGATGATCTTCATCAGATGACACTCATAGGACTTCATGTTACACAATACATATGTTTTGTTTGATAAAGTGCATATTTATATCCAAAAATCTCAGTTTACATTGGCGCATTACGTTCAGTAATGTTTTGCTTCCAAAACATCCGGTGATTTTGCAGAGAGCCACATCAATTTCCAGAAATACTCATAATAAACATTGATAAAAGATACAAGTGTTATTCACAGAATTAAAGATAGACTTCTCCTTAACTTCTTGGTAACAGGGGGTAGTATTTTCACGTCCGGATGAAATGCATGCCTAAATTCAACTGCCTTCTACTCATCCCCAGAAGACAAGATATGCATATTAGTAGATTTGGATAGAAAACACTCTGAAGTTTTTTAAACTGTTTGAATCATGTCTGTGAGTATAACAGAACTTATTTAGCAGGCAAAAGCCCGAGGACAAACCATTCAGATTTGTTTTTTTGAGATCACTCTCTTTTCAATGGGTTTTCATTGGGAATCCAGATTTCTAAGGGACCTTCTTGCAGTTCCTATCACTTTCACTGAATGTCAACAGTCTTTAGAAATTGTGTGAGGTTTTTCCTTTCTGTAATGAAGAAGTACGGCCATCTTGAACGAGGGTAACTTGAAGTGTACTGTTAGATAGAGACGCGTGACCAGAAAGCTAGCTACAGTTTGTTTTCTTCCTGTATTGAACACAGATCATCCCGTCTTCAATTTTATCGATTATTTACGTAAAAAAATACCTAAGTTGTATTACAAAAGTAGTTTGAAATGTTTTGGCAAAGTTTACAGGTAACTTTTGAGATATTTTGTAGTCACATTGCACAAGTTGGACCCTGTGTTTTTCTGGATCAAACGCGCCAAATAAATGGACATTTTGGATATATATCGACAGAATTAATCAAACAAAAGGACCATTTGTGATGTTTATGGGACATATTGGAGTGCCAACAAAAGAAGCTTGTCAAGGGTAAGGCATGAATTATATTTTTATTTCTGCATTTGTGTCGCGCCTGCAGGGTTGAAATATGCTTCTCTCTCTTTGTTTACTATGGTGCCATCCTCAGATAATAGCATCGTTTGCTTTCGCCAAAATGCTTTTTTGAAATCTGACATGTTGGCTGGATTCACAACAAGTGTACCTTTTAAATTGCTATCTTGCATGTGTGATTTCATGAAAGTTAGATTTTTATAGTAATTTATTTGAATTTGTCGCTCTGCATTTTCACTGGCTTTTGGCCAGGTGGGACGTCCCACATATCCCAGAGAAGTTAATGCAACCGCTGTATCCAATTTTTTTTTTCAACTTTAAACTTACGGAAAAAGCACACCTTGCAATAATCTGAGTACGGCGCTCAGAGACCAAAACAGCCAAAGAAATATCCGCCATGTTGGAGTCAACATTAGTCAAAAATAGCATTATAAATATTAACTTACCTTTGATGATCTTCATCAGAATGCACTCCCAGGAATCACAGTTCCATAATAAATGTTTGATTTGTTCGGTAAAGTTCATAATTTATGTCCAAATTCCTCCTTGTTGTTAGCGCGTTCAGCCCAGTAATCCATCTTCATGAGGAGCGAGCACCAGGTCCAGACAAAGTCCAACAGTTCCGTTACAGTCCGTAGAAACATGTCAAACAATGTATAGAATATTTAGGATGTTTTTAACATAAATCTTCAATAATGTTCCAACCGGAGAATTCCTTTTTCTGTAGAAAAGCAATGGAACGAGAGCTACCTCTCACGTGAACGAGCGTCATGAGTTTGTTGCACTCTGCCAGACCACAGACTCAAAGAGCCCTTATGAGCCCCTCCTTTACAGTAGAAGCCTCAAACAAGTTTCTAAAGATGGTTGACAACTAGTGGAAGCCTTAGGAAGTGAAATTTGACCCCATAGACACTGTGTTTTCGATAGGCCAAGCTTAGAAAAACTATAAACCTCAGATTTCCCACTTCCTGGTTGGATTTTTCTCAGGTTTTCACTTGCCATATGAGTTATATTATAAATCTAAATCAAATCAAATCAAATCAAATGTTATTTGTCACATACACATGGTTAGCAGATGTTAGTGCGAGTGTAGCGAAATGCTTGTGCTTCTAGTTCCGACAATGCAGTAATAACCAACAAGTAATCTAGCTAACAATTCCAAAACTACTACCTTATACACACAAGTGTAAGGGGATAAAGAATATGTACATAAAGATATATGAATGAGTGATGGTATAGAGCGGCATAGGCAAGATACTGTAGATGGTATTGAGTGCAGTATATACATATGAGATGAGTATGTAAACAAAGTGGCATAGTTAAAGTGGATAGTGATACATGTATTAAATAAGGATGCAGTAGATGATATAGAGTACAGTATATACGTATACATATGAGATGAATAATGTAGGGTATGTAAACATTATATTACGTAGCATTGTTTAAAGTGGCTAGTGATATATTTTACATCATTTCCCATCAATTCCAATTATTAAAGTGGCTGGAGTTGAGTCAGTGTGTTGGCCGCAGCCACTCAATGTTAGTGGTGGCTGTTTAACAGTCTGATGGCCTTCTTCACGATGCTGTCTGTGTGGGTGGACCTATTCAGTTTGTCCACAATCATCTCCTTAGTTTTGTTGACGTTGAGTGTGATGTTATTTTCCTGACACCACACTCCGAGGGCCCTCACCTCCTCCCTGTAGGCCGTCTCGTCGTTGTTGGTAATCAAGCCTACCACTGTTGTGTCGTCCGCAAACTTGATGATTGAGTTGGAGGCGTGTGTGGCCACGCAGTCGTGGGTGAACAGGGAGTACAGGAGAGGGCTCAGAACGCACCCTTGTGTGGCCCCAGTGTTGAGGATCAGCGGTGTGGAGATGTTGTTGCCTACCCTCACCACCTGGGGGCGGCCCGTCAGGAAGTCCAGTACCCAGTTGCACAGGGCGGGGTCGAGACCCAGGGTCTCGAGCTTGATGACGAGCTTGGAGGGCACTATGGTGTTAAATGCTGAGCTGTAGTCAATGAACAGCATTCTCACATAGGTATTCCTCTTGTCCAGATGGGTTAGGGCAGTGTGCAGTGTGGTTGAGATTGCATCGTCTGTGGACCTATTTGGGCGGTAAGCAAATTGGAGTGGGTCTAGGGTGTCAGGTAGGGTGGAGGTGATATGGTCCTTGACTAGTCTCTCAAAGCACTTCATGATGACGGAAGTGAGTGCTACGGGGCGGTAGTCGTTTAGCTTAGTTACCTTAGCTTTCTTGGGAACAGGAACAATGGTGGCCCTCTTGAAGCATGTGGAAACAACATACTGGGATAGGGATTGATTGAATATGTCCGTAAACACACCAGCCAGCTGGTCTGCGCATGCTCTGAGGGTGCGGCTGGGGATGCCGTCTGGGCCTGCAGCCTTGCGAGGGTTGACACGTTTAAATGTTTTCCTCACGTCGGCTGCAGTGAAGGAGAGTCCGCATGATTTAGTTGCGGGCAGTGTCAGTGGCACTTATACTCACAGACATCATTCAAACAGTTTTAAAACTTGTTGTTAATCCCACCACAGTGTCCGATTTCAAAAGGCTTTACGACAAAAGCATTCAATGCGATTATGTTAGGTCAGCACCTAGTCACACAAAAACATAGTCAGAAATAGCATTATAAATATTAACTTATATTTGATGATCTTCATCAGAATGCACTCCCAGGAATCTCAGTTCCACAATAAATATTTTTTTTGTCCGATAAGTCCATAGTTTATGTCCAAATACCTCCTTTTTGTTCGCACGTTTTGTTCACAAATCCAAATTCACGATGCGCAGGCCAGATGAAAAGTAAAAAAATTCCAGTTCATAGAAACATGTCAAACGATGTATAGAATCAATCTTTAGGATGTTTTTAACATAAATCTTCAATAATGTTTCAACCAGAGAATTCCGTCTTTAGAAAGGAAAAGGAACGCAGCTACCTCTCACGGGCGCACGCCTGACTGAGCTCATGACATTCTGCCAGACCTCTTACTCAATCAGCTCTTATTCTCTCCTCCTTCACAGTAGAAGCATGAAACAAGGTTCTAAAGATTGTTGACATCTAGTCAAAGCCTTAGAAAGTGCAATATGACCCCATAGACACTGTATATTGGATGAGCAAAGACTTGAACACCTACAAACCTCAGATTTCCAACTTCCTGGTTGGATTTTTTCTCAGGTTTTCACCTGCCATATGAGTTCTGTTATACTCAAAGACATCATTCAAACAGTTTTAGAAACTTCAGACTATCTTCTATCCAAATCTACTAATGCATATCTTAGCTTCTGGGCCTGAGCACCAGGCAGTTTACTCTGGGCACCATATTCATCCAAGCTACTCAATACTGCCCCCTGCCATAGGAAGGTAAAACATTTTTCTCCACACAAAATTCTAAAGACAGGTCACCAGATATAAACTACTTTGGATATTTTAGCATCTAACACCCAGAGTACATTAAAATCGTTTACCTCATTTATTCATGCAATCATACAGATATTATCCCCTATATTCGTGAATAAAAAGCACTGACCTTATTAATTGCAGCTGAGGTTTCAATGTTGGTTGGATCTCGTCACCGTTTCTGTCGCATACCAGTTTGCCACCGGCCTGTACAGAACCCTCCGAATGGGGCCAGGTCTTTATTCTACGGATATTTAATCCGCCCGTGCATGGTTTCGGTGTCTCTATGGAACGACAGAAGCAGATATTGAGATCCGGCTCAAAGGACCAAGCTGTCACGAGAATTTTCAATCCCAATGATGATAACTAACAATTACTTAAGCTTTGACCAATCCCCGAGGTTTGCAGGACCCAGGGTTTAATAATAATTAGGAAAATACTCAGCTTATGCAAAAGGTTGGCTCTTTATTCACAAAAACGTTCTAAAGTCCATAATACAAAGACATGCCATTTTATATTTTATAACTCACCCCCTCCCTACCTACTACACGCACATACACACACATACAGACACACAAACAGTAGGTGGGATGTATCTTTCCCCATAGTTCTCACCACTCGTTTATCACTACCAAGCTGGCAGTTCCATCCTCCCAAGATTAGAGGGACCTTGATGGGACTCCCTTTCCTGTCATAAGTTTCTCAGAGATCTAACCAGGTCAGGTCATGCACAGTTTAATTGTTCTCTGTATTTTCTTAGTCACACACACACACATTTCTACTTGTCTCGACCAAACCTTATTAGACTGAAGTTTATCATTCTAATTCATTATACATGTTACATAATCAAATAATTACTAATAGTTACGTTTGTCTAATTATTCATTATATATGTTACATAATCTAATCATTATGTTTCAGGGTGGAATTCTTTAGTCATTACCTTAAAAATAAATGACCTTATCAGTAACAAATAAAATCCCAGGACATAGGCATATCTGATATGGGCAGAAAGCTTACATTCTTGTTAATCTAACTGCACTGTCCAATTTACAGTAGCTATTACAGTGAAAGAATACCATGCTTTTGTTTGAGTAGAGTGCACAATTATGAACTTGACAATGTATTAATAAACAAATTAGGCACACTTGGTCAGTGTTGATACAACATTTAGAACAGATGTGCAACAGTTCATTGGATCAGTCTAAAATTTTGCACATATACTGCTGCCATGTAGTGGACAAAATATAAAGTGTGCCTGATCTGGAATAATACATTATGGCCTTTATCGTGCATTTCAAAGATGATGTTACAGAAAAAAAATGTTTAAAAAAAATGTCTTTGTATAATCTTTTACCAGATCTAATGTGTTACATTCTCCTACATTAATTTCACATTCTCACAACCTTCAAAGTGTTTCCTTTCAAATGGTATCAAGAATATGCATATCCTTGCTTCAGGTCCTGAGCTACAGGCAGTTTAATTTGGGTACGTCATTTTAGGCGAAACATAAAAGAAAGGGTTGGATCCTTTTAACAAAGCCTAAGTCTTAATGTTTCTCAAATGGTGACAGTAAAACCATACTACACATGATAGCAATTCCAACATACCAAAAATAACTGACTTACCCTGCTCTTTCTGAGTAAGATACCTCAGGGTGAATGCACGGCTTACAAAATGACTCCTAATTTATTCTCTGTGTTCCTCCTTTCCTGTCTCCTCCCCATTCTCTCTTCCATCATTTTATTTTCCCTTGAGGGAAAGGGTCTGTTTGTTCTGGATCTACTCCAGAGGTGAGGGGCTTTTATTTTCTCCCTCTCAGTATCTCATGTGCCACTACTACATCGCCAGGGGCACTTACATTACCAGAAATTCACCACTAGGTGGCAGCTGGACACAGAATTGAGCGAAGTTATTATTACCTTAAGCTTACCATATGCTTCGCAGTCAAAACAGTTTGTGCAAATATTATGACAACATTTTGTGTCATTTTTGTTCGTTTTGGTATTCAACATTTTTGTGGGCTGTTGAAGCACACATTCTTGAGGTAAGTCGAAGTTCTGTGATTGGTCAACAGTAGGGATTCTTCAATTAAGTGTTTGTTGTCATTCAATGACAGACGGCTAGTTTTCAAGCTATAATTTTTCACTTGAAATATACTGCACCAAACATCTTAATTAGATGTAAAATTCCTCAACCAAGACCTCCTCTGCAAAAACGTAAAAACTATTGAATTATCTTAGATTAATTCAGACTATTTGAGGAAGTGTGCTGGCTGTGTTTTTTATATGCCATCTGGTGATTCTTAGTGACTATACTGTTCTCTTTGAAGTAGAAAGAAAATTGATATAAGTTGACATATTAGACATGTGTAAGCAGAATGAAGGCTGAAGCCCATGTGAGTGTACAAAGCTGCAACAACATCGAGTTAAACAGTAAACATGTAAAAAACTGAACGCAAGCAGAATCTGTGTGGATGAGGCAGGGTAGACTAACAAGACGTGCCTGGTCTGGGCCTTGTCTGATCTTATGAAGGCTACTGGACATGCACATGAGTTAATCATACATAGACAACATCGGCCTGAACATGTGAAGACCTTTGACAGGAACATTAGCTAATCAATGATTAGGCACCAGTAGGAGTATGCATGTCACTCCACCAATAGAATCTATGCCTCAATGTCTGAGCCAATAAGAGAAAGGAAACTAAGTAAGACAACAAGATTCACAAAGTGGAGTGATGATGTTATGTAAGGGTAAAACTGTATAAAACCAAGCACTAAGAATGAAGAGTCAGCTCTTTCATGGAATTGCTCGGCTTTGTTACTCTCTGTAATGAAGTCTATTTAAATTCACAAGCTCCGGTATTTGATAAGTATTTGATTCAGTATTTCCCACAACACCATCTCAAGAGGACAAACAGTAGAATTGCTGCTTGTTTCTTGTTTTTCAAGCGAATGGCTTTTTAAGGGAGAATGCGAGGCTTGCTTCGCCTCACTGAGTTCTGCTAGGAACAGACCAAACCTATGTTTGTGGATGCCTTTACAAACCTGACCTGACCCCAAACATATTCAATCCCCCCCCTTCCATCAAAGCACACACACACACACACACACACACACACACACACACACACACACACACACACACACACACACACACACACACACACACACACACAGACAGATGCTGACTGACTGCTCCTTGTTCCTTGTTAGACCTCCTGACTGACTGCTCCTTGTTAGTCCTCCTGACTGACTGACTGACTGCTCCTTGTAAAGGTAACTTACAGTATTAGTCCTGACTGACTGAATGCTCCTTGTAAAGGAAACACCAACATAAAGAGTCTTAATAGGCTCGTTGGGTCACCACCAGCCAGAACAGCTTCAGTGCACCTCAACATAGATTCTAGAAGTGTCTGGAACTCTATTGGAGGGATGAAACAACATTCTTCCAGGATAAATGACATAATTTGGTGTTTTGTTGATGGTGGTGGAAAACACGGTCTCAGGCACCACTCTGGAATCTCCCATAAGAGTAGAAGTTTAACATTTAATATCAAATACAATAGACCACATTAACTGGAATGACATTCACTCTCACGTGTGAAAAAAAAGACCCATTAGCCACACCTCCAACTCTTCTGATAAGCTGTCACCACTACATTGCCCCTGCCGCTATTCAATGTGCATGCGAATGAGTTGTTGGTGTTATGCCCTGACCATAGAGAGCATTTTATTCTCTATGATTGGTTAGGTCGGGGTGTGACTAGGGTGGGTCATCATGGGGATTATGTTTCTATGTTGGCCATGTATGGTTACCAATCAGAGGCAGCTGTTTGTCGTTGTCTCTGATTGGGGATCATATTAGGCAGCCATTTCCCCTTTGTGCTTTGTGGGATCTTGTCTATGGATAGTTGCTTGTTAGTACTATTGTTAGCTTCATGTTTCGTTTTGAGATTTATTGTTTGATTTTGCTGTGAGTTTCAATAAGAAATAAAAAGATGTGGAACCCAGATCACGCTGCGCTTTGGTCCAGTTATTCTAACGATCGTGACAGAGGAGGTATAGTGGGAGAGATTGAGCGAGGAGTGGGCAGCGAAAGTTGAGGGGAGTGAACCAGAGCCAACTCCCCGTACTCACCGTGGGGAGAGTGTGACCTGTCAGGCACCATGTTTTGCGGTGATACGCACTGTGTCTCCAGTGCGCATTCACAGCCCGGTGCGTTCTGTGCCAGCTCCTCGCACTTGTCGTGCTAAAGTGGGTATCTGTCCAGGACGGGTTGTGCCGGCTCAGCGCGCCTGGTCTCCAGTGCGCCTCCTCGGTCCAGGATATCCTGCGCCGGCTCTACGCGCTGTATCCCCAGTGCACCTTTACAGCCCAGTACATCCTGTACCTCCTCCCAGCACTCGCCCTGAGGTGCGTGTCACCAGCCCGGTGCCACCTGTACCGGTCCCACGCATCAGGCCTCCAGTACGTCTCCACAGTCCAGTACATCCTGTGCCTTCTCCCCGCACTCGCCCTGAGGTGTGTGTCACCAGCCCGGTACCACCAGTGCCGGCCCCACGCACCAAGCTTCCAACGACAGTTCCCAGTCCAGAGCTTCCGGCGACAGTTCCCAGTCCAGAGCTTCCGGGCGACAGTTCCAAGTCCAGAGCTTCTGGTGACAGTTCCCAGTCCAGAGCTTCCGGCGACGTTTCACAGTCCGGAACCTCCAACGACGGTCCACAGTCCGGAACCTCCAACGACGGTCCACAATCCGGAACCTCCTACGATGGTCCACGGTCCAGAACCTCCTGAGATGGCCCACGGTCTGGAACCTCCAGCGACAGTCTGCAGTCCAAAGCCTCCAGCGACAGTCTGCAGTCCAGAGCCTCCAGCGACAGTCTTCGGTCCAGAGCCTCCAGCGACAGTCTGCGGTATAGAGCCTCCCGCGACAGTCTGCGGCCCTGAGCCTCCAGCGGTGGTTCTCAGTCCAGAGTCCCCGGCGATGAACCATGGTCCGGAGTCCCCGGCGACGATCTATGGTCCGGAGTCCCCAGCGACGATCTACGGTTCGGAGTACCCAGTGACAATCTACAGTCCGGTTCCTCCGGCGACGATCCACGGTCCGGTGCCTCCGGCGACGATCCACGGTCTGGAGTCCCCGGCGACGATCCACGGTCCGGAGCATCCGGTAACAATCTCCGCACCAGAGCCGCCATTGAGGATAGCGTATCCTCGAGCGGAGTGGGTGCTTCGCCCCGCACCGGAACCGCCCCCGACGGTAGATGCCCACCCGGACCCTCCCCTATTAAGTCAGTTTTTGAGGCCGGAGTCCGCACCTTGGGGGGGTACTGTCAAGCCCTGATCATAGACAATAAAAAGCTCTCTATGTTGGTGAGGTCGGGATATGACTAGGGTGGATCATCTAGGGGATTATGTTTCCATGTTGGCCAGGTATGTTTCCCAATCAGAGGCAGCTGTTTGTCGTTGTCTTTGATTGAGGATAATATTTCAGCAGCCATTTTCCCTTTTGTTCTTCCTAGTATCTTGTCTATGGATAGTTGCCTGTTAGTTTTATTGTTAGCTTCATGTTTCGTTTTGAGATTTATTGTTTTGGTTTTTCTGTGAGTTTTATTTAGCAATAAAAAGATGTGGAACCCAGATCACGCTGCGCTTTGGTCCAGTTATTCTAACGATCATGACAGTTGGAAGCAATTTAGAAACTTTCATTAAATAAAAAATACATTATTTGATTTCAGGCAAATTAAATAAAGTAGGTTGGAAGAACCAAAGTGTAATTTTCTATCATTCCAAACAGTAGAATCACTTCAGATGAACAACAGCCCCATCCCCCTTTTTACAGTGCAAGTGTCAGACTTTTCACAGGCATAGTGAACATACAGCTGAGACAGCTGTGAAACGTGGAGGGTGTGTGTATGTGCAAATTACTGGCTCTTTAATTGCTTTGGGTCATAAAGACATTTAATAATATTTTAAGTACAAGTACATGAACATCAATGTATTACGTTTAGTCATACTGTATACAGTATACGCGTAGGAATTGTTACAGTTTCAAAGTATGTATATTTTTGAAACAGCATCAATCATTCTCAAAAAATGATATTATAAGACACTTCATGATCTTTTTCATTCACACTCCAGGATATGATACGATATGATCCTCACCCTGTATATTCAACACTATAACCCAGTTAACTGTGGACCAATGGAAGACTGACACCACAGCCAAGCCTATCTTAGGTCTATGTGCGCCAAATAAACAATCAATCAACCTGACCACAAACAATCAGACAATCAACTTGACCACAACTCCTAGACTACAGTGCGGAACTGTACGGTGGTGTTCTTCATCTTCTTCTTATAGTCTTCATCAAACTGTTCATTCTGGGCTACAGTGAAATGGTTCTTCCAGTCACCAACCTTTCCTGAAGAGTGGGAGATTGGGAGAGAGAGAGAGAGAGTAATGAGCAAAGAAAAGGTGGTGGACATAGAGAGGGGAGGAGGGAACGACTGACAGAGAGAGAGGTATAGGGGAGAAATGGAGAAGTCTACCTTTTCGCATGAATGGAGAGATCTTGAAATCCATGATTGGAACGGTGGAATAGTTGGCCATGCTGTTCTTCTTCATAGTATCAAACTGCACTCCTCCTCTCACCCTCTCCTTCTCCTCTGCTGAAGGAGACAAACCTAGGAAGGAGCACAGCCTGTCCAGCTCTCTCCCCGTATCCTGCAGGAAAACACACACTGGATACTGTACTTGTAGTATTATCTAAAAGTATTATCTGCCAGTCCATGTTGTCCTGCATCTGAGTGAGGACAATCCCTAGCCCAAAAGACGATGCATGTGCTGATACCTTTGTCTTAGCGTGGGGACGGTACTGGGCCAGCACTCTCTGTGGGGCCAGGTCTCCATTGACTTTCTCAAACGCTGCATGTTGCATGTGACCCAATGACCAGTCATTCCCTTTGGCTAATAATTCTCTTATGGGTTCGGTTTTGTCTGAAACCTGTGGGAGGAACTTACCCACGTATGTGACCACGCCTAAAAAGGTCCTAACTTCAGCCACGTTATGGGGGAGGAGCATGTATGTGACGGCACTGATCTTGTCCTTGTCCGGTTCTATTCCAGCTGCACTGATTCTGTGTCCCAAGAACAAGACCTCTGACTGTGAGAAGGTGCCTTTTTCATTGATTGTCAAGCCAGTGTCCTGGAGTCTAGTCAGAACTGCTGTGAGTCCTCATGTTCTGCTCTGTCCCATCCGCAATCAAGCACGCGTCCGCGTGGACTATGACTCCACTTTGCCCATCCAAAAGCTGGGACATGCGTCTTTGTAATTGGACCGGAAGCGATTCCAAATGGCAAAACGTTGAAACAGTAGCGGCCAAACCGTGTTATAAACATTGTGAGTGCCCTACTCTCTGGTGACATCGGTATCTCCTAAAATCCTGAGTGGTATCCAGTTTTGTGATGACCTGTGAGCCATCCAACTGGGCTGGCGACTGTTCGATGTGTCTCTCTCTGCAGAGTGCCTCATTCAAGTTAGTCATGTCCATGCAGATCCTTATGTCCCCATTGGCATTTGGGAACCACCACCGTCCCTGCACACCAGTCAGTGGGACTCTCTATTTTAGACACAGCCTCAATTTCTTCTATCCTCCCCAATTCATCCTTTACTTTGACCAATAAAGGGACAGGCACATGGCGGGGGGTGGTAATGGCATTGGGGATGTCATCCTTCTTGAGGCAGATTTTGTAGTCACCTTGTAGTCTAGGAATTTCTTTTTCAAAACTTTGATTGTCAGACAGCTAAAAGTGTCCTCTCCTGTGACATTTCCTGCATTCCTCATCCTTTCCTGGGCAATCTTTCCAGTTGTGGAAAGGGGATTTCCCACATTTGCCACAAACGCTTGAACTGGTTACTGGCCCTGTCCGTGATTGTTTTTTCCACGTCTGTCTCTGTGTTCCCCTCAGGTTTTTTAGCACGGTATGAGAACGCATATATTTCCTCACTCTCTTCACTCTGTCTGCATGGAGCTTCCTCTGCACAGCATTTCCTGCTGTTTTTTACTGTCTCACTGCGTGATTTACAGCTTTGGACAAGGTAAGCTGTGAATCCAACTATAACTTCAGAAAGTTAGATATGTCTTATTCCCACTAAAATCTGATTTTGGATCAGTTCTTTCCTGAGTGAGCCAAGCTGTCAAATTGACAATGTTCCGCTAGCTTGTGAAGAGCTGTGATAAAGCTGTCGGCGGTTTCACCCAGCTTCTGTTTGCGCACATTAAACCAACCTCTCTCAAATATAATGTTGTGTTGTCCTACGAAATCTTTAAGGGCACTGCAGTTAAAACCTCTTGCTCCTACTTGAGACGCAGACGTCCCATCTAGACATCAGGAAATGCAAATGTGCTACGCTACATGCTAATAGCACTCGTTAAAACTCAAACGTTCATTAAAATACACATGCAGGGTATCAAATTAAAGCTACACTCGTTGTGAATCCAGGCCACAAGTCAGATTTTTTAAATGCTTTTCGGCGAAAGCATGAGAAGCTATTATCTGATATCATGTAACACCCCAAAAGACCCACAGGGGACGTAAACAAAATAATTAGCATAGTCGGCGCTACACAAAACGCACAAATAAAATATAAAACATTCATTACCTTTGACCATCTTCTTTGTTGGCACTCCTTGATGTCCCATAATCAATATTGGGTCTTTTTTTGGATTAAATCGGTCCATATATAGCCTAGATATCGATCTATGAAGACTGTGTGATAAACACAAAAAAATAGCGTTTCATAACGTAACGTCATTTTTTAAAAGTAAAAAAGTCGACGATAAACTTTCACAAAACACTTCGAAATACTTTTGTAATGCAACTTTAGGTATTAGTACACGTTAATAAGCGATAAAATTCATCAGGAGGCGATGTAAATTCGATAGGTGGTCGTCTGGAAAAAATGTCCGGAAAAAACTCAACCAATACATCCTGTTGGAGGCCGGAGGGAATCGGTTCCCTTGGGTCGGTTCGACCAAGAATCAAATCCGAAGCAAATGAGAAGACTCTAGACATCCTGTGGAAGCTGTAGGTACTGCAACCTCGGCCTCATTTAATACGGTTCACCTTTAACAATTCCTGGAAGTGGCGCATGGATATTTTTTTCCATTTTCAGTGATCAGATTTTCCTGCGCTTTTCGATGAAACAGACGCTCTGTTATAGTCACAGCCGTGATTTAACCAGTTTTAGAAACGTCAGAGTGTTTTCTATCCACACATACTAATCATATGCATATACTATATTCCTGACCTGAGTAGCAGGGCGCTGAATTGTTGCGCGATTTTTAACAGAATGTTCGAAAAAGTAGGGGGTAGGAGCAAGAGGATATTATTAAGTTTCTCTTCCTCAGTCAACAGTGAAGCCTTTAATATGTCCTCGGTTTCATCACCCATAGTGTAAACCATACAATCAACATTCTCAGCGGAGCTAATGCGAAATCTGTCAGCACTAGCCACTGGCCTGTCCAGGTTTGCGCAAGAGTGCATTGAACTTGGGAGTCACCAGACCTGAAATCCCACCAGCTTCTTCAATAGGGTCTAGCTGCAATGTCATCTGTCAGAGCAGTCATCCTTCAGGGTCTCTATGCTGCTACCTACTGATATGTTATCTCTCAGTGCATCTCTCAGTGCATCTCTCAGGAAAAGTGGGGGTGTATAAAGGAACCACATTAGGAGAAGTGGGGATTTCAAAAAGAGTCTTTAAATACTAGAAACGCTCTAATTCTATAACAACTAGAACCACCATGGCTTGATATTTCAATTATTATTATTTTAAATATTCAATAATATTCAATATTGAATATCACCCATATAATAATATTCAATATTGTAAAATTAATGTATGCTCTTATAAGTAAAGGTAGCTAACGTTCAAAGACAACTCACACAACTTTGTGGGCTATACTCGGCCTTGTCTCAGGATGGTAAGTTGGTGGTTGAATATATAGCTCTTGTGGTCTGGGGCCTGTGCTTTGGCAAAGTAGGTGGGGTTATATCCTGCCTGTTTGGCCCTGTCCGGGGGTATCATCGGATGGGCCACAGTTTCTCCTGACCCTTCCTGTCTCAGCCTCCAGTATTTATGCTGCAGTAGTTTATGTGTCGGGGGGCTAGGGTCAGTCTGTAATATCAGGTGTATTTCTCCTGTCTTATCCGGTGTCCTGTGTGAATTTAAGTATGCTCTCTCTAATTCTCTCTTTCTCTCTTTCTTTCTTTCTCTCTCTCGGAGGAACTGAGCCCTAGGGACCATGCCTCAGGACTACCTGGCATGATGACTCCTTGCTGTCCCCAGTCCACCTGGCCGTGCTGCTGCTCCAGTTTCAACTGTTCTGCCCGCGGCTATGGAACCCTGACCTGTTCACCGGACGTGCTACCTGTCCCAGACCTGCTGATTCAACTCTCTAGAGACAGTAGGAGCGGTAGAGATACTCTCAATGATCGGCTATGAAAAGCCAACTGACATTTACTCCTGAGGTGCTGACCTGTTGCACTCTCGACAACTACTGTGATTATTATTATTTGACCATGCTGGTCATTTATGAACATTTGAACATCTTGGCCATGTTCTGTTATAATCTTCACCCGGCACAGCCAGAAGAGGACTGGCCACCCCTCATAGCCTGGTTCCTCTCTAGGTTTTTTCCTAGGTTCTGGCCTTTCTAGGGAGTTTTTCCTAGCCACAGTGCTTCTACACCTGCATTGTTTGCTGTTTGGGGTAGGCTGGGTTTCTGTACAGCACTTTGATATATCAGCTGATGTAAGAAGGGCTATATAAATACATTTGATTTGCATTTTTTGCAGAACTGAAATTCCATACTGTCATCTGTGGAGACCATGAGTAACATCCAATAACCCAAGCGATGTCTCGAGTGGCACCTTTCGCACTCCACTTCTCCGTATATGGTTCCTTTCAAAACATCCACTCCTTTCAAAAGCCCCTCTTTTCCTGAGAGGTGCACTGCACTGAGATTCCATATCATTGGGTGGCAGTATAGAGACCCTGAGGGATGTGTGCTCTGAGAGATGACGTCGCAGCTGGACCCATCTCGGCTTCTACCTCTTGTAACGTTGCCCGCAGTAACATAGTCCTCTCTCGTTAACTAGCCCAATTATGATCTACGCTGCTAATCTCTGTTTCTGTGCCCTCCTTGCTTTGAAACAGTCTGTCGGCTGTATGATTCACGTGGTAAGTCCTTCACGTTTTTGTGATTATTAAAACCATTCTGACACCATGTAGTATTATTTAAAATAAGGAGTTACGACAAGCTTCAGCATGTCTACTGGCCTATGCTGTGCATGTCCTACATAGGTTACGGATACCCACAAGGGACATCCTACTACAGTACTCTTCCTCACTGAAAGCTAATTCTTGAGATTATCAATATAACAATATAACACGGACATACACACTGCCTTTATGTACGTTAATGAGCTATATAATCTGCAAAGAGGTCAGAACCTTTATGGCACAGGAGGTAGTTGTTCTACTCACCTCAACCATATCCTCATAGAAAACGTAGTGGAGTTTTGAGTGAGTCTGTTTCCTCTCCCACCAGCCAGTTACATGGTCGTACCAGGGACCAAACACCACTGAGGAAAGCAGCCATGTGGACATGAGAGGATGTTAGAGAGATAGATAGAGTTGCATATATAGTCAGGAAAAATACTGATCAATAAGCCCTGAATCACAGAGCCTCATCAACATCTGTACTGTGCTATCTCTCTTACTCATTGTAATTGATTTGTTCACAGACTCGTTCATTCACTCGTTTATTCTCTCATTCACTCACTCTTTCCATCCATGAATCTCTGTAAGAAGTTGTTCCAGTCTCCTGGCTCTGGGTCGGCCTTGTTCATGCGGTCAAAGTGGAAATAAGACACTGCATTGTCCTTGGCATTACGGGCCACATACACTATCTGCAGGGAGAGGGAGAGAGAGAGAGAAATCGTTGCAATTACAACATAACTTGATGTAAGAGTATATTATCTAATTATACAACGGGTGGGTCTAATCTTGCATGCTGATTAGTTAAAACCACATTACAGCTGGTGTCTGTTCCACAAGTTACCACCGGCTAAAGCTATGATGTTGAAATGCCTATTTACTCTGTTCCATTTCATTGCGCAATCCACTGTCTCGTCAGCCCATCCAGGCAATTTATAAACTTGATCTCCACTATAACAATCATCTAGACATTCTCACATTTCTTTTAGACTAGCATTTGTATAAACCTTGGTGTCTGTCTCTCTGACATTTGCAACATTGTTTCAATATTCAAATTCAGTCTCCAGCGGTCCCATAGTAATGAACGTGTTGGGAGTCAGGACGAGAAAGACAGGCAGGCAGCGTTTCTCAGCCAGTCGAAATCATGAATCAGCTGGTATCATTTTTATGGATATATACAAAGAAATGTCAATAGGAAACAGGTCAAATGAAGTGAAATGTAGATAGTTTGCAGTCTTTTCAGCTTCAGTTTGAAGTGAGTGTGTTAGCTGTGTTGTTGGCTAGCTCCTCTGAACAACAGTGTCCTGACGAGAGAGCATATTTTCTACATCAGGTGAAATCGCGCATCATTAGTTAATTGTTATGCATGTATCCAAATAAATGTCACTAGTAATTCTGGATGCTCTGTTTGACATGACTGTAAGTTAGCCATAGTTGGATAGCTAGCAAGCAAGGTATAAGAAAATCGCCAACCAGTATGGCAATCAAACATTTTGAACGAACGACTGAGGGGCGTCTATAGATACAGAACAAAAAGACATAACAACTGAGTCATCCGATAGAAAGGATGACCAGCCGGCTTGGGTAGCAACCTTAGATTTTTGATGGGACTACATCCCATGGAAGGATGAAAAAGTATGAATAAATTCATCAAAATAATGTTTTTTTAATGAACATTTGTCAACCTGTTGTATAAAAGTGATAATGCCCTCGAAGCCGGTGTTTGGAGGATATGTTGGTACAGTTTGCCGGACCTCGACTTCATCTCGGGTCCAACAACACCCATGTCAATATATCCTCCTAACACCGGCTTCTCGGGCAATATCACTTAAACAAACCACACAGAAGGAAATGGAAGAGGAAAAAATGAGGACAACAAAAACTGTTTACAAAGACTGGAGTCTTCGCAATCCACACGGAGACGCACGCTGGTTCTAGAGGGGTTTGCAAAAGTTAGTGTATTGTGTTATGCTGCCCTCCATTGGGGATTCACACAAATTGTGTCATTAATTAAGCTCACTTACTGGACAAAATGCAGCACAGGAGGTTTGAGGATGCATAAATGTTAACCATATGCTATACCAGCAGACATGAGCAGAGTCAGATTCACAGACTACACAGACAACAAGCAGAGAGTTACATATAATGTACCCTGCAGTTCTGCTCCCAGAAGGACTTGGGCACCAACTGGACTGGAAGGTGAGTTTTGATGAGGCGAGGAGAGGTGGATAACTTGTCTGCCAGCTCTGTTCCTGTGTGTACAGAGGGGTGGGGATCTGAATCGGTTACTTTTTGGAGATAAGGATGATTTTTACAGTAAACCTGCTTATTGTCATGTAGCTGGAATATGTGATTGGCACAACTTCTCACAGTATAAGATTTCAAGTCATTCAAAAAGTCCTTCAACTTTGTGACAGTAAAAAGGCCGTTGATGAGGACTTAGGTTATTGTATTGTGTGTGGTGTTTTCCAGATTCTGTTTTCAAGCATGACAAAGATTTGATCTACGCAGACTTTATTGATGTGTAATCAAGATAAAGGCTTCACAGTGTGTAGAGTTATATCAGGGTTGTATTCTAACCTGGAGGGAGAATATGGAAGTCACTCTCCAGGAAAGGCACCCTCTCATAGATAGGCAGTGAAGTCTGACGCTCAGGGGCTGTCTGACCAAAATACAGCAGGTCTAGAATGTAGGAGACCCATGTGGTACCTGGGAGAGAGAAAGAGGGGGAGGGAGTATGGAGAAATGGGGAGAGAGAGGCATGTCAAAGATTTATTTCTACAAAATGTTGACAACACACAAACACACACACAAACACACACACAGACCTGCTTTGGGGTAAGTGGCGATGAGGATATCATCTGGCCTGGCCTGGAAGTTTTGTATGTTCTCCCAGTTGTCAGTGAAATAGTGGGTCATGGAGACTCCATGGAAGTCAAAGAGTTTTGGTCGAGGTGGCAGCTCCATCTGTTACAACACAGTCCACCTCTGATCAGAGAGATATTATCAGGGAGAATTACAATAATCAACTATTCACTAATATTCTTGCTTAATTCAAGGATATTCTCCAGGTGACAAGAGGTCCCAGTTTCCACATATAATTCCTTGCCAGTTCTCTTGTCAAAATACATACAGTACAGAAAATGATAGACTGTAGATGGTCACGATGACTTTCCAAAGCACAACTAGCTGACTATTAACATTGTATGTTTCCAACATAATGAGCCTGATATGTGATCTATAAAAAATTGTTTGAATAGGCCATTTGATCCTGTATCTACAAAAGTAAGAAGCTGGTTATGTTACGTTAAAGGGAAAAGGTCTGCAGGTTTCCTGGCATGGTCTCTATAGGTAGATGGCCAGTAATTTCGGGCCAAGATCTTATCTGTACACACTTCAAAACCAGACCACAAGCACTTTCAGACTTAGGCATGTAAAGCCTTTGTCAGTCTCATGGAAAAGATCTAAGAAAAGGCAACAATCTCTTCGATTCTATCGAATAGTCAAATGTACATTTGAATACATTTCATAATATTTGCATTGGTGTCAGTAAAAACTTTGAATAACTTAAACAACTTTATCTGCTTTTGAACCTTAATGAACTTCATGTTCACCACAGTCACATTTATTCATGCTAAAATACAAAGCCATCATGCACAAATACACAATAGAAAGACATCTGCGGTAAGACAACACAATTTGTGAGCAGAGAAAATAAATAAAAGTCAGTTACATTACACTCAAAATGTTGAAATATGCAAATATAATCATAAGATATATCAGCTACTGTCACAGAACATTTGAAAAATAAAAAAGAGAAGCTCACATTTTCCATGTTGAATGGAATTCAGTAGTATCCTGTTTGGCAACACTTCTCAGCTTTTCAGTCTCTACTTGTCTCTGTACAAGCAGTCCTTCTGCTTCTCCTTCCCCTGTTCCTTTCTCTTCCCTCACTACAGGCAATGTATTTTCTCTCTTGTTTTGGTTTATATTTTCCAACCCAGCTTCGCATTCTTATCTTACCTCCACTCCTTCTTACATAAGTTCTGAACTCTCTCTCATTACTGCAACCACAGATGTATTGTGTCAAGCCACCCCCTCCATATCCTTTTATTCCCCTGTTAGTGACCACCCTCCTTCTGCTTCACATGCACACATACACTCACTCTGATACTTCTTTCTTCTAATGGGTTCTAATTCTTCTTTCCAGTGTGTAGGTTGGTTTTTATTTCATGCACACATGTATGTGTGTATTAGCACTCCTCTCACAAATTATGTCACAAAATGGGTAAGGTGACAAGAGCCTAAAGCAACTCACTTAAATAAACACACATAAGGTTTTCAGCTCTTTTGAAGCTCCCTAGAACAGAGCAACATGTTGTCAAAGAAACTGGAGAATACCCATTCTCTCAGTCCTTGATTCATTCCACGCTTGCTCTAATTTGTCAGGCTAGCGGATATGAGCAGATTTCAACAGCACAGTGGATTCCCAGAGAGATGCGTAGAAAGTCTGCATGGGTCTGGTTCTAGATGACCTCTCCTCTCTCTTGAAGTAATGCACTGGTTGGATCCTTTGTGCTCTGGGTCTGTGAATTACCACTTCATCATAATGTTCTTTAATCCTCAGGTACTTTCCCTCTTAATGTCCTTGTTAAGCCTAATTTAATTTGCCGCCCTCGTAGGCCCTCTCTTTTACCCCTCGGACACATTGTTGGCCCCTTTTCAAGTAAGCACTTGCTTTCCAGAACACTGGACCAAGCGACCCTCGAACCAAACAATTTGTCTACTCAGAGAAGGGGGGATTTGTGAAACCAGTTCTCATAAGATGTTGTCTACAGGCAACAGTATATGTTAAGGTGATTGCATGTGTGTGTGCGTGACACAAACTGAAAGTGGGAGTATGATTCTCTGAGGTATGTGCGTGACAGCGAGTAAAAGGTGGAACAGAGTGAGAGAGGGAGGGGCACTCTTCCACCGCTCTCATGCAACAGAAAGATAAACTATTTTCACTCTTGCATGTCAGAGAGAAAGAGAATGTGTGCCTGTAATCAATCAATCACATCTATTCATAAAGCTCT
Source organism: Oncorhynchus tshawytscha (assembly GCF_018296145.1). Taxonomy (NCBI): domain Eukaryota; kingdom Metazoa; phylum Chordata; class Actinopteri; order Salmoniformes; family Salmonidae; genus Oncorhynchus; species Oncorhynchus tshawytscha. The sequence continues at coordinate 28,157,946 of NC_056450.1, read as the reverse complement.
TTTTACATAGGCAGATGTCACAAAGTGTTTATACAGAAACCCAGCCTAAAACCTCAAACAACAAGCAATGTGGATGTAGAAGCATGGTAGCTAGGAAACACTCTCTAGAAACGCAGGAACCTAGGAACAAACCTAGAGAGGAACCAGGCTCTCTTGTACCCCTCTGCCTCTAGTCCACTGGGACACATTGTTGGCCCCTTTTCAAGTAAGCCCTTGCTTTCTGGAACACTGGACCAAGCGACCCTCTGACCAAACAATTTGTCTACTCAGAGAAGGAGGAGGGATTTGTGACACCAGTTCCCATAAAATGTTGTCTACAGGCAACAGTATATGTTAAGGTGATTGCATGTGTGTGCGTGACACAAACTGAAAGTGGGAGTATGATTCTCTGAGGTTTGTGCGTGACAGAGAGTAAAAGGTGGAACAGAGTGAGAGAGGGAGGGGCACTCTTCCACCGCTCTCATGCAACAGAAAGATAAACTATTTTCACTCTTGCATGTCAGAGAGAAAGAGAATGTGTGCCTGTAATCAATCAATCACATTTATTTATAAAGCCCTTTTTACATCAGCAAATGTCACAAAGTGCTTATACAGAAACCCAGCCTATAACCCCAAACAACAAGCAACGTGGATGTAGAAGCACAGTGGCTAGGAAAAACTCCCTAGAAACGCAGGAACCTAGGAAGAAACCTAGAGAGGAACTTAGTTATCTTGACCCCTCTGCCTCTAGTCACTGGGACACATTGTTGGCCCCTTTTCAAGTAAGCACTTGCTTTCCGGAACACTGGACCAAGCGACCCTCTGACCAAACAATTTGTCGACTCAGAGAAGGAGGAGGGATTTGTGCAACCAGTTCTCATAATATGTTGTCTAAAGGCAATAGTATATGTTAAGGTGATTGCATGTGTGTGTGCATGACACAAACTGAAAGTGGGAGTATGATTCTCTGAGGTATGTGCGTGTAAGAATGTTCTAAGATAAATACACAATGCAGCAGACTAGAGGTCAAGAGGGCTAGAGAGCAATAGAACTAGTGCTTTTCAGTTCAACATCTGATTAGGATCTGTGTAGGAATTTCAGTCCGGGACTCATAGCTACATGTGGAAGGTTTTCATTGGTCCAAATTGTCTATACATTGAGCCTGAAACGGGATACTTGGTATTTGGCCACTGCCACTCTCCTTCTCTCTTTCTTTCTCTCTCTCGGAGGACCTGAGCCCTAGGACCATGCCCCAGGACTACCTGACATGATGACTCCTTGCTGTCCCCAGTCCACCTGGCCGTGCTGCTGCTCCAGTTTCAACTGTTCTGCCTTATTATTATTCGACCATGCTGGTCATTTATGAACATTTGAACATCTTGGCCATGTTCTGTTATAATCTCCACCCGGCACAGCCAGAAGAGGACTGGCCACCCCACATAGCCTGGTTCCTCTCTAGGTTTCTTCCTAGGTTTTGGCCTTTCTAGGGAGTTTTTCCTAACCACCGTGCTTCTACACCTGCATTGCTTGCTGTTTGGGGTTTTAGGCTGGGTTTCTGTACAGCACTTTGAGATATCAGCTGATGTACGAAGGGCTATATAAATAAATTTGATTTGATTTGATTTGCCTCAATTTTACTGCAAGGAATGCTAATTGGTCAACCACAGGCTAGGCCTGGGTAGAAACTACATCCTGTCTCTTTGTTCAGTGGAGAAAACACTGAGGACAGGGAAGAATAAACATCTACTTTCCAGCATAACAACTATGATTTGTTCTCTTTGAATAAATATATTTTTCTACTCCTGATTTTCTTTGTTGTCTGTGTTATTGAAGAATAACAACTGCTAAAGTGCGACAGCGAGTAAAAGGTGGAACAGAGGGAGAGAGGGAGGGGCACTCTTCCACCGCTCTCATGCAACAGAAAGATAAACTGTTTGAACTCTTGCATGTCAGAGAGAAAGAGAATGTGTGCCTGTAATTAATCAATCACATTCATTTATAAAGAAACCAAGCCTAAAACCCTTAACAGCAAGCAATGTGGATGTAGAAGCATTGTGGCTAGGAAAAACTACCTAGAAAGGGAGGGAACCTAGGAAGAAACCTAGAGAGGAACCAGGCTGTGAGAGTTGGCCAGCCCTCTTCTGGCTGTGCCGGGTGAAGATTATAAGAGTATATGGCCGTTAAGGCCAGATTGTTCTTCAAGATGTTGAAACGTTTATAGATGACCAGCAGGGTCAAATAATAATCACAGTGGTTGTAGAGGGTGCAACAGGTCAGCACCTCAAGAGTAAATGGCAGTTGGTTCTTCATAGCCGAGCATTCAGAGGTCAAGACAGCAGGTGCGGTAAAGAGGGAGAGGGAGAGAGAGAAATAGGGTAGAAAACAACAGGTCCGGGACAAGGTAGCACGTCCGGTGAACCGGTCTGGGTTCAATAGCCACAGGCAGAACAGTTGAAACTGGAGCAGCAGCACGACAAGTTAGCACATCTGGTGAACAGGTCAGGGCTCCAATAGCCGCAGGAAAAACAGTAGAAACTGGATCAGCAGCATGACCAGGTGGACTGGGGATGGGGACAGCCAGGATTTATGAGATATGGTCCTAGGGCTCAGGTCCCAAGAGAGAAAGAGTGTACTTAAGTTCACACAGGACACCAGATAAGACAGGAGAATTTCACCAGATAGGACAGACTGACCCTAGCCCCCCAGCACATAGACTATTGCAGCGTAGATACTGGAGGCTGAGGACACTCTGTCTGGGGACACTTTGGCCCTGTCAGACAATAACCCCAGATAGGGCCAACCAGGCAGGATATAACTCCACCCACTTTGCCAATGCACAGCCCCCACACCACTAGAGGGATATCAACAGACCACTAACTTACTACCCTGAGACAAGGCTGAGTATATGAAGATTTCCTCCACTGCACAAGTCTGAAGGGGCTTCAAACCGGACAGGAAGATCATGTCAGTGACTCAACCCACTCAAGTCGAGTATTGCAAAAAAAGCCTGGCACGACGTGACGCACCCCTCCTAAGGACGGCATTGAAGAGAACTAGTGAGCGACTGACTCAGCCCCCGTCATAGGGTCAGAGAATCCCAGTTTAGGGAGGGGAGCAGTCCAGGCAGAGACAGCAAGGGCGGTTCATCACTCCTGTGCCTTGCCATTCACCTTCACACCCCTTGGCCAGACTCAATTATAGGACCTTCTGAAGAGATGAGTCTTCAGTAAAGACTTAAAGATCGAGACAGAGTCTGCCTATCTCACATGGATAGGCAGACCATTCCATCAAAATTGAGCTCTATAGGAGAAAGCCCAGCCTCGAGCTGTTTGCTTAAAAATTCTAGGGACAATAAGGAGGCCTGCATCTTGTGACTGTAGTGTATGTGTAGGTATGTATGGCAGGACCAAATCGGAGAGATATGTAGGAGCAAGTCCCTGTAATGCTTTGTAGGTTAGCAGTAAAACCTTGAAATCAGCCCTAGCCATAAAAGGAAGCCAGCGCTGGAGTAATATGATCAAAAATGTGGTTCTGGTCAAGATTCTAGCAGAGGTATTTAGCACTAACTGAAATGTATTTAGTACTTTATCCAGGTAGCTGGAGAGTAGTGTTGCAGTAATCAAATCTAGAATGGACAAAAGCATGAATGAGCTTTTCTGCATCATTTTTGGACAAAAACGTTCAGATTTTTGCAATGTTATGAAGATGGAAAAGGCTGCCCATTAAATATTCTTGATATATTCATCAAAAAAGAGATTGTGGTCTAGAGTAATGCCAAGGTTCTTCACAGTTTTATTTGAGACAACTGTACAACCATCATGATGAATTGTCAGATTAAACAGCAGATCTCATTGATTCTTGGGACCTAGAACTAGCATCTCTGTTTGGTCCGAGTATAAAAGTAAAACATTTGCCACCATCCACTTCCTTGTGTCTGAAACACACTTTCAGGGTTGGCAATTATGGGGCGTCACCATGTTTCATCAAAATGTATAGCTGTGTGTCGTCCGCATAGCAGTAAATGTTGACATTGTGTTTCCGAATGACATCACCAAGAGGTAGAATATATAGTGAAAACAATAGTGGTCCTAAAATAGAACTTTGAGGAATACAAAAACTTATCATTGATTTGTCAGAGGACAAACCATCCACAGAGCCAAACTGATATCTTCTGACAGATAAGATCGAAACCAGACAAGAACTTGTCCGTGTAGACCAATTAAAGTTTCCAATCTCTCCAAAAGAATGTGGTGTTTGATGGTGTCAAAAGCGTCACTAAGGTCTAGGAGCACAAGAACAGATGCAGAACCTTTGTCTGACGCCATTAAAAGATTATTCACCACCTTCACGAGTGCAGTCTCAGTACTATGATGGGGTCTAAAACCAGACTGCAGCATTTTGTATACATTATGTGTCTTCAAGAAGACAGTGAAATATCACGCAACAGCTTTTTCTATAAAGTTTGAGAGAAATGGGAGATTCAATATAGGCCAATCATTTTTTTAATTTTCCGGGTCAAGGTTTGGCTTTTTCAGGAGAGGCTTTATTACTGCCACTTTAAGTGAGTTTGGTAAACATCTGGAGAATAGGGAGCCATTTATTATGTTCAACATAGGAGGGCAAAGCACAAGAAGTATCTCTGTCAGTAGTTCCGTTGGATTACGGTCCAGTAGGCAGCTGGAGGGTTTAGAAGCCATTACTATTTTTGTGAATGTGTTGAGAGATACAGGATTTAAAAAACTTGAGTGTCTCCATTGATCCTAGTTCCTGGCTGTTTTATGCAGACTCAGGACGACTGAGTTTTGGAGAAACTCCTGTAAGAGGAGTCTGTAATTTTTTTTATAATGATCATGATCTTTTCGTCGATTGATCACTGCTGAAGTGAAGGTCATTGACATGATTGGTTGACTGCAGGTGAGTGAGGGAGGACCTGTATAAACACAAACATACTTCCTTGACAACCTCCTTCACAACAGCACTGTGCTGCACGGCGAAGTGCAAGAAGTATGAATGCCCTGACTTCTGATTAAATTGTTATAAAGAGTTAAAAGTGAAATGGTCTGGCAAGTAGCAACAAAGAGTACAGCAGTATGGAGACATCGCGGAAATGCATTGCGTCACCAGTCACCAAACACACTGAGTCAGCGTTGACTGACACTCATTCAAAAAGTAAATGGGACAGCCATTCAGAAAAATTAACAGAGAAACATAAACACATTGTTTTGGTAAATAACACACACAATCTGTTGTGAAATCATATTTCTACATATCTATTTCAATAGCTGCAGAAATCATCAGTTGAAATATAAGTTTTATGTTACGTCTCTCTCATTCTTTTTCAGCAATCCATCATCTCTGCCACCTCCGCACAGTGGATGTCAAGCCATTTCTCACAATTTATTTAGTATTAGGACTACTATTGTTTAATTACTGTATATCTCAGACAGTTGTTCTATCCAAGGCATCACAGAAAGTAAGCCACATCATGTAATCCAATATGTACACATTGAAACAATTCAGGTCATATTATTAACTCAAAAGACAGACAAGTTGCATGATTTACATTATTCATTATTCATAATTATTTCATCATTAACTTTTGGTTCATGCATGTAACCGACCAATAGCTCACGAGGCTTCTTCTCTCCAAGCTGAGACCTTGAAACTGAGATATCCCTTTCCATTCTCAAAACAATGTTCTGGGTGTACTGCCTAATTGCTTCTACTAATACTGAGGATTCCTCCCACTCATGATCAATCAGTCACTTTCATGAACCTAGTCTAATTGGTTATTAGAAAAGCACATAATGTTCCTTCACATTCCCCCCTCTTATCACTCTGTGATAATTATCGTTCAATTTTCAGGTAATCATTAGATTATAGCTTCTATCAAAAGGAGCTTATTCTATGAAGTAAGCGAAATCAACATATAAAACCAGACACTTAATTCTTTCAAACCTTTCACTCTGGGTTGTACAATCTAAAATACACACAAGGGATCTGTAGAATCAGATTGTTTCCATAGCTCTTACCTATTAAACCATTGCAGTAGAATGTTTTAACTTAAGACCTTCCCTTCATACAGTTACACATATGCTTCATTACATCATTTAATTTATGGATTCTGGCAATAACATTTCAGCTGGAGCTTATGATGCGAGTGGCATGTTAATGACAGATCGGTATCTCAATGCATTTTTAATGATACCCCAAATAAACAGAGAGGGAGGGAGAGAGAGAGGGAGAGAGTGTGTTTAGGGCATTTCTGATTCAGGAAATCCAGAAAAACTATTAACTGTATGACAAAATATTACTACTACCAATATTCTTAATACAAATATCTAAGACAAATGTGACTCACCACTTGGATTCGGTCTTATGTAGCAACATTTGAATTCCTGCTTTTACATTATATACAAGTAGAGACTCAGAGCTACAAAATGGTATATCATAAATTGCATTTGAGGAAACAATGGGAAAATAATTTTGCTTTGAAAGATGATCAAGCTCACTTTTGATTAAACCGTCTTTCAATGTTTTGATACAACAATTGGAGAGCCCTTCTTTGTCTACACCCATTCAGCATTGTTCACACCCTCTTAAGCCTTAGCCCCAGCCATCTCTTTAAGGGTTGTCCGTGCATTCTGTACTAACTTGCCAGCTACTTCCAGACATTGTAAAGCACAATTTCTCCCCTTTCCAACAGAATCAATGACGAGACCATCATGATGCCCATCTCTGCATGATTCAAGAAGGGAATGAGCTCCATTGGGTCTTTGTTTAAATGGCGAGTGGGGAAGCTAAACCTATTGTGTGATTGTGAGAAGGAGAGATGTTGTGTGGGGAAACGGCTTTTTTCACTCGATCTGGTCAGTTTTTTCAACTTTTCTCCAATACTATAGAGCCATTACCATGTCAATCAACGCTTGAAAAGAAACACAGTTCACACCCCAGATTTTGATGTCAACACAGTCGCTACAGTCCCATTTGTTTTCTTTACAGCCTCGTTTGAATGTCGTGGTTGCGCACATTTGTACGGAATGGGGTTAGCGTAAGTAAGGGTTGTTCTGAAAGCTCCGACCAACAGTCAAGCACCCAAGCTAACTGGCTAACATTGGCTAGCTACTTCCAGACACATAATGAGAGAACACCCCACTCTGATCATTTTACTCCTTCTAGCAGAGCTGGTTAGGCAGTTTTCATGTTGTTCAGAGCGTTGGTGACTGTAACTGTGCTGCTGGCAACAATTTAATTATGCTTTGTTGCCAACGTTTACTGACACAGGACATATTCAATGGGTGTTGAGCATTCAAAAGTTAATTAGTTATTTTGGATTCTGGCACACTAGGACGAGAGTCTTTTGTTAAGAAATGTAGATAGATAGGTAGCTAGGTAAACACTGAATCGCCAACGCATGACGTAACGTTAGATAGCGAGCCAGCCAGCTAAAGTTAGCTAGCTAGCTAACAGTACACTAACGTGAAAAGAAAATACTTTGTCAAAATTGAAGTCTTTTGTTAAGACACGTAGCTAGCTAACGTAAACTCACCATATTCCGTACAAATGTGCGCAACCGCAACATTCATATGAGGCTACAAAGAAACTAATGGGACTGTAGCGAGTGTGTTGACGTCAAAATCGGGGGTGTAAACTAGGTTTCTATTCAAGCGTTGATCGATATGGTAATGGCTCTATAGTATTGGAGAAAAGTTTAAAAAACTGACCCTCCGTTACATCTTGACGTGTCATATCGTAACGTACAGCACGCATAAAGCAACTGTTTCTGTTTTACAATCTCTCTCCACCAGGTGTAGCACTTCTATCATCCTTTAAAAACAAGAAATGGACAGTGACGGGGGTAAGGGGGATACCTAGTAATTTTTTTGCGTCATTGCATGCGATCATCATTCTCAAAGCTGCTGTTTACTTCTAAGATCACTTTAGCACCGTCCTAAAAACCAGATTAAAATTCGACATAAACCTTCAAATAGGTATGTAATGAAACATTATATAAACTCTTTATAGTGTTTTATTTACATTCTAGAGGCGAATAGGTGATAAGTTGGACAGATCGAGTGAAAAAAAGCAATCTTCCCACACAACATCTCTCCTTCTCACTATCACGCATTAGTTTCGCTTCCCCACCTGCCATTTTTAAAAAGACACGACGGGGCTCATTGCCTGCTTGAATTATACAGAAATGGGCAGCGTTTAGGTCATGTAATTGATTCTGTTGGAAAGGGGAGAAATTGTGCTTTACAATGGTATTGACATTACAGTTGATCTGGAAGTATTACGTTTTTGGGGCGCTAAAATAATGGCAATTGTACGGACCATGGCAAAGTACGAGTTTATGTGAGTTTACGTTAGATAGCTAGCTAAACAATGGACCATAATCACAACTCATGATGTTACTACCCTGCATGAATCTGCAGGTAGCTAACTAACCAGGTTCTATGGCTTTAACCAGTCAAGCAAATGTGTCTGAGATACAAAGAATAAAACTATGCACAAATTTAGCTAGCGGCCCAGCCAGCTAACGTTAACTAGCTACCCAGCCAGCTAACGTTAGCTAACGTTTAACAGTACACTTGAAATGAAACCACTTTCTGTCAAAATTAGAAATGTGTATTATCTGAAAATGTAGCTAGCTAGACTATCTTACCTGTATACATCATGGTTGGACGCGTCTCCTGTCTGATGCCATTAATAAATGCCCTTAGTTTGATGATGTAATCCAGACTGGTGTTTTCTCCATATCCTTAGCTATCATACTCGAATTCACCTATTTCTAAAATCGATCCTCCAGAAAGTGGAGAGCATAACACCACAAAGTTGGTGCTACAGTAGTGTGGAGTAAAGACAAATATGTGACAGAAGCCTACCGTCAATTAGACAATGATGAATTCTACCAATCTCTTACCTTCAACCCTAAAAGCTAGGCTTCTGAAAGGGATCCTTTCTGAATTGAAAGGGATCCTCCCAGAAGCTAAGGAGAATGGCTACATTTCAGACAATGAATTCAAATTTCTTTTAAATGGCAGTATGGCTTCTTTTACCTTCTTCCAAAAGTCAACAAAAATCTTGAAAATCCCCCAGCAGATCAGTCATTAGTGGTAATAAAAGTCTGACAGAACCCATCTCTAAGTACATTGATTACTTTATTAAGCCTTTTCTGACGTCACTCCCAGCCCATCTTCAAGATACCACAGATGTGTTGAACAAAATGAGGGAATTGAACAATATAGGTAGAGCTTCCTTTTTAGTCCCCATGGATGTGGAGTCTCTATACACCACCATTGATCATGAACAAGGTTTGGCAGCTATGCACCATTTCTTGAGTACCCGACCTGAAACTGAGATGCCTCCTACAGAATTCATTGTCTCACTGACTGAATGGACTCTTAATCATATCATCTTTATCTTTCAGGACCGTATTTTTAAACAGGTCAAAGGGTGTGCCATGGGAGCTTTACAGCCCTTCCTAAGCTGGTTTGTACTTGGGTAAATGGGAAAATGACTTCATTTTGGATCCTTCTAATAACCATTTCTTTGACCGGATTATATGGTGGGGACGCTATATTGATGATGTTTGCCTGTTTTGGTCCGGCTTAGAAGATGAACTTATTTCCTTCCACCAATACCTTAAACAACATTAACCCTAACATCAAACTAACTATGGAGTACAGCAAGGATAACATTCATTTTTTTGGACTTCGACATTAGTAAAAATGACAAAGGTTGTTTGCACACATCAATCTTTAGGAAGCCTACAGATGGGAATACCTTTCTGAGGGCAGACAGCTTTCACCCCAAAAGGCTAAAGGAGAATATTCCATATGGCAAATTCCAAAGAGTCCGCAGAATTTGTGATCAGGAAACAGATTACAGTGTCAAATCTGCTGAATTTGAGAATCGCTTCTTGAATCGGGGCTACAGCGTTCAGGTCCTGAAAGATGCCGGTATAAGGGCTGGGTTACTTGACAGAGAGAACTTGTTGCGAAGGGGAGTGCCTCGTGATACATCAGAGAGAGTGTATTTTGTTTCAAAACACAGCACTGAAGCAGAGAACATTTATAGAATCATAAAACTTAATTGGGGAATCATCCAAAGTGATACGCTACTACGCCAAGTCTTTCCTGAGCCACCAGTTATAAGCTTTAAGAGATGTCCTACCCTAAATGACAAATTAGTCCACAGTTATCTTCCGGGTGACTCTCAAAAAACTTGTCTTGACCACAAACCCAAGGGCTCTTTTAAATGTAACCATTGCAACCATTGCAATAATATTGTACAGAAGAAGTATTTTGTTGACACAGCTTCCTAAATGGAGTATTACGTCAAGCATTTCATTAACTGTAAAACCACTCATGTCATCTATAGATTGGAATGTCCACCGTGCAAGGTGTTCTACATTGGATGGACAAAGAGACGCCTTCAAGACCGCTTAGCGGAACATAAGTACGCCATACGGGTAGGCAATGAAGACTACCCCATGGCAAGGCACTACAAGTCCCTACACCATGGCAACCCTGCCTCCATACAAGCTATGGGTATTGATCATATTCCGGCCTCTATTAGAAAAGGGGACCGTCTTAAACAGTTAAACCAAAGGGAAAGTTTTTAATTTACAAACTACAGGCCACTAAATACCCTGGTTTAAATGACGATATGGATTTCTCACCCTTCCTGTAGGGATGTGATGGGTCTATGTGCTGTCATCTAGTGGACATTTTGCTCAATTGCCCTCAGCTATGTTTAGACTGTTGTTGTTCATGTTTTGCTGTGTTCTAGTGTACTATGGAATATATTGCTTTCTTATTCTTGACACTTCTCCCAGTCATATTTAAGGTTAGAACTACCTTTTAGTGTTCTGATACTTCTAGCTTGGAGTTGTATTTTTATGATAACATAGCCACAGTATTTCACCTTTTAATGTGTATAGTATTGCTTACTAGGTGTGTCCAATCAATTTTGTAACCACTCCCTCTTCCAATTAGGGCTAATTGGAAAAGCTGTTCAAAAGAGGACATTGTATTCCTTTTTTTTTTCACTCCCTGATGAAGGCCATGCAGCCGACAAAAAACGTTGTTTCTATTGAACATGCCATACTAATAAAGGCATTTTAATTAATTATATGAAGAGTGCCTTGGTCCTCCTTTATTTTTGATGACCAATTTACTCCTTTTACCAAAGAGCACCTTCTATCTACCAAAATGCACTATTGTGTACCTTAGTAGCACTTCCCTTCCTCCTCTTACATCTCTCGGCATGTCCAGCCCACTCATTATCTCCGCCAGTCATGGCTTAGCGGGAAGGTTGCTCCCTTTTTCTGTGGTTAAACCAACTAGGCTCGTAATTGAACCATTTTAATCGTATTTACAGATGGCATACACATTTGATATTAAGGCACATTAAAGTTAACATGTTTGAGGAGGCATCCATGCCAAAAAACACATTTTGCTAAATATATTTTACGTTCAAACAGCTTTCCTGTGAAATCGTGACTTGCGACATACGCCTAGTTTCCTAAATCGTGTCACAAATGTCAAAGAGAATAACAACACACAGTTGAAACCATTTTTGCAAATTGGCTTATGCTCCCTTATCATCTTGGCGATCTTACCACAGAGTTACATGGTCAGGGGGTTAAAGGGCTAACATACACTTCTTCCCTTTTGACACATGACTCATATCGTGCGTCCAAAAAACAAACAACACTGCCGGGGCAGCACTCTCTCTCTCTCCTTCTCCTTGTCCGAATCACACATATGACTACTGATAAATTATAAACTTCTTCCTAATTATCCGTGTGTACATATTACATTTATACAGAGGACAGAGGTCATTCAACCCCATTAAGTGAGTGTTTCTTTCCCTTTTCTTTCCCTGTATTTCAGACTCATTATTTAAAGACATTTCTAACATTTCCAAAAAATGTTGTACCAGGTTTACATTGGGTTTTTCAGTATATATATATACAGTACCAGTCAAAAGTTTGGACACACCTAGAGTGTTTTTTTGTATTTTACCCCCTTTTCTCCACAATATGATCTTGTCTCATCGCTGCAACTCCCCAACTGGCTCAGGAGGCGAAGTCATGGTCGAGTCATGCGTCCTCCGAAACATGACCCGCAAAACTGCGCTTCTTAACCCCCGCTACCAATGTGTTGGAGGAAACACTGTACACCTGACAACCGAGGTCAGCCTGCAGGCGCCCGGCCCACCACAAGGAGTTGCTAGAGCACAAAGAGCCAAGTAAAGCCCCCCCAGCCAAAACCTACCCTAACCTGGGATGACGCTGGCCGATTGTGCGCCACCCAGGAGGCCACCACTATATTTCTTATCAAGAGACTTTACATATGTGCAACCAAAATCCGGACAATAGATACTTCAGAACATTTCCTCTGTGTGCCCTTTAAGGTGCATCTTTTCTAGCCTGTGAAAACCCCAATAAAACCAAATTAAACCCCACACAATAAATGAAACACAGTATTAACACCACTAACAAATATTCATAACAGGTGGGTTTATGTGTGGGTGCTGGCGTGTGTGGAAAAATGTAGGGTAAAAACAAACAAAGTGGCCAGGCCTTATTTTATTTGGGAGCTCCCTAAACAGCCGGATTAGGGTACCTTTAAACTGTAAAGTACACAGTCTCAATAACTGCTCTTCTAAGGCACCTGCCTCAGGAAGCATTTCAAAGGGAGAGATACAGAATCATTGGTACATTTGGAAGTGGGCTTTCATCAGTCCTGTAAGAAAAAAAGTTAACTTGACTTAGTTTTCACTATGCTACATCTTAGTCAGTCCTAAGATTTCCTTAAGCTTAATCTCACTTACTTCATCTTGGGCAGGAAGTCTTGATAAAAACATGTGTATACAGAATCATACTTCAGACACATCAGATGATACAGTGTCACGTTAAGCAGAATAGGCACTTTCTAAAGTAAAGAATCCAAAAGCCCCTTTCTTCTAATTTTATCATTTTGACCTGTTGCATTGACACGTTGTCACGTTCTGCCCTTAGTTCCTTTGTTTTTGTCTTTGTTTTAGTATGGTCAGGGCGTGAGTTGGGGTGGGCAGTCTATGTTTGTTTTTCTATGTTGTTTTTTGAGTTCGGCCTAGTATGGTTCTCAATCAGAGGCAGCTGTCAATTGTTGTCCCTGATTGAGAATCATAGCCTGGGTTTCACTTTTGGTTTGTGGGTGTTTGTTTCTGTGTGAGTGATTGGGCCACACGGTACTGTTTCGTTTTGTTCACATCGTTTATTGTTTTGTTCCAGTGTTCAGTTTGTTTATTAAAAAAGACATGAACACTTAACACGCTGCACCTTGGTCCTCCTATCTATCTCCAGACGACATCCGTTACACATGTCCTGTACTGACTGTCCCTGTAACATCAACTAGGCAAAATATGAAACCTGTTGTTTAACAAATCTGCTAGGTCCTTCAGAAAGTTGGTGCTGGCTTATCAGCTCAATATTCAGTACTACAGTTCCACGTAATGGAAACCAGATAACTTTTTTAGGTGACATTACCTTCTTACTTAAATCACTGGTGTTACCCAAACTATAGAATTGAGTAATAATAATTGGAAATTGTCAAAAATGTAGTAAGAGACAAAGATAGTCACATATACACACACACACACACACACACACACACATCCATACTCACAAACACACACAGTCAACACAGCTGTCCCATGTATACAGTATATAGACATTAAACCCAGAACACGTCCCGTTTCTTTTATACTGTTTTTCACACTGTGTATTCATATACTGTATTATTAATGTAGCTCATTCTAATATATCTACTAATATATCTACTAATGTATCTTTTTATATTGTTTTATTTTTTTTACACTGTTCATACTCAACGCATATTTATATACTGGATTCTTGACATAGCTCACTGTAATGGATCTACTGCTGTACAAGTAATTCTTAGTATATATTTTTGGTGTATATACACATAGATTGCATTTGGATTACTGATAGTATTATTTAGGTTGTTATTGGATTAGTTCTGACATTCTTGAATTTTTTTTTCTCATTTTTGATTATTTGTGTTTGACATTTTACTGCACTGTGAGGATCTAGTAACACAAGCATTTTGCTGCACCCACTATAAAATCAGCTAAACTGTGTACACGGTCAATAAGCATAGACTTTCCCTGAGGAGGAATTATTAAAATATATTTTTTAAGGGAAAGGGTTAATGAAGTCAGCTGGTAGGTGGAGCAATTGAAGTTGAAGATTCCTGATGTTTGTGACGACCATCATTTGGGCCTGGTGGGGAGTGTGGTGATAAACAGAGGTGTCAAAGTCTGTCCTTTTGAGTTTTGAATCAGTCTTTATCCGACAACGTCATGTTAGGACATTTCAGTTATCCTGTTAGAGCTTTTGTGCCGAATCTGCTGGGAAGTTTTCAAGACCCTGTGATTTTTCCACATATTGTTAAGTTACAGCCTTATTCTAAAATGAATTAAGTTAAGTTTTTTTTTTTTTCTATCAGGATTTACAGAGAAGAATGGGAGAAACTCACCAAATACAGGTATGCCAAGCTTGTAGCGTCATACGCAAGAAGGCTGTAATTGCTGCCAAAGGTGCTTCAACAAAGTACTGAGGATAGGCTGAATACTTATGTAAAAGTTATATTTTTATTTTTAATACATTTGCAAACATTGCTAAAAACCTGTTTTTGATTTGTCATTATGGGGTACATTGTGTAGATTGATGAGGAAAAAATATATATTTAATACATTTTAGAATAAGGCTGTAATGTAACAAAATGTGGAACAAGTCAAGGGATCTGAATACTTTTCAAATGCACTGTATAGGAGGGAGATTCCAAGATGTGGGAAGTGTTAAGGAGGGCATGGTACAGAGGATTGTAAAGCCTTGGTGGAAATAGTACTGTTTGTCAACTGTAACGGTACCCATGTTGCTGGGGATCTGAAGTGTCCGGTGCGAGAGAAGCAGTTTGAGGTGACCAGAGTCAGTCGTGCAGAAGGTGTTGTATGCTGAGGCAGTGAAGAAAGTAGAGGAGCATGGGTAATGGTTGAGGGATCCTGAGAGGATCGCTTTTAGTAGTAGATCTCTACCAGCACTGAGGGATATGCCTACGAGTGATATATGCTTCATTAAGGTTGGCTTCTTAGTGTTCATAACAACGGTCCTCAACTGTTCCGCATAAATGGAATGGAAATCATTGAAAATTGATGTTGTGATGGCAGCTGCAGAGAAGTACTTGGGTGTATGAGATTGGACTTCAGAAGAGTTCCAGGATGTGTTGAGTGGTGTTGTCTCATCCTCCCAGGCTGTTGGCATTGTGCAGGAGCAGATCGGCTTAAAAGGGAAAGGGGGATACCTAGCCAGTTGTACAACTGAATGTCTTCAGATGTAATGTGTCTTCCGCATTTAACCCAACCCCTCGGTATCAGAGAGGTGTGGGGGGCTGCCTTAATTGACATCCACATCTTCAGTGCCCGGGGAACAGTGGGTTAACTGCCTTGCTCAGGGGCAGAAGGACATATTTTTACCTTGTCAGCTCGGGGATTCAATTCAGCAACTTTTCGGTTACTGGCCCAACACTCAAGCCGTTGTTTTTTTTTTTTTCACCTTTCCCCTTTTGCTTCAGAAAGTATAATGGATTTATACTATAGTCCAGTTGGGTGCTTTTAATGCAACGTATTGGATGCGAACCGCCGTTAAACCTCACAGAAGAAGAAGTCAGTCGTTTGTGATGCTCGTTATTTGGTGCTACGCAGACAGGGTGGTGTGAGTGGTGAAACAGAAGAGTCATTGTCTGTTCTTTTGAGTTTTGATGTTGAGTCTTTGCCCGAAAAAGTGATATTAGGATCTATAAGTTATCCTATATGAGCATTGGTGCCAAATACATTATGTTGTTACAAGTGTCAAGCTTATGTGGCAGCAGTGTGTCAGAGGGAGGTTCCTAGGTGTGAGAAGTGTGCAGAAGGACATGAGACAAAGGAATGTGTAGCATTGGGGAAGGTAGTGGTATGTGTTTATTGTAGGGGTGCCCATGGGGCTGGGGATCAGAAATGTCCCGTGCAGGTTGAGGTTTCCAGGGTTAGAGTAGTGCAGAAGTTGTCATATGCTGAGGCAGTGAAGAAAGTAGAGGAAGATGGGTCAAGGGGAAGGGATCCTGAGAGAAGTGGTGTGAGTAGTAAATCTGTACCAGTACAGAGGGGTAGGCCATCTAGTGATATATGTTTCAGTAAGATTGGATTTTTAGCATTTATAGCAATGGTTATCAACTGTACTGCAGGGATGGAACGTAAGTCACAGAAAATTGAGGTTGTGGTGGCAGCTGCAGAGAGGTATTTGGTTGTGCGAGACTTGACATCAGAAGAGTTACAGGGTGTGTTAAGTGGTAATGTCCCATCCTTTCAGGTTGTTGGCATGAGGTAGGACTAAATATATTTAAAAAGTAGAGTGTTTTGTATTTAACTATGCAGTCAGTTAAGAACAAATTCTTATTTACAATGACGGCCTACCCAGCCAAACCCTTACGCGGGCGATGGTGGGCCAATTGTGCGCCACCCTATGGGACTCCCAATCATGGCTGGTTGTGATACAGCCTGAAATTGAAACACGGTCTATAGTGATGCATCTAGCACTGAGATGCAGTGCCTTAGACCGTTGCGCCACTCGGGAGCCCTTGATATGTAGGGTGGTATTTAATTTAAATATTTTAGTTAGATGGTAGGGTATTTGTTTATTTTTTTTTTTTCAAGCAAAGTATACGGGAGTTGTACTCCGGTCTAGTAGGTGTAGGTAATGCAACATATTGGATGCCAACCGCCCTTATAAACCTCATCGAAGAAGAAGTCAGCCGGTTCGTATGACGTAACAGTTCTTACCGGAAGTTAAAAAATACACAACATAGATGGCGGCGTCCAGCGACACAATGTTGAAAAAACCACACGTGGGGAAAAAGAGAAAGGTAAAGTTCTACATTTACCACACCACGTTTACAAATAGATTACTTACGCCTGATCAGCTAATGTAGCTATATTCTACTCTCGGTCTTACTTTTTTGATCCCGCAACACTGATTAAAGGCTACACATTGATTGTAGCCCTGATCCCCTATCCAATTTTCTCAACGCTTTCAGTAACATTACACTGCTAACGATTTAGTGACTGCAGCAGTTTCTCAAAACTCGTTGCTTGCTTGCCATTTTGTTGATACGTTTTCAATTGTTTGGGATAAAGAGTATACTACTGAAATCCCTTTACTTTTAGCTAGCTACTCTGTCTTCTTGAGGGCTAACGTTAGTAATGTAAGCGTTGATGCCGCTACTGTCTGTCTAGCTACCACTGAAACTGGTGAAAAGGCATCTGAAAAGTTACTTATCTGTAAGATTTTAAGGTTTTTCGTAATATGTATAATGGACAGCATGTAAAAAAATCCAGCCTGCTCCAATTAATGTGTTATTTGACATAATGATCGATATCTGTTTGTTCTGCAATCAGCCTCCAACGAGATACTGGGAGCGCACAGAGGAAGATGGGAAGAATGATGGAAAGAAACAGAAAGAAGGGGACAACAATGAACAGACTCCGCAACAAAATAACACTAGGACAAAGAAAGGAGGAAAGCGAGGAGGAAAGCGAGGAGGAGCAGGAAAAAAAGTCATATCAGGGGTAAGTGGTAGGTCAATCTAGCACTGAAGATTCTTGAAATGTTTCACTCTATCCTTTAAGAATGTGTTTTTCATGAATGTTTAATTCAATCCCACAGAAATCAGATCCATTCCCAGGCTCAGCACCTGTCCCTGAAGAGAAGTTGAAAAAATTCAGGAGGGGAGTGAAGGGAGAACTGGTGAGGCATTTTTGAATACACATTCACCAAGACATTCTGCCAGAATGTCACTTACTAATTTTGAAAATATAACATTGTTTTGTACATGTACTGTAACTTCAGTAAGTTGTAAGGTTTTTCCCCATCCCTCTCTCCCCAGCCCCCTCGGCCACAGTACAAGCTCAGAGATGTGGTCATTCGATCAGAGGCTGCCTCAGACCTTGCCCAGAAGCAGAATGCACGATATGACCTTATGCTCCCAGAGGATGCTGGGTAATGTCAATATATTTGCAGGGCCAAGTTTAGTAGACAAAAATGGCTATCCCGCTATATTCTCTGCAACTTTCTGTTTTTCTCTGGTCTTAGGTTTTTGGAGGGAGACGAAGATGAGGACACATGCACCATCTCACAGGATGACATCGTTGATGCTGTGGATATTACCGCAGGGGCAAAGGTGAGACTCTGAGGGGGCAATAGCTAGGTTTCCATCCAATTGGCGACAGATTTTCATGCAAATATGCATATTTTCGCAGAAGTGCTGTGTTTCCACTAAACGGACTTGTTGCAGATAAAAATCAGTGCGTGATGATATGTGCGCACAATTTACTTTTTCACTTTTCATGTACTGAATAAAAGTCTAAATTTCAATGTTTCCATCGTATTTTCAACTCTACTAATAGTTTTGTCACAAAAACTTGCATTAAATAGCAAATGTGCTTATCTGGTCTTGGCACATACGCTCTAGCCAACAGCTATCAAATACGGTGCGGGAAGGCTAGTCTACATGAGATTATTATTGATTCAAGACCGAGAATATTCTTATTTGTGAAACGGCAGTCAAACATCGACCATTATGTCACCAGAATAAGACCCTTGATATTTATTGGAAAGGAGCATCGAGCTCATCACCAATCAATCAAATGTATTTATAAAGCCCTTCGTGCATCAGCTGATGTCACAAAGTGCTGTACAGAAACCCAGCCTAAACCCCCCCCAAACAGCAAACAATACAGGTATAGAAGCACAGTGGCTAGGGAAAACTCCCTAGAAAGGCCACAACCTAGGAAGAAACCTAGAGAGGAACCAGGCTATGAGGGGTGGCCAGTCCTCTTCTGGCTGTGCCGGGTGGAGATTATAACAGAGAACCTGGCCAAGATATTCAAATGTTCATAGATGACCAGCATGGTCAAATAATAATAATCACAGTAGTTGTCGAGGGTGCAGCAAGTCAGCACCTCATTAGTAAATGTCAGTTGGCTTTAATAGCCCTGTATACTACCACCATTGAGCAAGGCACTTTACCCCTAAGTGCTCCAGAGGCGCTGCTCTGCCACAACCCCTGTGCTGCTCCCTGTGTGTGTGTGTCAGGTAGGGTACTGTGATGGCAAAAAATAAAGAATATCCATGCAAATGGACCAATAAATCAAGTAGTATTATTATTATTTTCTAACTCTGTCACACTCTCCCTCCACAGTACTTTAACCTGACCCTGTCTCAGTTTGGGCCTTACCGACTGGATTACAGCAAGACTGGGCGGTCAGTTTCATGTTCTGTTTGTTGAGTGTGTTCTGTGCAAGCAGGCCAGATATTCTGTTTGTGCTTTTATTGTTAGAGCTGGATTTTCTGGGTAAATTCATTGTGATGAGTTGTTTTAGTCCTGGGAAGTCTGATGTTTTGTGTGTGTGTGTTCCCTCTATTCCAGTCACCTGCTGCTTGGTGGCAGGAGAGGTCATGTGACCTGCCTGGACTGGCAGTCCAAACAGTTGATGTGTGAGATGAATGTGATGGAGACAGTCAATGATGTAAAGTGAGTACACACACTTACATTCAGTTTTAGGCATAATTTCCTCCTCCCATTGACTCATCCTAATCTGTACTTTTCTGTGTCCACTAGGTGGCTCCACAGTGAGGCTTTGTTTGCAGTGGCTCAGAAGAAGTGGCTGTATATCTATGACAACAAGGGCATCGAGCTCCACTGCATCCGCAAGTTCAACGATGTTCTCCGCATGCAGTTTCTCCCCTACCACTTCCTGCTGGCTACAGCAGTGTGTAAACTTATACTAACGTTGCAATATGTGTCAGTGGAATCAATTGTGTAATGAGTGATTTGTGAATCAAGATGTAGGTAAGCTCTGGGGGTTACACAAGTCTTCAGGTCTCAGGTTACTTGTCTCGGGTTACTCGACACAACAGGTGAGTGTAGTCTCACCTGTGAACTCATCCTGTCTCTCTCTACCCCCCGTCTTGCTACCTCTCCTCCTCCAGAGTGCGACAGGCTTCCTGCAGTACTTGGACGTGTCAGTGGGTAAGGAGGTGGTGGCCATCTGCACCAAGGCTGGCCGGCTGGATGTGATGGCCCATAACCCTCACAACGCCATCATCCACCTGGGCCACTCCAACGGCACTGTCACCCTCTGGACGCCAAACCAGAGAGAGCCACTTGTCAAGATGCTCTGCCACCAGGGGGGTGTGCGCTCTGTCGCCGTTGACAAGACTGGCACGTGAGTCCTAGTCAAAGACATAATATAGTTCTGGTTTTGTTATGAGTGGATTTGGTCTCTCGGCCATTGAAAAGGTGGTTATGTTGTGCAGTGTAGCAGTTGTATTCAATATGATATCCACATTTGGGTCAGTGTTTAGTGATTGGTCTTTGCTTGTGTACTTCCCTAAAATGTCCAGCAGGGTGCTGTCCTGTAACACTCTTCTGTCTGTGCAGGTACATGGTGACCTCTGGCATGGACAAGAAGCTGAAGGTGTATGACATCAGAGCCTACCGGCCCCTGCAATCCTACTTCCTACCTGCGGGAGCTTCCTGCCTGTCTCTGAGTCAGAGGGGTCTGCTGTCCGCCGCCACAGGAGACATAGTCCAGGTCATACATGCTGCTTATAATTTTGCCTATGTTTTTGTCCCATGCCTTTTGTATTTTGCTGTGGTCTTCTTGACACTGCTATTCCATAGTTCCATTCCAGCAAGCCATGGTAACACCTCAGAACTATATTGACTATATTGATTATTGATATTGTCCACTGAATCTTGAACCAAGCATACTAATGGAATTGACAGAACTGGAACCGGAACCCAAATACTCATTACTCATGGAGAGAATGGATTGCTCTGAGGCAGCAACATGGTGCCCAGCTCTAACGCTGTCTAAACTCTCTGTACTTTTCCTGACCCAGTTTTTTTTTTTTACACTGAGTATTCTTTAAAGGAAAAAATCTACCCAAAACCACTCATTCCTTTTAATTTACAGTGTTAAATAACACTGAGAAGAATATTTTTTGTGAACAAATGTTTAATTTTGGTGTTATAAGGTTGCTAGCAACATGGAACATTGTGCGAATCTACAGCTGAAGTCGAAGACAAAATCCACAATGCAATGCTCTCTCTTTGGGCTGCTGTCTTGAGAAATTCTATAGGAAGAGAGACTGCAAAGATTTTATCACCAAGAATGGTACAGGGTTGAAAGCTTAACAAACATAATCGGGTCTCTACTTTTCTAGAAAAGTACAACCACTTTTGTCTCCGTGGCAGTTTAGCAGATGTGTGGAACATTGTGTAAAAGGCGATTGGTTTGTCTTTTCAGATTAAGATAACTGCATTTGTCGCAGTTCACACTATAATGTGCTCCTTCCTGCAAGGTTCCACACAGCTGACTTCATGCAGATAGTAAACCCACGGGATGTCTCGCATACTGCAGTCGCACCTAAATGGATCGTAGCTTTACGCCCAGTCACACAAAGACACGTTTGTATCAGGTTAGAAAAAACACTAGCAGATAACAAGCGACTATGCAGTAAAACACGGGATAGCATGACTAATTATGTAATTTTCTACAACACTGCCTAGCTAGCTAGCTAGCTAGAAAACGTTGCTACACACAATAATACCAAAGACAATATCAGCATGTAACGTAGCTTGTTATCAAGGAGTGAATGGGAGTCTATTGGGCGATAGCACGAATTTCGTCAACACTAAGTACAACATTACAAATCTTTTCTGAGAATTGAGATGATGAACTTGATACCTGTAGTATCATATAGCTTTGGAATCGTGGCATCACATACTTGAGGAAAATAGGGACATTTCTCGACATATACACTGACTTTGAGAAGGGATTGCGTGACGATTAGTTTAGCAACCGCGTGACAACATGAATGCGGTTGGTCGACAGTATGCTGGGTTGGGTGTTATACGTTCCTTCATTCATTGGATTCCTATCTCCTTTCTATAATTTCTCTGGCAACGGCACCATGCAATGCACACTGGACTAGAGGCAGACAAATAGGAAAAAATGTGCTAGACCCTCCGTTAAATAAAACATTTCTCGAGGTAGGAATATCGCAAAAATACGATCAATGCCACATTCAAGAGAAGACAACCTCCCGTGTTATGACAGCGACCTGTGTTTAAATCTGACATGTATGATATATGTTTTTGTGATCTAAAAGTCGTATTCCTATTAACTTCCAGTGTAGTGAGAGCGACTTTATCACGGTGTTACGTCATACCGGCTTGAACGCCAATAACTCAGATACACATGAAAATGTGAAATGACCCAGAGAATCGATAGAACATCCCTCAGAGATGCACAAAAACAATATAACATTCAAAATGGGTGAACCTTTCCTTTTAATGTCTGTGTCTTGAGTGTTTCTCTGTTGGAACCTCTGTGCTCATGTTGATATCTCTGTGGTCACGTTGTCTGCTTGTCTGTGTAGGTGTACAGAGATGTGTGGGGCATCCCAGTGACCAAGCCCTACATGGCCCACAGGGCAAAGGGCTCAGTTTGGGGTGTGCACTTCTGCCCCTTTGAGGACGTCCTAGGGGTGGGCCATGGAGAGGGCTTCACTAGCATGGTCGTACCAGGTCAGAATGAAATTCGGATTCAAATTCAATCCATATTCTCCTTCCTGTGTGACGTGTCCAATTGATCTAAATTCTGAGTGACCCCAACCCTGGTGAACAGTCTCTAACTCCATGCTCTCTCTCTCTGCCATTAGGTGCTGGCGAGCCCAACTTTGACGGTCTGGATGCCAACCCGTACCGCAGTGCCAAGCAGAGGCAGGAGTGGGAGGTCAAAGCCCTACTAGAGAAGATCCAGCCAGAACTGATTGGCCTGGACCCTAGCCAGCTCAGCCAGGTGGACCACTCCACCTGGGAACAGAGACATGAGGACAGGGTCCAAGTACTGGTGAGTACTACCAAGGGATGGAAGCAGTTTATCAGAGGGATATTGCATATTGAGAATTAAGATTGTGACAAATCTGAACTTTTTCATGCATTGATGTTGTCTGTGTGTGGTTTGATTTCAGGGCTTTGACCCGCTGGCCAAGGAGAAGTTTACACCAAGGTTAAAGACCAAAGGTCGGAGTTCAAGTGGAAAAGTGGAAAAGCGCAAGAAGCAAGTGGCACATGAGGACCAGAGGGTGAGTTCTATTACTACAAAAACACCATGCAATTTATATGGAATTATGTCTTTATTTCATCTTTTAATATTTTACTAATTATGTGCATCTCCCTTGGTCTTTCTGCTTCCTACTCTCTCTTGGTGTCTTTCCTCCTCAGGATGTGATCAGGCAAACGGTGGAAGACAGGATGAAGATAGATAAAGAGAGGAAGGAGAAAGAGAAGAAAAAGGCAGCAGCAGCTGGTCAGAAGTCTGCTCTGGACAGATTCAGGAAGTAAGACCGAGGGACCTGTGTGTGTGTGTGTGTAGACGCCTCTGTGGGAATGAGCGTTGACCTTTCAGATAAAGGGCACATTCTGAGTATGGGACATGTTCCTCCGAAGCCCAGCCAGCAGGCTCCAGCAGACACACAGAACATGCATACCAAACTGTATGAGATGACTTGTAACTGCATCATAATCGGTGCCCTGAGCTCATTATGTGTGACATTTATAAACTGTCAGTGTATTTCATATCAAAATCTAATTTTATTGGTCACATACACACATTTAGCAGATGTTATTACGGATGCAGTAAAATGCTGTCAGTGTATTTATGCCAGTTGGAAAGGCTGTCATTAAGTATTATCACCTTCTCTATTGTGAAAATTATGATGGGTGTTTTCAGTACAGTTTAATACTGTTTTTATATTAAAAAAACATGTCATTTGTGAAATAAAAAAACATTTGTTCACAAAACAATGTGTGGCGTATTGACCAGTCCTTTTCCATCAGTGGCAAAATATTCCATATTCTACCTCTATAATGTTTCAATTAACTTTAATGTAATGCTGCAGACCGGGAAGTCAAAAGTAGGATGAAATGTCGTCTATCTCCGTTGCTCTCTTTCGGTCTGCTGGAAAGCAAAAACCAACCATCAGTTTTATCTACACAAACACTACTACCAGCATGTCATGTCAGTGTGGCATACTAGCACAGCTTTACCAATGTTTTTTTAGAAACCACTAAACAAAATGCAAACTTATTGATATTTAGATTCTTCCACAGATAAAATGTTCTGATGTGAACATGAACATTCTTATTACGCCTTGATGGTTTTTTAGTTATTTTTTACTTTCCACGCCACCTTTCTCATACGGGTTTACTAAAACTTGTATAAAGAGGGGGACTGATCCCTGTCGAGTACATCATTTGGGAAGAGGCATCGTCTCAGAATGATGGGTGCTGTAGTTGTGCTGGTGTTGCTATTCTGTCTGTCTGGAGCACAGGCTCAGGGTGAGTGAAACTACAACAATTCAAGTTGGCTGAATCTGTAATGAGCTGATAGACTTGGTGCACAACCAGGGAATCACAGTGGTGGAATAGAGTGGAGCTGAGGAACATGGAGGTCAGACTGGGACAGTGGAGGGAAGGTGGAGGAGCTGAAGAGAAACAATGCAGCCCATCTGCACACCTGTCAGCCATAGAGTTCTGACAGAATGCAGGTGGTGGAGCTGAGTGCTGCAAAGATCGTACTGCAGTGCCATAAGAACAAGGTGGAGGAACTAGAGAGAATGCAGCCTTGGACTGTGAGAATGATGTAGAGGAGCTGAAGAAATCCAAAACACCCTCAGAGGCCAGAGTGACAGCCAGGTGGAAGAGCTGAAGAAAGAAAAGACCACCTTGGAGGCCAGAGTGACAGCCAGGTGGAAGAGCTGAAGAAAGAAAAGACCACCTGGGAGGCCAGAGTGACAGCCAGGTGGAAGAGCTGAAGAAAGAAAAGACCACCTGGGAGGCCAGAGTGACAGCCAGGTGGAAGAGCTGAAGAAAGAAAAGACCACCTGGGAGGCCAGAGTGACAGCCAGGTGGAAGAGCTGAAGAAAGAAAAGACCACCTGGGAGGCCAGAGTGACAGCCAGGTGGAAGAGCTGAAGAAAGAAGAGACCACCTGGGAGGCCAGAGTGACAGCCAGGTGGAAGAGCTGAAGAAAGAAAAGACCACCTGGGAGGCCAGAGTGACAGCCAGGTGGAAGAGCTGAAGAAAGAAAAGACCACCTTGGAGGCCAGAGTGACAGCCAGGTGGAAGAGCTGAAGAAAGAAAAGACCACCTTGGAGGCCAGAGTGACAGCCAGGTGGAAGAGCTGAAGAAAGAAGAGACCACCTGGGAGGCCAGAGTGACAGCCAGGTGGAAGAGCTGAAGAAAGAAAAGACCCTCATAGACGTCATCCTGACCAACTGGCCCTCCAAATACACCTCCGCTGTCTTCAACCAGGATCTCAGCGATCACTGCCTCATTGCCTGCATCCGCTACGGAGCCGCAGTCAAACGACCACCCCTCATCACTGTCAAACGCTCCCTAAAACACTTCTGTGAGCAGGCCTTTCTAATCGACCTGGCCCGGGTATCCTGGAAGGACATTGACCTCATCCCGTCAGTTGAGGATGCCTGGTCATTCTTTAAAAGTAACTTACTCATCATTTTAGATAAGCATGCTCCGTTCAAAAATGCAGAACTAAGAACAGATACAGTCCTTGGTTCACCCCAGACCTGACTGCCCTCGACCAGCACAAAAACATCCTGTGGCGGACTGCTATAGCATCGAATAGTCCCCGTGATATGCAACTGTTCAGGGAAGTCCGGAACCAATACACGCAGTCAGTCAAGAAAGCTAAGGCCAGCTTTTTCAGGCAGAAGTTTGCATCCTGTAGCTCCAACTCCAAAAGTTCTGGGACACTGTGAAGTCCATGGAGAACAAGAGCACCTCCTCCCAGCTGCCCACTGCACTGAGGCTAGGTAACACGGTCACCACTGATAAATCCATGATTATTGAAAACTTCAATAAGCATTTCTCAACGGCTGGCCATGCCTTCCGCCTGGCTACTCCAACCTCGGCCAACAGCTCTGCCCCCGGCAGCTCCTCGCCCAAGCCTCTCCAGGTTCTCCTTTACCCAAATCCAGATAGCAGATGTTCTGAAAGAGCTGCAAAACCTGGACCCGTACAAATCAGCTGGGCTTGACAATCTGGACCCCCTATTTCTGAAACTATCCGCCGCCATTGTCGCAACCCCTATTACCAGCCTGTTCAACCTCTCTTTCATATCGTCTGAGATCCCCAAGGATTGGAAAGCTGCCGCAGTCATCCCCCTCTTCAAAGGGGGAGACACCCTGGACCCAAACTGTTACAGACCTATATCCATCCTGCCCTGCCTATCTAAGGTCTTCGAAAGCCAAGTCAACAAACAGGTCACTGACCATCTCGAATCCCACCGTACCTTCCCGCTGTGCAATCTGGTTTCCGAGCCGGTCACGGGTGCACCTCAGCCACACTCAAGGTACCAAACGATATCATAACCGCCATCGATAAAAGACAGTACTGTGCAGCCGTCTTCATTGACCTTGCCAAGGCTTTCGACTCTGTCAATCACCATATTCTTATCGGCAGACTCAGTAGCCTCGGTTTTTCGGATGACTGCCTTGCCTGGTTCACCAATTACTTTGCAGACAGAGTTCAGTGTGTCAAATCGGAGGGCATGCTGTCCGGTCCTCTGGCAGTCTCTATGGGGGTGCCACAGGGTTCAATTCTCGGGCCGACTCTTTTCTCTGTATATATCAATGATGTTGCTCTTGCTGCGGGCGATTCCCTGATCCACCTCTACGCAGACGACACCATTCTATATACTTTCGGCCCGTCATTGGACACTGTGCTATCTAACCTCCAAACAAGCTTCAATGCCATACAACACTCCTTCCGTGGCCTCCAACTGCTCTTAAACGCTAGTAAAACCAAATGCATGCTTTTCAACCGATCGCTGCCTGCACCCGCATGCCCGACCTAGCATCACCACCCTGGATGGTTCCGACCTTGAATATGTGGACACCTATAAGTACCTAGGTGTCTGGCTAGACTGGAAACTCTCCTTCCAGACTCATATCAAATATCTCCAATCGAAAATCAAATCAAGAGTCGGCTTTCTATTCCGCAACAAAGCCTCCTTCACTCACGCCGCCAAGCTTACCCTAGTAAAACTGACTATCCTACCGATCCTCGACTTCGGCGATGTCATCTACAAAATGGCTTCCAACACTCTACTCAGCAAACTGGATGCAGTCTATCACAGTGCCATCCGTTTTGTCACTAAAGCACCTTATACCACCCACCACTGCGACTTGTATGCTCTAGTCGGCTGGCCCTCGTTACATATTCGTCGCCAGACCCACTGGCTCCAGGTCATCTACAAATCCATGCTAGGTAAAGCTCCGCCTTATCTCAGTTCACTGGTCACGATGGCAACACCCATCCGTAGCACGCGCTCCAGCAGGTGTATCTCACTGATCATCCCTAAAGCCAACACCTCATTTGGCTGCCTTTCGTTCCAGTACTCTGCTGCCTGTGACTGGAACGAATTGCAAAAATCGCTGAAGTTGGAGACTTTTATCTCCCTCACCAACTTCAAACATCAGCTATCTGAGCAGCTAACCGATCGCTGCAGCTGTACATAGTCTATTGGTAAATAGCCCACCCATTTTCACCTACCTCATCCCCATACTGTTTTTATTTATTTACTTTTCTGCTCTTTTGCACACCAATATCTCTACCTGTACATGACCATCTGATCATTTATCACTCCAGTGTTAATCTGCAAAATTGTAATTATTCGCCTACCTCCTCATGCCTTTTGCACACATTGTATATAGACTCCCCCCTTTGTTTTCTACTGTGTTATTGACTTGTTAATTGTTTATTCCATGTGTAACTCTGTGTTGTCTGCTCACACTGCTATGCTTTATCTTGGCCAGGTCGCAGTTGCAAATGAGAACTTGTTCTCAACTAGCCTACCTGGTTAAATAAAGGTGAAAAAAAACCAAACAAAAAAAACAGCCAGGTGGAAGAGCTGAAGAAAGAAAAGACCACCTGGGAGGCCAGAGTGACAGCCAGGTGGAAGAGCTGAAGAAAGAAGAGACCACCTGGGAGGCCAGAGTGACAGCCAGGTGGAAGAGCTGAAGAAAGAAAAGACCACCTGGGAGGCCAGAGTGACAGCCAGGTGGAAGAGCTGAAGAAAGAAGAGACCACCTGGGAGGCCAGAGTGACAGCCAGGTGGAAGAGCTGAAGAAAGAAAAGACCACCTGGGAGGCCAGAGTGACAGCCAGGTGGAAGAGCTGAAGAAAGAAAAGACCACCTGGGAGGCCAGAGTGACAGCCAGGTGGAAGAGCTGAAGAAAGAAAAGACCACCTGGGAGGCCAGAGTGACAGCCAGGTGGAAGAGCTGAAGAAAAGAAAGAAAAGACCACCTGGGAGGCCAGAGTGACAGCCAGGTGGAAGAGCTGAAGAAAGAAAAGACCACCTGGGAGGCCAGAGTGACAGCCAGGTGGAAGAGCTGAAGAAAGAAAAGACCACCTTGGAGGCCAGAGTGACAGCCAGTGAGAGCCAGGTGGAAGAGTTGAAGAGGGAACACAAATCACAAGTGGCATTCTCTTCTGGCTTGGGTGACAGCATTGCAAGCCCCTTCAACATTAAGACATCACTGGTCTACAGCAGAGTCTTTGCCAACATACACCGCCTGCGATCGGCATGCTTCTGCTGTAATGGGTGTGAGCTTATATAAGAATGTTCAGTCAATGATTTGGAATGGATCAACCACAATGGTAGTAATGAGTTTGTGACTAGAGGCTTTGGAGCTGGAGAAGGGGGATGTGATCTACCTGCATCTCACTGAAGGCCAAGGGCTCACTGATATTCAAGGCAACCACAACACCTTTACTGGCTTCCTACTCCTCCCTATGTGAGGGTAACACCACCTTTGAATAATACAATTGCAACAGAATTAAGCATGAAATGTTTGTCTCTTTGGGTTTTTGTTAACATTCCTCAGCAGACCGGTAACAAGTGTGGTTTACCTCCCTCAGTAATGTTTTTATCAATGCTCATTGACATTGGTTGATTAATTGCATGCAGGTCTTGCTTCAAGCCTGCTTTCCAGCTGACCACTTATAATCCAGTGTTTGTTGTCACAAATGACAGAGAATATTACTAGAACTGGTTAAGCATATAATGGGTAGAATAAGATACCTGTCCCATGGTAGCTAGGCAACCATGAGGTAAGGTTATACCTGAGGACGAACTTTGTTTTGCTTAATTATCTTTTCGGCTCACTTTTTGCATTCCTTTTGTCATCACCTATATGCATCTAACCGCAAGCCTCTACTCACACCCAGCTGTAATTGTCCTATCCTTATCCTGATACAAAGGTTTCATAGTTGGACAGAAAATCAAAGGGGGCAAAGTCAACTGTTAAAGATTGTGAGAAGGTGTGAGTGTGAGAGAGAGAGTTGAGTGAGTAAATGGGAAAGATAAATAGTAGTTTAATAGGTGAGAGTGACTGTTATTGCAGTTCCAATGATATTCAGTCTGAGAAAGGGTATGATTGAGGACTTTATTAGTGATCAATCCATTCTTGCACACACACATTTTCTGAGTACATTCACACATCCTTCACACTAATACTTCATACTAATCTTCACAGAATAGAGTACTCAATATTCATTCTAATCTTCACAGAATAGAGTACTCAATATTCATTCTAGGAGAGGGAGGAGGAAGAACATACATGGCTACCTGGAACTGTCTCTGTTCAAATAATGCGAATTACAATGTTTCAGTTCACTTCTCACCACGTTAGTATTGAAAAGGTTATTGGAAACACTCCCCAATAACCCCCCCACCCCATAAAATCCAAGAGATGTCCCTTCGTCTACAACATACATCACACATAATGTTGTAAACTGCATTTGAACTTGTATTGGATCTCCTCAGCTGCATTTACACAGGCAGACAAATTCTGATTTTTTTCTCTCACCAATTGTTTTTTGACTAATCAGATACACGCTGAAAAAGATCTGACGTAAAAAGATATACATTTGGTCAAAAGACCGATTAGTGGGAAAAATATCAGAATTAGGCTGCCTGTGTAAACGCAACCCTCTTGACTACAGAAGAGCCCTCTGCAACAGTGGACTGAATCCCTCTCTGGGTCAGACAAATCATTACCCTCCCAGCCCAGAAAAACCAATGCATGTCTTTTATTCACACTCTACTTGCAAAACATGACAGTTACATAAGTTATTGAAGCGGGGTTATAAATACTGCATCTGTGTGTGTGTGTATGTGTTCGCCTATGGCAGTCCATCTCATCTGGTCTTCTTCATGTCTTGAGTGCTGTTGACTGACCATAGCATTTGAACCACCAAGAGTTAGTTGCATTTTGGCAACTTCATGCATCTTTAGTGCTATTGTTTTATAACAGGTGAAAGCAGCCTGAGTCAACTTAGGCAGTAAGTAATCTTACATAGTAGCTATACAGAAGAGACTATGTACTAAGTCCTTTTTGCCGGTTGTTTCAGTCTTACAGTAAGCTGATTACCTTATGCTTGTCTTGTGGCAGGGCTTGTAAACTATTACAAACTACAAAGGGAAGCACAGCCGCAAGCTGCCCAGTTACACAAGCCTATCAGACGAGCTAAATTACTGCTAAGCTCGTTTCGAAGCAAGCAACACTGGTATTCCAGACGACTGTGTGATCACGCTCTCCGTAGCCGATGTGAGTAATACCTTTAAACAGGTCAACATTCACAAGACCGCAGGCCCGGACAGATTACCAGGACGTGTAATCCGAGCATGCGCTGACCAACTGGCAAGTGTCTTCACTGACATCTTCAACCTGTCCCTGACCGAGTCTGTAATACCAACAGGTCTCAAGCAGAACACCATAGTGCCTGTGCCTAAGAACACAAAGGTGTTCAGCGTTCAACAGCTCAGCGTTCAACACCATAGTGCCCTCAAAGCTCATCACTAAGCTAAGGACCCTGGGACTAAACACCTCCCTCTGCAACTGGATCCTGGACTTCTCACCATCGAGAGCATCCTGACTGATTACATCACTGCCTGGTATGGCAACTGCTTCACCTTCAACCGCAAGGCACTACAGAGGGTAGTGCGCACGG
Source organism: Oncorhynchus tshawytscha (assembly GCF_018296145.1). Taxonomy (NCBI): domain Eukaryota; kingdom Metazoa; phylum Chordata; class Actinopteri; order Salmoniformes; family Salmonidae; genus Oncorhynchus; species Oncorhynchus tshawytscha. The sequence continues at coordinate 28,126,747 of NC_056450.1, read as the reverse complement.
CCCAGTACATCACTGGGACCAAGCTTCCTGACATCCACGACCTCTATACCAGGTAGTGGTATAGACTCCAGCCACCATAGTGATAGACTGTTCTCTCTGCTACCGCAAGGCAAGCGGTACTGGAGCGCCAAGTCTAGGTCCAAAAGGTTTCTCAACAGCTTCTACCCCTAAGCCGTAAGACTCCTGAACAGCTTATCAAATGGCTACCCAGAATATTTGCATTGCCCCCCCCCCTTTTACACTGCTGTTATTATCTGTTTATTATTTATGCATAGTCACTTTAACTCTACCTACATGTACATATTACCTCAATTACCTCGACTAACCATTGACTCTGTACCGGTACCCCCTGTATATAGCCTCGCTATTGTTATTTACTGCTGCTCTTTAATTGTTACTTTCATTTCTTATGTTTTACTTATCTATTTTATACTTAACACACATTTTTCTTAAAACGGCATTGTTGGTTAAGGGCTTGTAAGTAAGCATTTTACTGTAAGGTCTATACCGGTTGTATTAAGCGGATGTGAAAAATAAAATTAGATTTTAATTAGTAAAACATTCCATTATGCATGAATAACATTACTCTAAATTCTTACATTAATGGCAAATATCCTGTAGGTTGTGTGTTTCCTGGTTAGTAATATTTACATATCTACAGCAGTGTTTCCCAACTCCAGTCCTCCAGTATCCCCAACAGCACACATTTTTGTTGTAGCCCCGGACAGACTCCCTGATTCAACTCAATGAGGGCTTGATGATTAGTTGACAAGTTAAATCTGGTGTGCTTGTCTGGGGCTACAACTAAAATGCGTACTGTTGGAGATACTGGAAGACTGGAGTTGGGCAACACTGGCCTACAGTATGTGTCTGTGTGTGTTCTAACAGTCTTAAATATATCTTCACACTAATTCCCTTCAACTACTGATTCATATTCCTTCAGCTTTGACAAAATGCCAGCATTATTACATAACATAAAATACATTCAAATATTCCTAAAAAGCTATAAAAATAAAAGCACATTTTCATAGTGCACAGTGATTCCTTACCATTCCCAATGAAATAGAGCGCTTGTGCTAATCACAGTATTGAAATCCTGGCAGAGGCACAGCCCCCAAAACACAATAGTTTCCTATCCACGAGGGCAACACCCCCCTCACAGCCCCTGATCCACCCCCAGAAAGGTCCCCAGCATGGCCCGGACTTTACAGACCCCCAGAGAGGCGCGTAGGCCCAGCCAGGAGCAGGGGGGAGGGGAGTGGATGTCAGCCCAAAACCGGAGCATCTCTCTGGGGGAGATGTGGTGGATGGACACCATGGCCTGGTAGCAGCAGCGCCCATAGGGCACTGCGGGCCCACCAGAGAACAGCGGGCAGTGGGAGGGCAGCACTCCAGCCGCACGGGCACACAGACCCACAAAAACGTCCTCGGGTGGCAGAGGGGTGGGCAGAGGTGAGGAAGCGGCCATCAAGGAGATCTTGAGCAGGGAGGAGCGAGAGAGGATGTAGGCAGTGCCACTGCAGTAGTCAGGGAAGACAGATGCAGGGTACGCCCCTCTAGGGAGGTAGTGCTTACTGTCTGGGTCTCGGTCTGGAGCCACGTGAAGGTGGACCCGGCCAAGGTACAGGTCCCCATGCTCGTAGGTGTTGGTCACGGTGCTCCTGTTCAGGTAGCGCAGCAGGGCCCCGGGGTTGAACAGGACGTCATCGTCCACCTTGGCCAGGAAGTGGGCCTGGGGGCAGAAGCGTCGGGCCCAGTTCAGCATGGAGAGGGTCTTCAGGGTCAGGTTAGAGTAGGAGTCCCAGAAGCGCCCTTGGATCAGGTCCCCTCGTTCCCGGGCCTCCTCTATCAGCAGCTTGGCTAGCCCGGGGTCAGAAGCCACCCCGACCATGAACAAGGTCATGACCCTATGACCCCTGACCTCCACCTCCCCACCCCACGTGTCCCGGATGGCCTGGCGGGCCATCTGATTGGCTGGGGCGGAGGTCACCATGGCGATGAGGTAGGGTTTGGCACGCTGGCAGACGAGAGGGCTGGGCATAAGGAGGTACTCCTCGGGTCTGGTTGGGGGGACACTTTGTGGGGGTATGATCCCCCCCTGCGCCTCTACCATTGTGTTCATGTTCATGGAGGTGGCCCATGACTCAATGGAGTCCACGAAGAGCAGAGCTAGCAGGGCAGCACTGACTATCAGCACACAGAGAGCAGGCACCACCCCGAACCGCCCCCGCTTACCAAAGCGGGGCTTACACACCCACAGGCCCCGCCCCACCATGACCTCCAACCTCCACACTGCAGCACCCAGGCAGCTCCACAACTCAACCCTTCTCTCTTTATCCTCCTGTCTTCTTTCACTCCAGCTCTATAACTCAGAATTATTTTCTTTCCTCATTTTACTTTCTTGCTGTCTCTTGTATGTCTTTCTCAACCCTCAGATAACTCTCCAGATTGTTGGTGGGTGTTTCTTGGATGCTGTCACTCTGCTGGTGGCACGAGACGTCCATTCAGTGCTGCATCATTGTATCCAGAGCAGGACAGGGAAGCTGCGCGTTATAGAGGCAAATAGAATCGGGTTAACACACACACACATTGCCTGGAGCTGTCAATGGCTTCATATCCCACAACACTGTGCGTCAAAGCGTTGTCGTTATTCTCAGGGCAAATGAAAACAAAAGAGATAAACGTATTTCCTAAAGGAGGACCCTGGCAAAGCTTCTGAATGAGCGGTATCCTTTGTCGCTTAGACCGATCCTTTAAAAATATATAAGATGTGTAGCAGTTGATTCCTGCTATATAAATATCCTGATCATAAACATCACACTAACCCATAGGCTACACGTATAGGCTACACATCCAACTACACATCCACCACCAACTGAGACATCGTGCAGTCTGTTAATGATTAACCTAATCTTTAAAACTCCACCCAAACACTTACAGGGAAAACAATAAGGCTTACACTACAGAACTTCCCCATACGTATAAAAATTGCAGTTTCACAGTATACCATGATTTGGTACTGATAGGCTACTAGATACTAGCCTACAGTTGTCATGAGCGTTTTGGCAACAAGAGCGTTACGCACGCAACATTGAGATATACTACATGTATTTGTTTTAAAATGTATATATGAAGTTAGTATGATTGAAGACACCCCAATCCTGATCTTATATTAGGCTCCAAAGAAATTGATACATATCGGATGCCTATTGCTTATCATCGTTCTGTAGTAATCAACTGTAGGCTCCAGCGAATTTGGAACTTTGAATATATGCATTATTGCATTGTTATTATTATTATAAATGGTGCCCACTCTATAAAATAAAAACGCAATAACATCAAACCTTGAATCCAATGAAGACGACCATGTCAACACATCCTGTCCATGGTTCCGTAATCCTCCGCAATATTGTGTGGCTTCAAATATTCCCCACTGAGCATAATGCAGTAACAATCTCGTCACATCCGGATGCAGGCTGTATCGTGCACTTAATGTTGAAGACAGATTGATAAAGTCAATTCATGCAAATATACGTATTCGACATAAGACTGCTTGTGGCCGTGCGTTTCTCTTTTTAATGTAGGACTTTTCGTAGGCTATAGGCTTAGTTGAGAAGATATTAGAAGAAGATAGATTTAGAATATATTATTGCATTTGACAATTCTTCTGTTCTTGATATTTGCATGACATCTTGTGGACATGTTTGTAAATGTAGCCTATCTTGTCAAGTATCTTTGACCCTTCTGAGCATTATCACACAGTAAGGGTTATGCTACACTACTTGTATGCCTATAATTATTGCTTTTTGATGACCATCAGAATCTCAACTTATTACTTGAGACTTATGTTTGATCATAATGTGGCCAATATTTATTTATGAGCCCTACTAAAGCGTTTCCCAAACATAGTCCTCGGGACACCAAGGGGTGCACGTTTTGGTTTTTGCCCTAACACTACAAAACTGATTAAAATGATCAAAGCTTGATAATTACTTGATTATGTGAAACAGCTGTGTAGTGCTTGGGCAAAAAAACTAAATGTGCACCCATTGGGGTCCCAATGACCGAGTTTGGGAAACCCTGTCCTACTACATTTTAGTGTTAATCAGTGCTAAAACTGTGTATGTGACATAAGCTTTTACAAGAAGAGATGGTCTGCAATTGAGCAACCTTTTCATGCCCAAAATAATTCAGGCTGTTCTGGAGGCAAAGGAGGCTCCGAACCGTACGAGATGGGTGTAACTAATAAACTGGCCACTTAGTGTCTATCCACCTCTTCCCAGTTCAAAATGTTTGTGTACAATATGGGGAAAGGGGGATACCTCTACAGCGGTACAACTGAATGCATTCAACTTAAATGTGTCTTCCACATTTAACCCAACCCCTCTGAATCAGAGATGCGGGGGGCTACCTTAATCAGCATCCACGTCATCGGTGCCCGGGGAACAGTGGTTTAACTGCCTTGCTTTGGGGCAGAATGGCAGATTTTTACCTTGTCAGCTCGAGGATTTGATCCAGCCACCTTTTGGCTACTCGCCCAACCCTCCTACAAGCCAGCCACCCCACCATATTGCCTTTACCTAGCATGTGCTTTTAGATTATAGTATGTAAATAAAACTCCTTAAATTACAGTCAGATTACACAGTCCACACAGTGTAACAGTAGAATAACAGGCATGTATGAGACCATGTGGTGGTCAATTTCTGTATTATCAATGAGGAGAGACAAACTTATGAGACAATTCAGAGTTATACTTAAACTGAATAGTGAGAGCTCTGCAATAGCGATGGCTGGTCGACGAAACACCCTCAGATGATTTGTTGAGAGCCCTGACACAAAGGATACAAATATATTTTATAGCAAAGATACACCCGTCTTCATGACAAACAACTTATGTGTGGAATGGGTCACAAGGTGAGAAAGTAGTATCACCCAGCCAGATAGCATTTACTATGAAGACTGTTCTTACTGTACAGAGTTTGGCACCTAAAACAAGGCTCCGATTTCATTCCTGGTACTTCATATTACAGAAACACCCTTCTATGGCATACATTAGTTGTCAACTCCAGATACCCCTAACTCAAGTAAAACCAATGTCCTTGACCACACGCCTAGACGAGCTCACTGAGGGGAGTGAGCCCAAGTCATGCACTATCCCAGGATAGGTGCAACATCAGAGATGACATACAATGGTTCCCAGACACTACCCCACACATCCTGTCTCAGACCTTATCTCCCCCAAAGCCGAAGGAGGGAGTGACTGGGCACAGACATTGTGGAGACAAGTAATTGGTTCCCCATTAATCACACCATCCCTTCCCATGGTTTGTAATAGTTAAAGATACATATACACACATGAAGACAATGTTCCCTAATGTCCTCTTCTCTTTCTGATATTCTGCATTGCAACGGGGATATGTGATAGGCAAGCCTGACTTCTCCCTTCTCTGGGCCCCAGGTGACTGAGGCCCATATGGGGAAGGAAGTGCAACTGCCAACACCAGAGTCCAAAGGGATATAATCTAATAACAAGAGTTCAACAGTTTTAATCATATAAGCATTTTAAGCAGATAAGACATCTTAATTATCTATGTTGCCGAGCTAATTCTGATTCTCCCGCCACAACCACCAACCTGTTTTTGAGAATACATATTCAGAAAACACAAGAAAAACAAAGTGCCATGAATGATGTTCTGCCAAATACTTCGGACACAAATTTTTATTTCAACAACAATAAGCAATGAAGCCTGGAAAAGCGATGTAAAGCCAGTTTAAATATATATATGCACCACACATGAACTAGGGCTTATAGCAAGAACCATATAGGGAGAATTTGGAATAAGTTGGACACTTTTAGTATTTCCATCTTCTGTAACCTTTTTCGACATCTATCCAACATATTAGCCCAACACATGATACATTTCTGAAATCCTCAAGATGTTTCCTAATCACCCACACACACACCAAAAAAAATTTGATATCATATTCACAGGAGGCATTTGTTGACACTGAGTCAAAACCATATTTTCAGTTCGCATTTGGTAGACTGGGACAGCAGGTTAGATCAACTGGGACACCATTATTATAGTCCTAATTGTACCCCAATGACAATTATATTCAATTTTGTGTGATTGAGAAACATCTGAGGATTTCAGAAATGTATCGTGTTGGGCTAAACTGGATCTCTTTCCTCCATTGGAGAAGCCTTTAAGACTGTCCCACGTTAGCTACTCCATGATGTCATACTTTAGCTAGCTATGGTTGGTAAAGCGGAAGAAAAAAATACAGAATTACAAAATGTAAACAATAGTTTAGATAGATTTCAACAATAGATTTCCTCTTGTCAGACCAATAAATAAAAGCCTCAGGATTCAGAGATGGGCAGTATTTCTGTAAAACCCGAAATAAGGTTTTGTCTAGAAGGGATACAGCTTCAGTCAAATTGGACTTTTCATAGCAGGTTTAGGATAATTAATGTAGCAGGTTAGGAGAACTAGGTTAGACATGACCACAATACATTTTAATTTTCACATACATTTACATTTTGGTCATTTAATTCACACTCGTATCCAGAGTGACTTACAGTCAGTGCGTTCAACTAAGGTAGATAAACAACTACATTTCACAGTCATAGCAAGTAAAACGTTTCTGTAACCATTACTGAGAATGTTGTTGATATGCGGGCTGGCTACTTAAAAATGTATTTTACATGATGTCCCATTCTATCCGAATTCCCCCTAGGTGGAATTATTAGGCTTAGATTTAATAAATGGTCAGATTTACACACCATACTCACCTCTCTCTTTATTCTAAGGAATATTATATTACAAAGAATGTACGCAAGGATTAGGCCTATAATATTGACAACAAAATCTACCAATCAGCTCCCCTTCGAAGAAGGCAGACAGGCTGACGTCAGTCTGTCTGGCTCGCGCCGCGCGCTAGGAGGGAGAAAAGCGCAGAACGCGCGAGGAGGAAGAAGAAAAAACTCCAAGCATGCTGGCAGAATGGGGTCACGAACTATGACCTTTTACAGAAGAAAAACAAAAACAAATAATTTTTAAAAATAGAAGACCCAGACCTAAATCTGCAATCTTTCATCCGGTGGTAAGTCTTCGCCCAAAATATTTAAGTGGTTTAATGCTAGTGAAGGCATAGTCGAGACAAAAAAACGGGATTTTTTTGTTTTAGCTTGATGCTGTGCGGTTCGAGGGAGAGCTCTAGCCGGTGGTGGGCTTGGGTCTGGATGGTTGTCAGTCGTGGGCAGTGCTGTCATCTCTCATCTTATTTCAACGTTAAACTTATTACGTCAGGCAATTAAAATATCAATTCAGTGACAACGCCTTTGAAAACCATGTCCCCCGTGTCAAACTTTTGATATCAACGGAGATATAAACGTGCCAAAATAAAGCTCTAATGCCGAGGACAAAAGATGAGCCGTAGCTGTCAGTGCAGCCAAGTAGCTAGAATGTTAGCTAGCTAGCCGGCTAGTACTACCGCGCAGATGAACCCGACCCTTTTACCTTTGCCATCTCGGGGACAAGGAATTTTGCTTTGATTGCGTAATCATATGCAGGCGCTTTTTTTAATGTCAGGGTTTTATCATTGCAATAATATGTTAAATAACGGGTATTTCATCGATATAAACATATATATATATACATTTAATGAATGGCTGCCTGCCGTATTGTTGGCGAAATGCCAGGTTCTCCATTTTGTTCGTTTTGAATGTCGGAAGAAATTTGTTTTTGATAGACTTGTCATTTGGCTAGTGAGCGAACGAACCCATGGCCTTCCCCCATCCTTTAGCCAATGACAGTCCTCACCGCGGTTCAAATCATAGCCTTTTCTTCCTTTAATGAGAGAGAGAGACTCACTCTTTCAAACACACACAATATGATTGGTAAAATCCAGAAATGGAAAGTGTGATGTGTAATTGTGTACACTTACAGCCATATGCCCTCCACTCCTTAATCAAATCACTGAATAAGATGCCCTCCCCTGGATGAATTGTCCTCAGACAGACATTACATTCTCCTTCAGAGGACAAATCGGTCATGATTGTGCATCTCTGATGAGATGGCTTTGCATGCGAAGAGACTATCACATTTCTCTACGAGAAAATGGAACAATGAAAATAGAATACCTGGCAAATAGGCAAGATGATACCAACGGTATCTCTGGCGGGGCATAACCCTCGCCTGGCATATCACTGGGATACTGAGCAGCAAGGGGCCTCCAATCCACGCCATGAAATCAAAGTCGAAAAAGGAGAATGAGGGAGCTGGCCTTGGTGCTGAATTGCATGAAGTCAAGAGGAGAATTATATGATAAAAGCACTTATTCATCTTAAAGTTGCTATATTTTGTAGCTGTTGCCGCACACTCTTGTTACGATCCAAATATAATGTACGAAGCAAATGAGGTATTACCTGAACTTGGTTAATGACAATGCTCACGTTTGTTTTCTGTTTGAAAACATTTGCTTAGGTTTATCCTTATTGAACGTAACCCTGCCTGCTGGTTGCACACTGCAGTTGACAGATGTCTTTGGCCTAGTTCCAGACAGGCCCCTCTAATGACCTTATATCACCATGATGACCAATGTGGAGGTGCTTTCTCAGCAGATAGTGGCGTCTGAGAAGGTGACAGAGGTGAGTGACTGTGTGTGGTTGTGTTATTATGGGAGAGGATGTGTTTATGTTTTTGTACTGTACGATAAATTGTAAGGTAAATTGTGCTTGCATGTTGGTTTTCTGTGTTTGTGTGTGTGGTTATTTTGTTATTATGGGAGAGGATGTGTTTGTGTGCTATAAGGAGGTAAATTGTGTTTGCATGCTGGTTTTCTGTGTGTGACTGTGTCTGTACTGTGTATGTGAAAGGGCACCCTAACCCATCCCACGCTTCCTGTTCAAAGATTATTTACTTTGCGAGACAAAGGCGATACACTTCCAGACACCCCTGTTTTTGTCTGGTTCAATGAACTAAGTAGACCAGACCCAGCTGCTATTGAATTGGTGTCTATGGGAGACACCCAGTTATGTAGACCGGAACTGACCATTTTCAATAGTAAACGGCCTGAGTGAACTGTCTTAATTCATCCACCATCTTTGACGCTGCTTCTCTGTGTGGCCCGGCAGGTCGCTTCTGACTCCTTGGTTGCCGTGGAGACAGAGGCCACTCTTAACCTTCAGAAGAGAGGGGTCACTCTGAGGGCACAGTCAAGCCCCTCCCTCTGACTAGCTGCTGTTGGCTTCCCTGCTGCTCCCACATGTATTTTGTGTGTGGGTGGGTGTGTGTGTGTGTGTGCTTTGTTGCACATAATTCTTAGGATTTGACTGTTAATGTGTTTGTATTGTGTGTTTCAGGTGCAGACCTCTCCCGCTGACTTGTCAGTGATGAGTGGCTCTCCACAACGCTTCCAGATCATCTCCACTGAGCCCTCAGCCACACCGCAGCACATTCAGGTAACAATACCCTACATTATTGACATGCTACTGCTTGAAGTCACTGCCACCTATTGATAGCCTACACACACTGCACCATAGTGACCATTTCTAATATACACAGATTCAGACAAATCCCACTAAAAACAAAATATTGTTTTTAAAACTATTTGGATACAGCTTAAATAATTGTAAGTGCTTCAATTAAAGGGATAGCAATTGTTTGGATGGGTGGATGGATGTGGGATTATGACCCCTCCCTCCCTCTCAGATTGTAACGGACCAGCAGACGGGTCAGAAGATCCAGATAGTCACGACCATGGATCCCTTCAGCGGTCCCAAGCAGCAGTTTATCCTGGCAGCGGCTGATGGCTCAGGAACGGGCAAAGTCATCCTGACCTCCCCAGAAAACCAGGGCACCAAGCAGATAATTTTCACAACTGCAGACAGCCTGGTACCTGGCAGAATACAGGTACTGAAGTAGCCATAACACCACATCTATACCACAGCATTAGATGACACACTGTGTAACCTTTGACCCCCTCAGTGACCCCTCAGCGACTTCTACTCCTGGTGTTCTAGATTGTGACAGATGCAGCGTCGGTGGAGCAGTTATTGGGGAAGGCAGGGGACGTGGGCCGGCCTCAACCTGTAGAGTATTGCGTGGTGTGTGGAGACAAGGCTTCAGGTACGCATGCACACCGCACACACACTCACAGGACATTGGTCCATTCATACCACTAACCCCTCCTCTCTGTTCGGTTGTCAGGGCGTCACTATGGGGCTGTCAGCTGTGAAGGCTGTAAAGGCTTCTTCAAGAGGAGTGTGAGAAAGAACCTGACTTACAGTTGCCGGAGTAACCAGGACTGTGTTGTCAACAAGCACCACCGTAACCGCTGTCAATTCTGCCGGCTGAGGAAATGCCTGGACATGGGCATGAAAATGGAGTGTGAGTCACACAAACGCACGTACATGAAGATGGGAATAATTTTTTTTCTTCCCATCTCAACATCATCCCAACATCAGTCATGTTTGCTCACAAGGTACCAGTAGAGCAGGGGGAGGCAACTACATTTAGCCACAGGCAGATTTTTGTCAAGAGTGGAAGGTCGGAACATAATTATAATAATTTGTACACTGCAAATTAGTGCTGAGCGATTAACCAACAATTGACCAATGTCTGTTCAATTATTTGAATTCCATTTTGTTCATTTTTTTCCTGTGAGCTCGATGTGCAGTTTCTGTAGAGATAAATCAAATAAGGCCTGAACTGTGCAATGTATTAGTTGTAGTTTCCAACAGGTCAATATTCTACACAACTACAATGACCATAATCCATTGCGCACCCACTTAACCTTGTCAGGTCTGTGCGGAGCAGACACAGATAGATACTGAGAGAAGAGAGAAAGGGATAGAAAGCATTTGATTCGTGAGTCTAAAAATAAATTATCTAAAGTGATTGATAGTTGGTATTCAGCAGTCATAAAAGTATGCCTTATTGACTTTGAAGAACTACAAAATAGGGATTTTGTCAGACAGTATAGGCAGCAGCTCTATAGATCTGAGATTATGACTTGGAATTAAATAGTAAAGTCATCAAATAAAATAAACTTTTTATTAAAGTGAAGTAATGTGAATAAATTATGGTTAATAACAGTGATAAGCAGTAATGGACAGTCACTACCATCATGGACTTTTATTAATAGTTTTATTCAGTGTTGTTACAGCATTCAACAATGGTGCATTTAATGTAAAAAGTTTTTTTTTTTTTTTAAATTTACCAAAACCGAACCGACTTCAAAAAGCACTAATTGCTCAATGCTCCTGCAAATTGACCAGAACTAAGCCCAAAAAGAGATTATATTTTCAAATATAATCATTTCAATACTTGATTACATTGAGACACTGTCACATCCCACTGGGCACACACTGGTTGAATCAACGTTGTTTCCACGTAATTTCATTGTACCAATGTGGAATAGAATGCCCAGTGGGATATGTCAAATCAAATTTATTTATATAGCCCTTCGTACATCAGCTGATATCTCAAAGTGCTGTACAGAAACCCAGCCTAAAACCCCAAACAGCAAGCAATGCAGGTCTAGAAGCACGGTGGCTAGGAAAAACTCCCTAGAAAGGCCAAAACCTAGGAAGAAACCTAGAGAGGAACCAGGCTATGTGGGGTGGCCAGTCCTCTTCTGGCTGTGCCGGGTGGAGATTATAACAGAACATGGCCAAGATGTTCAAATGTTCATAAATGACCAGCATGGTCGTATAATAATAAGGCAGAACAGTTGAAACTGGAGCAGCAGCACGGTCAGATGGACTGGGGACAGCAAGGAGTCATCATGTCAGGTAGTCCTGGGGCATGGTCCTAGGGCTCAGGTCCTCCGAGAGAGAGAAAGAAAGAAAGAGAGAATTAGAGAGAGCATATGTGGGGTGGCCAGTCCTCTTCTGGCTGTGCCGGGCGGAGATCCCAACAGAACATGGCCAAGATGCTCAAATGTTCACAAATGACCAGCATGGCCGAACAACAATAAGGCAGAACAGTTGAAACTGGAGCAGCAGCACGGCCAGGTGGACTGGGGACAGCAAGGAGTCACCATGTCAGGTAGCCCTGGGGCATGGTCCTAGGGCTCAGGTCCTCCGAGAGAGAGAAAGAAAGAGAGAAGGAGAGAATTAGAGAACGCACACTTAGATTCACACAGGACACCGAATAGGACAGGAGAAGTACTCCAGATATAACAAACTGACCCTAGCCCCCCGACACATAAACTACTGCAGCATAAATACTGGAGGCTGAGACAGGAGGGGTCAGGAGACACTGTGGCCCCATCCGAGGACACCCCCGGACAGGGCCAAATGTCTATTTTATATTTGTGGGTTACTTGGTTGGGAACAGATTTCCCAAGCTACACTAAATTTTAGCTGAATTTCATTAATTTTTTTTGCTAAGAACTTTTGGGGTCCCGAAAAAAAATCAACCTGCCTGTTGCCGACCCCTGCTGTAGGGTTTTAGTGTTGTTGATGGTGTTTCTGTCCTGTGTGTCCTCAGCCGTGCAGAGTGAAAGGAAGCCCATTGACCTGCCCAGAGAGAGGCCTGTTAACTGTGCTGCTTCCACAGAGAAGATCTACATTAGGAAGAACCTGATGAGCCCACTCATCGCCACGCCAACCTTCATCACCGACAGTGATGGCTCCAGGTCAGAGACTGAGATTACTACTTTGATTGGTCCTTTGGGATCAAATCAAATGTTATTTGTCCCATGTTCCGAATACAAATCAAAACAAATCAAATTTATTTATATAGCCCTTCGTACATCAGCTGATATCTCAAAGTGCTGTACAGAAACCCAGCCTAAAACCCCAAACAGCAAGCAATGCAGGTGTAGAAGCATACAACAGGTGTAGTAGACCTTACTGTAAAATGCTTACTTACAAGCCCTTAACCAACAATGCAGTTCAAGAAATAGAGTTAAGAAAATATTTACTAAATAAACTAAAGTAAAAAATGAACACAAGAAAATTACATAACAATAACGAGGCTATATACAGGGGGTACCGGTACCGAGTCAGTGTGCGGGGGTACAGGTTAGTCGAGGTCATTTGTAAAGTGACTATGCATAGATAATATACAGCGAGTAGAAGCATTGTAAAAGTAAAGTGGGGGGGGGTCAATGTAAATAGTCCGGGTGGCCATTTGATTAATTTTTCAGCAGTCTTATGGCTTGGGGGTAGACGCTGTTAAGGAGCCTTTTGGTTCTAGAATTGGCGCTCCGGTACTGCTTGCTGTGCGGTAGCAGAGAGAACAGTCTATGACTTGGGGGAATTGTCTTTGACAATTTTTTGGGCCTTCCTCTGACACCGCCTAGTATATACAGTATATCCTGGATGGCAGGAAGATTGGCCCCAGTGATGTACTGGGCCGTACACACTACCCTCTGTAGCGCCTTGTGGTCAGATGCCGAGCAGTTGTCATACCAGGCGGTGATGCAACCGGTCAGGATGCTGTTGATGGTGCAGCTGTAGAACTTTTTGAGGATCTGGGGACCCGTGCCAAATCTTTTCAGTCTGCTGAGGGGGAAAAGGTGTTGTTGTGCCCTCTTCACAACTGTCTTGGTGTGTTTGGACCATGTTAGTTTGTTGGTGATGTGGACACCAAGGACATTAACTCTCGACCCGCTCCACTTCAGCCCAGTCGATGTTAATGGGGGCCTGTTCAGCCCTCTTTTTCCTATAGTCCACGATCAGCTCGTTTGTCTTGCTCATATTGAGGGAGAGGTTGTTGTCCTGGCACCACACTGCCAGGTCTCTGATCTCCTCCCTATAGGCTGTCTCATCATTGTCGGTGATCAGGCCTACCACTGTTGTGTCGTCAACAAACTTAATGATGGTGCTGGAGTCGTGCTTGGCCATGCAGTCGTGGGTGAACAGGGAGTACAGGAGGGGACTAAGCACACACCCCTGAGGGGCCCCAGTGTTGAGGATCAGTGTGGCAGATGTGTTGTTACCTACCCTTACCACCTGGGGGCGGCCCGTCAGGAAGTCCAGGATCCAGTTCCAGAGGGAGGCGTTTAATCCCAGGATCCTTAGCTTAGTGATGTGGGCACTATGGTGTTGAATGCTGAGCTGTAGTCATTGAACAGCATTCTCACATAGGTGTTCCTTTTGTCCAGGTGGGAAAGGGCAGTGTGGAGTGCAATTGAGATTACATCATCTGTGGATCTGTTGGGGCGGTATGCGAATTGGAGTTGGTCTAGGGTTTCCGGCATGATGGTGTGGATGTGAGCCATGGCCAGCCTTTGGTCATGGCTCGCATCACATACCGAGGTGAGTGTTACGGGGTGGTAATCATTTAGGCAGGTTACCTTCACTTTCTTGGGCACAGGGACTATGGTGGTCTGTTTGAAACATGTAGGTATTACAGACTCGGTCAGGGAGAGGTTGAAAATGTCAGTGAAAACAATTGCCAGTTGGTCCGCGCATGCTCTGAGTACTCGTCCTGGTAATCTGTCGGCCTCGCGGCTTTGTGAATGTTGCCCTGTTTAAAGGTCTTGCTCACATCGGCTACAGAAAGCTTGATCACACAGTCGTCTGGAACAGCTGGTGCTCTCATGCATGCTTCAGTGTTGCTTGCCTCGAAGCGAGCATAAAAGGCATTTAGCTCGTCTGGCAGGCTCGCGTCACTGGTCAGCTCGCGGCTGGGTTTCCCTTTGTAGCCCGTAATGTTTTTCAAGCCCTGCCACGTCCGACAAGCGTCAGATCCGGTGTAGTAAGATTCAATCTTAGTCCTGTGTTGACGCTTTGCCTGTTCGATGGTTCATCTAAAGGCATAGCTGGATTTCTTATAAGCGTCCGGATTAGTGTCCCGCTCCTTGAAAATGGTAGCTCTAGCCTTTAGCTCGTTGTGGATGTTGCCTGTAATCCATGGTTTCTGGTTGGGAAATGTACGTACGGACACTGTGGAGACAATGTCGTCAATGCACTAATTGATGAAGCCGGTGACTGAGGTGGTATACTCCTCAATGCCATTGAATCCTGGAAAATGTTTGAGTTTGTGCTAGCATAACAGTCCTATAGCGTAGCATCCTCGTCATCTGACCACTTCGTATTGAGCGAGTCACTGGTACTCCCTGCTTTAATTTTTACTTGTAAGCAAGAATCAGGACCATATAATTATGGTCAGATTTGCCACATGGAGGGCAAGGGAGAGTAAAGGTGGTCTAAGTTGTTTTTCCTCTGGTTGCACATGTGACATGCTGGTAGAAATGAGGTAAAATGGATTTAAGTTTGCCTGCATTAAAGACCCCGGCCCCTAGGAGCTCTGATTGGTCCTGTGGGTTAGGGTTTGGTGTCTGACTGGTGTTGTGTCCAGATCCAGTCTGCTAGACCCAGGGATGCTGGTGAACATTCAGCAGCCTCTGATCCAGGCTGACGGGACTCTACTGCTGGCCACAGACACCAAGGTAGAAACTCTGTTATTCCTCAACATTCTCAGTGTAATACCTGTCCTAACATGCTGTGAATGGGACCGGTCATTGGAATCAAAGTGTGTTGTTGTTCTCACTACTGGCTCACTGGATGTACCCCCCTCGACAGTCTGAGTCGGGGCAGGGGGACTTGGGGACCCTAGCCAGTGTGGTGACTTCTCTGGCCAACCTGACCGACTCCCTCAGTGAGTCCCTGAACAACAGTGATACCTCAGACGACCAGCAGGAGGAGCAGTCTGCCAGCGAGATAACACGGTACGCAGTGGCTCTGTTTGAATATGTCTGTCTGTGTGTGTGTGTGTGTGTGTGTGTGTGTGTGTGTGTGTAATTGCTCCTGTATTGTGTATGTGTCTTCAGTGCCTTCGACACCCTGGCCAAAGCCCTGAACCCATCTGAGTCAGGGGTGGGGCAGAACCTGGCGGAGGGTGGGGAGTGTGTGGGCGGAGCCACCATCCAAGTGATCAGCCGGGACCAGGTGACCCCCCTCATTGAGGTGGAGGGCCCACTGCTCACAGACACACACGTCAGCTTCAAGGTGGTGGATCTAAACTTTAAACTTTTAAATGTATTCACATTTTGCTGGTGTTCAAACCATTTATTTTTGTATGCACGTAACCTTTGAGATTTCAATAATCTGACATCTCTATCAAATCAAATCAAATCAAATTTATTTATATAGCCCTTCATACATCAGCTGATATCTCAAAGTGCTGTACAGAAACCCAGCCTAAAACCCCAAACAGCAAGCAATGCAGGTGTAGAAGCCCGGTGGCTTGGAAAAACTCCCTAGAAAGGCCAAAACCTAGGAAGAAACCTAGAGAGGAACCAGGCTATGTGGGGTGGCCAGTCCTCTTCTGGCTGTGCCGGGTGGAGATTATAACAGAACATGGCCAAGATGTTCAAATGTTCATAAATGACCAGCATGGTCGTATAATAATAAGGCAGAACAGTTGAAACTGGAGCAGCAGCACGGTCAGATGGACTGGGGACAGCAAGGAGTCATCATGTCAGGTAGTCCTGGGGCATGGTCCTAGGGCTCAGGTCCTCCGAGAGAGAGAAAAAAAGAGAGAATTAGAGAGAGCATATGTGGGGTGGCCAGTCCTCTTCTGGCTGTGCCGGGTGGAGATTATAACAGAACATGGCCAAGATGTTCAAATGGGGGACTATCTATCTCGGTCCCTCTCTGTCCCTCCTGTAGCTGACCATGCCCAGCCCCATGCCAGACTATCTGAATGTGCACTACATCTGTGAGTCAGCGTCCCGCCTCCTCTTCCTCTCCATGCACTGGGCAAGCTCCATCCCTGCATTCTCCGCACTTGGGTAAGAACACTCATATCAAAGTGTTATTACGCTTTTGGTATTTATGTGTGTGACTTGAATTGTCTGTGTTTGTGTGCATCATCTTAACCAATCATGATTCAGTGCTGTAACAGTGTGTGTGTCTCAGTCAGGAGAGTAACACCAGCCTGGTACGCGCCTGTTGGAATGAGCTATTCACTCTGGGGCTGGCTCAGTGTGCTCAGATCATGAGCCTCTCCACCATCCTGGAAGCCATCATCAACCACCTCCAGAACAGCATCCAGGACGGTACACCATCAAACCTCCAGATCTCCATACAAAACAATGAACGCACTAAATTCACAAACGCACACCCTGATACAATCAGACACACAGTCCCCAGAAAATAAGTTAATTTCTAATTATTTCTGTTGTAAGGTGTTGTCTGCTGTTCCCCTGTAGATAAGGTGTCTGCGGAGAGAGTGAAGCTGGTGATGGAACACATCTGGAAGCTGCAGGAGTTCTGTAACAGCATGGCTAAGATGGAGACAGACAGCTATGAGTATGCTTACCTGAAGGCCATAGTGCTCTTCAGCCCTGGTGAGCATGGTCCGATTAACATCATACATTATGTTAGAAATACATCATAAATCACAGGGGACCCAAGTTTCTCCTGGTCAGGTCACATGGTCGAGGCAATATAAATTCCCTAGTTATGAGAAACATCGGACATGTCAGATTAGAGTAAATTTACTCGGATAAATTATATTTGACATATACAGTACATGGGTCATTCCACGAAATGAGTGCATTTTGCGTCACTTAGAAATTGTGCACAAAAATACAATTTTAAAAGCCTGTTATATTAAATGAAGTGCCCGTTTTAATATAGACCACATGGAAAATAAATCATATATGAATAAAGAATTTCTCAAGTGCCAGAATTTTTATATGTCCCTCTTTGCATCCTCAGTGACTTCTAGGAAGATTTTAACTCACTTAACCCTGACATTTCTCAGTTTTCACCATCACTGTAAAGCCCTGGTTATTTTGTTACTCTGACAAAGTCGTTTCTGAAGATTTTTATTTATTTCATGTGATTATTTATTCGTTAAAAAAAACTTGTACCTCATTTTAAGGTCAACCCTGTTACTTGAACTGAAATCTCATTGGTGGTGAAACAATTCCTTAAAAAAATGTTGTTGTTTTTTCAAAAGTCTAGTGTAAAATCAGGTGAGCGGGTTCTTCTCTTTTTGGACATTTTCTGGTGTTTTGTGGTGGAAAACTGAGCGGGTCAAGCTGGTCAAGATTGCAATCAATTACCCCTATCTGTTGCACACAACAAGCTTCCATTCCCTTGTCACAAGGGGATTTGGCACTTAATATAGTATTTTTTTTCTCTTTAACCTCTTGAGATGGGGAAAACCTGTTTTTAAAATTATGTTGAACATTTGTTCTTTATGACAGAATAAAAAATGTGTTGAAATAAAACATTTTCTTTTCACCAAGTTACACTACTCAATCTCACATAAATTATCAATGAACCTACCAGATCAAATCAAATCAAATCAAATCAAAATCAAATCAAATTTTATTTGTCACATACACATGGTTAGCAGATGTTAATGCGAGTGTAGCGAAATGCTTGTGCTTCTAGTCCCGACAATGCAGTAATAACGAGCAAGTAATCTAACTAACAATTCCAAAAAAACTACTGTCATACACAGTGTAAGGGGATAAAGAATATGTACATAAGGATATATGAATGAGTGATGGTACAGAGCAGCATAGGCAAGATACAGTAGATGATATCGAGTACAGTATATACATATGAGATAAGTATGTAAACCAAGTGGCATAGTTAAAGTGGCTAGTGATACATGTATTACATAAGGATGCAGTCGATGATATAGAGTACAGTATCAACGTATGCATATGAGATGAACAATGTAGGGTAAGTAACATTATATAAGGTAGCATTGTTTAAAGTGGCTAGTGATATATTTACATCATTTCCCATGATTAAAGTGGCTGGAGTAGAGTCAGTGTCATTGACAGTGTGTTGGCAGTAGCCACTCAATGTTAGTGGTGGCTGTTTAACAGTCTGATGGCCTTGAGATAGAAGCTGTTTTTCAGTCTCTCGGTCCCAGCTTTGATGCACCTGTACTGACCTCGCCTTCTGGATGGCAGCGGGGTGAACAGGCAGTGGCTCGGGTGGTTGATGTCCTTGATGATCTTTATGGCCTTCCTGTAGCATCGGGTGGTGTAGGTGTCCTGGAGGGCAGGTAGTTTGCCCCGGTGATGCGTTGTGCAGACCTCACTACCCTCTGGAGAGCCTTACGGTTGAGGGCGGTGCAGTTGCCATACCAGGCGGTGATACAGCCCGCCAGGATGCTCTCGATTGTGCATCTGTAGAAGTTTGTGAGTGCTTTTGGTGACAAGCCGAATTTCTTCAGCCTCCTGAGGTTGAAGAGGCGCTGCTGCGCCTTCCTCACGATGCTGTCTGTGTGAGTGGACCAATTCAGTTTGTCTGTGATGTGTATGCCGAGGAACTTAAAACTTGCTACCCTCTCCACTACTGTTCCATCGATGTGGATGGGGGTGTTCCCTCTGCTGTTTCCTGAAGTCCACAATCATCTCCTTAGTTTTGTTGACGTTGAGTGTGAGGTTATTTTCCTGACACCACACTCCGAGGGCCCTCACCTCCTCCCTGTAGGCCGTCTCGTCGTTGTTGGTAATCAAGCCTACCACTGTTGTGTCGTCCGCAAACTTGATGATTGAGTTGAGGCGTGCATGGCCACGCAGTCGTGGGTGAACAGGGAGTACAGGAGAGGGCTCAGAACGCACCCTTGTGGGGCCCCAGTGTTGAGGATCAGCGGGGAGGAGATGTTGTTGCCTACCCTCACCACCTGGGGGCGGCCCGTCAGGAAGTCCAGTACCCAGTTGCACAGGGCGGGGTCGAGACCCAGGGTCTCGAGCTTGATGACGAGCTTGGAGGGTACTATGGTGTTGAATGCCGAGCTGTAGTCGATGAACAGCATTCTCACATAGGTATTCCTCTTGTCCAGATGGGTTAGGGCAGTGTGCAGTGTGGTTGAGATTGCATCGTCTGTGGACCTATTTGGGCGGTAAGCAAATTGGAGTGGGTCAAGGGTGTCAGGTAGGGTGGAGGTGATATGGTCCTTGACTAGTCTCTCAAAGCACTTCATGATGACGGATGTGAGTGCTACGGGCGGTAGTCGTTTAGCTCAGTTACCTTAGCTTTCTTGGGAACAGGAACAATGGTGGCCCTCTTGAAGCATGTGGGAACAGCAGACTGGTATAGGGATTGATTGAATATGTCCGTAAACACACCGGCCAGCTGGTCTGCGCATGCTCTGAGGGCGCGGCTGGGGATGCCGTCTGGGCCTGCAGCCTTGCGAGGGTTAACACGTTTAAATGTCTTACTCACTTCGGCTGCAGTGAAGGAGAGACTGCATGTTTCCGTTGCAGGCCGTGTCAGTGGCACTGTATTGTCCTCAAAGCGGGCAAAAAAGTTATTTAGTCTGCCTGGGAGCAAGACATCCTGGTCCGTGACTGGGCTGGGTTTCTTCCTGTAGTCCGTGATTGACTGTAGACCCTGCCACATACCTCTTGTGTCTGAGCCGTTGAATTGAGATTCTACTTTGTCTCTGTACTGGCGCTTAGCTTGTTTGATAGCCTTGCGGAGGGAATAGCTGCACTGTTTGTATTCAGCCATGTTACCAGACACCTTGCCCTGATTAAAAGCAGTGGTTCGTGCCTTCAGTTTCACACGAATGCTGCCATCAATCCACGGTTTCTGGTTAGGAAATGTTTTAATCGTTGCTATGGGAACGACATCTTCAACGCACGTTCTAATGAACTCGCACACCGTATCAGCGTATTCGTCAATGTTGTTGTCTGACGCAATACGAAACATCTCCCAGTCCACGTGATGGAAGCAGTCTTGGAGTGTGGAGTCAGCTTGGTCGGACCAGCGTTGGACAGACCTCAGCGTGGGAGCTTCTTGTTTTAGTTTCTGTCTGTAGGCAGGGATCAACAAAATGGAGTCGTGGTCAGCTTTCCCGAAAGGGGGCGGGGCAGGGCCTTATATGCGTCGCGGAAGTTAGA
The DNA here is from genome assembly GCF_018296145.1 of Oncorhynchus tshawytscha. Classification (NCBI taxonomy): domain Eukaryota; kingdom Metazoa; phylum Chordata; class Actinopteri; order Salmoniformes; family Salmonidae; genus Oncorhynchus; species Oncorhynchus tshawytscha. The sequence continues at coordinate 28,105,903 of NC_056450.1, read as the reverse complement.
GTAACAATGATCCAGGGTCTTTCCACCCCTGGTTGCGCAATCGATATGCTGATAAAATTTAGGGAGTCTTGTTTTCAGATTAGCCTTGTTAAAATCCCCAGCTACAATGAATGCAGCCTCCGGATAAATCGTTTCCAGTTTGCAGAGAGTTAAATAAAGTTCGTTCAGAGCCATCGATGTGTCTGCTTGGGGGATATATACGGCTGTGATTATAATCGAAGAGAATTCTCTTGGTAGATAATGCGGTCTACATTTGATTGTGAGGAATTCTAAATCAGGTGAACAGAAGGATTTGAGTTCCTGTATGTTTCTTTCATCACACCATGTCACGTTAGTCATAAGGCATACGCCCCCGCCCCTCTTCTTACCAGAAAGATGTTTGTTTCTGTCCGCGCGATGCGTGGAGAAACCCGCTGGCTGCACCGCTTCGGATTGCGTCTCTCCAGTGAGCCATGTTTCCGTGAAGCAGAGAACGTTACAGTCTCTGATGTCCCTCTGGAATGCTACCCTTGCTCGGATTTCATCAACCTTGTTGTCAAGAGACTGGACATTGGCAAGAAGAATGCTAGGGAGTGGTGCACGATGTGCCCGTCTCCGGAGTCTGACCAGAAGACCGCTTCGTTTCCCTCTTTTTCTGAGTCGTTTTTTTTTTTTGGTCGCTGCATGTGATCCACTCGGTTACACTAGTTGTAAGGCAGAATACAGGATCCGCGTCGCGAAAAACATATTCTTGGTCGTACTGATGGTGAGTTGACGCTGATCTTATATTCAGTAGTTCTTGTCGGCTGTATGTAAAGAAACCTAAGATACAACCCCAAATCCGTAAACACTGGCACCGTCATAGATATCATCCTGACCAATCTCCTTTCTGAATACACCTCTGCTGTCTTCAACCAGGATCTCAGTGATCACTGCCTCATTGCCTGCATCCGTAATGGGTCTGCGGTCAAACGACCACCCCTCATCACTGTCAAACGCTCCCTAAAACACTTCAGCCTGCAGGCCTTTCTAATCGACCAGGCCCGGGTATCCTGGAAGGATATTGACCTCATAAAAGTGCTTTCCTCGCCATCTTAAATAAGCATGCCCCATTCAAAACAATTTGAACCAGGAACAGATATAGCCCTTGGTTCACTCCAGACCTGACTGCCCGTAACCAGCACAAAAACATCCTGTGGTGTACTGCATTAGCATCGAATAGCCCCGCTATATGCAACTTTTCAGGGAAGTTAGGAACCAATATACACAGGCAGTTAGGAAAGCAAAGGCTAGCTTTTTCAAACAGAAATTTGTATCCTGTAGCACAAACTCCAAAAAGTTCTGGGACACTGTAAAGTCCATGGAGAATAAGAACACCTCCTCCCAGCTACCCACTACACTGAGGCTAGGAAACACTGTCATCACCTATAAATCCACAATAATTGAGAATTTCAATAAGCATTTTTCTACGGCTGGCCATGACTTCCACCTGGCTACCCCTACCCCCCCCCCCGGCTTCTCCTTCATCCCAAATCCAGATAGCTGATGTTCTGAAAGAGTTGCAATATCTGGACCCCTACAAATCAGCAGGGCTAGACAATCTGGACCCCTACAAATCAGCAGGGCTAGACAATCTGGACCCTCTCTAAAATTATCTGCCGCAATTGTTGCAACTCCTATTACTAGCCTGTTCAACCTCTCTTTCGTATCGTCTGAGATCCCCAAAAATTGGGGAGACACTCTAGGCCCAAACTGTTACAGACCTATATCTATCCTACCCTGCCTTTCGAAGGTCTTCGAAAGCCAAGTTAACAAACAGATCACCGACCATTTCGAATACCACCGTACATTCTCCGCTATGCAATCTGGTTTCCGAGCTGCTCATGGGTGCACCTCAGCCACGCTCATGGTCCTAAACGATATCATAACCGCCATCTATAAAAGACAATACTGTGCCGCCGTATTCATCAACCTGGCCAAGGCTTTCGACTCTGTCAATCACCACATTCTTATCAGCAGACTCAACAGCCTTGGTTTCTCAAATGACTGCCTCGCCTGGTTCACAAACTACTTCTCAGACATAGTTCAGTGTGTCAAATCTGAGGGCATGTTGTCTGTATCTCTGGCAGTCTATATGGGGGTGCCACAGGGTTCAATTCTTGGGCCGTCTCTTTTCTCTGTATACATCAATGATGTCCATCTTGCTGCTGGTGATTCTCTGATCCACCTCTATGCAGACGACACCATTCTGTATACTTCTGGCCCCTCTTTGGACACTGTGTTAGCTAACCTCCAGACGAGCTTCAATGCCATACAACTCTCCTTCCGTGGCCTCCAACTGCTCTTAAATGCAAGTTAAACTAAATGCATGCTCTTCAACCGATTGCTGCCTGCACCTGCCTGCCCGTCCAGGATCACTACTGTGGACGGTTCTGACTTAGAATATGTGGACAATTACAAATACCTAGGTGTCTGGTTAGACTGTAAACTCTTCTTCCAGACTCACATTAAGCATCTCCAACCCAAAATTAAATCTAGAATCGGCTTCCTATTTCACAACAAAGTATCCTTCACTCATGCTGCCAAACAAACCCTCATAAAACTGACTATCTTACCGATCCTTGACTTTGACAATGTCATTTACAAAATAGCCTCCAACACTCTACTCAGCAAATTGGATGCAGTCTATCACAGTGCCATCTGTTTAGTCACCAAAGCCCCATATACTACCCACCACTGCAACCTGTATGCTCTCGTTGGCTGGCCCTCGCTTCATATTCGTTGCCAAACCCACTGGCTCCAGGTCATCTATAAGTCTTTGCTAAGTAAAGCTCCACCTTATCTCAGCTCACTGGTCACCATAGCAGCACCCACCCATAGCACGCGCTCTAGCAGTTATATTTCACTGGTCACCCCCAAAGCCTATTCCTCCTCTGGCCGCCTTTCCTTCCAGTTCTCTGCTGCCAATGACTGGAACGAATTGCAAAAATCACTGAAGCTGGAGACTCGTATCTCCCTCACTAACTTTAAGCATCAGCTGTCAGAGCAGCTCACAGATCATTGCACCTGTACATAGCCCATCCAACTCCCTCATCCTCATAGTTATTTTATTTTTTTGCTCCTTTGCACCCCAGTATCTCTACTTGCACATTCATCTTCTGCACATCTATCACTCCAGTGTTTAATTGCTAAATTGTGATTACTTTTCCACTATGGCCTATTTATTGCCTTACTTCCCTAATCTTACCTCATTTGCACACACTGTAGATTTGTTCTATTGTGTTATTGACTGTACGTTTGTTTATTCCATGTGTAACTGTGTTTTTGTTTGTCACACTGCTTTGCTTTATCTTGGCCAGGTCAAATAAAGGTTAAATAAATAAACATTTAAAAGGCACCTAATTGGTGGAACAACCCACATAGGTATATATATATATACATATATATACATATATATATATATGTACAGTATATCAACTAGATGAGTAGATAAGCTTAACATCATGATAACATTTCCATATTTACCTCGTAGTGTATTGTTAGGAAACAGCTATTGTGTGTCTCACTAATCAGACCATCCAGGCCTGAACAGTTGCAGCCAGATAGTGAAGTTCCAGGAGAAAGCCCAGATGGAACTACAGGACTATGTGCAGAAGACTTATCCAGATGACACATACAGGTATGCTGTATGCCAATCAGGATCTTGATATATCCTTAAACCCTCCCCACAGGTCCCATAAATTCATATGTGAATCTGTTTTTTTCTGATTGGATCCATAAATCACATGTATTAACTTGTCTCTCTCTGATTGGTTGTCCTAGGTTGACGCGTATCCTGATGCGACTCCCTGCGCTGCGTCTGATGAGCTCCAGCATCACAGAGGAGCTATTCTTCACCGGCCTGATCGGCAACGTGCCCATCGACAGCATCATCCCTTACATCCTCAAGATGGAGACCGCCGACTACAACACCCAGATCACCGGTCCCACAGCGTGACCCCCCGACACCACCCCTATCCACCCCCAAACCTCTCCATCCCATCTCTAGACTTGTACCACATACCATCCAAACAACACCCTAGTTCTGAAACCCCCATCTTTTGTCCTGCAAACATTTGATGTAATTAAAATACTCTTCGCAAGATGCAAAGTCATGGAGAAATCCCTTTCTTCCCAGAAAGTCCGCTCCTCATCGTTTGTGATTATGGGTCGTAACCATGGGGACCCCTGGATGAGGGTTTGATGATTCTCTGAAAGAGATGCATGATGGGACTGTGAGTCTCTTGTCCAGATTCCGTAATTCAGAGCACTTAACCCCCTGGAGAGGGAGCGCTACTGTGGCTAACACGTCACTGTCACCTCTACTGCTTCAGCAAAATGGCTTCAATGTACTGTAAAGTTGACCTTTTCGCTCAAGCCTTTCAATATGGTTTTATCTTATGCAGGCCTTACTGTACATTCATGCTCAACAAAAAGTATATTGATTGAGTTACCGCTTGCTTCTGCCTCTAATCTCGATAATCTGTATTTAACACTTAGCCGACATAGACTAAGAATGAGCGACGCTTGGCTGAATGCCGTTACATGAGTAAACTGAGACATGAATTGGTGTAAAGGTTTGTTGTGTTTTTGTACTTTGAACTTTTCACCAGGTATTACAATGTAAAAAAAGGAACATTTAAATGTATAAATAGCCTATGTTATGATGCTGGTTCATGCCTCGAGCTCTGTCTGTCCCTGAAACGTTTTGGTTGAAAAGATGACCAATTCCTCTAAATCAGGAATATGACTTAGTTCACAGTTTAATAGCAGCTAACCTAGATCCTTAATCTACAGAGTATACGACGATGGACAAGCAAATTTGTGTACTGAGCCACTCCATTCAGGATAATATGACATCTGTTCTCCACTTCAGATAGAACATCAAATCTATTATTTGTTTCAAACCGAACAGGAGAACGGTTAGAATGGTTACATTTCAATTTTGGGGGGTTCAATTCACTGAAATTGTTATGGAACTTTCCCTAAACCAGTCCATATGATGACAGCCTGTTGCTGGGGAGGGTCATCGTTCCTACAGAGAAGGAGTTTAATAACAGTCTTGTTAGTATGTCTGCCTAAAGCAAATGCACATTCATTATATGGTTTAACTTGAACCATTTAGATAATGTGTTGAAGATTTTGTTTGTTCAATCACCACATGACCCTGGCTCCAGGTAAAAGTTGCCCTTACCCCCATAGATATAAGATTAGATTATCCTGGTAGTTCTAACCTTTACTGTTAGAGAGGTAAAATAAAGTCTAACATCAGTGGTTAGGGGCAACTTTATGGCCACCATTTTGTTTCGCTGTCATGACAATCAAGCCTTGTGTGACATGATATCCTGTTCTGTGTCCAGTATTTCTCTTTTCTGTTTATTTATTCCCATCCAGCTGGTATTATACAGTGCACTGAGTGCAGTAAAACACTGCATACTGTAGTGATCTCAGTCCACTTCCAGACTTACTTTACAGTGTCTGTTTTATTCATATGCAGGTATTCACACCATAGGAAAAATATATATTTTGAGTTCTCAAGACAAAATGTGTTTTCCCTTTAATATTAGCATGATTTATCTATAGTTTCACTGTTGAATGAACATCAAGCAGGTATTTTCCTTTTGTATTCTTGCACAGTATATTGTTCTGTGATATAATGTAAAACGTGTAAAAACGTGGTTTGTTGTGAACAAATGTATTTGTTCCATGTTAATAAGTGTACTTAAAGTACCACACCTCTAGTACCACATGAAAATATGTGTACATTGTCCAACAGCAACAAAACCAGTAACACTAACTTATAACATGTAAAGAAGTAGGTATGTACTCTAAAATGATAGGTGTACTGTTGTAATAGCTGGTTTTAAAACCTGAAAAGACTGTTATTTGGACTATTCTGTGAACTGAGCTCTATACTACATGTATTATCATTCAAATGAGTGCATGTCCTTTTTTTTTAATCAGAGTTTTATAATATTGCAACTTGCCAGTATTTGCCCTGAAGAAAATGAGCATTGTTATTGTTTTTGTATAGTGCATTGCTGTGCATGCAATTGCTTATGCATTTTAGTAAATGCTGTACGAAAAATGTGGAGTTTTAATGTTGTGGCTTACAAATGTTATCAGCCTGAGCAATTTCAATGCATTAACTACTAAATGCAACAAAAACTGTTTTCTATTGTTTACATAGGGGGATATGGACGGTGTTGTTTTTGGTTTGTAAAAGCCTTTGTTTCATGTCTGTAGCTTTTTAAATACAGTACATATAAAAAGTGTCTTCCTGTCGAATGTGATATTGTATTTGGAGAAAAAAAGAAACATATTCCATGGCCCGAGGAACTTTACCTTTTACACACTAACCAATGAGCCTAGTAACTTTATGTTTTCTGAAGGTTATTGTAGGCCGACATATATTCTACCTCTTAACTTGACAGTGAATACAACCATTTGATTCCTGTATCACATCATTCCCTCTCAGGCCACTGGAACTGCAGTTATCAGTGTAATAAACATATCTTCATATATTTAAAAGATATGTGCTTTTATGATTTTTTTTACACTACTCCGGAACACGGATGCCATCGCAGCAGGAGAGGACCCTCATGGATATATCTTTCCAGGGTTGAGGACGATGAGAGTAGTTGAGAGGAAGAAGGCAGACGTTCTGGTTTAAACTGATAGCACACCGGGAGAAGATAAGAGTACAGACTCGGATGGATGCAGGAAGGATGGCGGCTGCAGATGTGGAACATGGATCGGATGGCGGTGGAAGGAAGAATGGGAAAAGAAGCTAAGTTGGGATGGGAAAGAAGACACCTAGTGTTGAATAGGCCTTCAATGCATGCTGCATAGTTGGCTCCCCACCAGCAGGATCCAGTGATGTTAAGTGTAAAAAAGGTGGACTTTGTTGATTTTTTTGGGCAATGGTAATCAAGGGTACAGCTAAACTGGAGGGAAAGTCTAGGAAGATGGACATTATTGTGGATACGGCAGAGCAGATCCTGGGAGTAAAATATTTTTCAGGGTAGGCGTTAGATGATGCACTGTCACAAGCAGTGATACCCTCTCAGGCCCCAGAGCCTGAGGAGGGAGCTATGGAAAATTGAAAAAATTAGGGATTGGAATATAGATCACCATATTGAGTTTCCCTTTTAACCCCCGTACAGTTGGTGGCGGTAATGCACCCTAAACATTGGCTGCCAGCCAACGTTAAACACCACTGAAGAAGCAGACAATACATTTTGGTTTCCACTAGTTATCACAGCCACAAAGTAAAATTGGCTATGTCACAAAAAATCATGAAAACAAACGTTAGCTTTTGGTCTTAAGGTCAGGGTTAGCAGCGTGGTTAAGGTTAGGTTTAAAATCAAAGTTTAGAAATAGGCAGGGTTTATGTCTTTGTGGCTGTGGTAACTAGTAAATGACCTTAAACTTGACGCCTATAGATTACGTCATCAAAGAGCGCCCAACTGGAGTGTTGTGCGTCCTTTTCAATTCCAAATTATAACGTGGAAATAAAGACTAAAAATGCCTATGAAAGGAAGATTCCCCATTAGACGAACGCTGGAGTATCTCCAGAAGGGAGAAGTTGTATTGAAAAACAGAGTAAAGATTTTGACAGTAAATTACAACACACATGGACAGCTCAGCGAAGGAGCAAGGTCAGTTTGTTATACTAGCTAGTTAACCTAGCTGTTTTTGGATACGTCTTTCAATGCAGAGAGCAATGATATTTCTGTTTCATTGTTATAATTGTACAGATATGCAATAGAATTTGAACCAGTAGTTGCCGAGTTAACAGTGGGTTCAAGACAAGTGGGAACTCGAGGGGGGGGACGAGCTCAGACTGGGAAAATCGTTTAGAATGGTCACCCGACTCTGAATTCCAAGTCGAAAACTCGGGCATCTTTCTAGAACTCCGACTTTCTGATATGGAACGAGATAGTTGCCAAAAGGTTACATTTACGCATCGTTAAAAAAAAGCGTGAAACGTAAACGTTCAATTAGATCTGTGTTACGACCATTAGATGGGATAATTTAAAGTTCAAAGCTCTCCTCCCCGGATACTCATACTAGTCCCCGTATTATCAGTCTCAATATTTGTATAAAGAAGTGAGGGGATGGTGATTCAAACCGTAGAATAAACTTTAAAGTTACTGAATTTAAATACTCTCCCTCTGTTTCTCTCTCCCTTCACTGTAGGGGACAGTAATTATACCGTAGCTCTAAAGTTATTGGAGTTAAGGAGTCTGAAGTTTTTACACAAGTTGAAGCTGGCTTAACGCTGGGCTGAGGGTGTAAACATTGGCATGGTTGTTGCTCTCTTTCTTACTAGTCACAGCAACATAATAGTTAGGGCTACTAGTCACAGCTACTAGTAAGGTTGCAGAAAACCTGGTTGGATGCTACCGGATTTACTGTTTATTCCTGCTTGATTCTGGGAATTTATTTACATTTTATTTAACCTTTATTTAACTAGGCAAGTCAGTTAAGAACAAATTCTTATTTACAATGGCGGCATATCAAAAGGCAAAAAGACCTGCGGGGACAGGGGCTGGGATTTAAAAAATTATAAATAAATAACCTATAAATATAGGACAAAACACACATCACGACAAGAGACGGCACTACATAAAGAGAGACCTAAGACAACAACATAGCAAGGCAGCAACACATGGCAACACAGCATGGTAGCAGCACAACATGACAACAACATGGTAGCAGCACAAAACATGGTACAAACATTGTTGGGCACAGACAACAGCACAGAGGGCAAGACGGTAGAGACAATACATCACGCAAAGCAGCCACAACTGTCAGTAAGAGTGTCCGGGATTGAGTCTTTGAATGTCTTTCAACAGTAATACAATCAAGGCACGGCATAGTACAGGGAGAGCTCTGCAGTGCTGATTTATGACATCTGAATGTGCATCAGATGGCAACAAGATCATATTGTACAGCAACTTCATCAGGTAACATGAATACAAAGCCGGCGAGAGGTGGTTAGAATAGGATGGGTGGCCAAAAGTCTGAAACCAATAGAGAATCAGAGTCCCTCCAACCAGGGAAACCTCCAACCAGGATTTCTGGAAAACCCAGGCAATTTATTGAAGGTTCCTGTAATTCTGCAACCAAATCAAATGTATTTATATAGCCCTTTGTACATCAGCTGATATCTCAAAGTGCTGTACAGAAACCCAGACTAAAACCCCAAACAGCAAGCAATGCAGGTGTAGAAGCACGGTGGCTAGGAAAAACTCCCTAGAAAGGCCAAAAACTAGGAAGAAACCTAGAGAGGAACCAGGCTATGTGGGGTGGCCAGTCCTCTTCTGGCTGTGACGGGTGGAGATTATAACAGAACATGGCCAAGATGTTCAAATGTTCATAAATGACCAGCATGGTCGAATAATAATAAGGCAGAACAGTTGAAACTGGAGCAGCAGCACGGCCAGGTGGACTGGGGACAGCAAGGAGTCATCATGTCAGGTAGTCCTGGGGCATGGTCCTAGGGCTCAGGTCCTCCGAGAGAGAGAAAGAAAGAGAGAAGGAGAGAATTAGAGAACGCACACTTAGATTCACACAGGACACCGAATAGGACAGGAGAGGTACTCCAGAAATAACAAACTGACCCTAGCCCCCTGACACATTAACTACTGCAGCATAAATACTGGAGGCTGAGACAGTAGGGGTCAGGAGACACTGTGGCCCCATCCGAGGACACCCCCAGACAGGGCCAAACAGGAAGGATATAACCCCACTTTGCCAAAGCACAGCCCCCACACCACTAGAGGGATATCTTCAACCACCAACTTACCATCCTGAGACAAGGCTGCCCACAAAGATCTCCGCCATGGCACAACCCAAGGGGGGGCGCCAACCCAGACAGGATGACCACAACCCTAGCTACTAGTCACAGCTACGCAATAGTTAAGGCTACTAGTCACAGCTACATAACACTGAACCGAATGTAGCTAGTCGAAGTTAGCTAGTCAATCAAGCAACTTGCCTAGTTAAATAAAGGTAAAAACCTCTAGCCCAGTTGCTTTGCAGCTCCCAGTTTAATTTCCAAAATAAAAGTCTAGAGCTTATTTTAGAACTACATTCAATTTTTATTTTACCTTTATTTAACCAGGCAAGTCAATTTAAGAACACATTTTTATTTTCAATGACGGCTTAGGAACAGTGGGTTAATGGCCTGTTCAGGGGCAGAACGACCTTGTCAGCTCGGGGGTTTGAACTTGCAACCTTCCGGTTACTAGTCCAACGCTCTAACTAACCACTAGGCTACCCTGATGCCCCCAATAACAGCGTTATACCAGTAGATAAAGTAGTATAGGCTTGGCCTTCAGCAAATGACTTGTGTGAGAATGACAAAGGCACAGAAGAGCCTTGTCTTGAATAACCACCGGAGCTGCAAAATAGAAAGTTAATATGATTTAGGCTGTCCTGAGCGAAATAGCCAAGGGTTCCCAAATGGTTTTGACTATAGCCTATTCTTATTGCCAAATCTGTTTTCCCTATCAGCAACAACCCATGCCAATGTTTACACCCTCAGCCCAGCATTAAGCCAGCTTCAAACTATTTTGTTTAAAATGTATTTAGAGACTATATTTAGAGGCCTGTTAGCTAGGGTCGCTTTTTAAGGGGAGCCTTATAATAAAAAGTTATAAAACACAAATAGAGTTCTACAATTATTCTGCAAGACACCAGTATCAAAAATTATAGCCTAAGTTGCAATGCCTACAAGTTGAAGGACAATTTTTTTTTTTTGGATATGCCTAAATAAACATTGAATTATTAGTGGCAGGCTAAAGAACTTGGGAATTTAGCTAATTTTGAATAATCACATGGATTTCAATAAACAAATGGATAAAACTGTTCTATTCTCTTTGATTTAGTTCCTATCGCAATTCACAAATGACTAAATGGATGACATGCTGACTGAACTGAATGAAGGATTAATTAAATGTTGAAATGATGCGTTGAACGTGTCATGCATGCTCTACGCTTTGTTTTGGCTAGTAGTCAAATAGGCCTCCAGAACGACATTTTCTGAGGGTGAGGGGTGCTTTTCTGAAGGCACATGGAGATCACAAGCGCTTCAACTGGGCAGCAGTGTCGGGATGGGGGGAATAGCCTATACAGAGACTACCTAAGACCACTGCAACAGAGTTATTGTAAAGTGTGGGAATAAGCTTATGGCAGGCTTTGCCTATGCTTAACCTCTCCCTTTGTTAATTTCAAAGTCCATAGGTTCATGACCCGATTCATATAAATCATATTAACCCCTCCTACAGAATATGCTTTGGCAAGATTTTGAGTGATTAAAAAAAAATATTTTGAGAGTTCAGAGTTCATACATAATTAATAGATTCACAAAACAGCCATTATTATTCTGTTTCATTATTCCTGGTAGATACTACTGGTTATGATTGATTATTCCTAGTAGATACTACTGGTTACTACGGGTTAACACATACTGTGTTATGCTTGTTCACGTAGCACTCCTCACAGGCCATTTGGTGTATGTTTTTTGTTGTTGGTGACATGAAACTGACAAAACCTTAAGTTATTATTGTACGTCAGAATTGCTGCACAAGATTTGTTCAAGTCTAAAATGTTAGGCCGTAATCGTAACATGGCGTTTGTATGTTCACAGATTTTATGGATGACTTTTCTTATGATCCTAACAATTTACGTATGGATTTTCTTACGATCCTAATGATACGTACGTTCAACATTTTGGCATGTATCTCACTCCATATTCCGACCTGAAGATCACTGCTGTCAATGACTTGACCTTGTTTCTTTTCGAATTCCCAGTTGTCCTGAAAGTACAAACTGTCCATCATGTGACAACGAGTTGTTCAGCAAGACGCACGTAACGCCCTGGATCAGAGCTATAACCCAGTGGTCAGGATCTATGAGTGTGTTGGTACAGCCTGGTTGGCCATGCATCTTTTCTCTTTTTTTGCAGAAAATTTGTGTTCTTCAATGTTCCACAAATTCAGTACAAAAATCCTTGGGTTCAAATTATGATGTTTAAGAACATGACACCATCGCCATTCCTAAAGTTCTACCTAGGTGAGTCCAATTCCTAAAGTTCTACCTAGGTGAGTCCAATTCTGTACTTACTATGACTGATAGAACCTTTAACTATGCCTCTATTTTACATGTTTGTGCATCTGTCATTACTGCATAAAGTCTGTGGTTGTGATTTTATCAAGTCTATTAGGCCTGTTTTGTTTAGAAGTCTGACATGGCATATTCTTAGAATAAAATAATTTGTAAATTAATAGAATCTCTGTATATCTCTTCCATATAGATGATGGAGAACAGGTGTTGGTGGATGTGGAGGGGAAGGACCATAAACAAATCACCCAACATGTCAAGACTATTCTTGGCAAGACCGAGTAAGTACTGATAGTATCATAATCTCCGATACCCATTCTCATCACAGCCCACTGCTTGATTTGGTTCTATAACAGGGATGTATTCATTAGTCGAATTCCTTTGCAAAACGTTGTCTGTCACAAAACGTTTTGCAACAAACTGTTTACTCTAGGAACCAAATGGAAGCGAACAGAATGAAAAGGGGTGGGACCTACCTGCATCTGTCCAATAGAAACTCTTGTTTTTCATATGCAAAACATTTTGCAACAGCCCAAAAGTTTTGCAACAGAATCTGACTAATGAATACATCCCAGAAGTGTAGATGTGTAGGCCTCCCTGGGTTGCAGCAGTCTGTTTGGCATGACAACCACAAATGATTTGGCTAAGCTAAAGCATAAACAGACTAGTCCTCAGGCTAGATGCCAGTAAATAAGCCACGAGTTAATGTCGCTGACAGTAGCCTAATGTCAAGAGGAATGTTTAAAGGTCCAATACAGACATTTTTATCTCGTTATCAAATCATTGCTGGGTAACAATTAAAAGTACCTTAGAGGTTTGAAACTCTCCCACCAAAACAGGCTGAAATTTCAGGCAGTCTTGTCAAACAGCTCTTACACAAAGGGCATTATCGTTTTCACAATTTCACAAATTATTCCAACCTCGGTGTGGAAATATACACAACACAGGAAACTCACGTTTTTTGAATGCACTAGCCCTTTAAGGTTAGGTGTTACTCTTGTCTAAGTGTATAATACAATATTACTGGTTAATTTGTCTTCTCATCATCTATTCTCTCCCCTTACAGTGAGGTCCTGCAGGCTGAGGCTTTAGCCAAGATGGAGGCTGCTAACCCAGCCAACTTTGGGCCCAAGAAGTACTGTCTGAAAGAGTGTATCTGTGAGGTGGAGGGCCAGGTTCCCTGCCCGGGCACCACGCCGCTGCCCAAGGAGATGACTGGGAAATACCGTGCACAGATGGCAGCCGCACAGGACTGAGACTGGACAGCAATACTACTATATCAAATATGTTTCACTGGAAATACTGTGGATTTCTTTTTGTACATTAAAGTAAATATTTAGATTTTATGTCAGCGGTTATAAATAAGGATAATTGAGACTGATGAATTAAATCAAGTGTGTATGTGTGGAGTTGATGCATAATATTTGCAACACACACACTCGCATCCTGTAATGTCGATAAATGAAAATGCCACCCTTCCAATTTTTCATAGGTCATGTCTTTAATTAGTGATGGAGCCTCAATAGCTGTGTTTAGACAGGCAGCCCAATTCTGATGTTTCAATAATTGGTCTTTTGTCAATCTGTGATTAAAAGATCTGTGATTAGTCAAAAGACCAATTAGTGGGGGGATCTGAATTGAGCTGTCTGTGTAAACAGAGCCAGTGACAACTAAAGGTAAACAGGCAACATTATGAAAAAGCTCAACAGTTCATTAATATTTGCCACAAATAAATTATGCCGGTTTCAAAAGGTTCTGTTTAGCTACAACACAGTTGAGTGTGCATGAGACTACAGCGAACAATACTGCTTTAGTTCAACTTAATATCAAGTACTGTTGTATACTTTAAGGCAGGGAAATTAGTACTTCAACTGGAAACAGTTTGCCACAGTATGAGATAATACTAGGTAGCATTGAATCGGTTTAGTGTTTTTTCATTACCAATGAGAAATCAAGAATCCAAAGAGGGAAACTAGATGTAAGTTTTGCCAAGACCATATGAATACAGAGTAGAAGGCTGATGCTGTGACAGATGGAGCATTCTGGGTAAAGTAACCTATTATCCTGTGCCTCGGACCTAAACATCTCCAGTGCAACAACGGTGATGTGTTAATTGGTAAGTGCTGTTAAGAGAGACTTGGTTGAACCAGTTGCATAAATACACACTGTAGTTAAGTTGGCATATGAGAATGTACACTGGATGTTTGCATGGTGAGAAAGTAAGTTCAGAGCAGGACAGATTCTGACCCTGCCATCATTGGTGCACTAAAAGAGAAAACAGGGTTAGGATTTGTCTCCACTGTTGGGAGGAGAACACAGCACAGGGAGAGAGACTAGGACAAAATCATAATTGAAGGACTAGCCTACTTTGGACCACTGCAGAAGCGTCTCAGTGATATCATGCACACTCAAAAAAAAATGAATCTATCCTGCGCTTCAACTTAAGTCATTCAATAGACATAACCAGCTAACAGGAGTCCCTGAAAGCAAAGCAGGATTTTAAAACAGTTTTTTTGTTGGTATCGCTCACCATGGCTTAATGTTTTGTTCAACATTCTCTTTCTAGCGGTCACTGGACCCCCAGGGATGACAGAAAAGATGTCTTAACGGCAATGGAGTTCCACTCCCATACAAACTCAAACATGCATGTGAAGATCTGACAGACAAAATGTAGCAGTAACAAGTTATTCATGCTTAGTATTCAGGTGCCGACGACAGCTGTCAGTTCAGAGTGAACATTTTCGTTCAAGACCATAACATTTCCAAAAACTTTGTGACCTTCAAGGCAACCCTGGTTCTACATAAGGTATCGGTATTGAATAGCAGGACTACAGATGATGTCAGGCCTCTGTTGCCCAAATATGACCCCTTGAATCCTACCTCCTGTGGCTGACTGTGCACAACTGTCTGGAAGTGATGACTTACTCTGCCCTTGTGCTTCTTCTTACCATACAGATAGAATTACAAAAACAACAGGGCTCCTAAATGAGGCCTTCATAGAGTGTGAGTGTTATTAGTATGTACAAGAGTGAAGAAATGAATGTAAAGGCATCTCCTTTTAGTGCTAGGCTGCATAACCCTGAGCAGGGTCTCAATAGACTAGTTTTGCTTTCTCTCATTGACCCTGCACTTACATGGCAGGATGATCAGGATCGGCAAAGAAATAATGCTAGGTGCTGTCACCTTTGCAGTTCATTCACATCAATACAGATGAAGGAATCTGACAAGGAGAGGGAGTATAGACTATTGAGATGCGGCCCTTGGTCTAGAGGGCTAATACCCAAGGGGAATGGGGGGTGGGTGGTTCCTTCACAAATGTTTTAACCCACCTAACACGGACCTTAACCAACCCAGAATCAATGAGATCATTGGCCATTTAAAGCTGGAATCATTAGCGGTGAAACTGCCATGTCTGTTTGCGATATTACAACAACAAAGACATTACTTCAAACAAACACTTTTTTCATCGGACATCATTGCACATGAGATAGAACCAGTGGAGGCTGGTGGGAGGAGCTATAGAAGGGTGGGCTCATTGTAATTGCTGAAATGGAATGTTATCAAACACACAGAACATATGGAAACTCCGTTCCAATCATTCCATTCCGGCCATTACAATAGCTTCGCCCACCAGCCTCCTCTGGATATAACAGCAGAGTATGTACTACAAACTGTTTTTATCATGATACTGGATGCTCATCTCCTCCGTTTGAAAAACAATAACAAATGCACCTTGGGCGACCAGTGGCGATGTTTCGCCTTTTGCGGATCCCAGCTTTAAAAAGGGAACTACTGTAGAGTCTCCGGATTAGCTTCTAGGTGGGCACCCTGGGTGGGCAGCCCTGTTGTAAGAATCAGGTGATGGCATGGAGGATGAGAAAAGTAGAAACAGAGGTAGTGTCTCTGTCAGTGTGTCTTAAGCTTCTGTTCCTGCAGGGTGCGCTGCAGCTCTCTCAGGTTCTCTGACAGCAGCTCCACCTCATCCAGCCTCCCGTTGAGCTTGGCGTCGAAGATGTACGCCCGAATGTTATCGATCTGCTGCAGCAGCAACTCCTCCTCGATCAGGTCAACGTCTGGCATTGCTGCCTCACCCTCCTCTTCAAAGGGATTGGTCGAGGCTCCCGGCGGGGTATTCCCAGAAGCCTCTTTAAAAGGGTTACCTTCATCGTTCTCCTCCTCCTCTTCGAAAGGGTTGCCTGTGACGCCATCAGCCTGCCCTTGCACCCCGCCCTCCTCTTCCTCCTCAAATGGGTTGTACTCCTTCTTCCCGTTAGCTACCTCCTTGTGCTCCTTCTGGATCTCCTCGGAGAACGGGTTGGACGGATCCTCCTCCACCGTGGTGGAGTCTTCCTCCTTAAAGGGGTTGAAGGAGGCGCTGTTCTGTCCCTCTACATCTCCCCCCAGCCACGGGGGCGACTCCTCATCCTGGTCCGTCAGGGCAGGGAAGGCCCTCATGGACGGGGGGCTCCTCTCTGCTTTAGGGGTCAACTCTTCCTCCCCCTCCCTATGGAGGCTCCCTGTATCAGTTAGGTTCAGTGAGCCCTGCCAGGTGTATGTGGCCTGAGTGGATCCTGGGGCTTGGCTCTGAGCCCTGTGCTTCATCTTCCCCCTCTCCCTGTCCTCCAGGTGCTGCAGCTCCTCCTGGGCCAGTCTCTGGGACAGAGTGATGGCCAGGTGGGTCTGCTGCTGGTCGTACTCATCCTGAAGAACACACAGTTCAACAAATCACACCCTAGTCCCTACACAGAGCACTATTTCTGACCAGAGCCCTGTTACGGTCCATTGCATTGTAATCACAGTACATATCGCAGCTAAATTTTGTAACATTATGTAGGTTTCCCCACCTGAAGCTGCCTGAGGTTCTCCTCCAAAATGGCCACCTCGTCATGTCTATGGGCGGCCTTGGCCTGCCGCAGGAACGACCGGATATTCTCTATCTGCTGCAGCATGGGGTCTTCCAGCTCCCCGTGGGTGTGGAGGGTGTCTGAGGAGGGCAGCCAGCCTCCAGCTTTGGTCATGCGGAGGACTCTGGGGGCCTGGGGAGGCTCCCCGTTGGTGCTAGAGGCTGGGCGGTTCTTCTCAGAGTCCTGCCTTCTCTTCTGGGCAGCCTGGCAGGAAGATAGGAAGGTACGCTTTTAGAGACAGCTTTACTATATAATACACTTCTTATAAAAGCAGTTGCTTTTAGCTTTCCTGGTATCAGACATATCAGACCCTTTTTGGAGTATCATTATTGGGTCTTTAGTTTAAACAATAAGCAGCCTCCTCACCAGTCTTTCCTGGGCAAGCCTCTTCTCCTGCTCCTGCTTCCGCTTCATCTTCAGCTCCTCATACTTGTCCTTAGTGGGCAGAGACATCAGACCCAGTAACTTCTCCTGCAGGAGGGGGGCGGGATAGGGAGAGAGAGAGAGAGATGGAGAGAAACAGAGAAAGAGAGAGAAAAGGTTTGAGAAAGAGGGAGGTGTTTGAATGTGTTGTGTAATGAGCTATTATTCTGGGGAAAGTGACTAATCATTCACTCTTCACCACACCATTCAGCTTATCCATAACTGCTCTTTATGTACAGTAGTGTACCCTCTGTCTTACCTGGACGAACAGTGTGGCTGTGTATCTGACCATCCTCTGCAGCTGGAGATTCTTTGGATGGGGCTGTGGCTCCTCCTTCATTCCCAGTGTTAAGATCCTCTTACTGACAGAAATACATAGAGGACGTTACAAGAATATGGTTATTTAGCAGACACTTTTATTCAAACTACAGTTGGGCCAAAATACACTATATATACACACAAAAGTAGGTGGACATCCCTTCAAATTAGTGGAAGCTTTGCAGACAATATTCCATGGGAAGTAAAGCCCGGGAACTTTGGGAATCTTGCTTAAATTCTTTTTTTTTAAAGTTAGCTTATAATAGTGAACCTTTTTTTGTGGGATACACAAGGCAATTCTAGGTCTTGTGGCATATTTTGGTTGAACTATCCCCCATTCAATGGAATTGCAATCCTCTACATGCACAGTGCATTCTTCCATCACATGTGCAGTGCACTCTTCCATCACATGTGCAGCTGATTCTCAAGATCTTGCACACTAATGAGATGCTATTGGGCCCACACTACTACACTGTCTGTCTGAGTCAAGGACTACATGCTTTCTGGTATGTTTTGATTACAATACTGGCAGGGGTGAATATATTTTATATGACATATTATTTTTTGTTAACTAGTAAATAGTAGCCTACAGCAAAGTGTTTTTAACTCCTTTCTAACTTGTTAACAATTTATGCTACCCGTAATTGCTGGACTATTAAGTGCACCTGAATATAAACCGCACCCACCGAATTATTAAAAAATCTGTATTTTGTACATAAATAAGCCGCACGTGTCTATAAGCCGCAGGTGCCTACTGGTACATTGAAACAAATGAACTTTACACAGCCTTTAAACGAAACACGGCTTGAAACAAAAATTAAAACAGTAGCCTACCAAGAAAGTCATTGGTCACTATCTTCCTCCTCCTGTGCACTGAAACCACTGGTCATCTCCTTCGGTGTCGGAGTTGAATAGCCTCAGAATTGCTTCATCCGATGTTGGATCGTTTTCATTGTCGCTCTCGTCACTTTCATCCGGAGGCAAATACCCTGCTGAGCTCATGCTGCCCCTTCAACACGCAGCAGTCCAGCCTTTCGAAACCTGTTGATGATAGTGGATTTTTTGACAATGCTCCACGCTGTCAGGACCCACTGGCAGACTTGACCATAAGATGCTCTTCGCCTGCGGCCCGTTTTAGTGAAGGATTTCTCCCCACTTGTCATCCAAGCCTCCCACTGAACACGGAGCGCCACCTTAAATGCACGATTTACACTGATGTCGAGTGGCTGCAAATACTTTGGGCCATCTGCTTTTCTTCCCTCTAAAAGCTTTTGTTGTCTTTCTGCACTGAGTCAGTTCCTCACGCTGCTGTTTCCAACGTCTTATCATCGACTCATTAAGGCCAAGCTCCCGTGCAGCAGCTCTATTTCCTTTTCCAACAGCCAGATTTATCGCCTTCAACTTGAAAGCTGCATCATATGCATTTCTCCGTGTCTTTGCCATGATGAAGGTGACAAAATTACTACCGTAATCCGAATGATGGGAAGTTTGAGCGCGCTCGATTTTACGTCACATTATGTGACGGTGCTCAGTTTTTTGGCGGCATGAATCTTGTGAAAGCGGGAAAAATCCATAAATTAGCCGCGTCATTGTATAAACCACGAGGTTCAAAGTGTGGGAATAAAGTAGCGGCTTATAGTCCGGAAATTACAGTAGTTAGTTTTTGCTACCATGTGGGTTTTAGCTTTCTTTAGCCTGCTCACTAAGGAGTGTTAATTCACCTGTTTCCATACACGTTTAATTTTAAAACATTTATCTTACAAAAGGAGTTGTTTAATCTAACTGCTTAACTATTTATCTGTACATGGAATTATATTTTTTTTAAATCCTTTTTTCTCATCTTTACAGGAAAATGCCACGTGCATTATCTGATGTGTGGAGACATTTCACTGCAGCTAATGTAGAAGGAAAAGTGTACTTTTGTAAATACTGTGGCAAATCATATGTGAAGAATGCAACAAAAATCCAGAATCATCTAGCCAAGTGCATAAAGTTCCCTCAGCGCTCACAACAAGCAACCTCTGACAAAAGTCCCTCTACTTCTATTCGAGGTGAAAATGATGAATCAGACACCTTATCGATAGCAACAGCTCATGGTCTTCCTGGAATCAGAAGTTTTTGACTCAATACATGCACTAGTGAGAGAAATGCTGATGAACGCCTTGCTCGAGCTGTGTATGCAACTGGTTCAGCTCAGATGCTCACATGCAATGTGTATTGGAAGAGATTTCTGAATGTTCTTCACCCAGCATACACCCCTCCAACCAGACATGCTTTATCTACTAATTTGCTGGATGCAGAGTTTAACAGAGTTCAAGTGAAGATCAAGCAAATCATAGAGAAAGCAGACTGTATTGCAATCATCTCTGATGGGTGGTTGAATGTTCGTGGGCAAGGAATAATTAACTACATTATCTCCACCCCTCAAACAGTATTCTACAAGAGCACAGACACAATGGACAACACACACACCGGCCTCTACATTGCAGATGAGCTGAAGGCAGACATCAATGACCTTGGACCACAGAAGGTATTTGCACTTGTGACAGACAATGCTGCGAACATGAAAGCTGCTTGGTCTAAAGTGGAGGAGTCCTACCCTCACATCACACCCATTGACTGTGCTGCTCATGCACTGAATCTGCTCCTCAAGGACATCATGGCACTGAAAACAATGGATACAGTACACTCTACAAGAGAGCCAAGGAAATGGTTAGGTATGTGAAGGGTCATCAAGTTATAGTAGCAATCTACCTCACCAAGCAAAGTGAGAAGAATAGGAGCACCACATTGAAGCTGCCCAGCAAAACCCATTGGGGTGCTGTTGTCATCATGTTTGACAGTCTCCTGGAGGGGAAGGAGTCTCTCCAAGAAATGGCCATATCACAGTATGCCGATATGGACAGCCCCATCAAGAGGATCCTCCTGGATGATGTATTTTGGGAGAGAGTGGTAAGCAGCCTGAAACTCCTGAAACCTATAGCAGTAGCCATTGCACGGATTGAGGGAGACAATGCCATCCTGTCTGATGTTCAGACTCTGCTTGCAGATGTAAGAGAATAAATCTGTACTGCCCTGCCCACTTCACTGTTGTTCTAACAGAGGAAACTGCAGTTCTGAAATACATCAAAAAGCATGAAGACTTCTGCCTGAAGTCCATACACGCCGCAGCGTACATGTTGGACCCTAAGTATAGTGCAGAGATCTACAAGGCCTATGGTGTCATCACTACTGTGTCTCGCCACCTTGGCCTGGATGAGGGCAAGGTTCTTGGCAGTCTGGCGAAGTACACTTCCAAGAAAGGGCTTTGGGATGGAGATGCAATATGGCAGTCGTGCCAACATATCTCATCAGCCACTAACATCAACTACCTCAGAGTGCAACTGGTCCTTGTTTGGGAACACACAACACAGGCTGACCAATACAAAGGTTGAAAAATTGGTGGCCATCCGGGCAGATGAGGCTTTTTTTTTCTATTGGAAGGATTTAATAATTATGTCTACTTATGATATGGTATAGGGTTTATGTTTGTCTCCATATATGGTAAATCTACCCAATGCAAAAAGCATCTACATTTAAAATGGTATTAATAACCATTTGCATATATTTCCATTAATTCCCATGGAATTAATTCCCATGAATTTTCACCTCTGAATATTCCCCAAAATGTGCAACCCTACTAACAGGTGTATAAAATCGAGCACAGTCATGCAATCTCCATAGACAAACAGTAGAATGACATTGGCAGTAGAATGGCCTTACTGAAGAGTTCAGTGACTTTCAAGTCAGTTTGTCAAATTTCTGCCCTGGTCAACTGTAAGTGCTGTTATTGTGAAGTGGGAATGTCTAGGAGCAACAACAGCTCACAGAACGGGACCACCAAGTGCCTAAGATCACCATGCACAATGCCAAGCGTAGGCTGGAGTGGTGTAAAGATTGCCGCCATTAGACACTGGAGCAGTGAAAACATGTTCTTTGGAGAAATTAATCACGCTTCACCATCTGACAGTCTGCCCCAATGCAGTGCCAACTGTAAAGTTTAGTGGAGAAGGAAATAGTCTGAGGCTGTTGTTCTTATTTCGGGCTAGGCCCCTTAGTTCCAGTGAAGGGAAATCTTAACGCTACAGCATATAATGGCATTCTAGACCAGGTCTACTTTTTCATTTGCCAGCCTGATGAGATCTACCAGTCTCTAAATCTAAACCAACCAACAAAATTTATGAAACGCAACACACCACTGAGTATGAACCTGTTGCTATGATACCCAAATATAATGTGGACCAATAACATGTTTTACACAAATAAGTGCAACTCATTTAATTTCCTACCTTAGTGTGACTTTTGGCATTGGTGGAGGCAAGTAGTTTTTTTATAGTCAGGGCTGCAGCAGCGTGTTGCAAGTCTCATGCAGGCCACAAGGTGGTCATCCGTCAGTAGATCTGTACTTGGACTTAATTATCTTCATGTGAGAAAATGCAGACTCACAGAGGTAGGTTGATCCAAAAAGGTCTGATCAATTTAAAGCACGTCGTATTTGGGATACTTCTCCTCTAGCAGTAGCTCCCAGAACTCTTCCTTCATCTCAGTGGTTGCCCTGGATTTCAGCTGAATGTCATTTTGAAGGGTGAGAATTTCAGTTTCTGCTATAGTTGTGTAGTTGGGCAGTTGTTGTTGCCATCCTGTACTTGTCCCGCAGGTGTGATGTTCGGATGTACCGGTCCTGTGCAGGTGTTGTTACATTTGGTCTGCCACTGAGAGGACGATCAGCTGTCCGTCCTGTCTCCCTGTAGAGCTGTCTTATGAGTCTCCTTGCAGCATGCCTAAGGCACGTTCAGATGAGCTGTGAGCCTGGGCATCTTTCATTTGGTGTTTTTTCAGAGTCAGTAGAAAGGTCTCTTTTAGTGTCCTAAGTTATCATATCTGTGACCTTAATTGCCTACCGTCTGTAAGCTGTTAGTGTCTAATGGCCGTTCCACAGGTGCATGTTAATTCATTGTTTATGGTTCATTGAACAAGCATGGGAAACAGTGTTTAAACCCTTTACAATGAAGATCTACGAATTATATTAGAAAGGCAGGGTCCTGAAAAAGAGACATTTCTTTTTTTGCTGAGTTTATAAGTAGCAATAGGCTCAAGTGATGCAAATCAGTGAAACGCCTATCAAACTCAGATAAGATGCTCTGAACTTGCTCCACGTAACGTGCACTGTCAAACTGTGCTGTATCCTTGCCCTGACATTCAAGTTCTGAATGCATATGTTGACAGAAGTGCAGGTCCTTACGTTGCAGCTTTCTTGTGAGCAGTTGTAGTTTGCATTTAAAAGTGTTCACAGAGCTGTTCATGTTGATTGCATGTTTGCCTTCTCCTCTACAGCTCTACATTCAGTTCATTAAGCATGCAAGTTAGGTCAGTGAGAAAAGCTCAATCCAGGAGGCACTGTGTGTCCTCTAGCTGTGCATATTCTGCATGTTTGGAGACCTTGAGAAACTCCTTGATTTCAGGCAACAACTCACTGAATCTCCCTAAAAATGTACCTTGGCTCAGCCACCGCACATCCGTGAGCAGCAGCAGTTCTGTGTGCTCCGCTTCGGTCTCTTCTAAGTGAGCGTGAAATAAGCTCTGCCGTAAGGTTCTTGCTCGAATAGAACACACAATCGCAACATCCATCACCTCTTTCATGTTTAACAGCTTCCCGCACAAAGCTTGCTGATGAACTACGCAGTGAAAACTAAGAAAGTCCGGGAAACAATCGTCCCGTTTGCACAATGCAACAAACCCAATAATGCGGCCTACCATAGCGGGTGCCCCATCGGTAGTAATGGAAACAAGCTTACAAAAGGAGTTGGAATTTGTTAGCAAACTCCATAAAAGCTTGAAAAATATCTTTGCCCCTTGTATGTCCTTTCAGTGGCAAAATGGCGAGTAGTTTGTAGTTTTTCCTTTGTACTCATGTTGTCAAAAAACATTCTGATGAAAATGCATAACTGTGCCACATCTACCAGATCTGTGGACTCGTCAAACTGGAGGGAATAATACTCGCAGTTGGCAATATCCTTCTTCAGTTGATTCTCTGCTATTCCCTCACATCTTGTCACCGTATTTCTAGACAACTGAATGTCATTGATGGAAGCCATCAATTCAGTCTTATTCTTAAAGTCCCCAAACAGAGAGTCTTGTAGCCTCAATAAATGCTTCCTTGATCTCCTAAACTTTGAACAACTTTTTATGCTTAGCAAGAACGTGACTCACACGATAAGATGCTACGGTTGCCGCCTTCCCTTTGGTCACAGGCCTTGTGAAAATTGACTGCTGCGCCGCCCTTTGGTCACAGGCCTTGTGAAAATTGACTGCTGCGCCGCCCTTTGGTCACAGGCCTTGTGAAAATTGACTGCTGCGCCGCCCTTTGGTCACAGGCCTTGTGAAAATTGACTGCTGCGCCGCCCTTTGGTCGCAGGCCTTGTGAAAATTGACTGCTGCGCCGCCCTTTGGTCACAGGCCTTGTGAAAATTGACTGCTGCGCCGCCCTTTGGTCGCAGGCCTTGTGAAAATTGACTGCTGCGCCGCCCTTTGGTCACAGGCCTTGTGAAAATTGACTGCTGCGCCGCCCTTTGGTCACAGGCCTTGTGAAAATTGACTGCTGCGCCGCCCTTTGGTCGCAGGCCTTGTGAAAATTGACTGCTGCGCCGCCCTTTGGTCACAGGCCTTGTGAAAATTGACTGCTGCGCCGCCCTTTGGTCACAGGCCTTGTGAAAATTGACTGCTGCGCCGCCCTTTGGTCGCAGGCCTTGTGAAAATTGACTGCTGCGCCGCCCTTTGGTCACAGGCCTTGTGAAAATTGACTGCTGCGCCGCCCTTTGGTCACAGGCCTTGTGAAAATTGACTGCTGCGCCGCCCGTTGATTTTTTTAGTTCTTGTACCTTTCTTCTTCGTAATTCAGTCTTTGCTGGGAAATCTCTTTCCTGGGTTTTGTGTGTGGTTTTAAATGTCGTTCTGTTACCTTTCTTTGGGATAGCGATGCCATTATGGCAGATGAGACACATTTTGAGTTTGACATGATAAAAAAAAGAATCCTCCTCCCATTCTTGTGGAAATGATACAAAAAAACAGAAAACGTATCGTTCCCTTCACTCATTATTGCTGCTGTCTACCACACAACTTCAGAACAATTTAAGAACGAATCTGACTACAAAGTTAGCTAGCTACCTGCCTGGCATAAGTGTTACCTCGACTTGGCGTTGGAGGGCGGCATCTGACCACGCTAACTAGGCATACGTCAATAAGTGGGCAGGGACTGGTCATATTTTATGTAAATCATGTGACTTTTCAGACATTGCTATGAATGAAGGACTGTCGAATGTAAATACAGAAAGAGATTATAGGAATTGATTTGTGTGGCTGGATTTTAGTAGATGTATAATCATCTCACAATCGACTGGCAAGCATGCCGCGATCGACCAGTAGATCGTGATCGACCAGTAGGTTGGGCACCCCTAGACGACTCTGTGCTTCCAACTTTGTGGCAACAGTTGAGGAAGACCATTTCCTGTTTCAGCAAAACAATGCCAACATGCACAAAGAAGAAATGATTTGTCAAGACCGGTGTGGAAGAACGTGACTGGCCTGTGCAGAGCCCTGAACTCATCCCCATCGGACATCTTTGGGATGAATTGGAACGCTGACTGCGAGCCAGGCTTAATCGCCCAACATCAGTGCCCGACATCATTAATGCTCGTGGCTGAATGGAAGTCCCTGCAGCAATGTCCCAACATCTAGTGGAAAGCCATCCTAGAAGAGTGGAAGCTATTATAGCAGCAAAGGGGGAACCAACTTCAGATTAATTCCCATGATTTTGGAATGCGATGTTCGACGAGCAGGTGTCCACATACTTTTGGTCATATTGTGTATGATGAAATCGAATATCATGATATTTCACTGACGATATATCGTGAACTGCAAGACTATACTATATTTGAACTTTACAAGTCAAAACTGCTATCAGTTAGGCTGTATCAATATGTTGAAAATGAAGTCTAAATTAATGAACTAAGCCTTATTTTATCCCCATACTAAGGTTATTTAATGTGACTATAATAGGGCTGGGCCAAAATATCATATCATGGTATTTTTCAAAATCTTGACGGTATTTTATGTTTTTGATTAATAAAAGCCCTACATTTGCTTCATGAGCAGTGCGTGACCCTAGGGTGGCAACACATACATTCTAAATTATTTCAATGGGTCTTTCTCCATTCTGATTGTTTTATACTGTTCAATTCAACTTCAACCTAAAATAATTTCCTGCATTTCCATCAATTTCTACATTTCCTGCACTTATTTGAGATCATTTCCACACTGCCACGATATGGACAAAAAAACAAGACCTTATTTTTAACCAAATGTTGCAATTGCGATTTAGATCAAAACACTTTGATTAACTTTTGGAATCATGGAAATAGAATGTTTATTCCAATTCTATAGTTAGAATATAAATAATAGTGGACACTTTGAATACAGTGTTGTTTGACATGACAACGAATGAAAATGCCATGGACGAGTTAAAGTGACAGGGTAGAAACCAAAGTGATGTTCAGTGTTTCCTAGGGGACCCTATAATCTTTGGCTACATTAAATCTTTAATCATGTAGCCAACATATTCATGCCTCACCTATTCCTCTTTGACTTAGAAGATACTGTTGCACAAACAACATGCTGATTTAAGCCTCCACCAGCACTGGTATCAGGCTGTATTAGCTAGCTACATTTGCTCTGACTCAGTACTTTTATTAGCTAGTTAGCTAGCCAGCTAACACAATTTAGTCATTTACAACATTATCAATGTCTACACTGTATTTCTGATCAATTTGATGTTATTTTAATGGACAGAAAATTTGCTTTTCTTTGACCCCAAACTTTTGAACGGTAGTGTAGGATATTGTGATATTTAGAGTAGCATATCGTAGAAGAGGTGTCCTTCAAATATCGCCAACCCTACATACACGTAACACATTCTGTATATAGTATGTACCTCAGTGCATCGATAAGTTCGTAGTATTTCTGGACTTCCATTCTCAGTCCACCAGCCGTGTCCAGGTTATAGGTGGTCTCTCCAGCACTGTGAGAAGTTAAAGTTTGACCAAACAGAACCACAGCCACATACATCTCTCGTAAAATGTAGCACACTATATAGAGAACGAGGTGTCATTTCAGACAGACTACGTCTTACTTAAGAGACTCAGCCATTCTGATGTACTCTGGAGCTCTCTCGTCCACCTTGTCCATGCACAGCCTCAGCCTCTGGAAGGAAGACAGGAGGATGAATGGTGAATGACAGCAAGCTCACTACACAGTGAACAACAGTGTGTTACCTCGTAGAGCTTGACGATGTCAGGCACGTGGTCCTTCTCCTCCAGTTTCTGCTGTTTCCTCATCAGGGTGTCCATGCAGTGGCAGCAGCAACGGATCCTCTCGTCATCCTTCTCTTCCAGAATGGAGGTGACACTGCTCAGGCTGCTGACGCTGCCTCTCCTGGAGCCCATCCCGCTGATGCTGCCCCCACCACCCCCTGTTGGAGGGGACTGAGATTGGCCCGGGCTGCCTGGAACACTCAGGGCCTCCCGTGTCCCACTGGTCAGCTTGTCTGGAGAGAAGAGAACTGGTTGGTGAGTCACTAACTAACTAATTCTGAGAAACACTGATGTCACTGTTGATTTTCTGGTTAAATATGGGTGTAATATCGCTGTATGTGTGTAAGTGTGTATACAGTGTACTCACAAGCCAAAGGCAGGGGCACAAACTCCATGCACTTCTTACACATGATGGAGCCACAGAGACGGCAGTGGTGTCGTCTGTTCCGGAGGTTGAACTTGTTCCCGCAGTCGGGACAGAACGGGACATCAGAGTCACTCACCCACGACACAACAGACTTCTCAATCGCTGGAGAGAGGAGTGGATTTTCAGGTTTCACACAGAAAATGACGTTCAAATTCACACAGGGAGGAGCTGTACTCAATAAGAACAAATGTGGGTCCTGTATAATGTGATAATGAAAAAACTAAATATACTGCAATATGGTCCCCTCTCAACCCACCTCTAATCTTGCCTGCATCTATGTTCATCCTGTCAAATGAGGTTAGCTGAAACACAAGACAGGATACATGGTGAATCATGTCCAGACAGAAAGGGTGTGTAACTGCTACTGTATGTGTCAAACCCACATCGACAAACCCAAGGGGGAAACGACTTGTGATTGTTTGTGTGCTCACTTTCTCCAGCCTGATAATTAGCTTGTTGACCTCGATGACGTAGTGGTCGATCCTGGCAGCTCTGTGCTTCTTGAAGAAGTCCAGATGACTTCTGGTGGCTCCTACGGAGGAGAAGAGGGGACACCATCAGACTGGATGGAAGCAGTCTCTAAAACTAGAGACCATAACAAAACAACACTCTTAGTTACAATTCAGGTGAGATGACTCAGTAGCATGCAATGACCAGACCAATAAATCTCTTATTAACTGTGGATTGTTTGAGCAGCAGATGTAAAGCCCTTTACCACCCCACCACTTTGCTCTTCTCCCAGTTTCCCCTCTGCATACTGCTCCCAGTCTCACCCAGCTCCTGAGGCTCCCACATGTAGGGGTCTACTCCACCGTAGTAGAAGGACTCATAGCTGTCCATCTCTGGCTTGTCCTCTCCATCCCTCTTCAGCAGCTTGTCTTTGGCTTTCTTAGCCTTCTGGACTAGACCTGCAGCCAACAGGATGACAGTAGTGATTAATTCAATGAACTGGGCAAGGCTACCCGGCCATGAGACTCACTCTTGGGTCATTATTAGCTAACCTAAATGGAAAGACAAGCATTAAGAGACTCACTCTTGAGCTGTCCCCTGACATGTCTGTCATCCCCAGAGTGTTCCTCCTCATAGTGCTCCTGCAGCTGGTAGAATGACTGCAGGTCCTTCAGGCAAAGCGGGCACAGGAAGCCCTCCTTCACCTCCCCTGTGCCCTCAAAGGGGGGCAGGTAGCTGGAGGCCATGTTGATGGGGGGGTGCAGGGTGGTAGCAGTGACACCCACAGTCTGTCCCTGTCTCATGCCACGCCCAACTTGGTGTGACGCCCACCCCTCATCCGCTTCATTATACACCAGGAGAAAGCCTGAGGCAGAAACGGACAGCTTGAAGCAGTAGAGGGGGTCAAGGGTTCTGACAATAACATACAGGGGCATATTACGCCGATTCTGTTGTAAAACATTTCTTAAACGGAAGCAAATGGAACGAAATGGGGAGGGACCTTCCTGAATTTGTCCAATATTAACTCTCGTTTTAGTTGCACTGTTTGGACTAATGATTACACCCTAGGTAAGAAGTCCAGACCGTTGTTTATGGAAGTCATGGTTTACTGAATGACAACCCTAAAATCATCCAGCAACGACTAGTCAGGTGACATGGACATAACGGGCTTTGATCATTGAACGCTTACTATTCACGTAAATCCTATGCATGGATACATGTATACCGTGTTAGAAATAATAAAGTTAGCTAGCTAATAACGAGAGCAGTAGGCTGTGTTTACATTGTCAGTAGGAAGGGAAATCACTTGAGTAGAACTATCCAGTCCAGACAGACAGATATTTAACCAGCCAGCTGGCTGGCTACTGAACAATTCACACACATAAAGCAACCATGGAAAAAAAAACAGCTAGCTGACTAAGTTAGCAAAAGGCTAACGAGAGATAGCTATAGTTCTGGTTCTGACGTTTAGCCAGCACCAAGCGCACACCGTTTCCAATGACACAAACAATCCAAAACAGATTTATTTACTTACAGATCGCAATGCAAGTCTGCTAACGGTGTAGTTTATGTATGAATATTTGACAGCTCGTTGCTAATCTCCAGCTGCAACGCTCTCTCCGCGGGTGAAAAGTTAGCAGTCTAGTCCACCGAGCTATAATGAAACGGTCTAGTCACACACTGTACTGTGGTACCGTCAATGGTCTCGTCATGTGATTAGCATACAGCCGAGACGGGAAGTGAGAATGGACAAAAAGCACGTTGAAGCCAAAAGGAACCCTGACCCTAGGTCTGCGACCGTGCTATCCGGGAACCTCGGGACGTCCCTAACCCACTGAAGTTTACATTTAAATGGTTTAGGTAGGGGTTAGTGTTTAGGTATGGACGTCCCAAGGACACACACACACACACACAAACACTGAGTTGTGAGGATAGATATTCATGGTGGACTGGAAGAGAGGAGGGAAGAGAGAGAAGTGAGAATGTCCAGCCTGGAGAAGATCTGTGAGGTCGTCAGCCTAGAGACCTGCCATCCATACTTCAGACTGTCGCTCAGCAGATACTTCTCGCACAAGGCATGGTGCAGTAGGCCTACACTGTGTCCAGACTGGTGAACCAGTGTAGAGTAGGCACCATGCATTACCGTGCATTTGTAACCCTCTTCCCTGTGTCAGATCCCAATGTCACTCCTGCAGAATCGGGTGAAGATGACCAACGAGTCGCCCACAGGTCTCAACCTTCAACCTTCTGCAGTCATACCCGTCAGACCCCATCTGAGACCAGGACTTCTTCAATGCCGGACAGACAAAGAACTGGTGAGTGATCGTAACATGGTACACACACACACACACACACACACACACACACACTGCCTTTTCATTTTCACTCCTGCTCTGACCAAGGGAGAATAGTGTATTCAGTCCAGAAATTCCTGCTGTTTATTCACAGAGTTGTTTATTTGGTAACAGCAGTTGTGTTCTGTTGAGTCCCAAACAACTGAACAACAACACATTTATAAAGGCCCATTTACAGGATACAAAAACTAAAATGTAACACAATAAAATAACAATAAGGAGGCTATATACAGGGCATACCAGTACCGAGTCAATGTGCGGGGGTTCAGATTAGTCAAGGTAATTTGTACATGTAGGTAGGGGTAAAGTGACTATGCATAGTTAATAAACAGCGAGTAGCAGCCGTGTAAAAACAAAGGGGGGGGGTCAATGTAAATAGTCTGAGTGACCATTTGATTGACTGTTCAGCTATTTAGGAGCCTTTTGGACTTAGACTTGGCGACCCGGTACCGCTTGCCGTGTGGTAGCAGATAAAACAGTCGATGAATTGGGTGACTGGAGTCTTTGACAATTTTTTGGGCCTTCCTCTGACACCGCCTAGTATATAGGTCCTGGATGGCAGGAAGCTTGGCCCCAGTGATGTACTGGGCCGTACGCACTACCCTCTGTAGCACCTTACGGTCGGATGCTGATCAGTTGCCATACCAGGCGGGGCTGCAACCGGTCAGGATGCTCTCGATGGTGTAGCTGTAGAACTTTTTGAGTGTGCAGACCTCTGGCACCTGCACTGCCCTGTCAGTGTAGAGATAACTGACAGTACTGTAGGTTGGGGTTAGGTTCCAGGTTTCTGCTGATGTTGTGTTCAGGTTGTACAAGCCTCCGGTTAAATTGAGGCCAGCTTGTGCTAAGCTTGTGCTCTACAACCTACCAGTTGTCTGAGGATGATTTGAGGTTGTGGCCTAGAGGCCTCCGGTCTGGTTCTGTTCAGTGGTCAGAAGGAAAGATTGGGGTTCTGGAAGTCCTATCACAGCACCCTCAAAGCCTAGCGCAGTGATGAAGATGTTGATGATGACTGTGAAGAAAACAAATACTGTTGCTGTGTTGTTCATCATGTTCAGCTTTGAGTGTTTCCTCACATCATTCAGATCATACTTCACTAGAGAGAGAGAGAGTAGGAAGGTTATTAAACATGTTTACCTTTCTGTTTACAGATAGCCATAGTGTGTGTGTGTGTGTGTGTGTGTGTGTGTGTGTGTGTGTGTGTGTGTGTGTGTGTGTGTGTGTGTGTGTGTGTGTGTGTGTGTGTGTGTTAGTATGTGTGAATGAGTGACAGATAGTGTATTACTAACCTATAAAGACAAGCAGTAGTCCCACGACAACCTGTAGCGTAATAGACATGGACAGCAGTACTATGAGAGGTTTGTAGAATCTGTACTGTGACTCCATGTATAGGACAGTCTTTAGCTGGGATGAGTTAGCCATGAGTAGAGCCACATCAAGCATACTCTGAGCTACACTCTTCCTAGTGGCATAGTGATTCATGTTAATCATTCGGTACACCTTTCCAGAGGGGTCAAGACGGTCGTGGTTTGCCTGTGGGTTAGAGGGTAGACCATCAGGCTTATGGGTCACACATGCTCATGTAGCGTGGTTCGTTCTGCATTGTGTACTTTTAATTAGGACGCTGCCACAACTGAAGGTCTGCTAGTGAAATTATTTTTATTTGCCCTGCACACGAAGAGACAACACACATTATGTTAACCCTTGGCGCAGTCCTAGCTCTCAGGCACCTTGCTAGCCGAAGGTCAGGCAAAAGAGAACAATAAGGGGGTACGGAAATACAGATAACCCGCGATGTGCCAAACCAAAATATACAAAACCTTTACAATCACATGTATGTACAATATTGTTATGAAAAAGTGTTTGTACACCAAAGAATAACATTAGCTAGCTGTAATTACATTTTTTTTTATAAACTGAATTATTATTATTATTATTATTATTATTATCAAATTATTAACATCCCCTCTTGACCTGGCCTATTTGAGTTGGTCCTTGTGTGCAATTTGGTGAATAATCTAGGGGAACAATATCACACTGCTACACTCAAACACACGAATGCAGTGGATTAACTACAGGCACTGCCTTTCCTCTATGGCAGAAGGGTGTGTTCTATAACTACAACACACACGGGTGTCCACATCTTCTCACGGAGGTGGGGTTGTGAATTGTCAAGTACGGATAAAGGTAAATACGAGATGTCACAAGTGGGTGCGACACTCCGAAACACAAAGGGCATAGTCAGCTCTTCGCGGAGGCGAGAAATATGGCGAGGAGCCAGACAGTGAAATGATTTCCGTAGTCAAAAGGTTTGAACGCTTCATGTCTCCACTATAGGCTATGAATGCTCTTTAATGAAGCTAATAGACGACGAGCAGTAAATTATATTGGATTGTAGGTCTGTTATTTTATCAATAACTTGGGGGAATACTTGTGAAGTTTCCATACCAGTAGGAGTTATACATTCCCCACTGGGCACAGACATCAGTTCAACATCTCATTTTGATTTACATTTTGTTGTCAACTAATGTGAATTCAATGTGAAATCAACAACAAAAAATTCACCATGTCATGTGATTTAGGTTAAAGGTTGGGTGGAAAAGAGACTAAATACGTTGATGATTTTTCATCAAATCGAATCAGTTTTCCATGTTGATTCAACGTCATCACATTGATTGAAATGATGTGAAAACACAACCTGGACTCGGGGGTAGAGGTAACATAGTAAATATAAATCGGGGACAACCATTGTTTTGCCCAGTGGGTCATAACTGCAACTTATCTCCTTGTAGCCCAAATCCGAATGTTCAGTCAAAATGTACAACATCCTATTTAGTTGCTTATGACACAGTTAAAAATGTGCTAGGACCCCGCTACAGTAGCCTGAGGTTTGAGGTTATAATGTTTAACTTACTTCTATGTCGTCTAGTTTGTTGAGAGTGATGTCCTCCCCATTCGCCCTTGCTTCACTGTCCATGCTGGCCAAGACAACTGCGGTTACCGATATAACCGACACAGGAAAACTAGTTTAGAATAGTAACATACGTTACACACGGTAGGCTACCGTACATCTCGCAAGTAGACTAAAGATCAGCTGTCATCTGCAGTTTGCCGTAGCCTTTCTTGTCACCGGCTTCACGCAGCCAAACGGAAAATGTTGAGTGTATTTCCCAGAGGTGTGAGCTTTGCTTATTCAAAACTACCCCTCCCACTGTCCAATCATACGAACGCAGTACACTCAATCGCTCTCTCTTTCGGTCTTTCTTTCTTAAACAGATACAAACACACATACTGTACACACAGCTCTGGAGTGGGAGGGGTTTTCCCTCAATGAAGAACATAATACTTGCTCCTCTGGTTTTATTGTCTCAATAAGTTCTATTTTTTTGATGGATGACAAACAGGAATGAACAAGATGTTATTTTAGTTATCATTAAACATTACCTTCAAGCGTTTAGTGTGGCGTTAGACAAACAAAAGTAGGATATCAAAACAAAATGTTGATCATGTTTGACAAGCACACACACGCACGTACACACATACGCACGTACACACACACGCACATACACACATACGTACACACACACGCACGTACACACACACGCACGTACACACACACACGCACGTACACACACACGCACGTACACACACACGCACGTACACACACACGCACGTACACACACACGCACGTACACACATACGGATAGATGTGCGCACACACACGCACGCACGTACACACACACGCACGTACACACATACGCACGTACACACACGCGCACGTACACACACACGGATAGATGTGCGCACACACACACTTCCAGGTATCCAGCAAGACAGATATGATGAGTGGTGAGGAGAGTTGGGCACAGCTGCTGTGTTGGCATTCACTCCTATCACTACAGTAGTGAGGTGGAGAGGAGAGTTAGTAATGAAGTACATAAGTACTTTTTATGTGTTACTTCAGCCATGTCTGTGATAAATGTGATTGGCAATGGGCACATCTGTTGGAACAGTTGTGTATTATGCGTCATCAGTGTTGCTTTATGGGGATCGGCTGTCTGATTCAGCTAGTTGGTGTAACGGTTTTCGTCGTCTGAAGAAGAGGAATCGGACCAAAGTGCAGCGTGGTAAGTGTTCATGCTTTTTATTGAATAACCGAAACAGTCCTGTAAGGTGCAAAACACTAAACAGAAAATAACTACCCACAAAAACCATGTGGGAAAAAGCTACCTATGTATGGTTCCCAATCAGAGACAACAATAGACAGCTGTCCCTAATTGAGAACCATACCCGGCCAAAACAAAGAAATACAAAAACATAGAAAAAAGAACATAGAATGCCCACCCAAATCCCACCCTGACCAAACCAAAATAGAGACATAAAAAGCTCTAAGGTCCAGGAGTGACAGTTGGAGTGCTTTTAGAGTAACAACATGAGAAAAAAAGTGTTAGCTCAAATGTCAGAGGATGGAGTCTAATTTAGTCAAAGAGAGTTCAGCAAGCAACAAGCTTTATTAAAGACACAAAGAGAGAGAGATGGAGAGGGGGGAGACAGAGGGGGAGAGAGAGAGAGAGATAACATGAATCATTATTTAGCTACACTATTAAAAGAGAGGGTTTTAAAAACAATAAGCAAGTGGCAGGTCCATCATGAAAGATATTATTGCCCTGGAAATGTCTTTGTAAGCAAAACCCATCTCCCACACAACATGAACTTGTCATCAAGGCATTTCAGGGAGTATAGAGGATAAGAGGGAGGGAAACAGTGACACATAAAGTGTTCAGTGTATAGGGAAGAAGCAACTCCTTTCACTTTCTCTTACCACCCAGACACCAACAACCTAGGTTACTTTCATAGTTATTATCTCTTTCCCACTTTATAAACCTTTCTCTCCCTCTTTCTCTCTCCCTCTCAATACAAGGGCTTTATTGGCATGGGAAACATGTTTACATTGCCAAAGCAAGTGAAATAGGTAATAAACAAAAGTGAAATAAACAATAAAAAATGCACTCTCTCTCCCTTTCTCTCTCTCTATCCCTCTTTCTCTATCTCTCCCTCTCTGTCTCCCACTCTCTCTTGCTCTCTCTCTCTCTCACCCGCTCTCCTTCTCCCACTCTCTGCCCCTCAGTCCCCCCCCCTCTGTCTCTCTCTCTTTGTGTCTTTAATAAAGCGTGTTGCTTGCTGAATTCTCTTTGACTAAATTAGACTCCATCCTCTGATATTTGGTGTAAATTACACTCATCTGGGATGCATAGTCTTTGGGTCTATAATGCTCTCATTCAGGCCTATTTCTGTCAGTTAATAACAGATGGCATCTGCTGCTCAACAGCCTGACTCTTCAAAGTCAAAGTGACTTGATATAGCAACAAGCTCTGGGGCAATCTGACTGAAATGTAGGAACTATGTGTGGGTCGTGATGAGTTGTACACTACATGACCAAAGTAATGTGGACATCTGCTCGTCGAACATGTCATTCCAAAATCATGGGCATTCATATGGAGTTGGTCTCACCTTTGTTGCCATAACAGCCTCCACTCTTCTGGGAAGGCTTTCCACTAGATGATGGAACATTGCTGTGGGGACTTCCATTCAGCCACAAGAGCATTGATTAGGTCGGGCTCTGATGTTGGGCTATTAGGCCTGGCTCGCAGTCGGCGTTCCAATTATTTGTGCACGGGGAAATTGTCATGCTAAAACAGGAAATGGCCTTCCACAAACTGTTGCCACAAAGTTGGAAGCAAAGAATCATCTAGAATGTTATTTTATGCTGTAGCGTTAAGATTTATCTTCACTGGAACTAAGGGGCTCGAACCATGAAAAACAGCCCCATACCATTATTCCTCCTCCACCAAAAATTACAGTTGGCACTATGCATTTGGGCAGGAGCGTTCTCCTGGCTTCCGCCAAACCCAGATTCTTCTGTCAGACTGTCAGATGGTGAAGTGTGATTAATCATTCCAGAAAATGTGTTACCACTGCGTCAGAGTCCAATGGCGGTGAGCTTTACACCACTCCAGCCGACACTTGACATTGGGCATGGTGATCGTAGGCTTGTGTTGGCTACTCGGCCATGGGAAACCCATTTCATGAAGCTTCCTCTGATGTTCCTTCCAGAGGCCGTTTGAACTCGGTAGTGAGTGTTACAAGGACAGGCAATTTTTTACACACTATGTGTTTCAGCACTCTGCAATCCTGATGTTTCCACTTCACAATAACATCACTTACAGTTGACTGGGGCAGCTCTAGCAGGGCAGACATTTTAAGAACTGACTTGTGTGAAAGGTGTCTTCCTATGATGGTGCTACCTTGAAAGTCACTGAGCTCTTCAGTAAGGTCATTCTATTGCCAATGTTTGTCTCTGGTAATTGCATGGCTGTGTGCTCGATTTTATACGCCTGTCAGCAATGGGTGTGGCTGAAATAGCCAAATCCACTAATTTGAAGGCGTGCCACATACTTTTGTATATATAGTGTATATTTTGAGTTTCCCAATCACGGCCGGTTGTGATACAGCCTGGAATCGAACCAGGGTCTGCAGTGACGCATCTTGCACTGAGATGGAGTGCCTTAGACAGACTCGGGAGTCCCATAGGGCTGCTCACTAAGGCATGCGGGTAAAAGTTATGGTAAGGTATTGATGGAATGAGGCTAATTAAATGTGAGGCGAGCGTAACTGACAAGCAGACGGTCTGCTATCAATTTACTTTCATTAACGATTGCGCTGTAATTGCTTTGTTAGTTCGACCACGTTGGTCGCTATATTTTTGCAGGAAGGCTAGCTCACTGCACCTGAAAACCCTCGGGGAGGATTAAAATATTTAATGGACCATCGCATGTAAATTGATAGGCTAGGGAGAGGCTTTCTCTGAATGTCAAACGAAAAACATACTGTAGTAGACCAAACCTCAGTCATCTGTACCAATGCGTTTTATTGTATAGAGTTGTAGAATCATAATATGCTTTAAGGCAAAAGTAACAAAATGCACATCAATGAATCAGTTATACCATGCAAGAATATTCAAGTAGAAAAGTAATCAAGAGACGCACAAAATTATTTTGTAGGGGTATATCCACATATTTGACCACAAACGCATTAGGCCTAAATCATAAAACAAACTACAGGTCAATTTGTCGTATATAACACATTTACTTGATATAACTCTGAAAATTACACTTAGCCTATTCAATTCAAGGTCAGACAGAAAAAGAGCAGATTCCGAGACTGCGTCCTCAGCTGGATACAGACAGACTGCAGAGCCAATAGCTAATCCCGTCGCTTTAGTCTTTATTTCTTCCCCACGTGGGCTTCATCTGGAAAAAGAATATGTTTGAACATCTCATTACAAGAAGATAGTGCCAGCAACCAACACAGCTATTCATTAACTTAAAATCCAGATGAGCGTTAATAATTCTGACAATCAGCGTGCGTAATTACCAACAAGTTTCCGCAAAAAAAATGATACGATTTAAACTTTTCGATCTAGATGCTTTCTGAGCGTGTTTTCTGGATATTCGTCATAAAAGCAGCTTTCCAGAGACACGGTAGTCTACCTGTGATAGAGGGGTCCGTACTATATTCATAATAAATCATTCATTATATCAATTTACACATTTTATTCTTTACATCGGTCATTCACACACAGCACCCACCAGCCCCGCTAGTTACTCCTGTTCGGTCAAATCCTCGACAGGTGCGGACCTTTTGCCTGGGTGCTGTCTCTTCTCCGCGCGACTCTTGTTCACGTTGTCTAATAGCTGGAGCAACAGGTTGGCCTTACTGCAGCCAGGGTCCAGCACGTCACAGGGACTGTTGGCGTCCAAATCCGGGCTCGTGTTATCCAAGTAGCGTTTGCCGGGGTGTTGGCGCTTCTCCAACTCCTTGAGGTCCCCTGCGTCTGACTCGTCGTCCACCTCTCGCCTGCCGGGATGCTGGCGCTTACTGTAGTACATCACGTAGCGCTTGCCCGGGTGCTGACGTTTGGAGAGTTCACTTAGAAATGCGGGGTTCTCTGTAATCTGCTCCAGTATTAAGCGCTTGCCTGGATGCTGTCTTCTCTGGAGGTCCACAAAAGAGTCAAATTCGTCTTCGCGTTTTCCCGGGTGCTGTCTTTTCTGAACCTCGCCATAGTCTTCGTCCTCGTCCTCCTCTCGCTTCCCAGGGTGTTGCCTTTTTTCCAGCTCCTCCTGGTACCTCTTACCGGGATGCTGCCGCTTCACCAGCCACTCTGGCTGAGAGGTCAACCCTTCTGTAAAAACAATTAATACATTATTAGTTTAGGGACAGCGGAAAATATCAATCTACCACCACTTGTAATGACATGCGTACATGCATTTCCACTTGAACACACACCGTGTTAATGGCATTTACCTGTGAAAGTTAGAAAAAATATATATTTTAGATAATCTATGTAAAACTTTGTGTATATTTTTTTCTGTTTTCATTCTTCCACCATTAAACTGTGTGCTTTGGTGCCAGGACTGCGGGAAAATAATGGATACGTTTTACGCGCGCTTTGCAGATTGCCCTCTCCAAATTTATTTTCATCCGAACAAATAACAACATCTATTCATTTATTCACGTTAATCTTGCACAAAACACGAATAAAACATATTTGAAATCCTGGGTTATTTCTGTATAAATACCATGTAATCGAAATAATTTAGTTTCTGTCTTTGTGAAACTATACAATCGAATGATTTGTCTTCGTGCAAAGTTACTATAAATAGGCATAAAAATGCATGACTTGACTTTGTGTGTTCAGTGGGTGGCAGGTAGCCTAGCGGTTTGAGCGTCGTTTGGCTGATCAACCGAAAGGTCGTTAAATCTGTCGATGTGCCCATGGGCAAGGCATTTAACCCTAATTTGCTCCATACTACTATGACCGACCCTGTAAAACAGCACATTTCACTGCACCATTTGGTGAATGTGACAATAAAACATCATAATTTGTGTTCATTTCTTTGCTTTGTAATTCATGTTAAACACCACAGCTCTCGTCAAAGGCGGCCACTTTGCCAAAAACATCAAAAAGATCAAAAAGCAACTATTAAGCACCGTTCGCGCCATCCTCATCCTCTATATTTTTGAGAATGGAGCGGAGCAGGAGGCTCTCGGCTCTCTGTAGGATGATATCGTCAATAGTCTGCCGGTCCCCCGTCTCCTCCTCAGCGGGGATGCCCTGTCCTCGAGCCAACGTCAGGTTGCAGACCACTAGAGATGCCAGAATGATCAGGCAGGCGGACTTCATGGTAACTTGGCTAGTCGTTCGAAAACAAGAGAATATCATTATTAGTGGAGATATACTACTTTAAAAGCATGCAGGTTGCATAATAATTCATTGACTTGGCGTTGCATAACGAATTTTGAGTTCTCTCTGTTTTACGCACATAATACGTTTCAATATCGGTGCGTAAAACTGGAAATTCCTTTTT
This sequence comes from Oncorhynchus tshawytscha, assembly GCF_018296145.1. Classification (NCBI taxonomy): domain Eukaryota; kingdom Metazoa; phylum Chordata; class Actinopteri; order Salmoniformes; family Salmonidae; genus Oncorhynchus; species Oncorhynchus tshawytscha. The sequence continues at coordinate 28,066,042 of NC_056450.1, read as the reverse complement.
GGAATAGATATTTGCAAATAATATTTTGGGAGCACGTCCATGTACAAAAATACGAATTAAAGTGACCCAAACGTACCTTAGATTTGTTTTCTGGCTAGTGTCACTCACAGCACCTTCAATAACCTAATTGCAGCAAACCAACTAGAAAGGTTGTTCTTTGCCTCTTGCAGCGCTTGGAGACCGATTGAGGCCAAGTTTAGAGGTATGTGCAGATACAACAAGTCCAGCCATTTATAGTCAGTGGTTACCATCGTCACGCCAACCACGTTGTAGTAATTTCATAGGATTCCTTTCATAGGATTCAAATGATGTCACAAATTCGTGCGCAATTGGATTAAAGTCAGTTATAACCTCTAGAGGACGATGTCCGGTTATTCTCTTGGGCGCCAGCTGGGCGGACCAGCCTAATCTGTGGGAGTGAAATTGGCACTTGATGATAACTGAAAGAGAGGATTCATTCATAAATCTTCTTATCATATGTGAGTGCGATAATTTGGCAGAACACCGATTTAAATTAATTCACTTATTTTGCGAGTGTGGCTTTACTTACTAGTAGTTTGTTTTGATTAGGCCTACACTAAATGTCAATTATGAAAATGTTTGGATTCATTCATAAACCTACTAGTTACAGCCCCTATATCTGTATTTTATTTCCAATTATAGACATTCATTGGTGCGTCATGTTGGAAAGGACGTTGTTGTGCACCATCTCCATGTCATTATTTTCCTAAATTCTTATAGAATTTAAACATATGGTAATATAGCTATGCTCCTGTGCTGTGAGTCAATAAGAATAGATGGCCAGAAGGCTCTAGATCAGCCCCTTGCGGTCACAGGTGCGAGACATGGTGCCTCATGCGCGATGTGAGCTCACCACATCCCTCAAGCGCACATTTATTAATGCACTCGTGGTCCCGCCCACACCTGTTGGAAATCTTTGAGGAGCGCAAACAATATTATCCTAACTTGCGAAGCGGCTGGACTGGGATCATTATGCACTGTCTGTTCAAACAGCTACCACACAGCTCAGACCTCTTGACTTTTTCCACAGTTTGATATGTTAAAGCCTTATTCTAAAATTGATTTAGTATTTTTTTTTTTATCATCAATCTACACACAATACCCCATAATGACAAAGAAAACCAGGTTTTTAGGAATGTTTGCAAAAAAAAAAACAGAACGGACAACCTTCTCTGCAGCACTCCACCAATCAGGCCTTTATGGTAGAGTGGCCAGACTGAAGCCACTCCTCAGTAAAAGGCAGGCCACTTGGAGTTTGCCAAAAGGCACCTAAAGGACTCAGACCATGAGAAATAAGATTCTCGAGTCCGATGAAACCAAGATGTAACTTTTTGGCCTGAATGCTAAGCGTCACGTCTGGAGGAAACCTGGCACCATCCCTACGGTGAAGCGTGGTGGTGGCATCATCATGATATGGGGATGTTTTTCAGCATCCAGGAGACTAGTCAGAATCGAGGGAAAGATGAACGGAGCAAAATATAGAGCGATCCTTGATAACAACCTGCTCCAGAACTCAGGACCTCAGACTGGGGCAAAGGTTCACCTTCCAACAGATGTTTCATTGTAAGCTCATGTACTTGATAGTGTTGCACTTTTGTATTCTGATGAAAATGAAGCTATTTTTTTGCCGAATGTTGCACTGAAGTATTTTCTGTGAAGGAAAACTATAGTTGCATGTCCCTGTCCATCTATTGAAGCAAAAAACACTGACTTTCAATGTAAAAGTCGACCCCTATCAATACGTGCTGCCCAAGCCTAGCGGAAATACAAGCTATGAAGTGCACCTTTAATTCATAGAACAAGATCTTGCTGATTTCTAGCCAAACCTCCACACCTTACGTAGGAGATATACTGTAGCTTATCTAGTTAAACCACACCAGGGACATTCTGCAGAACTGAAGTTAGGTTCTTCTGTGAAACATCACTCAGGGCCTGGACTGGGGTCTATCCACCCCCCCACTTGATTCAGAGAACAGATTTTTAAAGCGGGTGTCCAGACTGGGGGTGATTACTTGCTAAAGTACTCTTCTGTGAGGGACACGGCTAGCGACAGAAGCACAATTAACACCAGAGCATGTCTAACCTGTGAGGCCTCCTCTTCTGCAGTCGTCTCCGCGCCTCAAACTGTAATCACAGTGTGTAAAGACATAGGTCTACATGCTGCATGGGGACCAATTAGTTATGCACCCAGCACAGCAGATGAGAAACCGTGTGTTTGTTGGTTTTTCTAGCCTACGGAAGACCCGTGTTCGCTAACCCTGTAAGATGGTGAAAGTGGAGTTGTGATTTGATTAATTCTGTGCTCATTTGAAGCCTATGTAAAAGCAGATGAGGGAGAGCTTCTAATGAGTAAAATACTGTACATGGAGTGGATGTGTTCTAATAGGATAGAATTAGAATCTAGAAAACTCTGTGGCCTCTGACCTACCTGTGGAGTAGGATAAGAGTATGCACTTGTCTTTTCATATACTTTGCTGATAACTGTTGTTGTTACGATTGTGATATGTCATCTCACCTAGCCATCTTATGATGAATGCACTTATAAGGACACAAGGCGAGACCCAAATGCAGATGGTTGAGTCCCGAAATGTATTAATCCAAGGGGTAGGCAAGAGGTAGGTCAGGGACAAGCGAGAGTCATAAACCGGGTGAGAGTCCAAAAAGGTACCAGACGAAGGGCCGTCTCGAGGTCAGGCCAGGCAGGGGTTCAGTAACCAAATCCGAGTCCAAACAGTACAAGGGGATAGGCAGGCTTGAAGACAGAGCAGGCAGAGTGGTCAGGCAGGTGGGTTCGGAGTCAGGACAGGCAAGCGTCGAAACCAGGAGAACTAGAACCAAAAGAGACTGGGGAAAAAATCGGAGCATGGAAAAACACTGGCACAGAGAGACAGGAAACACAGGGATATATACACCGGGGATAATAAGCAACACCTGGAGGGGGTGGAAACAATCACAAGGACAGGTGAAACAGATCAGGGTGTGACAGCACTAATGTAAGTCACTCTGGATAAGACTGTAGTTATAGCACTCTTTATATCTAACAACTCTATGATTCAGATATTTAAATGTATGCATTGAAAAAAAGGACTCACTGATAGGTGACACGTTCCCCTCATGTTACTGTAGGTCTAGTCTGCTCTTCCCTCATGTTACGTGCACTTGCTGGGTGTTAAAGTTGTGGGTAGTTCACATTTTAAACAGCCATGCTTTTTGGCAGTTGTTTATTCATGACACTGTTCTGGAGGCGCTCTGTCCCTAATGGAGTTCCCTTGTGCGATGCTTATAGGCACTAGACTATAATTAAGGCAAGCGCTTCCTTCCTTCACCTCTCATCAATAAGACCAAATACAAAGGAGGTTGGAGGAGGGTTATTAAGAGTGGGGAATCATAACAATTAGAGAGCAGCTCTACAGTATATGCTGGCGAAGAGGACATCTTAAACATACACTCTGCAATGATGCTTGTCTTCCTCAACATCCACTGTTTACTTTCCACTGTCCTTGTTATGAATTGTTTTCAGTCGTGAGGAAGTTTATAAAGTTTTGGTTTCTACTTGCAGATCTGATAAGCGTTCCCGTGATAAAGTAGGAAGTTGGACATAATCAAGAGAAATTATTTTACTTAATTAACTCTTGAAGCTGAATCATACAGCCCCTGACTGCTCACAGGTTCAGTAATGGCTAGAGTTTGGGCTTGTTTTTCAGAGTTTTCTCCCATGGAGAAACAGAATGCCACCAGTGGCTGTTTGGAATGTTCTCTCAACACTCAGGGCGAGAAGGAGAAGTTTTGCAAAAGTGAACGCAACAGAGCAAGGGAAACACACATCAAAAGATAGGTGAGTCAGAAAGAGAGGCGGCAAGTGTCCCCAAAGTTCCCGAAGCCTAATATGTGGGTGTAAGTGAGAGAACAGTGAAACAGAGGTGGAATCCAACTAAGAGGGAGAGTGTGAGAGCAAGAGAGAAAGAGGGAGAAAGAGGGAAAATAACACAGAAGCCTAACTGAAGCAGTCAGAGGTAAGAAATACTGACCAGACAGCTGCCAGGGACATAAGTCTCTCTGTGTGGTGGCTACTAGCTGCTGAGAGACAGACAGGATGGAAACAGACAGATTCAGAAAGAGAAAAAGTCAAATAAACATATAAACAGAAGAGCTGGAGTGTGGATGGAGTGACAATGTGACATCCACCTCTAACCTGGCATTGACAGGCCCTGGTCATGGAGGTTGCTGGGTGGGGGACTGGTGATGAGGCAATATCTGGATACTGAGGTCAGAGGGGGTCTGGAAGGCTGGTTGTTCTATGTTGCTCTTCAGGCTCTGAGTCAAACCCAACACACCAACTGCATACTAACTATGGACTGATGGGATAATAGAGGGTAATGGCCATTTACTGTTAAAGCCATAGGTTGTGAGAAAGACATTATATCCCTCTATTGCTTTTAGAAGTGGTAAAATGTTGTGTTTTAATTACAGGTTTTGTATTTTACATTGCGGTGGGGTTCAACAGATGTACACTTTTAGAAAAAGGGGTACCAAGGGTTATTCAGCTGTCCCAATAGGAGAACCCTAGTTGGTTCAAGGTGGTACCCTTGGAGCCCTAATTGGAGGGTAGGGTATTAAAGTATAACTCTCTCAGCTGTATGTAGTGCCTGGTGAAGCCTAAGTGAGTTACAGTGAGCACATCTTCAGCCTCACTGACTCCCTCTCACTAGTCAATGCGGCCCACAGATCCATCCATTGGCTGCAGGCAGCTCACGCCTGTCTAATACCATGGGGGCTGGACGCACATGAGAGACCAGTTCTACCTCACTCCAAGAAGTGTTACATGTACCAAAATATATACTGGCCAAAATATAAATGCAACATGTAAAGTGTTTCATGAGCTGAAATAAAAGATCCCATACGAACATATTTTTTCTCTCAAATCTTGTATACAAATTTGTTTACATCTCTGTTAGTGAGCATTTCTCCTTTCTCCTGCCAAGATAGTCCATCCACCTGACAGGTGTGGCATATCAAGAAGCTGATTAACCAGCATGATCATTACACAGGTGTACCTTGTGCTGGGGGGGACAATAAAAGGCCATTTTAAAATGTGCCGTTTTATCACACAACACAATGCCACAGTCCTATGTTTTGAGAGAATGTGCAATTGGCATGCTGACTGCAGGGATGTCCACCAGAGGTGTTACCAGAGAATTTAATGTTCATTTCTTTATCATAAGCCACCTCCAATGTTGTTTTAGAGAATTTGGCAGAACGTCCAACGGGCCTCACAACCTTAGACCACGCCAGTCCAGGACCTTCACATCCTGCTTCTTCTGAGGCCAGCCACCTGGGCAGCTGATGAAACTGAGGAGTATTTTTGTCTCTAATAAAGCCCCTTTGTGGGGTAAAGTTCATTCTGATTGGCTTGGCCTGGCTCCCCAGTGGGTGGGCCTATGCCCTCCCAGGCCCACCCATGGCTGCACCCCTGCCCAGTCATGTGAAATCCATAGATTAGGGCCAAATTTATTTATTTAAATTGACTGATTTCCTTATATGAACTGCAGGGGGCGAGAGGACAGGCGTGCATCACAAAGTATGGGCTCTGAGACAGAAAACATGGGAGAAATGTGAGAGAATCAGCAGGGTTTGCTTCGGCTGTGCCCCTAAACTTCCTCACTGGATCGAGGTGTTTCATTTCACAAACATGTTTAATCCTAGCCCTATATTTAGGTGCTACTTTGGGGCATTGTGACTTGTGCCCACATGTTCGGCTCTTCGCCAGGTTGTTGCTGGGAGGCCAAAGTCACTACTCTGATTTCTTTCACTGTTGATCTCTCTCCTCCAGCAGAATGAATCTATCTTAGTAAACTGATGGAAATAATTGTGTTTGACCAAATACAATGCTATTTTTCAGAGAACAAGTTAACTACTGACCTTCAGGATACATATAAAGAAGGACACTCAACTGTACTGCAATGACTCAGATGACAGCAAAGCTGCAGCTGGCTCAAAACAGAGCTGCACATCTTGCCCTTAACTGGACATACAGAACTAACATCAACAACATGCATACCAGTCTTTCCTGGTTGAGGGTTGATGAGAAATGAATTGCCTCACATAGTTTTTATGAGAAATATTACTGTGATGAAAATGTCAGATTGTCTACATAATCAAATTACATACAGCTCAGACACCCACACATACCCCACAAGACATGCCACCTGGGGTCTCTTCACAGTCCCCAAGTCCAAAACAAATTCACAGAGCCATGATCGCATGGAACTACCTTTCATCACCAATTACTCAAGCAAAAAGCTAAATTACCTTTAAAAAATGGATTAAACCACATCTCATGGAACAGCAGGGACTGTGAGGGTACACACACACACACACACACACACACACATTTTTTGTTGTTGTATTGTTTGTGTGACTGTCCTTGTCTTTCAGTGTATCAGTGTTTCGTTACTTGTCATGTTTTTTTTTGTTGACCCCAGGAAGAGTAGCTGCTTCTTCTGCTAAAGCTAATGGGGATCCAAATATACAAAAAAATTCTCCATCTTTCACCACACCCAAGGGTGCACTGGAATCCCAACACACAGACAGAGAGAAACAAAACAAAGTTTGCATTATTTCTCTTCAGATTGAATCTCTGTCTTAAGCTGTGCGGCGTGACTCTGAGAATTCCATTATCCCTCAATAACCTGAGAGGCGGCTGTGTGTTCCTCGAGACGGAGAACGTGATTGGCACTCCGCTACCACATGCTACAGCGCACTCATCATCTCTTTCATCTTTCTCTCTTTCCTTCCCTCCCTCTGTCACAGTCAGGTACTGTCTGACACCACGTCTAATAGAGGAAGATTGAGCTGATCTTTCCCTCTCAACGCCTGAGTCCATTGCAGATGTAAGATTCAGATATTCGATTTTGGTGAATTTAGTGTGGCTGCTTAACTTGCTTGGAGAAGAAATTATAATGTTTTGGGGGTTTTGTACTGAGGTCAGACAGAGTCATATGGAATGTCTAATACTGTACTGTAGGTAGGCACTCGGTAACAGGGTTCTTCTGAGTGCTGGGATTCTAGGAATAAAAGCTTGTCTTGCAGAAACACACGGGTACACCCAATGCCATGGCATCAGTCATAGCCATGACCCTTTGACCTGTCAGTTGTCAAGGAGATTACCTTGCTTGTTCTCAAACAAAGAGATCTCCCACATATAAAAATACTACAGTTTACTATAGAATACTATAGTACTTACTATAGAATTCTGTAGTATACTGTAGAATGCTATATTCCACATTGAAGTATCCCTTGATCATGTAGTGCTTACTTTAGAATGATGGAGTATAGCATTCTACACTATAGAATACTATACTACGCACTGTAGTATTCCTCAGTTGTGTAGTGCAGGGGTGTCAAACTCATTCCATGGAGGGACTAGTGTCTGCAGGTTTTGGGTTTTTCCTTTCAGTTAAGACCTAGACAACCAGGTGAGGGGAGTTCTTTACTAATTAGTGACCTTAAGGAAGGAGCAAAACCCCGCAGACACTCGGCCCTCCATGGAATTAATTTGACACCTGTGATGTAGTGCTTACTTTAGAATGTTGTAGTATACTGTAGAATACTATACTACACACTAGTATTCTGCGATCACGTACTGCTTACTTTAGAATCTTTTGATCAATTGGACTGCTAGCTGCGTCGATGCAGTTTTGATTTTTATGTGCTCTCCTTGGGGAGGTCATGCCAGGGATTTAGTCTAACGATCCCCCTCGATCATATAGTGCTTACTATAGAATTGTGTAGTTTATTGTAGAATACTATTGTCCACACTGTAGTATCTCTTGATTGATTGATTTGATTTGACTATTTTAAAACATAATACAACCACAAATGTAGATACAATTTATTTTGAAATTTGATGAGAATAAGATTATTTCCGTTGTGGTCCTAGTTGTGTCCTTTTTTAATGATTTTTTTTTACACATTTACAGCTAACCAATATTTAAAAAAATACTATAGTATACTATGGTCTAAATGAGGGATCATCAAGTAGATTCAGCCGCAGGCAGATGTTTTGTCTTGAACAGATGGTCAGGGGGCCGGAACATAACAAATCATTTGTAGACTGCAAATTGACAGCAAGAAGCCCAAACAGATATAACATTTGACTAAAAACAATAATTTCAAACCTTTCTTACATTTGTATTTGATCATATATCACTATTTTATGCGTGGGAATACATTGAAATATATTTCCCCATTTTTTTGTGTGGTGTTTTTATAGTCTTATGTCCAACAATAAAAATGAAATAAACTATTTTCAATAAAATGACCCGCGGGCTGCCAGTTGGGGAACCCAGGTCTAAATACTGTAGTATTACTATATTTTTATACTATGTTATTCACTGTAGTCTTATTGCAGACTTTACCGTAGTACTCACTGTAGTGTTTTTGCAGACATGACTGTAGTATACTGCATTATTTACTGCAGTGTTTTCGTGGACATGACATTGTAGTAACACCTGCCGATAAGGGTTAGCTAAAATAGCACAACTACCAAACTACGGCAGTCCTTGTTTAATGAGGGGAACACCTCAACCAGAACATAAGACACAGGTTCGTGACAGGCCACGTGTTGAGGTGGCTAAACAGCTCTGAGAAATGCAACAGACCAGACACCTTGGCAAAAATAAATGTTTATTACAATTGTAACATCTAAACGTTAGACACAGGTTCTAGGCCCATTAAAGGGAAACAGTACAGAGGCAGATAAAGAACAAGCAAAGTTTATTAAAGCTTAGAGGATCCGGTTTGCTTGTTTGAGACAGATAAATAACATACATTTTAACAAGTGTACACCAAAAAGTATTCTTAGAACTTCCACTAGATACTGTAGCTATCTGAAATACAACAGTGCTTTCACAGAGATTCAGCTCACCAAGATCACAAGATGACCAAAAACAGTGAAAAGCAATTCTGTACTTCTGATGGTAGAAAAACAGTTAACCACGGCATTTACGTAAACAATAGATATTTTACTTAAAGACGTCACCTTATTTATTGGAGGGCGCTGCCAATAAACTGCCTGGACCTCAAACCAGCAAAGCCTCTCCAAACAAAAGGACATAATTGCAGTGGCTTTACATATTGAACATCTTGACTATTGTCACACAAGTAAACTCACTGATGGTCAAAGTCGACACATACCATTCAGAACAACCGACCACAAACCAAACATTTCCTCAATACAGCATGGTCACAAAAGGGTTGTTCAGAAATAAACCAATAGCAACAATACCACACACACACACACACACACTTTATACTACTGTCATGTCTGCAAAAACACTACAGTGAATACTATAGTATACTACTGTCATGTCCGCAAAAACACGACAGTGACTGCTTAGTATACTAAAGTAATGTCTGCAAAACACAAGAGTGAATACTACAGTAATGTCTGGCACCTATTGTCATCGATTCTTCTTGTGTCTGTGGACGTATGGATTTTATTTTTGTGATAAAGCACCTAAGGGCATTTTTACCAGGATTTCACCTTTATCTCACTGCGTCCAGGTGATTATAATCCTCTGAATATCTCACCAATTATTTCAAAGGTCAGTTTTTCATGCCTCATTGTAAATAAGTGACGTGAGAGACTAGCACTGAGGGATTCATTACACATCTGCATACAAAGAGAGTTTGTGTGTGTCTGTGTGTGTACATGTGCATGTGTGAATGCAAGGAGAGAGAGGGGTTCTGCCCGGAGGCTGAGACACATCCATCTCCTCCTTGGTTGGATCCGGAGGGGTTCCCATTAACTGAGATACTCTCCCTCAGCCTCTTTACCTCGTCATGCCCGGAGGCTGAGACACATCCATCTCCTCCTTGGTTGGATCCGGAGGGGTTCCCATTAACTGAGATACTCTCCCTCAGCCTCTGTCTCTTTACGTCGGTTCCCATTAACTGAGATACTCTCCCTCAGCCTCTGTCTCTTTGCGTCGAGAGAGTTCACTGGGGAGGAAGGAGATACTGGAGATACCATGCCCTCAGGCCATTTACCACAGCATGGAAATGTCATCCTCTTACTCCTCTTCCTTCTACCAAAACTCTCAGGATATATATTGTGCCCACATGCAACAAGAGAGAAAATAGTCTGCGTTGTTGTGCGCTTTGCGCCATGCTTGACTCATGCTTAACTCATTCATCTCTTTAATGCTGATTGTTAAGGCTCTGAGTCGCTACAGGCAATTACAAGGCAGATGTGTCCAGAGTTTTATTCTCTTAGTCACGACCACACAGTTGCATACACACACTTACATAAGAAGTGATCATGTGGTTCTATAAGGAAAGGAAAATATATGTACTTATTAACAGCAATAATGCAGCTATACAATTGGAACTGTAGACTACATAGCCTAGATAGCATGTCATTGCAGACACATTTTCACACAGCTACAAATAAGATGTCAACATCTTGGCAGAGAGAGAGGCTAATTACTGCTGCCAGTCACGGTTTATGACCTCTCTCCAGCCAGCTAAAGATCTTATCTAATAGGCCATGAATCAAGTGCGCATGTGAGAGCGCACCAGGCCATCTAGAATCTTCTTCTAATTTAGGTGAAACATAACACACTTTCTTCACGTAATAGTAGCTTGCACCTCATACTCATAATAATAAATACAATCATACAATAGTCACGTTACCTTTCAATTCTGTACTTAGACAATATGCATTAGCAGGGTAGGGGAGTAACAGATTACATGTAATCCGTAAGGGATTACAAAAAACGGTAACTGTAATCTGTTACCAGCTAAAATATTGTAATCGGATTACAGATACTTTTGAAACACTGGATGATTACCTCGAGGATTAATTTTAAATTCAGAAAGGATGTTTGCGAAAAAAAAGTATTTGACACTTCTGTTTTCTCATGGACATTCAAATCACCATTGAAAAAAAGCTCAAATGTAAGTTTGTTCCAGCTGAGCGAGTCTGACCACAAGTCAGAGACACTATGATGACACACCAAATGTGTTTGATGGATCGCGGGAAAAGAGCAGGAATAGGCTTTTGTAGGCTACAGTCTAAGCTATGCCTTCCAATGGTGCGGCTGCTGTTGGCATCCAAAGATTATCCAATTTGAATAAACGCATGGAGGTAAGGATGACAGCAGTGGTGTAGTCTACGGCGATACAGATATCACTTATTATTGATATCTACATAGCACATTGATGTGAATCACACTGCTGCTCTCTCATTTAGCTATTTGCACCTTAAGGATTGTGGTTGTTGTGGATGGCTTCACAAATCTAAATGTGTATTTGAACCCAATAATGGTTGAATTCAACAAGTTTAAGCTGGCTATCAATCATTGTTTTTGAAACCAGTGGACAGCCAGTGAAAAAATGCACTCTTGCAACAGCTGCATAGTGCAGATCCAAGCCTATGGAATAAAAGTGGGGCTTTTATTGATCAATCTAATTCATGCTGATAAAAAAAGCATCCATAGGCCTAATGGACACATGGTCAAACTTGCACAATTTTGATAGACTTAAAGGGGCAATCTGTAGTTGCTACATCCATTTTTGGACTTATATATGTATGGACTTATATATATACAGTGGGGCAAAAGAGTATTTAGTCAGCCACCAATTGTGCAAGTTCTCCCACTTAAAAAGATGAGAGAGGCCTGTAATTTTCATCATAGGTACACTTCAACTATGACAGACAAAATGAGAAAAAAATATCCAGAAAATCACATTGTAGGATTTTTAATGAATTTATTTGCGAATTATGGTTGAAAATAAGTATAGCAAATGGCCTATAGCAAATGCAACATCTTGCATACATTTTTCACATGTAAATAGCACTTTTCAGTAGTGCTCCAAGCATACCATTCCATGAGCGCAGCATTTATTTTTCAACTCGAATCAATGAGCCCAATCAGTCCTCCATGACAACACAGTCATAAACAACAGAGTAGGGCTGGCCAATAAGTCCTTAGTTTTGGGGTCATGCTCAGGTAAAACAATTTGGCTAATCTATACTTCCATATTTCCAAGTTTTATTCTTGAAGATCAAGGGGCATAACATTTATTGGAATGACTGGAATTCTGATGACTGGAGTTATTAATGTAAAGATATGATTTAATTGTTTTATTATATGTAGTAGAAAGTGATGGGTTAGAAGAAGCCTACATAACCAACCCAGAAAATAAAATTGAACATCCATATATGGCCAGCTATGTAAACTTGAACATTGATTTATTCTGCAATAGATGTCGTTCAATTGGTAACATACATTTGTGTCTTCTTCTAATGCCGCTTAAGGGGAAAGTAATGTGAAAGTAACGGAATGTAATCAGATTACGTCACTGAGTTTGGGTAATCCAAAAGTTATGTTACTGATTACAATTTTGGACAGGTAACTAGTAACTAACGGATTGCATTTAGAAAGTAACCTACCCTGTGCATTAGTTAAACAGGTAAACAATGCTTCCACCTGACGAGAAAATAAATAATTTACAGATGTAACAGGATAACCAACATTAGGCAGGTTTCAATAGCATGCAATAATCATTATAAACAATTGCCAACAATATAAACCCCAACTTACATTGCGGATGCACAATCAAAACTTCTAAAATAAACACAGGAAAAGAACTTGTTCGCCAGCCAAACTTGCATCTTCTTCTGTGGAAGAATAAAGAGTTAGAGTGGGCAGAGCCAGAGTCCAAATGAAAAAGGAAACACAGGGCCTGACAGGGCGGGGTCTTGGAACCTACTACTAAGATTGAGGACTGCAAGCCAGGTATGGTGGGAGGCTGTAAACGTAGCTGAGCAGGGAACTTATAGCTTAGTGCTAGGTCAGGCGGCTGGGCGCTGGCTGAGTCTGTGGGCTGCGAACTTGTTATGGGCAGAGACTGCACACTTAGAGGAGCAGATAACTCAGAGCCTAGAAGGGCAGGAGGTTTGGTGTATAAAACTAAGGGAATTAACTGCTTGCAGACTGATGTTGGGGGCTGCAGACCAACAGAAAGCTGAGAATGCTGCCCTAGTGGGGCAGAGAATCTGAAGCCTGGTAGAACGGTGGACTGTGGGCCGACTAGGGCTGGAGACAGCGAAACTAGAACTAGTCTGGGAGCCTAGTGCTGATAACTTTGGGCCTGACAGGGAAAGCATCTCTGAACCTGAGAGGGAAACTGACTGATAGCTAGGAGAGCGGGCCTACTAGAGGAACTGGTAACTCTGAGCCTAGCCGGGCATGAGCCTGATGACCCACCTGGGCTAGGTACTTAGGGCCGACAAGTGCTGGAGACAGCAGACCTATCACGGCTGGAGAATGATGACTTTGTGCTATGTAACTTGTGGGCTAACAGGACAGGAGGCGGAAAACCTGGTGGGCTGCAGGCTGACTATGCCTGAAGACTGCATGCCTAGTGCAGCAAACTCTGGGCCTAGTAGGGCAGGGGGCCCTAAACATGGCAGGCTAGGCTACTGCCTACCAGCTAAGACAGGGTACTGCGATCTATGCAGGGCAGGAGACGGCAGACCTGACGGCAAAGCAACCATGGGTCCTAGCTGGGTAGGATACCTAGGGCCTGGCAAAGCAGATAATTAGGGATCACTAGTACAGGGAACTGTGGACCTATAACAGAAAACGGAGATTCTACCGGGCGGGGGGTGGACAACTTACCAGGAAGACTGGACTTACCAGGAAAGTAGGACACTTTAGACCTACCGCTGGGGCAGGATACACTGTACATACTTGAGGGACAGGACACTCAAAGCCTGGACACTTTACACCTGCAAGGTAGGCAGGAAACTGAAACTCTGACCCTACTGGGAGGGAAGGGAACTCTGACCCTACTGGGAGGGAAGGGAACTCTGACCCTACTGGGATGGAAGGGAACTCTGACCCTACTGGGAGGGAAGGGAACTCTGACCCTACTGGGAGGGAAGGGAACTCTGACCCTACTGGGAGGGAAGGGAACTCTGACCCTACTGGGAGGGAAGGGAACTCTGACCCTACTGGGAGGGAAGGGAACTCTGACCCTACTGGGAGGGAAGGGAACTCTGACCCTACTGGGAGGGAAGGGAACTCAACCAGCAGGGGGTCCCCACTGGAAGAAGAGGAAGACTCCGCAACGGCAGCCAGTACAGAACCAATGGCAGCGGCTGGCTATGTCTCCAGAACTGGAGTGGAAGTCTCCTTAACTATATCTTGATATGATGGGGAGCTAGGCCCCTCTGGACAATAGAAGCGGACCCAGCACACTGGTGGCTGAAGCCGGGTGGGGGCGTAGAGGGACATCGGTCGGGAGACCACTTCAGGGGAGGTGATGTTCCCGACGCTCTGGTAGATGCGACAGTCAGGGTAGCTTGGAGCGATGCAGATCTGGTGAATAGTTGGGTCACCTCTGGATGTAGTGGAAGTGGCCGACAAGGGCAGTATCGACTGCAGTGGCGCTCCCACTACGATGGCTCTAGCTAGGGGGGCCTAGAGTGGTGACGGTTAAGAGAGTAGTGGCGGTAACAGTGCTCCTGTGGCAGTGACTTAGGTAGGGAGGACCCAGAGTACATCCCTCCTGAGCTATTCCTGTTCATAAAGCAGCTCCTCGCAGTCTCCTTGCAGCTCCCAACTGGAGAGGCTGTGGTCACTCCCTGACCACTGAGGAGACCTAGTTCAGGGCTGGTTGACGGTAGGATGAGAGAGGTACGTGTGGCCTCACAGCTCATCTTTTGGGAAGTGGCAGTTTTGTGTAGCCCTATATGGCTTAGGAGGGCAGGAAAACATATCTGCATCCTGGGGCACGGAAACGGCTCTTCTTCTGGGTACTGGAACATTTTCACTGAAGCCAAGTAAGAATTTGTCTCGAAGGACCATGGTAGAGTTTTATTCTCTTAGTCACCACCACACAATTGCACACACACACACATCAAAAATAAAATGTTATTTGTCTCATGCTTCGTAAACAGGTATAGACTAACAGTGAAATGCTTACTTTACGGGCCCTTCCCAACAATGATGAGAGAAAAATAATAACACAAGGAATAAATACACAATGAGCAACAATAACTTGGGTATATACACAGTGCTTCCAGACTTGGTGCATCGGTATCGCTTGCCATACAGTAGCAGAGAGAACAGTCTTTGACTTGGGTGGCTGGAGTCTGACAATTTTTAGGGCCTTCCTCTGACACCCCCTGGTATAGAGGTCCTAAATGGCAGGGAGCTCGGGCCCCAATGATGTACTGGACCGTACACACTACCCTCTGTAGCGCCTTGCGGTCGGATGCCAAGCAGTTGCCATACCAAGCAGTGACGCAGCTAGTCAATATGCTCTCAATGGTGCAGCTGTAGAACTTTTTGAGGATCTGAGGGCCCATGACAAATCTTCGCCTCTTTCCTGAGGGGGAAGAGGCGTTGTTGTGTCCTCTTCACAATGGTGTGATGTGGACATTGAGGAACTTGAAGCTCTCGACCTGCTCCACTACAGCCCCATCAGAAGAGATCTTGTGGTTCTAGAAGGAAAGGAGAATATATGTTCATATTAACAGCAATAATGCAGCGATACAATTGGAACTGAAGGCTACATAGCCTAGAAAGAATACCATTGCAGACACATTCACAAAACAACAGATAAGATGTCAACATCTTGGCTGAGTGTGAGAGGCTAATTACTGCTGCCAGTCACGATTAATGACCTCTCTCCAGCCAGCTAAAGAGCTTATCTAATAGGCCATAAATCAAGTGCGCATGCAAGCGCGCACCATGCCTTCTAGAATATTCTACTAACTTACTTGAAAAATAATACACTTTCTTTACATAATAGTAACATGCACATCATACTCATAATAATAATAAATAAACCATGCAATAGTCACATTAACTGGCAATTCTGTACTTAGACGATATGCATTAGGTAAACAATGCTACCAACTGGGGAGAGAAAAAATAAGTTACATATGTAACAAGATAACCAACACTAACCAGGTTTCAGTAGCATGCAGTAATCATCATAAACAGTCCCTAACAAAATAAAGCCCCAACATTGCAGATGCATGCATAAGACTTCTAAACTAAATACCGAAAACTTGGTCGTCAGCCAAACTTGTCTTCTGTTGATGACTAAAAACACGCTGAGTTAGAGTGGGCGGAGCCAGAGTCCAAATGTCCACCAAAAACCCACTGATTGTCTGAAAGGAAGGGCCTTCTTTTCACAATTAAAAGGTAGGGTCATATAGCTGTTTCTCATTTAATGGAGAGAGGGAGATTCACTCATTCCCCTGCACAACGATAGATAGCCTATTCGATTGCCATTATTGCTATTTGCCTTTAATTAGTGGGCGTATGACATCCTGAGTGACAGAAAATATTGTATTTGTTAGCAATGGCTAGTGACAGTGACATTTTTTACATTGACATTTTAGTAATTTAGCAGAGCTCTTATCCAGAGTGCATACATGTGCTTTTTTGGACTGTGACCACTTCCTGATGGTATTGATCCTAATTTAAATAATGAGATTGGCTTGTGAGAGCCCCTACTCACCCATATGGCATCAAACCAATATATTCAACTTGGTGTTGTGGCTAAAGGATGTTCCATTGCTGTTGTGTCGGTATTGGATGACTCAACTATAGATCAGACTGTGTCAATACAGAGATATATTGAAATATACTTGAGTGAGGAGAAAAAGACGTATGTGCATTTTTCACAGACTTAAATGGTAAATCATATTGAGAACGATTCAGGAAAAAGATAAAAGGAAGACAAAGTGTCAGGGAAGAATGAATTCATTTAGACTGATGAGAAAGAGAGGAAAGAGAGGAATTGAGAGACAGTAATCAGGATGATAAAGAGAGAAGAGACAGATGGAGAACAAGAGAAGAGAGAGAGGGGGGAAAGAGAGAGGAGACAGGGGAACCAAGTGACAGGGAGCATGAGGTAGATGGCAGGAGGTAAGCCAGACACCCATCCCCATTTGGTTATCTCCAAATCAACATTCACAGTGAGTCACTCCAGAGGGTTCATAACTATGCTGTGGCAGAGGCCTCCTCCACAGGATCTCTGTATGTCTGTCTCTGTCCCTTGTAATCTGATCACAAACACACACAGACAGACTGAACTGCTTATTACTACCTATCAGCCTGAGATTAACAATACACAATAGAACAAATCACACCCTGTGACAATACCAGAATCACAATATGTTTTCCTAAAGGGAAAATGAAAACACAAAGCAGACCAAACTCGTTGGTCCTTTAAAAACCTGCTGTATCAATTGTTAGATACTACTGCACTGTTGGAGCTAGGAACACAAGCATTTCACTTCACCTGCAATAACATCTGCTAAATATGTGTATGTGACCAAAAGATTTGATTTGATTTGAAAATATTGTGTGCTATAGCTTGGAAAATAAATGAATGTGACTCTAGATGACAACATAATGACGTTTGTTTCCAACATTAGGGCTGTTTCCCTAAAGATTTAAATCTGCTTTGTTTCCTTGCCACGATACTAACGAGTATCACGATACTTGTATCCTCCCGGCCCTATCAACTCCCAGAACAGCCTGGGATTAACAATATACCGTAGAATAAATTACACCCTACAGTCTCTTTGTCAGAGATGAGGGTTATAAGTTTAACAATTTTCACAAAATGGTTAATTGCATATCAATAAGGGTTCTTTACTTTCTTTTTTTCCCCAACCGTGGGACAGACTGTTTGTTCCCACACTCGGGATTCTGACTCTCTATTGGTTACACAGACTTTTGGCCTCCCATCCTATTCTAACCCCCCCTCGCCGGCTTTGTATTCATGTTACCTGATGAAATTGCTGTATAATATGATCTTGTTGCCATCAAATGCACATTCAAATGTCATAAATCAACACTGCAGTGCTCTCCCTGTCCTCTGCCGTGCCTTGATTGTATTACTGTTGATGATATCTGGAAATGTGCATGTACACCCTGGCCCATCTACTGTTGCTAGCCCCAATTCTGACTTGTGTTCTGATATCTGTTTCACTGATTTCTGCTCTTGTAAAAGCCAGGGCTTTCTGCACGTTAACACAAGAAGCTTATTACCTAAAATGGATCAATTGAAAGTGTGGGTTCATAGCTCCAATCCAGATGTGTTGGTCATTACTGGGATATGGTTAAGAAAGAGTGCTTTGAATGCTGATGTTAACCTTTCTGGTTATAACCTTTTTCGACAAGACAGATTTTCAAATCAAATCAAAATCAAATCCAATTTTATTTGTCATATACACATGGTTAGCAGATGTTAATGGAATTGTAGTGAAATGCTTGTGCTTCTAGTTCCGATCATGCAGTAATATCTAACAAGTAATCTAACAATTTCACAACTACTACCTTATACACACAAGTGTAAAGGAATGAATAAGAATATGTACATGCCTCCCGGGTGGCGCAGTGGTTAAGGGCGCTGTACTGCAGCGCCAGCTGTGCCATCAGAGACTCTGGGTTCGCGCCCAGGCTCTGTCGTAACTGGCCGCGACCGGGTGGTCCATGGGGCGATGCACAATTGGCCTAGCGTCGTCCGGGTTAGGGAGGGCTTGGTCGGTAGGAATGTCCTTGTCTCATCACGCACCAGCGACTCCTGTGGCGGGAGGTTGAAGAGGCACCTTCTTCACCATGCTGTCTGTGTGGGTGGGGGAGTGGCCATCTTTACCAAGGATCACCTTCAGTGCTCGATTGTCTCCACCAAGTCTGTCCTCAAACGATTTGATTTGCTGGTTTGCTTGTCTGTTGCTGGGTGTTATCATCCTCCATCAGCACCGGCCTGTACCCTACCTGCCCTAAGCTCTCTCCTGGCCCCTTACCCTAAGTCTGAATTTTTCCTGCTAGGTTACCTAAACTGGGACATGCTTAAACCACCTGACCAAGTCCTAAAGCAATGGGACTCCCCAAATCTTTCTCAGATTATTACCAATCCCACAAGGTATGACTCCAAACACCCAGAAAAGGCTACTTTACTCGATGTTATCCTCACAAATAATCCTGATAGTGATCAGTCTGGTGTTTTCTTTAATGACCTTAGTGATCACTGTTTTACAGCCTGTGTTCGTAATGGCTGCTCAGTGAAACAACCTGTCCTGATTTGCCATAGACGCTTGCTAAAAAACTTTAATGAGCAAGCCTTCCTTCATGACCTGGCCTCTGTAAATTGTTAAAGAATCAGCTTGATCCCCTCTATTGAAGATGCTTGGACCTCTATTTTTCTTTGCCACTATTGGCCTATTTATTGCCTTACCTCTTTACTTAATTTGCACGCACTATATACAGATTTTTCTATTGTGTTATTGACTGTATGTTTATCCCATGTGTAACTCTGTGTTGATGTTTTTGTCGCACTGCTTTGCTTTATCTTGGCCAGATCACAGTTGTAAATGAGAACTTGTTCTCAACTGGCCTACCCGGTTAAATAAAGATGCTATAATTTTTTAAAATGTTTTTAAAACAAGCCCCCCATAAAGAAAATGAGAAATAACTACAGGTTCAGCCCCTGGTTTGACCGTGATCTTGCAGAGTTACTCCACCTCAAGAATAGCATTTGGCGAAATGCTCGGCCCACGCATACTCAGGCTGACTGGCTCTCGTTCAGGCAAATGAGAAATAAGTACACTCAGGCTATCCGGAAGGCCAAAGTTAGTTACTTAAGGAGCAGTTCTCTCTCTGTGGGTCTAACCCCAAGAAGTTCTGGAAAACCCTCTTCCTCACAGCTGCCCATGTCCCTTAAAGTTGATGATGTGGTTGTTTCTGACAAGAAGCACATGGCTTTTTAATCACCACTTCATTAAGTCAGGATTCCTGTTTGACTCAGCCATGCCTCGTTGCCCGTCCAACATTTCCTCATCCCCCACCCTTTCTAATGTGACAAGCTCCGATGCTCCTCCCTCTTTTTCCCCTGCATGAGTCCGAGGTGCTAAAGGAGCTCCTTAAACTCCTCTCTGGGGAGGTTCCCATTGGGGGAGATCTGTTATAGGCCTATTTCTATTTTGCCCCGTTGATCAAAAATGTTGGAAAAACTTGCCAATAATCAACTGACTGACTTTCTTGATGTCTATAGTTCTCTCTCTGGTATGCAATCTGGTTTCCACTCAGGTTATGGATGTGTCACTGCAACCTTAAAGGTCCTCAATGATTTCACCATTGCCCTTGATTCTAAGCAATGTTTTGCTGCTATTTTTATTGACTTGGCATAAGCTTTTGATACGGTAGACCATTCCATTCTTGTGGGCTGGCTAAGGAGTATTGGTGTCTCTGAGGGGTCTTCGGCCTGGTTTGCTAACTACCTCTCTCAAAGAGTGCAGTGTATAAAGTCAGAACATCTGCTGTATCAGCCACTGCCTGTCACCAAGGGTGTACCCCAAGGCTTGATCCTAGGCACCATGCTCTTCTCCATTTACATCAAAAACATAGCTCAGGCAGTAGAAAGCTCTCTCATCCATTTATATGCAGATGATGCAGTCTTATACTCAGCTGGCCCATCCCTGGATTTTGTGTTAAATGCTCTACAACAAGCTTTCTCTGCCCTTAACCTTATTCCGAACACCTCCAAAACAAAGGTCATGTGGTTTGGTAAGAAGAATGCCCCTCTCCCCACAGGTGTGATTACTACCTCTGAGGGTTTAGAGCTTGAGGTAGTCACTTCATACAAGTATTGGGGAGTATGGCTAGACGGTATACTGTCCTTATCTCAGCACATATCAAAGCTGCCGGCTGAAGTTAAATCTAGACTTGGTTTCCTCTATCGTAATCACTCCTCTTTCACCCCAGCTGCAAAACTAACCCTGATTCAGATGACAATCCTACCCATGCTAGATTACGGAGTAATTTATAGATTGGCAGGTAAGGGTGCTCTCAAGCGGCTAGATGTACTTTACCTTTCGGCCATCAGATTTGCCACCAATGCTCCTTAAAGGACACATCACTGCACTCTATACTCTTCTGTAAACGGGTCATCTCTGTATACATGTCGCAAGACCCACTGGTTGATGCTTATTTATAAAAACCCTCTTAGGCCTCACTTCCCCCTATCTGCGATATCTACTGCAGCCCTCATCCTCCACATACAATATCCGTTCTGCCAGTCACATTCTGTTAAAGGTCCCCAAAGCACGGATATCCCTGGGTTGCTCGTCTTTTCAGTTCGCTGCAGCTAGCGACTGGACCGAGCTGCAACAAACACTCAAACTGGGCAGTTCTCAATCTCTTCATTCAAACTCAATCATGGACACTTACTGACAGTTGTGGCTGCTTTGCATGATGTATTGTTTTCTCTAACTTCTTGCCTTTTGTGCTGTTGTCTGTGCCCAATAATGTTTGTACCCTGTTTTGTGCTGCTACCATGTTGTGCTGCTGCCATGTTGTGTTGCTACCATGTTGTTGTCATGTTGTGTTGCTACCATGCTGTGTTGTCATGTGTTGCTGCCTTGCTAAGTTGTCTTAGGTCTGTCTTTATGTAGTGTTGTGTTGTCTCTCGTCGTGATGTGTGTTTTGTCCTATAATTTTATATTATTTATTTTATTTTTAATCCCAGCCCCCGTCCCCGCAGGAGGCCTTTTGCATTTCCGTAGGCCGCCATTGTAAACAAGAATTTGTTCTTAACTGACTTGCCTAGTTAAATAAAGTTGAAATAAAACTGCTGTGATGGTTGTGAAGAACCATCCCATTCTACCACTATCCACCATGTTTTCTTCTATGCCATGAAATGCTGCTCATTAGGCCTGTTGCCTTCTATTTTTATAGACTAACCTATTTGAATGTAACGATCTGGGAGTAGTGGGTGCGAAGTCAGGCGCAGGAAGCAGAGAGTACAGGGTAGTGCTATTTATTGCACACACGGCGGACATAAGCAACCCCACAGGGCGCACACAAAACAAATACCCAAACATGGGGACTCAAACAGTCCGGAGAAAAACCCACGAACTAAACAGTCAACATCAAACGTGCTCAGAGCAACACAAAACAATCCCGCACAAAGAGCAGGCGGGCCTACTGGTTAACATAGCCCGACTAATCAGCCTACACAAAAAACAGGTGAAACCAATAAACAGAAAGGGAAAAAAGGATCAGTGGCAGCTAGTAGGCCGGTAACGACGACCACCGAGTGCCACCCGAACAGGAAGGGGAGCGACCTTCGGTAGGAGTCGTG
Organism: Oncorhynchus tshawytscha; assembly: GCF_018296145.1. Taxonomy (NCBI): domain Eukaryota; kingdom Metazoa; phylum Chordata; class Actinopteri; order Salmoniformes; family Salmonidae; genus Oncorhynchus; species Oncorhynchus tshawytscha. Next base: position 28,043,842 of record NC_056450.1, on the reverse strand, counting down.
ACATTGAACTACTCTCCATATGGTGTATTTTACAGACCTATTGATTAGATTATTTTATTTCACGATTCATAAATATAAATGCATGTATTGGCAGAATATATTTAAAGTAAAAATGAATTGGAAAGGTATTGTGAGGTTGATAGCCATACTTTTTGTTACGAAAGTGGGAAAAGTGCCACTCCCCTAGCGGCTGTGAATCCCAATAAGGGATATCTCAATTGGGAGAGATGCTAAGACACCCATCACCCAGGGTCATCATTTTATTTGTACTACCACAACCGCTATTGTGCCGATTCCGCAAGAAAATCATTCAGATTACTGGCATGTTGTTGATCACCCTCACCTTAATATAACAACATTTTCAAATAGTATGCTGATGTTGAGGTGGTGCTGTAAATGATGAATATGAAGTTGAAAAAGTTTTACATTTCCCTTTAAGTTACAAATGGAATAGTAGTCTGGTTACTTAAGTCAAAATCAAAATTAGGGAGGTTGGTGAGGGAGGATCGGACGCAATACCAAGACCGTCTAGCAGTCCAAAGGTTGCGTGTTCGAGTCATGTTGCAGACAATTGTAGAATTTTAGCTAACTCTTACCCTTCTACTAACCTTAATCCAATCCTTACCTGCTACGTTAGTTCTCCTAACCTTAGTCATTAAGACAAAACAAGCACAGAGTAACACGTATAATATTATACATTCCTCCAAGATGTATGAAATGCGCCTTTCAGGTAGAACCGTTAGTAGTGTCAGTCCCATCTGCAACATTGTATACTCATTAAACCCAGGCGTGGACGTTAAATTTAGTAACAAACTATAGTAACGTATTAAGTAAAAAAACATATTTTTGCATGATGTATTCATAATTTAATCATTGATTTATTTACCACATTTCACGAACTAATAAGTTGAATTGCCTCACCTATTTTCTCTTCCTGTTTTTCAGCTATGAATTCATACACGGCCTGGTCTACAAAAAGAGGTCTGCCAGTAGCAAAAAAAAAAAGGAAAGCTATTTTTGCATGTTTTTTGTTTGTTTGTTTTGTGACTGGAACAGGGTTTCTTGTTTTAGCCCAATAATCTGTTATTGTAACAAATTTAAAAATCTGTTCAAGTTTTCCAATTTTTTTTCATTTCAACCATTTTATATCTATAATGTAGTTCGTACTTGATCCCTTCGTACTGTAGCTCTCTGCCCCACTTATTGCAGAGTAATTAACCTATAATTTTACTTGACAATTGTTTCTGGTGTTATACCTAAAAATCTGGAAAGCATCTCCTCCCACTACACAAAGAATTTCAAAGTTATCTTGCTTTTCCAAAGTTTTAGACTCCTGGCCAACACTCATCTAACAACTTTTTAAACTTCTCATTCTATTCTAAATGTGCACCAGTGTGGACATAGCACCATTTTAGCTGGCATTCTTGTTCTAGATTATGTGTTAAATTGCTTAGATCATAAAAACCATTGTGCTCCCTTATTTATAGACCTTTCCAAGGCATTCGAACCGGTTGACCATTACATTCTCATTCTGAGGCTGACTGAAATAGGCCTGAATCAGGCTTCTGGCACATGGTTTGAGAATGATCTGTCAATACGTGATTTCAGGTGGTGTCAAGTCTAGTTTCCTAGATATTACAAAAAGTGTACCGCAAGGGTCGGTATTGGGACCTTTTCTCTTTACTATTTATATAAATAATATTGGTCTATCTGTTAACTTGTAAGATTAATCTGCATGCAGACGACTCTGTTACAGTGCATTGAGATCAGTATTCAGAGCACTTGACTTTTCCACATTTTGTTTTACGTTAAAGTCTTATTCTAAAATTGATTAAATATTTCTTTTTCTCATCAATCTACACACAATGACAAATGAGGACAAAGCAAAAACAGGTTTAGACATTTTTGCAAATGTATTAAAAATGAAAAACAGAAATACCATATTTATATAAGTATTCAGACCCTTTGCTATGAGACTCGAAATTGAGCTCAGGTGCATCCGGTTTGCATTAATTATCCTTGAAATGTTTCTACAGTCCACCTGTGGTAAATGCAATTGATTGGACATGATTTGAAAAGGCACAGACCTGTCTCTATAAGGTCCCACATTTGACAGTGCATGTAAGAGCAAACAAGCCACGAGGTCGAAGGAATTGTCTATAGAGCTCTGAGACAGGATTGTGTCGAGGCACAGATCTGGGGAAGGGTATTCAAAAATGTCTGCAGCATTGAATGTCCCCAAGAACACAGTGGCCTCCATCATTCTTAAATGGAAGACGTTTGGAACCACCAAGACTCTTTCTATAGCTGTTCGGAACCACCAAGACTCTTTCTAGAGCTGGCCGCCTGGTCAAACTGAACAATCAGGGGAGAAGGGCCTTGGTCAGGGAGACCAAGAACCCGTTGGTCACTCTGACAGAGTTCCTCTGTGGAGATGGGAGAACCTTCCAGAAGGACAACCATCTCTGCAGCATCCACCAATCATGCCTTTATGGTAGAGGGGCCAGACGGAAGTCACTCCTCAGTAAAAGGAACATAACAGCCCAGTTGGAGTTTGCCAAAAGACACCTAAAGGACTCTCAGACTATGAGAAACAAGATTCACTGGTTTGATGAAACCAAGATTGAACTCTTTGGCCTGAATGCCAAGCATCATGTCTGGAGGAAAGCTGGCACCATCCCTACGGTGAAGCATGGTGGTGGCAGCATCATCCTGTGAGGATGTTTTTCAGCGGTAGGGACTGGGAGACTAGTCAGGATTGAGGGAAAGATGAATGGAGCAAAGTACAGCGAGATCCTTGATGAAAACCTGCTCCAGAGCGCTCAGGACCTTAGACTGGGGGCGAAGGTTCACCTTAGAATGACCCTGAGCACACAGGAGTTGCTTCGGGACATGTCTCTGAATGTCCTTGAGTGGCCCAGCCAGAGCCTAGACTTGAACCCAATCGAACATCTCTGGAGAGACCTGAAAATAGCTGTGGAGCGACGCTCTCCATCAAACCTGACAGAACAGGAAAGGATCTGCAGAGTGGAATGGGGCAAACTCCTCAAATACAGGTGTGCCAAGCTTGTAGTGTCATACGCAAGAAGACTTGAGGCTGTAATCACTGTCAAAGTTCCTTCAACAAAGTACTGAGTAAATAGTCTGAATACGTATGTAAATGTGATATTTCAGAATTCTTTTTGGGAAAAAGTCAAGGGGTCTGAATACTTTCCGAATGCACTGTATGTATGCCATTGCCACAACTGTTGGCCAGGCTGTTAGAGCTGCAATCTGACCTTATTACCTTACAGAAAGCCCTGGTTGTTTTAAAACTTGTACTTAATGCGGTGAAGGCGGTGAAGACTAAATATATGTATGTTCTGTAATTTGCGCAAAACAAATTTCAGATGGACAACATATTTATTCATTGGATGGTTCTCCTATCGATCAAGTTCCTGCCTATAAATATCTCTGCATTTGGATTGACAAAGATTAATGTTGAAAAAAACATACGGATGAGGTAGCTAAAAAGCTAAGATTTAATATATGCCATTTAGCAGACACATTTGTCCAAAGAAACTTAGTCATGCATGTATACATTTTACATATGGATTTCCCAGGAATCAAACCCAAACTCCTGGCGTTGCAAGCATCATGCTCTACCAACTGAGCCACACAGGACCATTTATAATGCCTTCTTTTTTAGAACTATGTCGTGTCTTTACTATCATTAAATTGAAGACTTATAGTTATCAAAGATTCTCTGTAATTAGTATTACGTGATCAACTGATTCATCATGTAATTTTAATTAACTAGGAAGTTGGGGCACCAAGGAAAAATATTCAGATTACAAGGTTATAATTTCCTAATATAACCTTTCAGATATTTTCATATCTGATCCATAGTCCTCTGATTAATAAATGATTTACTTTACCTCACGTTAGTCTCATTCCAAACGTCGTAAATTGTTGGCTATCTGCACCCAGTCTTCACTATGAGTCATCCATACATCAATTGTCTTAATTCATTTATTTATTTATTACTAACTAATTAATTCACAGAAATGCATAAACAAACAGTAAATATGGTTACATGAAATGATAGGAGAATGTGCCCTAGTGGGCTAAACCGGCATGGGGGCTTGTTAGACAAAAGGGGAAGTGGGGGTCGACTAAGAAGTCACCACAGAGTGATAATCAGTTGAAATAGTTGATCGCGTAATACTAATTACAGAGAATCTTTGATAAAAACTACAAGTCAGTTGAATCAGTTGATCGCGTAATACTAATTGCAGCGAATCTTTGATAAAAACTATAAGTCTTCAATTTAATGATTGATCATCCCTAAAGCCAACACCTCATTTGGCCGCCTTTCATTCCAGTTCTCTGCTGCCTGTGACTGGAACGAATTGCAAAAATCGCTGAAGTTGGAGACTTTTATCTCCCTCACCAACTTCAAACATCAGCTATCTGAGCAGCTAACCGATCGCTGCAGCTGTACATAGTCTATTGGTAAATAGCCCACCCATTTTTACCTACCTCATCCCCATACTGTTTTTATTTATTTACTTTTCTGCTCTTTTGCACACCAATATCTCTACCTGTACATGACCATCTGATCATTTATCACTCCAGTGTTAATCTGCAAAATTGTAATTATTCGCCTACCTCCTCATGCCTTTTGCACACAATGTATAGACTCTCTTTTTTTCTACTGTGTTATTGACTTGATAATTGTTTACTCCATGTGTAACTCTGTGTTGTCTGTTCACACTGCTATGCATTATCTTGGCCAGGTCGCAGTTGCAAATGAGAACTTGTTCTCAACTAGCCTACCTGGTTAAATAAAGGTGAAATAAAAAAAATTAAAATAATTATAACAATTGAAATGCTAATCCTTTGCACATGAACGCTCACTCATTCGGGAAAAATTGCAATCAATATATATATTTACGCTCAGTGTGTCGTCTTGATCGATGGTGAAAAGTTGTTTATTTTGTAGAATTGTCCGTCTCTCTCCCTCTCTCTGCGAGGTTATAGTGGATAGTTCAGAGTGACATTCATTCGTTTCGGCGGTTGTCGTTCTTCGCGTTCAATGATACCGAATTCCTAGCTGCAGACTTGTAATTAATATCAAAGACTTGTTCTTATTCTGTCGGTATCGATAGACTAAGAGTTTAACCACGTGGTATGGTTAAAAGATTCAGCAATGGTCTACAACCTTCGTCCTCTCCTAATGGAGAAAAACATGGTCTGGTGATAATATCTCAAAGTTGGGTTTTATTCGGAAAAACGGCTGTCCCAGGATGCCTGACCCTAACTGGGCTCAGGGGCGGTCCTCTGATTTAGTTCATATCAAAAGGGAATTGTATTTTCCTTCATTAAACAGTCCAAAATCATATTACACATTTTACAAACAGTATCATATTCACTCATTCATCTTATACAACAATTAGATGTAAACCTCATATCTGAGGCTATTATATAAAAGTGTTATGGTAATGTGGCCACACCGTCTCCCATGAGCTTCCCCAAGTTGTAACAAACAGACCAGTTTGTGGCTGGATTCTTCACCGATCTTTTATACTTTCTCTGGAACATTACATTTATTCCCACCTCAAGTTCTGTGAGGTGGAAGAAATTCCTTTGTGCTCTATGGAAATTTACTCGGCCTCTTATACTATGTGGCCATGTGGCAGGGTCTTCCCAGAAAATGTACGACCTCTCTCTGACCACAGCAGCCTAGTTGAAGGAGGCAAGGGGAAGGCAGGGAGAGGGGGATGGGGCTTGCTATACCCAAAGAGGGCAACGTCATGACAACTTGATCTAGCCTCTCCATAAACAGCAGGAAGCAGATTCTAAAGTCAACTTTTCTACCTATTCTTGACTATAGTGACACCATTTACCAGATTGCAGAAACCACTACTCTTAAACCTTTGGATGCCGTCTACCATAGCGTCCTTCGCTTTATCACAGATGACAGTTGTAATACTAATCCCTGCATCCTGTGTCAAAAGGTTGGCTGGTCCTCATTAAAGTCCTGTAGATCACTTCATCATTCCATTTTTGTTTACAATGCTCAACTACACAAGCTTCAGACTTACCTCACTTTGCTGGTAAAATATAAAAACATGAGATACCAAACCCATTCACAAGGTTGATTAACTCTTGATGTTCCTCAGATCTCCACTAAAATAGGTAATTCCGCGTTTAGTTTTAAAGCACTTCATTGCTGGAACAAACTACAAAATACATTACAATAGGATGTTCTGGTGCCCCTCGGGCAAATTCAAAATATTGATTGGGGACCTTCTTATTGAAGAATGTAATTGTTTTTCTTGAGTATTTGTGTTGTGCTGTATTTAAAAAATGTGACATATTATCCCAATATTATCAAGGTTTGAAATTATACTGTTTTTGTCCAATACTATATCAATTTGGGATTCTTGTGGTAAATTTGCATTGTATAAATTATTTATAACTATGTTCCGGCATCCCGACCATCTGCTCAAGGAAAAATCGTCTCATGACTGAATATAATTGGGGACCCCTGCCCTACAGGGACAAATTGAATGACCCTTTTCGGTACTAACTACATCTTCTGAGAGTGTATTGTATGTATAATGTGTACAAAGTAGTGCACTACACGGAATATAGAAAACATTATGAACACCCGCTCTTTCCATGACATAGATTGACCAGGTGAATCCAGGTGACAGCTAGGATCCCTATCACTGATATCACTTGTTACCTCCACTTCAATTAGTGTAGATGAAGGGGAGGAGACAGGATAAATTAAACTTTTTAGCCCATTAGACAATTGAGACATGTATTGTGTGCCATTCAGAGGGTGAATGGGCAAGACAAAAAAGTGCCTTTGAACTGGGTATGGTAATAGGTGCCAGGCGCAACTCTTTGTGTCAAGAACTGCAATGCTGCTGGGTTTTTCACTCTCAACAGTTTCCCATGTGTATCAAGAGTGGTCCATCACCCGAAGGACATCCAGCCAACTTGACACAACTGTGGGAAGCATTGGAGTCAACGTGCCAGCATGGGGTGTGCAACTAAATATTAGGAAGGTGTTCCTCATGTTTGGTATAATCAGTGTATATGGGGAATAGGGTGTCATTAGAAATTGCCTTAAAAACAGAGCCCTTATACAACACCCAATACCCAACACCTACGCCATCAAACGTCACCACTCACAGTGGCCCTGACAGCCTAAACTCTCAGAAAAAAAAGAGGTTCCAAATTGGTTCTTCGTCTGTCCCTGTGGAAGTACCCTTTGAAGAACCCTTTTGAATTCCATGTAGAATCTTCTATGAAAAGGGTTCCGAAAAGGTTCTACCTGGAACCAAAAGGGTTCTACTTCGAACCCAAAAGGGTTCTTCAAAAGGTTCTCCACAGGGATAGCTGATGTTTAACTGACTTTTTGTCACCTGCTTTGCTTTAACTTGGCCAGGTCGCAGTTGTAAATGAGAACTTGTTCTCAACGGGCCTACCTGGTTAAATAAAGGTGAAATAAAAATAAATAAAAATGAACCATTTTAGCTTTTTTTCTGACAGTGTAATACCTTTTTCATACATTTAAATTACAACAAGTTTAAAAAAAAACAGCTTGATCAGTGTCATCTTGTATATTTCTGTCTAAACCCCACGACTCAGCTCAAAGAACAAATCATTGTATATATAGAGTGGCTTGCAAAAGTATTCACCTATAAAAGTATTTTCCTATTTTGTTGCCTTACAACCTGGAATTAAAATTGATTTTTTTTTTGGGGGGGGGGGGTTGTATCATTTGATTTACACAACATGCCTACCACTTTGAAAATGAAAAATATTTTTTATTATCAAACAAGAAATAAGATTAAAAAACTGAAAACTTGAGCGTGCATAACTATAAACCCCCCCAAAGTCAATACTTTGTAGAGCCACCTTTTCCAGCAATTACAGCTGCAAGTCTCTTGGGGTATGTCTCTATAAGCTTGGCACACCCAGCCACACCCATTCTTCAAGGCAAAACTGCTCCTGATCCTTCACGTTGGATAGGTTCCACTGGTGTACAGCAATCTTTAAGTTATACCACAGATTCTCAATTGGATTGAGGTCTGGGCTTTGACTAGGCCATTCCAAGACATTTAAATGTTTCCCCTTAAACTACTCAAGTGTTGCTTTAGCCGTATGCTTAGGATTATTGTCCTGCTTGAAGGTGAACCTCCGACCCAGTCTGAAATTTCTGGAAGACTGAAATAGGTTTCCCTCAAGAAATTCCCTGTATTTAGAGCCATCCATCATTCCTTCAATTCTGACCAGTTTCCCAGGTCCTGCCGATGGAAAAACATCCCCACAGCATGATGCTGCCACCACTATGCTTCACTGGGGATGATGTTCTCGGGGTGATGAGAGGTGTTTGGTTTGCGCCAGACATAACGTTTTCCTTGATGGCCATAAAGCTACATTTTAGACACATCTGACCAGAGTACCTTCTTCCATATGTTTGGGGAGTTGCCCACATGCCTTTTGGCGATCACCAAATGTGTTTGCTTATTTTCTTCTTTAAGCAATGGCTTTTTTTTCTGACCACTCTTCCATAAAGCCCAGCTCTGTGGAGTGTATGGCTTAATGTGGTCCTATGGACAGATACTCCAATCTCCACTGTGGAGCTTTGCAGCTCCTTCAGTGTTATGTTTGGTCTCTTTGTTGCCTCTCTGATTAATGCCCTCCTTGCCTGGTCTGTGAGTTTGTGGGCGGGCCTCTCTTGGCAGGTTTGTTGTGGTGCCATATTCTTTCTATTTTTTAACAATGATTTAATGGTGCTCCGTGGGATGTTCAAAGTTTGGAATATTTTTTTATAACCCAACCCTGATCTGTACTTCTCCACAACTTTGTCCCTGACCTGTTTGGTCTTCATGGTGCTTGCTTTGTGGTGACTCTGATGCCTTTCAGAACAGGTGTATATATACTGAGATCATGTGACACTTAGATTGCACACAGGTGGACTTTATTTAACTAATTATGTGACTTCTGAAGGTAATTGGTTGCACCAGATCTTATTTAGGGGCTTCATAGCAAAGGGGGTGAATACATATGCACGCACCACTTTTCCATTTATTTATTTTTAATTTTTTGAAACAAGTTATTTTTTTAATTTCACTTCACCAAGTTGGACTATTTTGTGTATGTCCATTACATGAAATTTAAATGACAGGTTGTAATGCAACAAAATAGGAAAAATGCTAAAGGGGATGAATACTTTTGCAAGGCACTGTACACCGTGTGAAAGAGCAAGTCAACTTTAGTTGGAACTGATTAATGAGTCTGGGAAAATTAGCAGTGTGGAGGAATAATACCTGTTTCTTGGTGGTTTTCTCTCCGTTGAGTGTCTCCCCAGGCAGGCAAGTTGACAGTCACTTAGCCAGGCCAAAGCCCCTGTTGGATAAACCCTGATTCTCCTACTGTTTAAGTTCCACTAATAGGACACGCCACTTTGAGTCTCAGCTACTTTCCCTCTTATTAATGAGTTCTGTTAAAAAGTCTCCCACCTCCAGTTAGACCCTAATGGCCACCACAATAACTCACCCCCTCTTATACCAATGTCTATGTTCTATTCTCTCCATTCTAATCATACTGACTGTTACACTACTGTGGAAAAGAATGTAGCCAGCCACGAAAGAGGAATAAGGAAATGCATACAGTAATGACAAATGTGGTCAAAAATAAAATTTTCCTAAATGCATATTAAGAAATTCATTTATGATTTGAACACTTCTGACACAGTATGAGAGAGCTGTACTCATCACAACCAATTAGCAATAACAGCTGCAGGGTGACTGTCACATTGTATAAATGATTGGAGACAGGCGCAGGAATTCGTAATAGGGTGGTTTAATACTCCACCCAAAATATACAACATGCCATGAAAAGGCACGGGGACGAAGCCCAAAACAAACACGTATACAAAAACACAGGGATGTAACCCAAACAACAATGTGAGTTAAAACCTCTAATAATTACACAGGAGTGCACAAATAACAAGTGCACAATACACGCAAGCCGAAATAACAAAGCACAGGTACTCACAGACCAACGGACATGGGAACAATAACCGACAAAACAATGGTGAACAGAGGGTACATATATACAATTGCTAATCAGGAGGAATGGGAACCAGGTGTGCGTAATGAAAAAGTTCACTGACTCCTAGAAGCTAGTGATGTAGACCTCCGGTACATGCACCAGCTCCGGGGGAATACGTGACAGTGACCCTTGCCCTATCCCTGACACTGTACTCCAGACACCCGACAAACAATCCCCTACTCACACAAGTCTGGCGGGGGCAGGGGTCCATGGCAATAGGTGCATCAGCAGCTTCACTATGACAACCTGAGAGTTGATTGTACTGAGGGTGTTCCATCAGTGTGGTTGATTGATAGCACTAAAGATACCTGCAGGAGGTAGTCATAAACTAGACAGGTAATAGATTCATTCAAAACATATTCACTTTGTTCAAGATCCAAGCAGTACATACACGAGTGACAGATGAGATAAACATTGAGCTCATGAATGTTCCATTGATGAAACAATGTGTTGAGAGTCCCAATACTTCAGGTCATCACATCAAAATCGACAAATATATGACCATATGAGTAGCTATAACTGTTTAGTACTACAGAGAATCCCTGTACATGTAACACACTTTGAGATCTCACTACTCACTAAGTGTTATGGAGTTAAGACAATCCATTGTGTTTATGTATGGCTCATATAACTAACTGCATGACTCATATCATCTCTGGTAAAGAAGCTGTGCAGGACTGGACCTTTGAGTGTGTGTGCGTATGCGTACGTGTGTGAGTGTGTGTGTGAGTTTGTGTGTGCTTGGGTGTGTAAGTGTGTGTGTGTGCATGACTGTGCCAGTGTGTATGTTCCCTCTCACCCGGCGTTAGAGCGAGAGCCAGGCCTAGTGGCTGTGTAATCTGTCCTCTGAGGATTGGTCTATTATATGTCTCCTCTGATTGAGTGAGGAGCAGCACTGGGCTCATTGGTATGGCTGAACTCGTTGGCTCTGTTTTAATCAATCCAGACACGTCAGACTTGTGCAGGAACATACACTCACTGACTTGCAAACATGCACGCACGCACACACACAAGACATCTCTGACCTTCCCTCTGATGGCAGGGGAGCACCTGCGCCACCTAATCACTCGCACAATTAAAGACATGAGACAGGAGCACAGAGCGACAGAACTTTAAGTGTGTGTGTTTTATCAGACTAATGAAGTACAGATCTATAGAACCACGGCTGATATGAGTGTCGCACTAATCTCTATTGATTGTTTCAATCACACTGACATCTGTTGAATCACATTCCCACATCTAGGGGGAGGATAAGAGATAGATGCACAGAGACAGATTTACAAAGTGACCGAAGTGGAGGAGAATTTGTAGCATGATCACTGCTTGAGAGAAACAGAGGGAGAGAGGGAAAGCGAGAGAAGGGGGAGAGAAAGAGAAGGAGAGGAGTGTGTATGCAGGTTCTCTGGTCATAACTCCAGTGTGTCTGTGTTGGGGTAGTAAAAATAAATATGATATGAATTGTTAAAGTGAGAGCACAATCTACCCAAATGTTAAAGCAGAGACAGACTAGCAGTCTACTACATAAATAATGACAAGGAGAGGGGCGTAGCGGAGAGGAATACGTAGCCCTGATTTAAGATTGAAACCCTGGGCCAAAGTACCAGTACAGCCATCTTGATATGACGCTCTGTGCACTGACACCAGTGCTGTGAAATCTAAATAAACAGGCAGACAGAATTATTAATCTGCAACACTCCTGTCCTCCTGACTCTGATTGGAGAAGCACTGCCAAAAACAGGAAGGTTTATGCATAGTGTCTACTCAACTGTGCTATCGAACCAACACATTTAATATTATCATTTAACATATGAAATATGAATGCAGACTTTGCAAATTCAGTGGTCGATGGACTAAATTAGGGATTCCACAAGAAGTGCTAAAATTGTAATGGCACGTTCTGGTGGCAGACACACAAACACACACAGTGAGCGCTCTAAATAAAATGAACTATCTTATTATCATTCGTTTTATTCATTTATTCATGGCTTGGATCCTTAACTGAGCCCAGTAGACTTGTGTCAGCTCAGAGATGAGTTACTCCCTAATACAGACCAGTCAACAGATACGGACTGAGAGACAGATAGAGGGAATGAGGGATGGAAGGATGGAGAGAGTGGGATGGGGTGGGTACACATTACTACTAGTGCTGGGAATTGCCAGGGACCTCAAAATACAATGTTATCACAATACTTAGCTGCAAATACGATATGTATTGCAATTCTATGTACACTACATGGCCAAAAGTATTTGGTCACCTGCTCAACGAACATCTCATTCCAAAATCATGGGCATTAATATGGAGTTGGTCACGCCTTAGTTTCTATAACAGAGAACCCGTTTCCACTGCTCTAATGGCAGCGAGTCCAACAGCGGCGAGCTTTACACCACTCCTGCCGATGCTTGGTATTGCGCATGGTGATCTTGGGCTTGTGTACGGCTGCTTGGCCATGGAAACCCATTTCATGAAGCTCCCTCTGACGTTGGTTCCAGAGGCAGTTTGGAACTCGGTAGTTAGTGTTGCAACTGAGGACAGAAAATTTTTAACACTCGGTGGTCCTGTTCTGTCAGCTTGTGTGCCTACCACTTCGCAGCTGAGCCATTGTTGCTCCTAGATGTTTCTACTTCAGAATAACAGCACGTACAGTTGACCGGGGCAGCTCTAGCAGGGCCGAAATTTGACGAACTTACTTGTTTGAAAGGTGGCTCCTATGACGATGCCACCTTGAAAGTCACTGAGCTCTTCAGTAAGGTCATTATATTGCCAATGTTTGTCTATGAAGATTGCATGGCTGTATGCTCTATTTTATACACTTTTCAGCAACGGGTGTGGCTGAAATAGCCAAATGCACTAATTTGAATGTGTGCCACGTACTTTTATATATATAGTGTATCTTTTGAGTTGAAGTTGTTTGTCAGCATTTTCTGTAGTTGTGGGCAGGGTCAAATGGTAAATACATTGGTAGTTTCAATAAACACACATATAAAAAAGGGGGTGAGTGTAACATGTGTGAAATGACTAGCTAGTTAGCAGGGTGCGTGCTAATAGCGTTTCAATAGGTGACGTCACTTGCTCTGAGACCTTGAAGTAGTTGTTTCAGTGCAGCGGCTTTTGTGGAGCGATGGGTAATAATGCTTCGTGGGTGTCAGTCAGTTGTTGATGTGTGCAGAAGGTCCCTGGTTCGAGCCCAGGCAGGGGCGAGGAGATGGACGGAAGCAAAACTGTTCCATTGATTCTGTTGACCCGGATCACTAGTTGCTGCAGAAAAGGATGAGGTCAAAAGGGGGGTGAGTGTAACCGATGTGAAATTCTTAACTAGTTAGCGGTGTCATGACGTTGGCATGTTGGTGAGGTTTATGACCCCCATAAATCCCTTTCCTCTCTCTACTCAGAGTGACTCTTGGAAAGCCCTTTGTTAACATAGAGAGTCGGGTAACATCAAAAGGGTGGTTAACAGAACCATATTTCGGTAATCCAACCAGTTGAAAATATGCGTTGGTACTTAAGGAATATGATTTCAGATCAGTTGTCATCTGAGACATTATTACTGATGATAGGATGACATAAACTGTATCTTGGAAAGTCTACACATTATAGTTATCAGATTCACATGGAATTGTTGTGCAATTTAAATGTTTAAATATGAAACTATTTGTGAACAGATTAAATGTAATTTTAATTTCTAAATTAGAGAATTGGTTTTCATAAGTGAACTAGGCTCAACTCAGTGGCCCCGCCCATGTGGACAGACATTGGTTGTGAACTATGAAACACGCCCTTCTCTCCCTACCACATAAGCCCTTATTTTACATTTGTGTTCCCCAGGACGTGAGGACGACGGTCCATACGTTAAAAGGGCTAATATCAAACTACAGAACTAAGCCAACTTTAGCGTGAGCTTAAAGTATGGCAACTTGATATGAACTTTGAACTCTTATTCACTAAAGAATTGATACCTCCTAGCCGTTGAGTGAGCAGCAGCAGCTGTAAACGTGGGTTAGGAAAGGACGGACAAAGTATCTTCCTACCAAACACACGACGGTACGGCAACGTACCCATTCAACCACAAGACATATTCTTAAAAGGACATGGGAGATCTCTGTTGGGCAACACTGCCTTCCATCTACGATCAACCTATTGAAGCACTGCTCAGAGTAAATATTTCTTGCATTTTCCTTTTCCAAATGGGCGGTTATTTAACTTCTTGGATATAGGGGGCGCTCTTTTAATTTATGGATTTAAAAATGTGCCCGTTTTAAGCGCAATATTTTGTCACGAAAAGATGCTTGACTATGCATATAATTGGCAGCTTTGGAAAGAAAACACAATATTTCCAAAACTGCAAAGATATTATCTGTGAGTGACACAGAACTCATGCTACAGGCGAAACCAAGATGAAACTTCAACCAGGAAATGGGCAGAATTTTTGAGGCTCTGTTTTCCATTGTCTCCTTATATGGCTGTGAATGCGCCGGGAATGAGCCTGCCCTTTCTATCATTTCTTCAAGGTGTCTGCAGCATTGTGACGTATTTGTAGGCATATCATTGGAAGATTGGCCATAAGAGACTACATTTGCCAGGGGTCCGCCCGGTGTCCTTTGTCTAAATTGGTGCGTAATCTTCAACTGGAGGCATTTTCCATTGAGATTCAGAGGAGAACGCACACTTCCACGAACGATATATCATCGAAGAGTGAAAAACACGTTGAGGATTGATTCTAAACAACGTTTACCGTGTTTCAGTCGATATTATGGAGTTAATTTGGAAAAAAGTTTGACGTTTTGATGACTGAAATTTCGTTTTTTTTTGGTAGCCAAACGTGACGCATCAAACGGAGCGATTTCTCCTAAACAAATAATCTTTCAGGAAAAACTGACATCTGAAGTTCTTCAAAGGTAAATGATTTATTTGAATGTTTTTCTGGTTTTTGTGAAAATGTTGCCTGCTGATGCTAACGCTAAATGCTACGCTAGCTGCGCTAGCTATTAATACTGTTACACAAATGCTTGTTTTGCTATGGTTGAGAAGCATATTTTGAAAATCTGAGATGACAGTGTTGGTTAATCTTGATTCTAGCCATCCCGGATCCGGGATCGTGAATAGAGCCTCAAGCTCATTACCATAACGCAACGTTAACTATTCATGAAAATCGCAAATGAAATGAAATAAATATGCTAGCTCTCAAGCTTAGCCTTTTGTTAACAACACTGTCATCTCAGATTTTCAAAATATGCTTTTCAACAATAGCAAAACAAGCATTTGTGTAAGATTATTGATAGCTAGCGTAGCATCTACCGAAGCATTCAGCATTCAACATTTTCACAAAAACAAGAAAAGCATTCAAATAAAATCATTTACCTTTGAAGAACTTCAGATGTTTTCAATGAGGAGACTCTCAGTTAGATAGCAAATGTTCAGTTTTTCCAAAAATATTATTTGTTTAGGACAAAAAGTTTTGTTCATCACGTTTAGCTACAAAAAAAACCTGTATCCAGGAGTGTAATTATCCCCGCAGCTCATTAGCATAACACAACGTTAACTATTCATGAAAATCGCAAATGATATGAAATTAATATGCTAGCTCTCAAGCTTAGCCTTTTGTTAAAATGCATAAGATTCTGTATTTACGATAGCATAGCTTTACAAGGTCCGATCAGAGACCAAATTCCTTTGGTCCTCAGTCTTCCCGCGCTTTCATTCAAAACCCATTCAAAATCCTTTTGTGTGACCAGCTGTCATATCTGTTCCGCCCGCTAGGGACGTTTTCCTTTATGACGTAATTTGTAATCAAGGTATGATTCATTCTTTGTATATGTAATTCTGTGTGATTACTTAGGTATTTAGTAAATAAATAATTAAACCCAATTTTGCATTGCTGATTCAACTTGTTAGCCACGGTTCGTGAAGATAACCAATAATTTACAACTTTCAGATGAGACTGAATTAAGGTGACGATTAATATTGACTGATATTGATGTAAAATATTACTAGGTCTTTAACTTGTTATGGCTGCAATCCTGATATCGGGATAAGTGTCATCAACAATCGCTGAATCGCTGAATAGCATAGCGTTACATACAATAAATATTCCTATAAATATTTATATTCATGAAATCACAAGTGCAATATAGGAAAATACAGTTTAGCCTTTTGTTAATCCACCTGTCATGTCAGATTTTGTAATTATGCTTTACAGCGAAAGCAATCCAAGCGTTTGTGTAAGTTTATCGATCGCACGATAAACATTAAGTACACTTAGCATCAGGTAGCTCGGTCACGAAAATCAGAAAAGCAATCAAATTAATTGTTTACCTTTGATGATCTTCGGATGTTTTCACTCACGAGACTCCCAGTTACACAACAAATGTTCCTTTTGTTCCATAAAGATTTTTTTTAGATCCAAAATACCTCCGTTTGTTTGTCACGTTATGTTCAGAAATCCCTAGGAAAGAGTGGTCACGACAACGCAGACGAAAATTCCAAATAGTTTCCATAATGTCCACAGAAACATGTCAAACGTTTTTTATAATCAATCCTCAGGTTGTTTTTAAAATATATAATCAATAATATATCAACCGCAAATGTCTTCTACAGTAGGAGAGGGGAAAACAATGGCTGTCCAAATTCTGTTGCGCGAGCAAAACTCATGTGAACACTTGACGCGATGTTATCGTTCTGGCTCATTTTTCAAAATAAAAGCCTGAAACTATGTCTGAAGCCTGTTGACACCTTGAGGATGCGATAGGAAAAGGAATCTGGTTCATATCCCTTTAAATGGAGCAAAGGGAGGCTATGGAACATGGAGTTTTCAAAATAGAAGCCACTTCCTGTTTTGATTTTCCTCAGGGTTTCGCCTGCAATATCAGTTCTGTTATACTCACAGACAATATTTGGACAGTTTTGGAAACTTTAGAGTGTTTTCTATCCAATACTAATAATAATATGCATATATTAGGAACTGAGACTGAGGAGCTGGCCGTTTACAATGGGCACCTTTTCATCCAAGCTACTCAATACTGCCACTGCAGCCATAAAAAGTTAAGAGTTTATTCGGAAGATAATAACTCTATAAATATTCTTTCATGGTGCCCCGACTCTCTAGTTAATTACATTTACATGATTAGCCCAATCAGGTAATATTAATTACGGAGAAAGGATTTTACAGAATAGCATGTCATATCACTTAATCCGGCATAGCCAGAGACACGACACCACGTTACAGCAATAAATGTTTGTTTTGTTCAATAAAGTCCCTCTTTATGTCCAAATACCTCCGTTTTGTTTGCGCGTTTAGTTCAGTAATCCAAAGGCACAAACCGCGCTCCCAACATAAAGACGAAAAGTAAAACAAGTTCCATTAAAGTTCGTAGAAACATGTCAAACGATGTTTATAATCAAACCTTCTGTCATGTTCTGACCTTCGTTCCTTTGTTATATGTCTTTGTTTTAGTTTGGTCAGGGCGTGAGTTGGGGTGGGTAGTCTATGTTTTTTTTTCTATGTTGTGGTTTTGTGTTTGGCCTGGTATGGTTCTCAATCAGAGGCAGGTGTCGTTCGTTGTCTCTGATTGAGAATCATACTTAGGTAGCCTTTTCCCACCTGTGTTTTGTGGGTGATTATTTCCTGTTTAGTGTTTTTTCCATTCACCTTACAGGACTGTTCGTTTGTCGTTTATTGTTTTGTTCAGTGTTCAGTTATTTTATAAAAAATATGAACACTTACCACGCTGCGCTTTGGTCCTCACCTTCTTAGCAGACATAGAGGACGCCTTGGATGGCTACCCAAACATTATGCGTACTGACAGGCTTTACCTGTTTAAGCGAACATCAAATAGACACTTGACAAGGTTCATCTGTCGACAACAGCTACACGTGCAAAACGACTACGCAAAACTTGCCACGTCTTTGAAAATAAAATGCAGTGAATCTTTGACTCGCAAACACAACAGATCGCTGGCTAACACTGTCAAACAAGCTCGGAATGAACAGCCACAAGCATACTATCATAGGCTTCGTTCAGCTTACTTTGGCCTACTCACTGAAACAGAAATGGAAGAGCCATTACCATTCAAACTCTTACACCCTGATCTATTTCACCTGTCTTTGTGATTGTCTCCACCCCCTCCAGATGTCACCCAAAGACTCTATGACTGCGGGATTGACCTTCTCCCTAGCACCACACTGCCCCGGGGACGTCTCTACTCTCTGTTGGGACTGGAGACCAAGGCTATGGAGGCCTACATGGGGGACTTCCTAGCTGCAGGATTTATCCGTCCCTCTTCCTCTCCCGCTGGTGCAGGGTTCTTCTTTGTGTGGAAAAAGGACAAGACCCTGTGCCCGTGCATTGACTACCGGGGACTCAAAGATCTTTTTATTACTAGCTGAAACTCTCAGCAACTTAAGTATGATCCCCAAATAGAAACAACGATTACCAGCTGCCTCTAATTGGGAATCATACATAAACACCAACATGGAAAAATAAACCTAGAACCCCACATAGAAATAATAAACTAGACTAAACACCCCTCCAATACAATCAACCTGATCGCTTCGTTCTGGCACCCAACCCATACAAAGCGTCAGGATACAAGGGTAACAAAGGGTTCAATGACAATCAAATCGTAGACCAATGCTGTCTAGAAGTTCTGCTAAGAGAAGTACAGAAGCGCCAAAAAACAACCAATTGTGGTCACACGTAACCGTGCCATCTCCCTGACCACACTTTCTTCTTCTAATGCTAGCTGCAAGACAGTCATCCACAAGGAGTATCTGTCGACAGAACCCCTTGGGGAAAAGACGTTTCAATACCTCTTGGAGCAGAATCTGACTCAAGCAGATATTACGATATCTTGCCACATACAATCAGCAAACCTGATAGATTATTATTTTCATGATTTCGTGTTAGCAGTCTCTGTGAGTGAGCAACTTCCCTCCTCCTTGGAGTCATGCGATACTGTAGCTAAGATTAGCTTATCTTGTCCTTCAGACACTTCCGCAAGCACCGCAACTGTCTCAGGAAACAAAGCATTAACATTCAGAGGGGGGCTGAAACTCCTTACAATGCAACCAACGGTGTCAGTCCCGCCACTGACTCCAACTGGTGAAACACTGTGCGATATCGCCAAAAGATGTCCTTGTCTCAGTTTGCAGGAACTAGAATGGTTGCCACATGCAGACACTCTGGTGAATGGCAGGCTAGGGCAGCCACGAATGTTTTGAAGCACAGACACCCAGACGTTTGGTTGAAAGCTTACAGCCAATGCAGTGCTGCATCACATGAGCTGGCCTCCACAATCACCCGACCTCAACCCAATTGAGATTGTTTAGGATGAGTTGGACCGCAGAGTGAAGGAAAAGCGGCCAACAAGTGCTCAGCATATGTGGGAACTCCTTCAAGACTGTTTGTAATTTTTTCCACCATAATGATTCCCATGCCAATAAAGTCCTTAAATTGAATTGAGAGAGAGAGAGAGAGGAACAAGGGAGTGGAGAGACGTGAGGAGAAAAGGAGGAGTTGTTTGTGAGGTCTAGAGAGGAGGTGTGATCGCACCATCACACTGCTGATTACAACAGAAGGAGGCTCTGTGGATTTATATTACATCTAGCTGCTGCCTGGGAGCTCTGTGTGCCTGTTCCTCTGCAAGCCCTATTAACACATGCTCGCTCTCTCTCGCTCTCTCTCGCTCTCGGTCTCTCTCTCTCTCTCTCTCTCTCTCTCTCTCTCTCACACACACACACACAAATACACTATTATCTCCTCCTTGTCTCACATTTTCCTTTTCTTCCTTATTTAAATGTTCAGCTCTCATACCTACTCTCATACCAACATACTGCTTTATCTCCCTACTCTCATACCAACATACTGTATTATCTCCCTACTCTCATACCAACATACTGTATTATCTCCCTACTCTCATACCAACATACTGTCAATGGGTGGGTGTAGCTGGTGCATGGAAGTCAGGCGCAGGAGAGCAGAGACGAGTGGACTTCACTCAGGCAATTATTAAAACAGGAAACAACCACGTCACATAAAAACAAATGCCCAAAGAACAAGTGAGGCAGCACAAGGTATACACAACCAAGTACAAAGTATCGGCTGCCACAAAGCGTACCAACCTGACCGTAAACAATTTCACACACAGACATGGGGAGAACAGAGGGTTATATACACAACAAGTAATGAGGGAATGTAAACTAGGTAAACCAGGTGCGTGGGAAAACAAGACATAACAAATGGAAAATGATAGGTGGATTGGCGATGGCTAGAAGACCGGTGACTTCGACCACCGAACGCCGCCCGAACAAGCAGAAGAACCGACTTGGCGGAAGTTGTGACAGTACCCCCCCTTGACGCGCGGCTACAGCAGCGCGCCGACACCGGCCTCGGAGACGACCCTGAGGGCGAGGTGCAGGGTGATCCGGGCGGAGACGGTGGAACTCCTGCAGCATTGAAGGGTCCAACACATTCTCCACCGGAACCCAGCATCTCTCCTCCGTATCGTATCCCTCCCACTACACAACGTACTGAAGGCCCCTCGCCCGACACCTCGAATCCAGTATGGAGCGAACGGAATATGCCGGGGCCCCCTCGATGTCCAGAGGGGGCAGAGGAACTTCCCGCACCTCAGACTCCTAGAGCGGGCCAGCCACCACCGGCTGTGTCACCGGAGGAGCGACACATGGAACGAGGGGTTAATACGGTAATCGGGGGGAAGCTGTAACCTGTAACTTAACTTGTTCAGTCTCCTCAGGACTTTAAATGGCCCCACAAACCACGGCCCCAGCTTCCGGCAGGGCAGGCGGAGGGGCAAGTTATCTGGTCGAGAGCCATACCCGGTCCCCCGGTGGGAACATTAGGGCCTCACTGAGGTGACAGACTGCACTGGCTTTCTGGCGCAGCACGGCCAGCTGAAGGTGAACATGAGCGGCGTCCCATGTCGCCTCCGCGCGCCTGAACCAGACGTCCACTGCAGTAGCCTCGATCTGACTCTGATGCCAAGGCGCCAGAACCGGCTGGTACCCCAGTACGTACTGGAATGGGGAGAGATTAGTGGAGGAGTGGCAGAGCGAGTTCTGGGCCATCTCTGACCAGGGCACGAACGCCGCCCACTCCCCCGGCCGGTCCTGGCAATAAGACCTCAGAAACCTATCTACATCCTGGTTCACTCTCTCCACCTGCCCGTTACTCTCGGGGTGAAAACCAGAGGTAAGGCTGATAGAGACCCCCAGACATTTCATGAAAGCCCTCCCGACCCTCAAAGTGAATTGGAGACCCCGATCAGACACTGTATTCTCAGGCACCCCGTAGTGCCGGAAGACATGCGTAAACAAGGCCTCCGCAGTCTGTAGGGCCGTAGAGAGACCGGGCAGAGGGAAGAGACGGCAGGACTTCGAAAAATGGTCCACAACAACCAGGATTTTGGTGTTACCCAGTGAGGGAGGAAGATCGGTAAGGAAATCCACCGACAGGTGCGACCAAGGACGTTGTGGAACCTGCCTCTTGGCAGGTGACCAGGAGCCTAAAACTGGGCGCAGGAAACATAAACCCTCACGTCCTTAGCCAAAGTGGGCCACCAGTACTTCCCACTCAGACAGCGCACCTTCAGACAGATGCCTGGATGACCAGAGGAGGGTGACGTGTGGGCCCAATAGATCAGCCGGTCACGGACAGCAGACAGAATGTACAGATGCCCAGCGGGACACTGGAGGGGAGTGGGCTCTGCACGTAGCGCCTGCTCAATGTCCGTGTCCAGCTCCCACACTACCTGCGCCACCAGGCATGAGGCCAGGAGTATGGGGGTGGGATCCATGGGCCACTCCTCTGTGTCATACAGCCAGTACAGTGCGTCTGCCTTCATGTTCTGGGAACCTGGTCTGTAAGAAAGGGTGAAAACAAAATGGGTGAAAAACATGGCCCACCTTGCCAGGTGAGGGTTCAGTCTCCTCCAAGCCAATGTCTCCACGCCTTTATCCCCCACATTATAGTTACGCTCCGCCGGGCTGAGCTTCCTCGAGAAGAAGGCACAGGGGCGGAGCTTCGGTGGCGTAGCCGAGGGCTGAGACAGCACGGCTCCTATCCTAGCCTCGGACGCGTCCACATCCCCTATGAATGCCAAAGAGGGATCCAGATGGGTCAGCATGGGAGCCGAGGTAAACAGAGCCTTCAGGTGACCAAAAGCCCTGTCCTCCACTGCAAACGTTCCAGTCCCCCCTTCAGCAGAAAGGTAATGGGAGCCGCAACCTGACCAAAACCCCGGATGAACCTCCGGTAGTAATTGGCAAACCCTAGAAACCGCTGCACCTCCTTTACAGTGGTGGGAGTCGGCCAATTACGCACGGCTGAAATGCGGTCACTCTCCATCTCCACCCCTGAGGTGGAAATGCGGTACCCTAGGAAGGAGACGGACTGTTGGAAGAACAGGCATTTCTCAGCCTTGACGTACAGGTCATGCTCCAACAGTCGACCAAGCACCCTGCGCACCAGGGACACATGCTCGGCGCGTGCAGCGGAGTATATCAGAATCATCAATATACACCACTACACCCTGCCCGTGCAAGTCCCTGAAAATCTCATCTACAAAGGCTTGGAAGACTGATGGAGCATTCATCAACCCGTACGGCATGACGAGGTACTCATAATGCCCTGAGGTAGTACTGAACGTCATCTTCCACTCGTCTCCTTCCCAGATACACACCAGGTGTGTGGGAAAACAAGACAAAACAAATGGAAAATGAACGGTGGCTCGGCGATGGCTTGAAGACCGGTGACGTCGACCGCCGGATGCCGCCCGAACAAGGAGAGGAACCGACTTCGGCGGAAGTTGTGACACATACTGTATTTGTCACACCCTGATCTGGTTCACCTGTCCTTGTGATTGTTTCCACCTCCTCCAGGTGTCGCTTATTATCCCCGGTGAATATATCCCTGTATTTCCTGTCTCTCTGTGCCAGTTTATCTTGTTTGCCAAGTCAACCGGTGTTTTTCCTTGCTCCTATTTTTCCAAGTCCTCCTTGTTTCAACCCTTGCCTATCCTGACTCCGATCCCGCCTGCCTGACCACTCTGCCTGTTCTGACTACAAGCCTGCCTATCCCCTTGTACTGTTTTGGACTCGGATCTGGTTTCCGACCCCTGCCTGGTCTAACCTCGAGACCTGGTTTATGAACTCTCGCCTGTCCCCGACCTGCCTTTGCCTGCTCCCTTTTTTATAATAAATATCGGAGCTCTACCATCTGCCTTCTGTGTCTGCATTTGGGTCTTGCCTTGTGCCCTTCTAGTATGAACTGGCCATGACAGACCCAGCGGACTTGGACCAGCTCCATCATGTTGTCTCCCTGCAGGGAGCCACCATTGGGAGGCATGAGGAGCTACTTCGTGACCTTTTGGAAGGGCTTTGTTCCAGGACGGAATGCCATGACCAAGGGTTCAAGGCGATAATAGAGCAAATCAGTGAATCAGCTCATAGGCAGCACGCCACATCTGAGACCTCCCAACCACCCAGTAACCTCCCTACTCGTGGTGGATTGGTTCAACCTACCCCAGCTCCCTGAGAGCCCCACTTACCTCCTCCGGAATGTTATGCAGGAGATTATGGTACCTGCCGGGCATTCCTTTCCCAATGCTCTCTTATCTTCGAACTCCAGCCCTCTTCATTCCCATCGGACCGATCAAAGATAGCGTATTTAATCAAGCTAATGTCTGGAATGACGCTCTCCTGGGCAACAGCTGTGTGGGAGCAGCAAACCGCTGTGTGCCAGAGCTTGGAGGAATTCATGGCAGAAGTGAGGAAGGTTTTTGATTCTCCAGTGCCCGGGAGGGAGGCAGCTCGAAAACTACTGCAGGTACATCAGAACTTCCGTACTGTGGCAGACTACGCAGTAGATTTTCGCACATTGGCGCCGAGAGTTCCTGGAATCCGGAGGCTCTGTTCGACACCTTCCTCCATGGACTGTTGGAGGGGATAAAGGACGAACTCGCAGCTCGGGAAATACCACTGTACCTCGATTCCCTTATCGCCCTTTCAATTAGGATTGATGGCTGTCTACGAGAACGCCGGTGTGAGAGGAGGTCGGGCCTCGGGAACACTCGTTCATCTGATGATGGCAATGGTCCTAAGGATCTGCCCAGGACCAAAAGCTTCATCCCTGCGCCTTCCTGTCCCATCGTCTCAATCCTGCAGAGAGGAACTACGACGTAGGCAACCGAGAACTCCTGGCGGTCAAGATGGCGTTGAAAGAGTGGAGGCACTGGCTGGAAGGAGCAGAACAGTCATTCTTGGTCTGGACCGACCATAAAAATGTGGAATATCTCCATTCAGCTAAGTGCCTTAATTCCAGTCAGGCCCGGGGGGCTCTCTTGTTTACAAGATTTAACTTCACCATTTCCTCCTGCCCAGTGTCCAAAAATGTGAAGCCTGATGCCCTCTCCCACCTCTACAATTCATCTGCCACACCCTTGGTCTCTGAAACCTTTGCAGCCTTGCAGCTTCAGTGGGTTGGGGCATTGAGACCCTGGTTCACAAGGCTCAACGTTCCCAGCCTGGACCTGAAGGGGGCCCGGCTAACTGGCTGTTTGTCATTAACCCAGTCCGGTCCAGGGTCCTGGAATGGGCTCATTCCTCTAGACTGACCTGTCATCCAGGTTCCCGCCGTACCCTAACATTCCTCCGACAACGTTTCTGGTTGCTCACAATGGTTTCTGATGTCACCGTGTGCACGGTGTGTGCTCGGAACGAGACTCCACGGCAAGCTCCTTCTGGCCTTCTTCAGCCACTACTGGACTTTGTCACTGGGCTTCCCCCGTCTGATGGCAACACTGTCATTCTGACGGTGGTGGATCGGTTCTCAAATGCCGCTCATTTCATCCCTCTCCCCAAACTTCCCTCTGCCAAGGAAACGGCCCAGCTCATGGTGCAGCACGTCTTCCGGATCCATGGACTCCCCGTGGATATGGTTTCCGACCGGGGTCTTCAGTTCTCGTCTCAGTTCTGGAAGGCATTCTGCACCATTACTGGGGCGTCGGCCAGCCTATCCTCCGGATTCCATTCCCAATCTAACGGCCAGTCTGAGCGAGCTATCCAGGACCTGGAGACCACCCTAAGATGCCTGATCTCAACCAACCCCACTACCTGGAGCCGACAACTGGTCTGGGTGGAGTATGCCCAGAACACTCTTCCCTGTTCAGCCATGGGATTCTCCCCTTTTGAGTGCTCCATGGGGTACCAGCCTCCACACTTCCCAGAACAAGAACCAGAAGTCAACGTACCGTCGGCCCAGATGTTCATCCGCCGCTGTCAACGTACCTGGAGAAGAGCTCGGGTAGCACTTCTCAAGACCAACTCCAGGTATCGTAAACAAGGGGACCGCCGCTGGACTCCAGCTCCCCGCTACTGCATTGGGCAGAGGGTATGGTTGTTCACACTGGACCTGCCCCTTCAGGTAGAGTCCATGCAAACTGTCCCTCCATTACATTGGTCCTTTTCCCATCTCTAGAGTCCTTAGTTCCACTTCTGTCCATCTCTCGTTACCCAGTACCCTACCTATTCACACTACTTTCCATGTGTCTAGGATTAAGCCCGCATCTCACGGTCCTTTGTCTTCTGCGACCCCCCCCCCCTCCCTGTGTCATTGATGGCCATCCAGCATACACAGGGAGGGGGAGTGGGCCTGGGTGTTCGACCACAGGGCAGGGGTTTCCAGTACCTGGTTGACTGGAAGGGTTACGGCCTGGAGGAGAGGTGCTGGGTTCCCGGTAGAGACATCCTGGATCCAGCACCTGCGCCCAGGAAGGACACCAGATGGCACATCTAGGGGGGAGGGGGGGGATGGTACTGTCACACCCTGATCTGGTTCATCTGTCCATGTGATTGTCTCCACCCCATCCAGGTGTCGCTTATTATCCCTATTATCCTGTGTTTACTGTCTCTCTGTGCCAGTTTGTCTTGTTTGCGAAGTCAACCAGCAATTTTCCTTGCTCCTATTTTTCACAGCCTCCTTGTTTCAACCCTTGCCTGTCCTGACTCCGAACCCGCCTGCCGGACCACTCTGCCTGTTCTGACTAAAAGCCTGCCTATCCATTTGTACTGTTTTGGACTCGGATCTGGCTTCTAACCCCTGCCTGGCCTGACCTCGAGACTGCCTGGTAGGCCATCTGGTACTGTTTGGACTCTGACCTGATGTATGAACTCTCGCCTGTCCCCGACCTGCCTTTGCCTACTCCTTTTGTTATAATACATATCGGAGCTCTACCATTTGCCTCCTGTGTCTGCATTTGGGTCTCGCCTTGTGCCCTTATAGTATTATCTACCTACTTTCATAAAAACATTATATATTTTCTCCCTGCTCTCATACCAACATACTGTATTTTCTCCCTACTCTCATACCAACATACTGTATTATCTCCCTACTCTCCTCATTTTCTCTTTTCCTCTTTCTCTCTCACCATCTCCCTATGATAAATCCCCCCACTCTGTCAGGTAAATAGGGAAGGAAGGTGGTGGAAGGGGGTATCAGTTCCTGCCGTCAGGAAACCCATATAATTAAAGTTGCTTGGGAAGTTACCCAAGATGCACTGTGATTTCGATGCTAAATCTCATAACTTCCGTTAAAGATTTTTTTAAATCATGTGCCGCTTTTACAAGTTTTGAATCATACATAAACCCAGTACTTTCTGGACTATAAACCCAGTACTACCAGCACTGGAATAGATTGTGTCCAGAACATATGTAGCTACAGCATCATCAATACTACAGACAAGCCTTCATCAGAAAGAAGGGTCAGGACCCAAAATACTCTCCACAGATCTTATAAGAAGTCCATGCGTTACATCCGAGGCGGAACAACACTTTGTGGGAAAATGTACAACACCCATCTAGGACTTCAGACCCCCTCAGATAGAGATCAGTGCTGGCCACATCTGGCCTTGTCTCTCAGAGAGCTCTCAGCTGTGTGGGAGTGAGGGGAAGTGAGAACAAACCTGCCTACTTGTGTTTGATCAAGGCTGACTGGAGTGTCTCCTGCACCCAGCTTCCTGCAGAGACTAACGAGAGAGCAGATTGAATCCAAGTAGATTAGGCCCACAATACTGTGGATATCAGTCACATGTTGATGTGTCGATCACTCACACTTATATGCAGATTGTAGCTTAACATTTCACTTTTTTTGTTTACAATACATCTTATTCTCATTTTAGCACAGTTTGTTACTAGGTTTGATTTCTGATACTCATATCTTGTGGTCCTTTCCTCTGTATTCGGAGTGTGTGTTCAGATTGTGTATTTAGGGCGTGTATTTGGAGTGTGTGTTGGTTCCAGTGCTGTGCCTGGTTGATGATGGTGAGTCATGCTGACTGTCAGTTTGTCAGCTTCTCAGCTTCATCACTCTGTGGCCAGGCAGAAGGCATCTTGTTAGCAGCAGACCTGTCTGTGACAGGGACATCTGACAGGGATCTGACAGGGAACAAGGGACACCAAAGCAGCAGAGAGTACAGTGCCTTCCGTCCCTGGTCACGCATGAGGGAAACCAGAAAGAAAATCATTCATATTGGTCACTTCCAGTAGAGCACCAAAGCAGGGAGTGGGAGGATGGGGGAGCTCCCTCCGTCGTCAGACTCCTTAGATGTGCTACTGAAGTGAATTTTGCTAAATTATTTTGAAAATAATCTTCATGTCTTGTGGCTAGGGCTGCAAAGGGAGGGTAGTTTTACCAGTAAACTACCAGAATGTTGGTATCTTTCAAGGATTTTATGTAATCTATCACAGGACATCTAGTGGCCCTTTTGGGTACTTTAGATGATCACAGGTGTCTGTAATTATCTATGGTCCTCTGTGTGACCTTATCACATGTAAAATATATGGAATAATTACGTAAGAAAAATGCAATCAAAAATATATACAGTACCAGTCAAAAGTTTGGACACAATATGTTTATTTTATTTTAGATTCTTCAGAGTAACCTACCTTGCCTTGATGACAGCTTTGCACACTTGGCATTCTCTCAATCAGTCTTCATGATGTAGTCACCTGGAATGCATTTCATGCAGGTGTGCCTTATTAAAAGTTAATTTGTGGAATTTCTTTCCATCTTAATGAGTTTGAGCCAATCAGTTGTGTTGTGACAAGGTAAGGGTGGTATACAGAAGACAGCCCTATTTGGTAAAATACCAAGTCCATATTATGGCAAGAACAGCTCAAATAAGCAAAGAAAAACGACAGTCCATCATTACTTTAAGACATGAAGGTCCGTCAATATGGAACATTTCAAGAACTTTGAAAGTTTCTTCAAGTGCAGTCGCAAAAACCATCAAGCACAAGAAAGGAAGACCCAGAGTTACCTGTGCTGCAGAGGATAAGTTCGTTAGAGTTACCAGCCTCACAAATTGCAGTCCAAATAAATGCTTCACGGAGTTCAAGTAACAGGACATCTCAACATCAACTGTTCAGAGGAGACTGCGTGAATCAGGCCATCGTGGTTTTATTGCTGCAAAGAAGCCACTACTAAAGGACACCAATAAGAAGAAGAGACGTGCTTGGCCCAAGAAACACGAGCAATGGACATTAGACTGGTGGAAATCTGTCCTTTGGTCTGATGAATCCACAGAGTGAAGGAAAAGCAGCCAACAAGTGCTCAGCATATGTGGGAACTCCTTCATGACTGTTGGAAAAGCATTCCAGGTGAAGCTGGTTGAGAGAATCCCAAGAGTGTGCAAAGCTGCCATCAAGGCAAAGGTTGGCTACTTTGAAGAATCTCAAATATAAAATATATTTTTATTTGTTTAACACTTTTTGGAATACTACATGATTCCATATGTGTTATTTCATAGTTTTGATGTCTTCACTATTATTCTACAATGTAGAAAATAGTGCAAATAAAGAAAAACCCTTGAATGAGTAGGTGTGTCCAAACTTTTGACTGGTACTGTATATAGAACGACAAAGCTGTAAAACATTATCCTAAACATAAACCATCAACTTAGTGAATATGATTGATGTTTAGAATGAGGGTTTCAGCATGAAATATTATTTTTACACACTTGTATTTATTTTACTATATCAAGTACTTATTTTTTTGTCAATGTTTTGGCATCAAACTGGTGGCAGTTGTGAAAATAGTTGGTAGTTGGAAGAGTCAATAGTTGGATAGTCAATAGTTGGAAGAGTTGCAGAGTTAGTTGAAAACAATGCCATTGTTGATTAGATGCTTTTTTCAATCATTTGGATATTTTCTGTGGTCGACGAGGAAAAGATGGACACAGATATAACAAACATACTATATATGAATACTTTTTGGGTCTGTTAATTACCAAAATGACTGAAGATTCTGGTTACTTTGGTAAACTACCTGTAGCATTGCAAAAAGTAGTTATGGAACTCCTCACCCCAGTGGGCCCTCAACCAGGGTGATGTCTGAGTTGTGATAGGGAACAACGAGTCATTCTCCCTGGTGCCCGCAGCGAGCGGCTCTCTGGTGATTGAGCATGGAGATCCATCTCTCTGACTGGAGGTCTGCTCTGGGGCACTGGACATGATCACAACAAAAACAATTATCTCTGCTCTGAGTTACTCCTCTTTAAACTCTCACCACGGTGTGTCACTTAGTATCTACCTCTAGTTGTCTACCTACCCTCATACAGACGCAAATTACAGACCACTATGACTCAGAAAGGAGACTTCTCTATTTAAATCACAAAGTAAATTAATGAGAGAATTAGAGAGAGGGAAACAGAGAGAGAGAGAGAAACAGAGAGAAAGAAACAGAGAGAGAAACATAGAAAGGAACACAGAGAAAGAAATAGAGAGAGAAACAGAGAGAGAGAGAAATAGAAAGAGAGAGAGAAACAGAGATAAACAGTGAAAGAGAAACAGAGAGAGAAACAGAGAAAGAAACAGAGAGAAACAGTTTGAGAGAAAAACAGAAAGAGAGAGAAACAGAAAGAGAGAGAGAAACAGAGAGAGAGAGAGAAACAGAGAGAGAGAGAGAAACAGAGAGAGAGAAACAGAGAGAGAAAACAGAGATAGAAACACAGAGAGAGAGAAAGAGAGAAATAGAAACAGAGAGAAAGAGAAAAAGAGAGAGTAGTAGAAGTAGAACTAAATAACAACAGATGATTCTGCAGACGGAGTGAGAATTAAATGCAAAGGTAAAGGTAGCGAGAATTTCGTAACTCACCAGTACTGTCATAGAGGCAAACCCCTACTGTAACCTTGTGTGATAGAAAAATTATAAGATTATGTTATAATAATGTTTATGCATCAAATAGCTTTGATGAGTATGAGTCTGTGGGACTGAGTTGGGCCTCTGAGGCTTGAGTTGACTGTTGACTTGGTGATAAAACCTAAAGACTGCATTCCCCAAGATGTGGTAGGTGTAACCGAGGTAGAGATAGCCTGGAGGAGTAGAACAAAACCCTCATTGTTCCACATCATCCTGCCATCTGGGAAACTAAGCCAGGTTGGGGGTTAAAGCAACACCAGCTGCAGATAACCACAAGATGAACCCAAGGTGGCTCATGATGCCTTCCAATCTGCATGGGAGGGGTGGAACCAGCCATGACTAAGCAGTTTTAGTGTCAGCTATATAAGAACCAGGATTCCTCTGTAAGGTTCAGCTCTCGGCAACACACTTTAGTGTGTGCAGTCGACCAGCTTCATTATTGCAATAATTAATCAATGTTAAATAAAGATTGAGTGTTTAAATAATTGTCCAATTCTCTCTCAGTATAGATGAATTTCCGCGGCACTTGCTCCATCAGATCCATATGTATCCCTTTGTCTCCTGAACATTGGTAATCATTCCCTAATCAGTCTATTCTGAATGTCATGAAGGTAGAGATGGCCAACGTACCCAAGGACCTCCATCAAGCAGAGAGCACATCTCTTATATAACATTTGAGCTTTCTGCATAAGGGAATAACTGTATGATGCCAAGACAGGAAGAATATGTCATTGACAGGTAAATAAGTCTTCAGAGACAGTTACCTTTTAGTAACTATGACTCAGAAAGAAGACTTCTCTATTTAAATCACAAAATACATTAACTAGAGAAATAGAGATAGAAACAGAGAAACAGAGAGAAAGGAACAGAAACACAGAGAGAAACAGAGAGAAATATGGAGAAACAGAGAGAAACATAGAGAGGGAGAATCAGAAATGGAGAGAGAGAAATGGAGAAAGAGAGAAATAGAGACAGAGAGAAACAGAGAGAGAGAAACAGAGAGAGAGAAACATAGAGAGAGAGAAACAGAGAGGCTGTCTTGCTGGTCTGGGCAGGGTGTCCGTTGCTCTGTTTCTCCTGTGTGAGATGCTGGGGCTACGGTTGAGCGTGATGTTCTTCAGGGTAATGGCAAAAGTTGTAGAGGTGGACCTGGTCGTAAAAGGCTTTTCATGTCCAGGGTGGAGTGGTGGGCCAGGTATATATTAGGTTTTGAGACAGACTGGCGAAATGCTTGCATTCCCCAGCTGTATGGTGGCAGGGTGAAAGTATTTTCATGATAGCAGGGTGGAGACAACCAATTCTGCTTTGGGGAAAGCGGAAGAAGTTTTTTCAATCACTCCCTTGAGTGTTGCCACCCTTTCCTGCTCGGCCCACAAGTCATTTGTGCCCGTGTGAATTATGATGTGGCTGGGGGAACCTAGTCTGTCCTCTGACAAAAGCTCCAGGGCATGCCTAATGTTTGGGCACCAGAGTTTAGCCACTTTGTGTTTGGGAAAAAGTTTATCCTCTTGAATGTGTTTACCATTTGAGGGCCCTCAGGAGGGTGTGGGTCTGTTGAGTTGGTAGGTCCTGTGTTGTCTGTCCCATTGTGGTGTTGAGGTTGTGGTCCGAGTCTGAGGTGGGCTGATATGCTGGCTTGTCTGGGGGAGTGTCATGCTCTCTGTCACACCTCAGCTTTCTGACCTCGTCCTTCAGTGCCCTCAGAGTTACAGTCCAAGATGGCGTAGCAGTTGGTCGTGTGTAGTGTTTGTCTTTGTCTTATCCCGTGTAAATAGCAATTTTTTAAAATATTTTCTCATATACATTTTAATCTCACTTTCTATCTACAAACTAAATATACTTTCCTGTAACCCGGCCTCACCCAATGTGGTATGGATCTGCTATTTTTATTCCTTATAACTGGAACCTCTGTCAGGAGCTAGCCAGCTAACTAGCTACTAGTCTTTGTTTGCCACGGCTAGCGGTCTTCACCTTTTAGCTCGGACACCGCCAGCTTTAGCTCGGACAATACATGCCAGTCTGCACAGCGTGATATCAACCCAGAGCATATCGTACTGCTTCCCCCTACCACATCACCGGATTCCTGCCACTCTGGATCAATACACCGCATCATCGCAGCTAGCTAGCTGCTACTGAGTGGCTACTGTTAGCTATCGCCTCTGTCCCAAAGCAAGCACCAGTTAGTCTTGAGCTAGCCACGAGCTAGGCCCATATATCAGCTAATTCTAGGGCTACAATAACTATTTTTCCAATTGGCCTGGACCCTTTGTTGTCGACGCGGAGCCCCGCCGATCCATCATGATTGGTCTGCCGAAGTGGTTACCCAATGTGGTCTCAATGGGCTTTTCCGTTGCGATGTTGCCCGAAGACCCATCTTTTTTCCCCGGCCCGCTAGCTTTCTAAGCTCCGTGTCTTCCACTCGCCTAGCGTAGTACTGACTACTGAACTGCTCCCTGACACACTTATTGCTGTTCTTTGGAACCTATGATCACTCGGCTACACAGCTGATGCCCCCTGTTCTGTTTCAATAACACGGTACCTCATTTTGTTAATCTGTCGGCCCCGGCCTCGAACTCAGGTACTGTATGTATCTAACTGACCCGCTCTGCTCATTCATTGCCATTTATCCTTTGTTGTCTTAGCTCAACACCTTTATGGCTCTCTCTAATGTCAATATGCCTCTCTCTAATCTCAATATGCCTTGTCTACAGCTGTCTCGGCTAGTCCTTATTGTTTTATTTTGCTGTAGACCCTTCAGTCCCGCTCACCTTGCCTAAGATAGCTCTTTTGTCCCACCCCCCACAGATGTGGAGACCTCACCTGGCTTAACTGGTCCCACCAAAGACAAAACCTCTCTCATCACTCAACACCTAGGTTTGCCTACACTGTAAACATATCTTACCATACCCTTGTCTGTACATTATGCCCTGAATCTATCCTACCACACCCAAAAATCTGCTCATTTTATTCTCTGTTCATAAGGCACTAGACGACCAGTTCTAATAGCTTTTAGCCATACCTTTATCCTACTCCTCCTCTGTTCCTCTGGTGATGTAGAGGTTAATCCAGGCCCTGTAGACCCCAGTACCACACCTATTCCCCAGGCACTATCATTTGTTGACTTCTTTAACTGTAAAAGCCTTGGTTTCACGCATGTTAATATCAGAAGCCTCCTCCCTAAGTTTGTTTTATTCACTGATTTAGCACACTCCACCAACCCTGATGTCCTAGCTGTGTCTGAATCCTGGCTTCAGAAGGCCACCAAAAATTCAGAAATATCCATCCCCAACTACAACATTTTCCGCCAAGATAGAACTGCCAAAGGGGGTCGGGTTGCAATCTACTTCAGAGACAGTCTGCAGTGATCTGTCATGCTATCCAGGTCTGTGCCCAAACAGTTCGAGCTTCTACTTCTAAAAATCCACCTTTCCAGAAATAAGTCTCTCACTGTTACCAATTGCAATAGGCCCCCCTCAGCCCCTAGTTGTGCCCTGGACTCCATATGAAAATTGATTGCACCTCATTTATCTCCAGAGTTCGTACTGTTAGGTGACCTAAAGTGGGATATGCTTAACACCACGCCCATCCTACAATCTAAGCTAGATGCCCTCAATCTCACACAAATGATTAAGGAACCTACCAGGTACAACCCCAAATCTGTAAACACGGGCACCCTCATAGATATCATCCTGACCAACCTGCCATCTAAATACACCTCTGCTGTCTTCAACCAGAATCTCAGCAATCACTGCCTCATTGCCTGCGTACATAATGGGTCCGTGGTCAAATGACCACCCCTCATCACTGTCAAATGCTCCCTAAAACACTTCAGCGAGCAGGCCTTTCCACAATAAATCCACAATAATCGAGAATGTCAATAAGCATTTTTCTACGGCTGGCCTTGCTTTCCATCTAGCTACCCCTACCCCGGCCAACAGCTATGCACCCCCCGCAGCAACTTGTCCAAGCCTCCCCCTGCTTCTCCTTCACCCAAATCCAGATAGCTGATGTTCTGAAAGAAGCTGCAAAATCTGGATGTAACGCGATTTGCACCCCAACTGCCTCTGATTGAGAACCATACCAGGCCAAACACATAAACACAACATAGAAAAAAGAACATAGACTACCCACCCCAACTCACGCCCCGACTAAACTAACACAAAGACATAATAAAGGAACTAAGGTCATGACGTGACAGTACCCCGTCCACAAAACCTGAACCTATAGGGGAGGGTCTGGGTGGGCGTCTGTCTGCGGTGGCGGCTCTGGCGCGGGATGTGGACCCCACTCCACCATAGGGTGGACCCCACTCAAACTTTACAGATGCGCAATCGAGAGCATCCTGTCGGGCTGTATCACCACCTGGTATGGCAACTGCTCCGCCCACAACCGTAAGGCTCTCCAGAGGGTAGTGAGGTCTGCCCAACGCATCACCGGGGGCAAACTACCTGTCCTCCAGGACACCTACACCACCCGATGTCACGGGAAGACCATAAAGATCATCAAGGACAACAACCACCCGAGCCACTGCCTGTTCGCCCCACTGTCATCCAGAAGGCGAGGTCAGTACATGTGCATCAAAGCTGGGATCGTGAGACTGAAAACAGCTTCTATCTCAAGGCCATCAGACTGTTAAACAGCCATCACTAACATTGAGTGGCTGCTATAAACATACTGACTCAAACCTTTTTAATAATTAAAAATTGTATCACTAGTCACTTTAAACAATGCCACTTATATAATAGATAATATATATCTAGACACCGTTGCCCTAGAGCACACAAAAACTATACATTCCTCAGCCTAAACATCAGTGCCACAGGTAACTTCCACAAAGCTGTGAACGATCTGAGAGACAAGCTATTTCATCAAAAGGAACATACATTTCGACAATCCTCCCCCCCAAAATATACTTGAATCAGTTATAGAACCCACATATGGTTGAGGTCTGTGGTCCGCTCACCAAGAAAGAATTCACAAAATGGGACAAACACAAAATTAAGACTCTGCATGTAGAATTCGGCAAAAATATCCTCTGTGTACAACATAAAACACCAAATAATGCATGCAGAGCAGAATTAGGCCGATACCCGCTACTTATCAAAATCCAGAAAAGAGCCATGAAATTCTAAAAGGAAGCAATTCCCAAACCTTCTATAACAAAGCCTTCACCTACAGAGAAATTAACCTGGAGTAGAGCCCCTTAAGCAAGCTGGTCACAATCACAAACAGACCCCACAGAGCCCCAGGACAGCAACACAATTAGACCCAATCAAAACAAATTAGACCCAATCAAAACAAAAAGATAGTTACTTGACACATTGGAAAGAATTATTTTAAAAAACGTATTAACCTCCCGCCAAATGTATGAACATATTAGAGACACATATTTCCCTCTGATTATACAGATTAACCTCCAATATCTGTTGAGTGAAATACCACAGTGTGCAATCACAGCAGCAAGATTTATGAAAAAAGAAAAGGGAAACCAGTGTTGCACTATCACCATTGTAAATACAACCTATATTTCTGTTTATTTAACTATTTGCACATCATTACAAAACTGTATATAGACATTTGAAATGTCATTATTCTTTTAGAACTTTTGTGAGTGTATTTTTTACTGTAAATTGTTATTGTTTATTTCACTTTTATTTATTATCTATTTCACTTGCTTTGGTAATGTAAATATATGTTTCCCATGCCAATAAAGCCCCTTAAATTGAAATTGAACTTAGAAACAGAGAGCGAGAAATAGAGAAAAATACAGAGAAATAGAGAGAGAAATAGAAAGAGAGAGAGAAATAGAAAGAGAGAGAGAAATAGAGAGAGGGAGAGAATCAGAGAGAGTAGTAGAAGTATAACTAAGGAAAAAAGATTACTCTGCAGATGGAGTGAGAATCAAAGGTAAAGGTAGAGAGAGTTTCATCCCTCACTTGTACTGTCATAGAGGCAAACCTTAAATTAACCTTGCTCCATCAAACCCATAGGTATATCTTTGTCTCCTGAACAATGGTAATCATTCCCTAATCAGTCTATTCTGAATGTCAAACGGGGAGGGGGGGGGCATGAAGGTAGAGATGGCTGATGTACCCAATCACTTCCATCAAGCAGAGAGCACGTCTCTAATATGACATTTGAGCTTTCTGCGTAAGGGAATAACTGTATGATGCCAAGACAGGAGGAATATGTCATTGACAGGTAAATAAGTCTTCAGAGACAGTTACCTTTTAGTAATTACATCATTCCATTTAATAACTGAATTGATATTATTCTTGAGTGAATTATTGAAGAGTGAATTTCTACTTACTGGGAGGTACATAATCAAAAGTAGGAGGTTGTGGTGTGTGGGGGTATGTGTGCTAGTGTGCATGTGTGTGTTTGTGAATTTGTGGACCTATCTTCTGAGTGTACTATATGTACAATGAGAAAGCAATATATGGGACACCTCTATCCCTGTAATCTCTATCTTATTGTCCATCCTCTGGTTTCCATTATACTGAAATCAGCTTACCTTCTCTCTGACTTGACCACAACAAAAGGCCTGGTACTGCAGTGATGCGGGGATTCTGTTAGCACAGAACCAGATGTGGAACCATCGGACCCACTCTTTGTCTCACTGTTCCTCTGCCACACCGCAGCTTCAATTAGCCCCCCAAAGGGCTCCATCTCAGGGAACAGAACACAAATGAAGGCCCTGGATCAATCAGTGCCTCTAACCAAAACAGGCCGTATTCAAGAGAGAATTGTTTTGGCTGAATATAAATCACTAATGTATTCACTGAGTTATTCACTGGGGCTCAAGCCTTAAGCAGATGCTCAACATCGAGAGCATTACTTCCACAATGAGAACACTGATGATGGCTGACAAGTGCTGTATTTAGTGTGCAAGTGTGCAGGTGGTATTATAGTTATTATAGTGTGCCATCCGAAATCTGAATGAGATCCTTATTTTTGAGTAGCAGTCACAGAAAAAGTTTAGCAGATGTTCCGAAGAACACCTCACACCTCTCCTCGATCCTGACTCCACAGACAGACACTGAAGGCCAAACCCAATACAAAATTCCACCAGGACTTTATCATCTTCTCTCTCTGATCTTTCAAACCTTCCAGGCAGTATTCTTCCATTAATTTTTCTGCCATTGAAATCTTTGGGCAGGCCGCCAATGTGTTTTTTTCAGGTCGCCTAAAATAGTGTACAACAAGAACACTGTTTCAAATCATTTTCAATTGATGGCAGGAAACTTAGTGAATATGTCTCAATGGTGCAGCTGTAGACCTTTTTGAGGATCTGAGGGCCCATGACAAATCTTTTCAGCCTCCTGAGGGAGAAGAGGTGTTGTCATGCCTAATTCACAACTGTTTTGGTGTGTGTAGACCATGATAGTTCCTTAGTGATGTAGACATCAAGGAACTTGAAGCTCTCGACCCACTCCACTACAGCCCCGTCTATGTGGCTGGGGGTGTGCTTGGCCCTCCGTTTCTTGTAGTCCACGGTCAGCTTCGTTGTCTTCCTGATGGTGAGGGAGGGGTTGTTGCCCTGGCACCACACTGCCAGGTCACTGACCTCATCCCTATAGGCTGGTTCTCCGACATCAGTGATCAGGCCAACCACCGCTGTGTCAGCAGCAAACTTAATGACGGTGTTGGAGTTGTGCATGGCCACTCAGTCGTGGGTGAACTGGGAGTACAGGAGGGGACTAAGCACACACTCCTGAAGGTCTCCGTGTTGAGGGTCAAAGTGGCGGATGTGTTGTTGCCTACCCTCACCACCTGGGGGCGGCCCGTCAGGAAGTCCAGGATCCAGTTGCAGAGGAAGGCGTTCAGTCCCAGGGTCCTTAGCTTAGTGATGAGCTTAGAGGGCACTATGGTGTTGAATGCTGAGCTTTAGTCAATGAATAGCATTCTCATGTAGGTGTTCCTCTTGTACAAGTGAGAGAGGGCTGTGTGGAATAGAAATGGCGTATTCCATGGATCTGGTATGCGAATTGGAGTGGGTCCAGAGTGCCTGGGATGATGGTGTTGATGTAAGCCATGACCAACCATTCAAAGAATTTAATGGCTACAGATGTGAGTGCTACAGTGAGATAGTACAGGTACCTTGGCGTTCTTGGGCACAGGGACTATGGTGGTCTGCTTAAAACATGTAGATATTACACAGTGTGAATGTTAATATGTTTAAAGCCCTTTCTAGCATTGGCTACGGAGAGCGAGATCACTCAGTCGTTCTGAACAGCTGATGTTATTATGCATGGTTCAGTGTTGCTTGCCTCGAAGCAAGCATATTAGGAATTCTAGGCTCGCATCACTGGGAAGCTCACAGCCGGGTTTCCCTTTATAATCCGGGATAGTTTGCAAGCCCTGCCACATCCAACGAGCATTAGAGCCGGCAGAGTAGGATTCAATCTTAGTCCTGTATTGACATGTTGACTGTTTATGGCTGGTTTGAGGTTGTACGCATCCGGATTAGTGTCCCATTGCTTGAAAGTGGCAGCGCTAGCCTTTAGCTCAGTGCGGATGTTGTCTGTAATCATTAGCTTCTGATTGGGATATAAATGAACGGTCACTGTGAGGACGACGTCGTCGATGCACTTATTAATGAAGCCAGTGGCTGATTGAATTCCAGAGCAAATCCCAGTCTGTGCTTGTGAAACAGTCCTGTAGCTCAACATCCGCTTCATCAGACCACTTCCTGATTGAGTTTTAGCTTGTAAGCAGGAATCAGGAGGATAGAGTTATGGTCAGCTAAGATCATCTAGAGAGTCAGGGAGAGTTAACCATTCCAAAAACAATTAATACTGAATAGCAGAATACATTTTGTTATTATGTTTGAGCAAAAGAACACATCATTAGCCATGGCAAATGGATAGAATTTCAGGAAATTTGCTTTAAACTGCAACATTTTCTCTCAGCTCCATTGCAGAATATGTAGAATGATCACAGGAAATTTGCCTTAAAATGTGTAGAATTTCTGAAAATTGGCTTTAAAATGTCAAAATGTTTTGAAAATATCCAGCCACACCGGTGGGCCGACCGTGCCCTCTTTCACACCCATTGCCACACCCCCCTTCCACGCCCACCACCTAAGCCCCTTTTTGATCCAGAAAAAACCCTGTTTTCATGGAAGCTTCTGGAACATCAGGTTGGCTAAAACAACGACCTACCAGTCCCTGTTGTTACTGTATATCCTGACTGTGTTCCCATACCAAGAGTCAAAGGCATTGCTGTCTAAGTAAAGCTAAACAGGCCACATTTTGACAGACTGACAAAAGCTTCAAGACATTACAATAAGCCTTGATTGAATGCAACCTTATTAGGAACAATAGTGGCGACACAATGTGATATGGCTTTGTTTCATCTTAACTTAATGGTAACAACTTCATTAGTAGTGATACAGTAAATGCGTGTCTCTGGGGGGAACAGACAACAGAGACATGAGCCATACATCACAGACTCCTCATGACCGGGAAAGGTGTTCCGTGAGTCACAGACCAGACCGAGTAGAGTCTCTCTCTTTCACCTGTAACTAAACAGGGTGAACGTGGAGAACGGGTGTTGGACAAAAACATTTTATTTTAATTTTAAACTTTCCTTAAGCTCTTCAACCATAT
This sequence comes from Oncorhynchus tshawytscha, assembly GCF_018296145.1. Lineage (NCBI taxonomy): Eukaryota > Metazoa > Chordata > Actinopteri > Salmoniformes > Salmonidae > Oncorhynchus > Oncorhynchus tshawytscha. The sequence continues at coordinate 28,003,905 of NC_056450.1, read as the reverse complement.
TTGAAGTCAGAGACAGAGGTACTCTCCATCAGGTGTTTTAAACAGCTGTTCAAACTGGCGTTCAACCAGGTGTTCAAACTGGTGTTCAAACCGATGCTAAAACCAATGGGTTCATCAGGTGTACAATAACCTTTTCACTCCTGAAAAAATGCCAGGGTTGCTACTGTCACTGTCTTTCACCCTCTGGAGCCAGTAATGAATGAGAGCAGGGAGTCTGGTTGACATGAGACAAAATCAGATGAAACATCTGCTCATGAAAACCGATTGTACGGTTTACTTAAGGAACCATTTCCATATCTCTAAGAGAAGTGCTAGATCAAGAACCTCTCAATTCAGCGAATGGTAATGAGTTTTCCCATTCAGACTTCAGATTGAGTGATTTGAAACAGTGCTGGTTTTAGGACATCTACTTGTTGAGATTCATTTTCAGTCATCATGATTTGATTCTGTCAGCAGGAGCCCGTATCTCTTTATTCCAGGTTGTTTCCTGTTCTGAAACACACATACGCATGCCAAACGCATGCACATACACATGCACATACACACGCACGCACACACACGCACACACACACGCACACGCACAAGCACACGCACACGCACACACACACTCTTGATAACTTATTGTTTCTCTCACTCTGCAGCTCAAGGAGCCTGTGTGTTTTCTTCCCCACCAGTGTGTGACGTAAAGCATGGCCACCACATCTCCTGCCTGTGCCTGTGTCTGGCACGGTGTGGGGCTGAAGGAGTGTGTTTCCCTGGTGGGAGCTCAGATCTCAGGCCTGGGTCCTGCTCATCAGGACCGCCAGTGGCTCTGTATCTCCCATCGATCACTGGGGCAGGCATAATGAGCTGCTTGCGCTCCAGCCCACATAGACACAATTAAGGAAAGCTTAGCATACCTCCCCTCGGTCCAGCTTCTGATTGAGTAAACAACCAAAAGGCTGCGGATAAAGGGGGAATAAAGAAGAGTGTGTGTGTTTGTTTGTGTGTGTGTGTGAGACGGAGAGGGAAGAGGAGGGTTTCTGTTTTATATATTCACATCATAAATCAATGCTAATGATGTTGCAAGTCCCTCCAGAGGATGGAGGGAAGGGCCTTGTAAAACCTAGACAACAAATAAATACATTTTAATACAGAAAAATACTGTTCTAAAGAATATCAAACCCTGGCCTCCAACCCCTCTCCTTAGCTCTACAACTTATCCTTACTGTGGTAGAACCTGCACCTCTATAGGTTTGGGCTCCTCAGTCACCTATTCACATACAAAGCCTGACTGATTGGCCTCCTTGAATGTGAGAGACCACCAGCAATGACAAACAAATTCTATATTGGTGTTGATCGGAAGAGAGAAAGAAGTATGCTGTGAAACGAGATCCAGAAAGAGATGGAAACCCCAGCATGGGGTCACAGCAAACCCAACATGTTTGTGTCTGTGGGTGTGTACGTATATACTGTTCGTTCGGAAAGTATTCAGCCCCTTCCCTTTTTCCACATTTTGTTACGTTACCGCCTTATTCAAAAATTGATTTAATACAACACTTTCCTCATCAATCTACACACAATTCCCCATAACGACAAAGCGAAAACAGGTTTTAGAAATTTTAGCAAATGTATTAAAAAAACAAAACAGAAATACCTTATTTACATAAGTATTCAGACCCTTTGCTATGAGACTCTAAATTTTGCTCAGGTGCATCCTGTCTCCATTTATCATCCTTGCCATGTTTCTACAACTTGATTGGAGTCCACCTGTGGTAAATTACCGGATGGCCACTCTGACAGAGCTCCAGAGTTCCTCTGTGGAGATGGGAGAACCTTCCAGAAGGACAACTATCTCTGCAGCACTCCACCAATCAGGCCTTTATGATAGAGTGGCCAGACGGAAGCCACTCAGTAAAAGGCACATGACAGCACGCTTGGAGTTTGACAAAAGGCACCTAAAGGACTCTCAGAACATGAGAATCAAAGTTCTCTGATCTGATGAAACCAAGATCAAGCTTTTTGGCCTGAATGCCAAGCGTCACGTCTGGAGGAAACCTGGCACTATCCCTACGGTGAAGCATGGTGGTGGCAGCATCATGCTGTGGAGATGTTTTTCAGCGGCAGGGACTAGGAAACTAGTCAGGATTGAGGGAAAGATAAAGGGGGCAAAGCAAAGAGAGATCCTTGATGAAAACCTGCTCCAGAGCACTCGGGACCTCAGACTGGAGCGAAGGTTTAACTTCCAACAGGACAACGACCCTAAGCACACAGCCAAGACAACGCAGGAATGACTTCTGGACAAGTCTCTGAATGTCCTTTGTGACCCAGCCAGAGCCCGGACTTGAACCCGTTCGAACATCTCTGGAGACACCTGAAAATAGCTGTGCCGCAATGCTCCCCATCCAACCTGACAGAGCTTGAGAGGATCTGCAGAGAAGAATGGGAGACCCTCCCCAAATACAGGTGTGTCAAGCTTGTAGCGTCATGTACAAGAAGACTCGAGGCTGTAATCGCTGCCAAAGGTGCTTTAGCAAAGTACTGAGTAAAGTGTTTGAATACTTATGTAAACGTGATATTTCATTTTTTGTTTGTTGCAAAAATGTTATTAAATTTTTTTTTTTGCTTTGTGTTTACAGGGTATTGTGTGTAGACTGAGGAAGGAAGAAAACAATTTAATCAATTTTAGGATAAGGGTGTAATGTAACAAAATGTGGAAAAAGGGGTCTGAATACTTTCTGAATGCACAAGTGTCACGGGACTCTTAAGGTAACCGATACAGTTTTAAAAAGACGAAAGAAAATATGAAGGTAGTTTTGTGCCTTTACCCCAAAAATGGTGTTAAATATGTATAAAAACCCAAATATTTCCTGAGCGTTCTTATATCTCCTAGATATAGGACAGACACTTCAACACCTTGTTTCTTATGATTTATTTTTTGACTGTCCTTTTTGCACTTTATGTTGGTGTTATTCAACGTGTTTCTATGGGCCTTAGTAGTAAAGGCCAAAGTCAATATTTTATCAAAACATTATTTATACATTTATTTTTGGGATGCCTAAAAGGGTTGTAAAATTCCAAATCAAATAGCTATATGATCCATAGTATGACCATCTTAAAACAATTCCATAGGTCAGGTAAGAATGAGAGCGCACACAGATGCACTTCAGCCCAGATGTTTTATTTATGGAACTGGTGTGGTTGGTCTGTGATAGTGACTCATATTGTGTGAATCAGTGTACTGTAACTAATTTAATCATTACTCTCCCAGATAATTATGGGGGAACATAGCAGTCGTAGATTCTGACACTTCTAACAAGAGAAGAAAGCATGGAATGTGGCTGGAATTCATTTAATTATTTATATTATATGAGCAGCCCCATGCCACGTTATATACCTTGTTTGCAGGAACTTGCCTTAATATCAATAGATACCTAAATAACAGTACATTTGAATTATTTAGCAGACACTTTTATCCAGAGCAACTTACATGAGCAATTAGTGTTAAGTGCCTTGCTCAAGGGCACATAAATAGAATTTTCACCTAGTCGGCACCGAGGATTCGAACCAGTGAACCTCCGGATACGGGTCCAACACTCTTTACCGCTAGTCTACCTGCCGACCCATGATCTTTCTTGATTAACATGATTTTTATCCTAGAATCCTCCCAGCAACTTCGCAGCTGTTTTTGCTATCCTGGGCTGAGGCTTCTCCCTGCTCTGCTGTTCCCTGCCTGGCCGGCCATCTTGCCATGGTCAAACAGTCAAGCTAAGTGCGAATTCCGCCTCAAAGGCTGCCATAAGTCTCATTAGCATTTGTGTCACCCCGGCGATGCCGGAACACTAGGGGGAGGCGGAGGGGTCCTGACCTTATCAGAGGCTTAGTTGTACTGGGTGCATTCAGAATACAACGGCAGAGACCTGGGTGAACCGAAGGTGTGCATGTGCATGTGTGAAGTGGTTGCATGGGAACAGGACTCATGACGACATGTTTCATTAGGTAATTCTCAGGTAAGACACTTCATTCTGAGTGAGGCAAGGTTAAACTTGGCCATTTCCAAAGAGCCACTTAAAGTACACAGTCATTTTAACCCCAGTTAGCTTTGAGTTTTTGAAAGGTGCTATACGAGTCCAAATAGTTGTGTTTGTCTGTTCTCATTGGGCAGTGGTCCACTGGTAAAAAATGTTTTTCCTGTGACAGGATGTTCTACCGTTGTTTTTCACTTGGTTCCTGAAAAAAAGAATGGCAAGCAGTTGGAATGGATGTTGTGTAGTAGCTGTTAAGCCCAGACGGTTGTGAGGGTTGAACTTGATAACCTTAGACCCACCTGTTCTTCTACTCAATAATGACCATGCTTACACACTTTAATTGACCTGTCAGATTCACATAATTAGAAGGCACAGCAGGCCTGCTGGAGGGGCTACTGTAATTGGAGGGAGATGTGGGGACATGGCGTCCACGTCTGGCGTGTGTGAGGAGAGAGGTTCGCCTGGCAGCAGCCGCTCACAATGTTTTCCATTATCCACCTCTCTCTGATGCTGTGGGAAGAAGAAAAACAGACCAATATATCTTTCTGAGGATGAAGATGATATAGAGGTTAGGGGGTAGGGTTGACGTCAAAGCATTCGATCCTTGCCAGCTATGTGTTTTTGGGTTCAAGCAGAAAACCTGCCTGTTTTCGTGTTATGTTGTTATGTGAGCTGTTTGTCAGGTGGAGTGTTTCTGTCACTCAGCATCTTGGCGAATTACTTCCTGTTGTGTCATGGACACTGGAGGAGAAGGAAGCACTCAAGAGCTTTTACTGTGTTTCATCTACTATCTGTTACGCGGAGCGGAACAGGTGAACCCAAGAGCAGACTCAGACGAGGAGACTGGGATGAGGTAACCAAGGTATTTATTGAAACACAGGGGGAAGATGGAGTGCAGGCCAGAAGAAGTTGCAGGAAACCAGGTGCGGAGGCTGAGGCTGGAGCGACAGGTGTTGGGGACAGGGTTAGCAGGTCCGGAGGAGAATCCAAGGGAGCAGTAGAGTGGGGGATCCAGGACAGAGTAGCAGGACTGGAGATAGGGACCAGAGTCAGAGTGGGCAGAACTGAGCAGAGAGGAAAACAGCATCAGGCAAGGGAAAACAGGCATAACAGGATCTAAACAGGGCCAAACAGCTAGAACCGTAGACTGACTGAGCAGAGATTATGATCTGGCAGCGTGGAAGTGGCAGGGCTGAGTATTTGTAGAAGCCTTGATTATGGAACAGGTTGCAGCTGGTGGGGATCTGCTCTGATTACAGCACACCTGTCTCCGCCCACACAATCACACACACACACAGAGAGAGTGGGAGAGGAAGTGAACACTGGTGGAGTGGCGGCAGGTCAAGGAGACACAGGATTAGCAGTAGAGGGCGAGCAGGATGTAACAGGATGTAACACTAATGAGTGTTTGATACACGCATGGCCAATGGTAAGGGGTATTGAACCATGCACCAAATGCACTCCATAAACATTAGATATCAACTTATTTTAAGCAACTCTACTGAGCACAAACCACCTGCTATGCTAACCACCAAAACTGTTTTGAGCTACTGAAAACATTATATTTAGTCACTTTAGGTTCCAGTCATTGACCAGGAGACCCAGTTATTCATAGCTACGACACTTAAATTCCAACAGGTTTTTATAATACAGTGTGAAGCCCATTCACACACAGAACACAGCAAAGTGGAAACAACAAAGTGGAAAGGAACTGCCATGATTTTGGTGAGGACTCCATGTCTTACAGCTCGATGAGAATAATGATGACGATTTCTGTTCCTTACATGTGTTTGCTAGTGACAGTGTCTTTTTTTACACTGCTCAGTCTATCTTTGATATGATTGAGTGTGTGTGTACTTGATAAAACATGTAAACAGTGTATTTTGATATTGAACAAAACGTTGTCTATTCTTCATAAGTGTGAGAATTGTGTTTATTTACCAGAATGGTAATAATGTTGCAAGGCACGCTTGTATGTCTCTTCAACGCTGTTGCCCTCTGTTGAGCATAGCTGATAATAGATGTCTCTCAAATGAGTCTTATACATACAAATTTTCCACCATCAGATTCAGTCTCATATGTTTTCTCTGTGTTATACATTGAAATATGACAATGGATGAAGGGCAGAAACATAAGTTGCTGTGTTGATGGGATAACAGCTATATGAATCTGAGATGTCTGTGTCCAGCTTGACCAGCAACTCATCTTCATGGCTGTACTGCCCCCTGGTGTTCAGAAATAATTAACATTCACATTACAGTAACAAACTGTCCTAAACAGATTTTGCAGGGATGATTAAATAGAGTTTACTAACAAGTAATTACTGCTGATGATCATCTGTGTGTGGGATTTTTAAAACATATTTTATTTCACCTTTATTGAACCAGGTAGGCCAGTTGAAAACAAGTTCTCATTTACACCTGCGACCTGGCCAAGATAAAGCAAAGCAGTGCGACAAAAACAACAAAACAGAGTTACACATAAACAAACATACAGTCAATAACACAATAGAAAAATCTATGTACAGTGTGTACAAATGTAGAAGAGTAGGGAGGTAGGCAATAAATAGGCCATGGACGCAAAATAATTACAATTGAGCATTAACACTGGAGTGAAAGATGTGTAGATGATGATGTGCAAGCAGAGATACTGGGGTGCAAAAGAGCAAGAGGATAAGTAACAATAGGGGGATGAGTTAGTTTGATGTGCTATTTACAGATTGGCTGTGTACAGGTACAGTGATCGGTAAGTTGCTCAGACAACTGATGCTTAAAGTTAGAGGGAGATATAAGACTCCAGCGTCAGTGATTTTTTTTGTAATTCGTTCCAGTCATTGGCAGCAGAGAACTGTAAGGAAAGGTGGCCAAAGGGAGTGTTGGCTCTGAGGTTGACCAGTGAAATATACCTGCTGGAGCGCATGCTACGGGTGGGTGTTGCTGTGGTGACCAGTGAGCTGAGATAAGTCAGGGATTTACCTAGCATAGACTTATAGATGACCTGGAGACAGTGGGTTTGGTGACAAATATGTAGTGAGGGCCAGCCAATGAGAGCATACAGGTCGCAGTGGTGGGTAGTATATGGGGCTTAGGTGACAAAACAGATGGCACTGTGACAGACTACATCCAATTTGCTGAGTAGGGTGTTGGAGACTATTTTGTAAATGACATCGCGGAAGTCAAGGATCGGTAGGATAGTCAGTTTTATGAGGGTATGTTTGGCAGCATGAGTGAAGGAGACTTTGTTGCAAAATAGGAAGCCTATTCTAGATTTAATTTTGGATTGGAGATGCATAATGTGAGTCTGGAAGGACTAACCAGACACATAGGTATTTACAGTTGTCCACATATTCTAAGTCAGAACCGTCCAGAGTAATGATGCTTGTCGGGCGGGAGGGTGAGGGCAGCAATCAGTTGAAAAGCATGCACTTAGAGCTGCAGGGGGTGCTGAGATGTTTGCTGGGGTAGGGGTAGCGTGTGTGTGTGTGTAAAAATACCTATTTTTAAACCAATTATCTTTGGTCTGTTGGTCCACGTCCCCTGCCCACTCACACGGTATAATGCAGTAAAAACCAACTCCAACCAGAAACTAAGGGGAGGAGGAACTCAAGACACTCTGAACACAGAGAGGTTTGTGAAGAGTGTGAAGACTTTGGCTAGGTGCTATGTCAATAGAGAGGGGATAGATAAATGGATAAATAATAAGCCAAACTCCAAACTCTGTTTTGTAATGTCTCCCCAAAATGACTTATAACTTGTTATAGCAAGGCTCAGTTCTCTGGTTGGTTCTGCTTTTGTGGGGCACTGCTTATGTGTGTGGTTTCTCTCAGGTTTTCCTAGGGCCTATCAACTCTCTGTCCTCTCCTCTCCAGGTTTGATGGTAAATTTAGATACAGTGTGTGTCATGTCACTGAGCTGGACTGTATCGAGAAAATGTCAAGATCAATCTTTCCGTGTAACCAATCAGTGTTTTTATTATGACTGATGTGTGCATAGACATACTGTCACAGTATGACTGTTGCCACCAGGTTACAAATTAGAATAGGCATGACCAGGAAAGAGGCACAAGCTGTACATCAATAAAATCGAGTTCCTCTGTAATAATCAAGTTGAATAAAAAGTTTATATTAGATTATGAATACAATCGTTACAAATCCTGCACAATATTCTAAAGAATGTATTTGTTTCAATTACCAATATAGCTCGAGTAGCATATATAAATTATTGAAGCATGTTTAGACTATATTCAATTGACGATATTTTGCAGTGAGCTCCCCTAAACGAACCAAATGGTTTGGTCCGCCCGTGCCCTCTGCTGCTGTACGTCCTATTATTCCTACGTCAGCATGGGAGAGCGCAGAGAGGAGGGGTGCCGTTGCGTTGTGGTTGGACGTGTGTTGACTAGCAGTTTTTTTCATCTCCCATGTAAGTGTCAATTTACTGCTAAAGTTATCGTCACTAAATGTAATGTAAATGTGTATAGTGTGACAGTTATTGAAATCGTTATGGTGCAATACTACGGCTTTTTTAGACGTAACAGTTGTTTCTTTCGCAAAACCATGTTTCATAAGTCTTGGTTTATAATGACACAATCAAACAGGACTTCAAGCGCTGTCAACCTGTCTGTTTCAGTGATGCAGATTGTCCCTCACTATTCTAGCTCGCTACGTTATACACTTATATTGTATCAATACAATCCATTCATAGGCCATCAATCAGCCACATGTTGATGTTGTAAATTTGTTACATTTCAATTACTTTAACGTTTCACTGTCATGTCAACGAAGCAAGTTGCTTGTTTACCATATATCACGAAGGAACCCTAGATTTTTATCTCCATCTGTGCTATGTTACAGACATTTGTTTGGCCAATAGTGTAACTTATACACTGTAATATCTGCTTTAATGTGTTAGTAGCTTAACATATTAAAAGCACTGCAAGCATCTTTTATTTCTGTGATAATTTGCTGTTTTGCTGTTTTGTCTCAAAATAAATAAATAAAATACATTCCACAAATTCACTTTTAACAAGGCATACCTGTTCATTTATATGCTTCAAAATAGCCACCCTTTGCCTTGATGACAACTTTGCACACTCTTGGCATTCTCTCAACCAGCTTCATGAGGTAGTCACCTGGAATGTGTTTCAATTAACAGGTGTACCTTGTTAAGTTAATTTGTGGATATGTTTTCCTTCTTAATGTTTGAGCCAATCAGTTGTGTTGTGACAAGGTAGGGGTGGTATACAAAAGATAGCCCTATTTGTTAAAAGACCAAGTCCATATTATTGCAAGAACAGCTGAAATAAGCAAAGAGAAACGACAGTCTATCATCACTTTAAGACATGAAGGTCCGTCAATCCAGAAAATGTCAATAATTTTGAAAGTTTCTTCAAGTGCAGTTGCAGAAACCACCAAGCACTATGATGACACTGGCTCTCATGAGTACTGCCACAGGAAAGGAAGACCCAGAGTTACCTGTGTTGCAGAGGATATGTTCATTAGAGTTACCAGCCTCAGAAATCTCCAGGCTGTGTAAGGGCTATTTGACCAAGAAGGAGAATGATAGATTTCTGCATCAGATGACCTGGCCTCCACAATCACCTGAACTCAACTCAATTGAGATGGTTTGGAAATATGTCCTTTGGTCTAATGAGTCCACAGAGTGAAGGAAAAGCAAGACTGTTGGAAAAACATTCCAGGTGAAGCTGGTTGAGAGAATCCCAAGAGTGTGCAAAGCTGTCATCAATGCAAAGGGTGGCTACTTTGAAGAATCTCAAATATAAAATATATTTTTATTTGTTTAACACTTTTTGGAATACTACATGATTCCATATGTGTTATTTCATAGTTTTGATGTCTTCACTATTATTCAACAATGTAGAAAATAGTGCAAATAAAGAAAAACCCTTGAATGAGTAGGTGTGTCCAAACTTTTGACTGGTACTGTATATAGAACGACAAAGCTGTAAAACATTATCCTAAATATAAACCATCAACTTAGTGAATATGATTGATGTTTAGAATGAGGGTTTCAGCATGAAATATCCTTTTTACACACTTGTATTTATTTTACGATATCAGTACTTATTTTTTTGTCAATGTTTTGGCATCAAACTGGTGGCAGTTGTGAAAAATGTCAATAGTTGGAAGAGTTGCGGAGTTAGTTGAAAATAATGCCATGTGTGTCCAAACTTTTGACTGGTACTGTGTGTGTGTGTGTATATATATATATACGTGATGGGATGTATAGACATTATGGACAGTATGTGGATAGAATATGTAGTATATCTGAAGAATACGTGGATAGAATAGTCTATGTACAGCAATAGTTGAATAGGATGGCCTTGACTAGAATACAGTATATACATATAAAATGGGTAAAACAGTATTAACGTGGCCTGGGTTCCATTACTAAAGTGACCAGTTATCCATGTGTATGGGCAGTAGCCTCTAAGGTGTAGGGTTGAGTAACTGGGTGGTAGCCGGCTAATGACGGTGACTAAGTTCAGTGCAGCTTACAGGGTGGAGGCCTGGCTAGTGATGGCTATCTAACAGTCTGATGGCCTTGAGATAGAAGCTGTTTTTCAGTCTATGGATCCCAGCTTTGATACACCTGCATTGATCTCGCCTTCTGCATGATAGTGGGGTGAACAGGCCATGGCTCAGGTGGTTGAAGTCCTTGATGATCTTCTTGGCCTTCCTGTGACATTGGGTGCGGTAGATGTCCTGGAGGGCAGGCAGTGTGCCCCCGGTGATGCGTTGGGCAGACCTCACCACCCTTTGGAGAGCCCTGCAGTTGCGGACGGTGCAGTTGCCGTACCAGGCGGTGATACAGCCAGACAGGATGCTCTCAATGGGGCATCCTGCTTCATAGTATATCTACGGTTATGTGAATGCAATGGATGGCCCAGAGATCTACAACCCATGACAACTACCAATTGTTGTTCACCATAGAGTGTATTTTTGTCTGTTAAATAGCTAATGTAATTTCATTTTAGTTGGACACAACCATGAAACAAGTGGTTATGTGGGTGGCATCACCAGCCTGTTTCTTAGAGAGAGAGCAGCGTGGAATTATTTTGAGGATTGGCAGTTGAATTTCTATTTTTTTCCCTCCAATGTTTTACAAGACATGGGTGTTAAATTCTCGTTCTACTCTACAAAGAAGTAGGAAAACAAGCTTCTATGATGATTTTAACTGAATGTTTTTTTGTATTGATCGATTCACTTACTCAACCAATCTCTAGCTCTCTCTTTATCATTTACACTCATACACAAAAACACAAAAACAAACACACACAAGCAGATGCAGGTGGAAATTATAAGTACAGTATCCCGGTATCTGTCTGGTAAGTGGCTGAGAGCATCTCTGCCCCTTCAGGGCGCTTCAGACACAGCCATTCATGTCTCACTCCGCTGGTCAGACCACCACGATGACGCTTGCCAGCCCTCCTCCCTCCCTCCCTCCCCATCCACCTCGCTCCCCTCCGCTCTGTTAACTTTGTGCCTGCCTGGTCTGGAGCTGCTGTGATTGTGAGCAGGCTGTGAAGCTGCTCTCGCTCTGTTTCTGTGATGCTCTGCCTGCTGTGTGGTTGCCCGCATTAGACTGAGGACCCATGATGTGATCTGACCATGGACTCTGCCTCTGTTTATGTGAGTGTGAAACGCCTTCAGAGTGTTGTATTTATTTACCCAGGCTGTTACCTGGCCAAATGAATGGAGCATTTGTAAACAGAGCCTGCCTCCCACACAACATAAGCACTTGTGTTGTTTAGATACAGGATAAGAATGTTAACATTGGCATTAATGTATTATGGTATTATTAGACACTGGTAAGTAACTGTGATAGAGGGAGTTATTGTTTGAGTACATACAGGTAGACAGATTGCTGTTGGACTCAAAGCAAATCAAATCAAATGTTATTGTTCACATACACATATTTAGCAGATGTCATTGCGGGTACAGTGAAATGCTTGTAAAGGAACAACTCAGTGTTTTGTTAGTGATGAATGGATGGGGAAGAGAAGAGACTGTTTTGACTGGGTTGTTATGAATGGTGGGCAGAGGTAGTGTTGTTGTTTCAGGTGTCACTGTGGAACTTGGCTTTGGCGTGTGGTTTCTGGATGCTTATGTGGTTTCATATAATTAGTTCAGGTAATGAAGGCTGACTAACGTAGGCCTATTACTTTATTTTTTTAAGGTAACTTTTTTCCACATATTCTTAATTGATCACTACAATTCACTTCCCTAGCCAAAGGCCCTGGCCTGGAACAGCACTGTCTGGTTGAGCTGGAGAGGAAGTGGCCACTGGTCTCTGAGAGGAAACAGATTCATCTGGGTGGAACAGAACATAACTATGTTTCTCTGTCACACCTTCCCACAGTGCTGTGGTGCGCTGTCTGAAAAGGCCACAGAGCAGCTTGGCACCTCTAATTTTAGTCCCGTCAAGGCTGTGAAGGTTGCCGGCAAACCAGCCATGCTTATGCTCGGTTTATATATATATATATATATATATATATATATATAGTTGAAATTGGAAGTTTACATAAACTTAGGTTGGAGTCATTAAAACTAGTTTTTCAACCACTCCACAAATTTCTTGTTAACAAAATAGTTTTGGCAAGTCGGTTAGGATATCTACTTTGTGCATGACAGAAATCATTTTTCCAACAATTGTTTACAGACAGATTATTTCACTTATAATTCATTGTATCACAATTCCAGTGGGTCAGAAGTTTACATACACTAAGTTGACTGTGCCTTTAAGCAGCTTGGAAAAATCCAGAAAATTATATCATGGCTTTAGAAGCTTCTGATAGGCAAATTGACATAATTTGAGTCAATTGGAGGTGTACTTGTGGATGTATTTCAAGGCCTACCTTCAAACTCAGTGCCTCTTTGCTTGACATCCCAGGAAAATCAAAAGAATTAGCCAATACCTCAGAAAAACAATTGTAGACCTCCACAAGTCTGGTTCATCCTTGGGAGCAATTTCCAAACGTCTGAAGGTACCACATTCATCTGTACAAACAATAGTACGCAAGTATAAACACCATGGGACCACACAGCCATCATACCGCTCAGGAAGGAGATGCATTCTGTCTCCTAGGGATGAATGTACTTTGGTGCAAATCAATCCCAGTACAACAGCAAAGGACCTTGTGAAGATGCTGGAGGAAACAGGTACAAAGTATCTATATCCACAGTTAAACAAGTCCTATATCGACATAACCTGAAAGGCCGCTCAGCAAGGAAGAAGCCACTGCTCCAAAACCACCTTAACAAAAACAGACTACGGTTTTCAACTGCACAAGAACAAATATCATACTTTTTGGAGAAACGTCCTCTGGTCTGATGAAACAAAAATAGAACTGTTTGGCCATAATGACCATCGTTATGTTTGGAGGGAAGAGGGGGAGGCTTGCAAGCCGAAGAACACCATCCCAACCGTGAAGCACGGGGGTGGCAGCATCATGTTGTGTTGGTGCTTTGCTGCAGGAGGGACTGGTGCACTTCACAAAATGGATGGCATCATGAGGAGGAAAATTATGTGGATATATTGATGCATCATCTCAAGACATCAGGAAGGAAGTTAAAGCTTGGTCGCCAAATGGACAATGGCCCCAAGCATACTTCCAAAGTTGTGGAAAAATGGCCTAAGAACAAAGTCAAGGTATTGGAGTGGCCATCACAAAGCCCGGACCTCAATCCCATAGAAAACCTGTGGGCAGAACTGAAAAAGCGTGTGCGAGCAAGGAGGCCTACAAACCTGACTCAGTTACACCAGCTCTGTCAGGAGGAATGGGCCAAGATTCACCTTATTGTGGGAAGCTTGTGGAAGGCTACCTGAAATGTTTGACCCAAATTAACAATTTCAAGGTAATTCTACCAAATACCAATTGAGTGGATGTAAACTTCTGACCCACTGGGAATGTGATGCAAGAAATAAAAGCTGAAATATATAATTCTCTCTACTATTATTCTCACATTTCACATTCTTAAAATAAAGTGGTGGTCCTAACTGACTTAAGACAGGGACTTTTTACTCGGATTAAATGTCAGGAATTGTGAAAAACTGAGTTTAAATGTATTTGGCTAAGGTGTATGTAAACTTCTGACTTCAACTCTATATACACTACCATTCAAACGTTAGGGGTCACTTAGATATTTCATTTTTTTTTTTTTTAAGAAAAGCACATTTAAAATAAAATAGATCAGAAATACAGTGTTCACATTGTTAATGTTGTAAATTACTATTGTAGCTGGAAACAGCTGATTTTGAATGGAATATCTACGTAGGCGTACAGAGGCCCATTATCAGCGACCATCACTCCTGTGTTCCACTGGCAATTTGTGTTAGCTAATCCAAGTTTATCATTTTAAAAGGCTAACTGATCATTAAAAAACCCTTTTGCAATTATGCTGAAAACACAGCTGAAAACTGTTGTGCTGATTTTAAAGAAGCAATAAAACTGGCCTTCTTTAGACTAGTTGAGTATCTGGAGCGTCAGCATTTGTGGGTTCAATTACAGGCTCAAAATGGCCAGAAACAAAGATATTTCTTCCAAAACTCGTCATCAGATGACTTGGTCTCCACAATCACCCGACCTCAATCCAATTGATAATTAGATTTTTTCAAACACTTTTTGGTTACTACATGATTCCATATCTGTTATTTCATAGTTTTGATGTCTTCCTATTATTCTACAATGTAGAAAATAGTACAAATTATGAAAAATGAGTAGGTGTCTCCAAACTTTTGACTGGTACTGTATATATTATCTTAAAGTAAATGCTGCGGCACTCGACTGTCAAGGTGTCCTCGAGGTCAAGCACTAAACAGGGTAATTAATGTCTTTTAAAGAGCGACTGCCCCTACAAAAAAACAAATCCCTTTGAAAACGGCATATGTGGCATCAATATGAGTTAGACGCATTTATACTAATGTCAAAATTGGCTAGAAAGTGTAAATAGGATAATTTTGGACATAGTCAGTTTCGTCTAAAATGGAGTTTGGAATCTCAGTGCGTCACGAGTAAATTTAAGCCTGGGTTACAATTATGTCAGCAAATCGCCCCTTCGCCCATGTCGCTTCCCTTCATTGAATGGGGTGCCGTTGTCACCGCCAGCATCCTTAAAAGCCCTATACGGATTGACCATGCAATGCAGTGCTTCCAGCAGGATGAACAGCCAACAACAATGGTTTGCATGCCATGCCGAAGGACCTTATATCATGTGGAATAAGTGGTTGGAGTTCATTGTATACCGGTAGATAGACGATAGACTGCTGGTTATGTATCTATATAATGGGATTAGTCACTCTTATTTTAATAATCATTATCACCATCATCGCTAGCATAGCTGATGTTAGGTAGCTAGCGACCAACTAGGTCTAACGTATAATAGTTTATCAACATTTTAAGCTAAGCATTCTGATCTGTTGCATTAGCCTCATTGCTTTTGACAGTTTTTGATGTACAGTAGGCCTAGTTGTATGAATTTTGGATTTATCGTTCCAGAACTGTCCCAGTCTGCTTGAACCGTGCCAGACATATTTTGTTATTGTCCTCAGGACGATGGGATGCCATTAATTTCCAGCCCTAGCTCCATATCCAGAAAGAATACCCTGTTGGATGATTATTTTGTATTTTTGTATTTTTATTTTTGTTTGTTTTTGTTCTCAAATCACTTGTCATGACTGCAGTGGTGTAGTGGTGTCTGGAAGTGGGTTTATACTCTAACTTTGACCATAACTTCCCAAACAGCCTGCTCGGCTAAGGAAAGGTGCCTTGCGTGAAAAATGATGTGAGAAACAGTGACATACACTCTGAATGACCTACAATTATAAATCCCAGGCCAAACCAAGATTGTACTTTGAAAGTAGGCTAATAGTAGGCCTACTACTGAAAAATATAAATGAGGCTGTCAACTTAGTCCAAATGTTTTTCAAAGTCACACTTTTGTAATAGAACACCCAATTTTTTAATTTTTTAAAAGTCTATAACAATGCTTAAACCACATCAGAAGACCACTAGTGAGATCTGGGAAAAAAATTTAAGTAATTAATTTGTGTAGTTACCCTTTAAAGTGGAACTGGCACCATTTTAACATGCTGTCAGGGGAATAGGAGCCTGTTGTTTCTTCTGCAGCTTGCCTGCCAATGCATGCTTGTCCCAACCCACGTTTTGACAACTGGATTGGAACTTCCCTGCTTGCCCGCCCATTTGATCAATGCCAAAATACATTTGTGACCGACCGTCTCAATTCGGTCCTATGTAGCGAAATTTGAAATAGTTTTTTACGTTGGATAAAAGGAAAGACTCAGAGATAGAAAATGGTATATAATACACTGCAGTTGAGGAACAATGGGAAAGTGATTCTGCATTGAAAGTTGATAAACTTGTAACACCACTTTTGAGAAAATGGCCCGAAAATGTTTTGGTACACCTACTGGAGAGCTCTTCTTTGTCTTCACCCATTCAGCATCGTTCACTGTCACGATCGTCGTATGGAGTAGAAGGTGAGGACCAAAACGCAGCGTGGTTAGTATATATTCTTCTTTATTGAAGAAAGAACATGAAGTAAACTGAACCTAAACGAATAACGACCGTGAAGCTATAATAAGAAAACTGTGCTGACACAAGCAACTAACAGACATAGATAATCACCCACAAAGTACCCACAGAATATAGCTGCCTAAATATGGTTCCCAATCAGAGACAACGACAGACAGCTGCCTCTAATTGAGAACCAATCTAGGCAACCATAGACATACAATTTACCTAGAAAGGACACAGCCCCATAAACATACAAAATCCCTAGACAAGACAAAAAACACATACATCACCCATGTCGCAGGGTCCTGTCTTTTTCCGTGGCTAAACCAACTAGGCTTGTAATATAACAGTTTTATTCGTATTTACAGATGGAATACAAGTTTGTTATTAAGGCACATGAAAGTTAAATGTTCCAGAAAACATTTATTTTTGGCAGAAAATGCCAACATTCAAATGCCTCTCTTTTGAAGTAGTGACATGCTACATACGACTAGTTTCCTGAAACAAGTCACATTTGATTGAGGCCAATATACATTTGATTGACAACTAAGGGTCCGGTCGTAAATTACCTCCAATATGCTCTGGGTTGTTAGTAAATTCAGAGTGTTGTCAGATTGTCTGTTCGTGAATTCAGACCCACTGCTCTATTGACACTGGACACTCTGGCCGAGGAGTAGGGTTGATCTGAACATTCTTCACAATGGCAGTCAAGCACCCAACCTAACTGGCTAAAGTTGGCTAGCTTGGCTAACTACTTCCAGACACAAATGAGAGAACACCTCACTCTGGCCATTTTACTCGCTGTAGCAGAGCTGGTTAGGCTGTTTACATGTTATCTAGAGGGCTAGTGACTAACTGTGCTGCTTGTAACAATGTAATTACTTTATTTGCTGACGGTTACTGATACAGTTCATATTTAGATAGTGTTGCGTGCTCGTACATTCATCAGGGATTCTGCACTTTGGCATACACAGAGCAGAGTGCTCTGAAATCGAAGTAGGTAGCCAGAGTGAATCTACGAACACACCCTGGATAACAGTTGTTCAAGTTCAGCATATCTAGCTAACTAGTAATCATGATATCAGGTAGCCATAGGCACAAAACAGGCTAATTAATGTCTTTTAAAGAGCGACTGCCCCTAAAAATCCACTAATCCCATTGAAAACAGCCTATGTGGCATCGATATGAGTCAGACACATTTATTCTAGTGTCAACATTGACTACAAAGTGTAAATAGGATAATTTTGGTCATAACACCAGTCTCATCTAAAACAGAGTTTGGAACCTCAGTTCTTCACAATGAGTAAATTAAGGTTGGGTTTGGATTACAATTATGTCAACCAATCATGCCTCCTTTTGCCAAGCTCCACATGCAAAACAGCTCTCCGCCCAATTCGCTTCTCTTCATTGAATAGGGCTCTGTTGTTTCATCGCCCCCCCAAAAAATAAACAAATAAATAAACTTAGAACACCATATAGAAATAAATGAACTAGATCACCCCCAGTCACGCCCTGACCTACTTCACCATAGAGAAACAATGGCTCTCTATGGTCAGGGTGTGACAGGTAGTGAGACTTCTGGTTATGTACACTAAGTGTATAAAACATTAGGGACACCTGTTCATTCCATGAAAAAATATACAAAGAAAAAAACAACCAGTTTTTTCTAACACCATCTTTGAAATGCAAGAGAAAGGTCCCGGTTGTAATTCCGATGGTGTCCACTAGATTGCAGCAGTGCATGTGCAAAGTTTCAGACTAATAACTTGAAGTATGAGCGAACAACATGACAATTAGTGTGATAACATGCGTCTTGGTGAGAGGTGTAGGAGTCAGGCGCAGGAGAGCAGGGATGTCTGAGAAGCGTGTTTAATAATATATGCTTTTACGATGTCCAGGGGGGGGGCGGAGGGACCTCCCGCACCTCATCTTCTTGAAGCGGACCAGCCACACACCGGCCTGAGGAGAGACACATGAAACGAGGGGTTAATACGGTAATACGGGGGGAGCTGTAACCTATAACACACCTCGTTTATTCTCCTCAGGACTTTGAATGGCCCCACAAACCGCGGACCCAGCTTCCGGCAGGGCAGGTGGAGGGGCAGGTGGAGGGTCGAGAGCCAGACCCGGTCCCCCGGTGTGTTCACCGGGGCCTCGCTGCGATGGCGGTCGGCACTGGCCTTCTGCCGCCCTTCGGCCCATTTAAGGTACCCGTGGGCGGCCTCCCAGGTTTCCCTTGAGCGTTTCACCCAATCGTCCACCGCAGGAGCCTCGGTCTGGCTCTGATGCCATGGTACCAGGACCGGCTGATAGCCCAACACACATTGGAAGGGCGTCAGGTTCGTAGAGGAGTGGGGGAGTGAGTTCTGGGCCATCTCCGCCCAGGGGATGTACTTCGCCCACTCCCCTGGCCGGTCCTGGCAATACGACCGCAGAAACCTACCCACATCCTGGTTCACTCTTTCCACCTGCCCATTACTCTCGGGGTGAAACCCAGAGGTCAGGCTGACCGAGACCCCCAAATGTTCCATGAACGCCTTCCACACCCTGGACGTGAACTGGGGACCCCGATCAGAAACAATATCCTCAGGCACCCCGTAGTGCCGGAAGACGTGAGTAAACAGGGCCTCCGCCGTCTGTAGGGCCGTAGGGAGACCGGGCAAAGGGAGGAGACACACCGCTTCCACCAGTGGTCCTACCGACCGGGACAACCCCCACGAACACAGATGTTTGACTTGCTTCACCTGGCACGGAAATGGTTGCGACCAGAGACCCGGTCATCCGCCGAGATCGTCGAGACCATCGTACTCAACCAGTTTCAGCGAGGTCTACCCCAAGAAGTGAGACGATGGGTTGGCCAGAACGAGGTACTTTCCGCCGACCATCTCGTGGGCCTGGTTGAACGGTATTGTACGGCAGGAACAGCTGAGCAGGCACAGGAGGAAAGATTCCTGTTCCCCAGGCATGGGCGAACCAGCGGACAGGGTAAGGCTCTCCCAACATATGGAGGGGGAAGAGAGCAGCGTGGGGCCATGAGGAAAGAATCAGAATCAGGCCGAGACACTAAGGCAAAAAACGGAAACCGGGACTGGGTGTCGAGGGGGTCTCCACCCCAAACCCCTATTATCTGTTACAATTGTAATCAACCAGGACATATTGCAGCCTACTGCCCTATTAAAGAAGAGCCAATGCAATGTAACCTTGGTGAAAATGAAGATGATATACGGTATGCATGTCCTGTTGTAACCACTGTACTTGAAAGATCAAGAAACAAACATATGTGCAGGGTGAAGGTTGAAGGGAAAGAGGTTGAAGCACTGCTGGATTCCGGCAGTATGCTAACCCTGGTCGTTGCAGGCCTAGTGCCGACTCATAAACTGGATACAAGACAGGATATCAGTGTTACATGCATTCATGGGGATACCCGTCTGTACCCCATGGCCTTAGTGAGCATACAAACAGAGGACGGTCTGCTGGATTATGAGGTCGGCGTGGTCCCAAAGATGCCATATGATGTAATATTGGGTAGAGACTTTCCTAACTTTGCGAAGTTAGGCCACAAGAATGGCATATTTGAGAAGCCAACAACCCCGACCAAGCAGGAAGAAGCATGGGGCCTTCAACCAAAGCCAAGAAAAGAGGTCTCCCAGGGGACAACATCACAGGTGCTAGTAGGGGAGGAGGAGGATGAAGTGGCAAACCTCGCTGATAACGAACAGCCCGGTACTAGTGGGGCTGGGGTCGATCTGAATCCAGAGGACGACGATCTAGAACCAGCAGACCTGGCAGGGTCCTTGACTAATTTTGGGACGGCCCAAAACCAGGATCCAACCCTGCAGCAAGCCAGAGCAGATGTGCAGGTCGTAGATGGTACTCCCATAAATGTTGGGATGATGCCTAATAGTTTTCCCCACTTCATCATGAAAAAGGGTTTGGTGTACAGAGTCTCGAAAATAGGGGTTGATGTGGTGGAACAGTTGTTGGTTCCCACTCGGTCCCGGAGGACAGTACTGGATCTAGCTCATGGGCACATTCTGGGTGGACACCTTGGTATCGATAAAACCCGAGACCGGATTGTAAGGAGGTTTTACTGGCCAGGAATTCAAGCTGAAGTGGCTCGGCATTGTGGAGAGTGCCCGGAGTGCCAGTTAACAGCTCCCCGACCAGCTTTTAGAAGCCCGTTAGTGCCACTCCCCATAATCGAAACGCCATTTGAGAGGATAGCGATGGATTTAGTGGGCCCACTACCCAAATCCGCCAGAGGGCACCAATACATTCTGGTCATTCTAGATTATGCCACTCGCTACCCAGAAGCCATTCCCCTTCGGACGATGACTTCCAAAAATATCGCAAAGGAATTAGTGCTCTTGTTCACCAGGGTAGGGGTTCCAAAGGAGATCCTTACCGACCAGGGGACCCCCTTTATGCCCCGCCTTATGACGGACCTTTGTAAACTGTGGCAGGTGAAACAGTTGAGGACATCGGTTTACCATCCTCAGACGGACGGGCTGGTTGAGAGATTCAACCGAACCCTGAAGTCAATGCTCAGGAAGGTAATCGAAAAGGATGGGAAAAACTGGGATTGCATGTTGCCGTATCTGATGTTTGCCATTAGAGAGGTTCCTCAAGCCTCGCTGGGGTTTTCTCCCTTTTGAGCTGGTATATGGGAGGCATCCCAGGGGAATCTTAGACATCGTCCGGGAAACCTGGGAGCACCAATCCACCCCGTATACTAGTGTCATAGAGCACGTCACGGCAATGCAAGACAGGATAGCCACAGTCATGCCCATCGTCAGAGAGCACATGCGACAAACACAAGAACACCAGCGGCACACTTATAACCGGCAGGCTACCCTGAGGGAATTTCAACCGGGAGATAAGGTGTTAGTGCTGATCCCCACGGTAGAGTGTAAACTACTAGCCACATGGAAAGGACCATATGAAGTACTGGAGAGAATAGGAGAAGTCAATTATCGGATCCGACAGCCAGGTCGACGGCCCCAGGAACAGATTTATCGCATAAACCTGTTAAAAGCATGGAGAGAGAGAGAAACACTAATGGTCACATACCCCACACACATTCAGGAGACAGCCGAAGTAAATATTTCACCCACTCTGTCCCCAGCGCAAGTACAGGAAGTAAAGACCCTGATCCAGAAAAACAGAGATGTGTTTTCAGAGGTACCTGGCTGAACTGAGGTTACGGCTCATGATATCGTTTCCCTACCAGGGAGAAAAGTGAGTATGAGGCCATATCGGGTACCCGAGGCTCGACGGGCCGCGATTAGAGCAGAGACTGAGAAAATGTTGACAGCTGGAGTGGTCGAAGAGTCACATAGTGAGTGGTCTAGCCCAATTGTGATGGTCTCCAAGCCCGATGGGTCTTTGCGGTTCTGTAACGACTTTCGGAAGGTAAATGAAATCTCAAAGTTTGATGCCTACCCCATGCCCCGAGTAGATGAACTACTGGAGAAAATTGGTCATGCTCGGTACATTACGACCCTTGATCTGACAAAAGGGTACTGGCAAATTCCTCTGACCCCCAGGGCCAAAGAAAAGACAGCCTTTGCAACACCTGACGGTTTGTTTCAATACACCGTCATGCCATTCGGCTTGCACGGGGCCCCAGCCACCTTTCAACGGCTCATGGACAAAGTCCTAAAACCGCACAAAGCATACGCCGCAGCTTATTTAGATGTGGTGGGGATCTACAGCCCAGATTGGGAATCCCACTTACCCCGGGTACAGGCAGTGTTAGACACCCTTAGAAAGGCAGGGCTCACGGCAAACCCTGCCAAGTGTTATGTTGGGTTAGAGGAAACAGAGTATCTGGGATACACTGTGGGAAGAGGGTTAATCAAACCCCAACATAAGAAGATGAAGGCAATTAGAGAATGGCCGAAACCAGTAAATAAGAAGCAGGTTCGAGCCTTCCTAGGGCTGACCGGTTACTACCGGAAGTTCATCCCAAGTTATGCCACAGTGGCCGCCCCACTTACCGACATGACTAGAGCCAGAGGGCCAAACATGGTCAAATGGGATGAAAGGGCCACCAAAGCATTTAGGACATTACAGGAGGCTCTCTGCTGTAACCCAGTGCTGGTGGTACCAGACTTTGAGAAAGAGTTTGTGGTTCAGACGGATGCCTCAGAGGTCGGCTTGGGAGCCGTGCTATCCCAAGAGGTAGAAGGGGTGGAACACCCCATCCAGTTTTTAAGCAGGAAGCTGGAACCACGGGAAACCAACTACTCAGTCGTTGAGAAAGAGGCGCTGGCAGTAAAGTGGGCTCTAGAAAGTCTAAAGTACTACCTGCTGGGGCGCCACTTCACCCTCATCAGTGACCATACCCCACTCACCTGGATGCATAGGGCTAAAGAGAAGAGCGCTCGGGTGATGCGGTGGTTTTTGAGTCTACAACCGTTTCACTTTGACTTGAAACACAGAGCAGGGAAGGAAATGGGAAACGTGGATGGGTTATTCCGCATGCATGCATATTTTGCTGCGGTAGCCCGACCTAGGGGGTCGGATCTAGGGGGAGAGATATGTGGCAAAGAAGGGGTTCGAGTGATAAGTGGCAGATATGTGAGAGCAGAACTAATAAACGGGCTCTGCCCGATCACTAAAATGGCCACCCCTGTCAGAACTACAGATCACAAAATGGCCGACCGCCAAAACTACAAGTCCCAGAAGCAAGGGGAACCCTCACAAGGTGGAGCCGACCCACAGATAAAGGGTCAAGAAAAACCAGGAAGAGGGGGAGAGAGTGCTGGAAGGGGCTATGAACAATAGAGAAAGAGACTATAGAGATTGGCTGGATTTACTGTGTATGAGCTGGATTGTTTTGCACATACCTGTTGGCGTTTGGACCTGGACCTACCGAGAACCCGATTCGTGTACCGAACCCTGCTATCCTTGACCTCGCCTACGGCCTGGGTGGACCAGGACGGAGAAACAAACACACAGGTACTGTCCTGTTCGAAAGAACTCTCATTCTTGGGTGATTTGGTGACAGTTTACCACTTAGTTTGTGACAAACGCTCCTAACCTTGAAGAGGTTTGCCACACTGTCTATATAGCACCACATACCGATGCTGGAACTAAGACCGCACTCAATGAGCTGTATAAGGCCATAAGCAAACAAGAAAATGCTCATCCAGAAGCAGCGCTCCCAGGGGCCCGGGGACTTTAATGCAGGCAAACATAAATCCGTTTGACTTCATTTCTACCAGCATGTCACGTGTAGCCAGAGGAAAATAAATTCTATACCTCCTTTACTCTAAACACAGAGACTCATATAAAGCTCTCCCTCGCCCTCCATTTGGCAAATCTGACCATAACTTTATCCTCCTAATTCCTGCTAACAAGCAAAAAACTAAAGCAGGAAGTGCCAGTGACTCGCTCAATACGGAAGTGGTCCGATGACACAGATGGCACGCTACAGGACTGTTTTGCTAGCACAGACTGGAATATGTTCCGTGATTCATCCAATGGCATTGAGGAGTATACCACCTCAGTCACCGGCTTCATCAATAAATGCATGGAGGATGTCGTCCCCACAGTGACTGTACGTACATATCCCAACCAGAAGCCATGGTTTACAGGCAACATCCACACCAAGCTATAGGCTAGAGATGCCGCTTTCAAGGAGCGGGACACTAATCTGGACGCTTGTTATAGAAATCCTGCTATGCCCTCAGACGAACCATCAAACAGGCAAAGTGTCAATACAGGACTGAGATTAAATCCTACTACACCGGCTCTGATGTTCGTCGGATGTGGCAGGGCTTGCATACTACAAACTACTAAGGGAAACCCAGCCACGAGCTTCCCAGTGACACGAGCCTACCAGATGAGATAAATGCCTTTTATGCTCGCTACGAGGTGAGCAACAATCAGTTGTTCCGATGTGAGTAAGACCTTTAAACAGGTCAACATTCACAAAGCCATGAGGCCAGATGGATTACCAGGGCGTGTACTCAGAGCATGCCCAGACCAATTGGCAAGTGTTTTCACTGACATGTTCAACCTCTCTCTGACCGAGTCTGTAATACCCACATGTTTCAAGCAGACCACCATAGTCCTTGTGCCCAAAAATGCGAAGTTAACCTGCATAAATGACTACCTCCCCGTAGCACTCCCGTCGGTAGCCATGAAGTGCTTTGAAAGGCTGGTCATGGCTCACGTCAGCATCATCCCTGAAACCCTAGACCCACTCCAATTCGCATACCGCCCCAACAGATCCACAAATGACACAATCTCAATCGCACTCCATACTGCCCTTTCTCACCTTGACAAAAGGAACACCTATGTGAGAATGCTGTTCATTGACTACAGCTCAGCATTCAACACCATGGTGCCCACAAAGCTCATCACTAAGCTAAGGACCCTGGGACTAAACACCAGCCTCTGCAACTGGATCCTGGATGTCCTGACGGACTGGCCCCAGGTGGTAAGTGTAGGCAAAAACACATCCGCCACGCTGATCCTCAACACCCGTTCCCCTCAGTGGTGCGTGCTTAGTCCCCTCCTGTACTCCCTGTTCACCCACGGCTGCGTGGCCAAGTACGACTCCAACACCATCATTAAGTTTGCTGATGACACAACAGTGCTAGGTCTGATCACCGACAACGATGAGACAGCCTATAGAGAGGAGGTCAAAGACCTGCCAGGCAAAGACCTGCCTGGCCAACAACCTCTCCCTCAATGTGAGCAAGACAAAGGAGTTGATTGTGGACTACAGGAAAAGGAGGACAAAACAGGCCCCTATTTACATCGATGGGGCTGCAGTGGAGCAAGTCGAGAGTTTGAAGTTTCTTAGTGTCCACAACAAACTATCATGGTCACATCACCAACAAACTATCATGGTCCATACACACCAAGACAGTTGTGAAGAGGACACTACAACACCTTTTCCCCCTCAGGAGACTGAAACGATCTGGCATGGGTTCCCAGATCCTCAAAAAGTTCTACAGCTGCATAATCGAGAGCATCTTGACTGGTTGCATCACCACCTGGTATGGAAACTGCTTGGCATCTGACCCTAAGGTGCTAGAGAGGGTAATGCATATAGCCCAATACATCACTGGGGCCAAGCTTCCTGCCATCCAGGACCTATATACCAGGCTGTGTCAGAGGAAGGCCTAAAAAATGGTCTAAGATTCTAGTCACCCAAGTCATAGACTGTTCTCTCTGCTAACGCAGGGCAAGCGGTACCGGAGTGCCAAGTCTAGGTCCCACCTTTGTTTTTACTCTGCTACTACTCGCTGTTTATCATCTATGCATAGTCACTTTCCCTCTTCCTACATTCAGAAATTACCGCGATTAATCTGTACCCCCGCACATTTACTCAGTACCTGTCACAACTTCCACCGAAGTCGGTTCCTCTCCTTGTTCGGGCCGGGGTTCGGCGGTCGACGCCACCGGCCTTCTAGCCATCGCCACTCTATTTTTCATTGTTACATTTGTTTTGTCTTGTTCTCCGCACGCCTGGTTTACGTATATAGAGTGGGGCAAAAAAGTATTTAGTCAGCCACCAATTGTGCAAGTTCTCCCACTTAAAAAGATGAGAGAGGCCTGTAATTTTCATCCTAGGTACACTTCAACTATGACAGACAAAATGAGAAAAAAAATCCAGAAAATCACATTGTAGGATTTTTTAATGAATTTATTTGCAAATTATGGTGGAAAATAAGTATTTTCCACCATCTCAAGACATCAGTCAGGGAGTTAAAGCTTGGTCGTAAATGGGTCTTCCAAATGGACAATGACCCCAAGCATACTTCCAAATTTGTGGCAAAATGGCTTAAGGACAACAATGTCAATGTATTGGAGTGGCCATCACAAAGCTCTGACCTCAATCCTATTGAAAATGTGTGCACAGAACTGAAAAAGCGTGTTCGAGCAAGGAGGCCTACAAACCTGACTCAGTTACACCAGTTCTGTCAGGAGGAATGGGCCAACATTTACCCAATTTATTGTGGGAAGCTTGTGGAAGGCTACCCGAAATGTTTGACCCAAGTCAAACCATTTAAAGGCAATGCTACCAAATAGTAATTGAGTGTATGTGAACTTCTGACCCACTGGGAATGTGATGTAAGAAATAAAAGCTGAAATAAGTAATTCTCTCTATTATTATTCTGACATTTCACATTCTTAAAATAAAGTGGTGATCCTAACTGACCTAAGTGTAGTTGGCTATGGTGTATGTACATTTCCGACTTCAACTGTAGTTACCACCATGCTTGAAATTCTAAAGGGTGGTGCTCATTGATGTGTTGCATTTGCCCCAAACGTAACACTTTGTTTTCAGGACATAAAGTTAATTTCTTTGCCAAATTTTTGCACTGTTACTTTAGTGCCTTGTTTCAAACAGGATGTTATGTTTTTGAATGTTTATTTTCTGTACAGAAAATTTCACTCTGTCAATTAGGTTAGTATTGTGTATTAACTACAATGTTGTTGATCCATCCTCTCCAGCAACTGAGTTAGAAAGGATGCCTATATCTTTTTAGTAACCGGGTGTAATTAATATATTATTAACTTCTGTCACGCCCTGGTCGAAGTATTTTGTGTTTATCTTCATGTA
Organism: Oncorhynchus tshawytscha; assembly: GCF_018296145.1. Lineage (NCBI taxonomy): Eukaryota > Metazoa > Chordata > Actinopteri > Salmoniformes > Salmonidae > Oncorhynchus > Oncorhynchus tshawytscha. The sequence goes on along the minus strand of NC_056450.1, from coordinate 27,976,758 downwards.
TTGGGTCAGGCCAGGGTGTGGCATGGGGTTTTTGTATTGTGGTGTGTTTTGTCTTGGGGTTTTGGTATGTATTGGGATTGTAGCTAGTGGGGTGATCTAGCAAAGTCTATGGCTGTCTGGAGTGGTTCTCAATCAGAGACAGGTGTTTATCGTTGTCTCTGATTGGGAACCATATTTAGGCAGCCATATTCTTTGAGTGTTTTGTGGGTGATTGTCCTTAGTGTCCTTGTTCCTGTCTATGTGTTAGGTTACACAAGTGTAGGCTGTTTCGGTTTTCGTTACGGTTATTGTTTTTGTAGTGTTTGTTATTGATTTGTGTTTTACGTTCGTTATTAAACATGGATCGCAATCTACACGCTGCAGTTTGGTCCGACTCTCCTTCACACCTAGAAAACCGTAACAACTTCACCATGCTCAGAGGGATATTCAATGTCTGTTTTTTTGTGTTTTTCTCCAATACGTGCGCTTCTTTGCGAGACATTGGAAAACCTCCCTGGTCTTTGTGGTTTAATCTGTTTTTGAAATTCACTGCTCGACTGAGGGAACTTACAGATGATTGTATGTGTTGGTTACAGAGATGAGGTAGTCATTCAAAAATCCTATTAAACGCTATTATTGCACACAGAGTGAGTCCATGCAAATTATTATGTGACTTGTTAAGCACATTATTTACTCCTGAAATTATTTAGGCCATAACAAAGGGGTTGAATAGTTATTGACTCAAGACATTTCAGCTTTTCATTTTTAATTCATTTGTAAACATTTCTAAAAACATAATTCCACTTTGTGGACATTGTGGGGTATTGTGTGTAAGTAGACCAGTGACACTAAATCTACATTTCATTTTAAATTCAGGCTGTAACACAACACAATGTGGAAAAAGCCAAGGTGTGTGGATACTTTCTGAAGGCACTGTATCATCTCTAATCTCTCAGGTTAAACCCCGTGTAGCTAGAACACTCTCTGGTCTATTGGCTGCTTTTAATCCTGCTGTGAGACACAAGACACACACATACACTTATCACACTTTCTGCAGCTTGTGTGAGGCATCCCCTCAGTGTCAAAACTGACGGTCTCAACGGGTTCCTTTCTCTTACCTCGCTCTCTCTATTTTCTGTTTTCTCTTCATCTCCTGCTCTCTCTCTGCTGCTCTCTCTCTGACCTTCTCCCCCCACACACACACAGACAACATAAACAGCTACAATAACGATTGTTCATGCTTCCTGTGCTGTCATGGGGCTGCAGAATGAGATGGGCTCCATTATCAGTCAGAGAGCATACCCCCACACACACTCTATCACTCCCTGCCTGTCTCTCTCTCTGAACAGCATCGCTGCCAGAACTCTCTGGCCTAATTCCTCTTTTATTGATATATATATATGTGTGTGTGTGTGTGTGTGTGTGTGTGTGTGTGTCAGTGAAAGAAACAGGGCACAAAGGCCAGAGATAGGGCTCTGTGTTGCTCTAAGCAGAACAAAGAGCAGCCTGTTCCATGTGAACTGTATGGGTCTGTTTAAGGCTACTGGGATTTCTTTGGATTTAATCTATAGGTTCAACAATGACCAACAGTATGTGTGCCTCAGTGCAACAACTATGGGTCCAGATTGACCAACCAAAAGACAGCTGAACTACTTAGCCTAACTGGGTTAGGATGGACATTTTAATTCAATTAACGGAACACTCTAAATAGTAGACACAATATTGCTGCCAAATCAATCAAATTGTATATCTTCATAAACACCTGGTGTAGACTAACAGTGAAATGCTCACTTATGGGCAGGCCCTTCCCAACAAGTAAAAAAATAAAATAATAATAACATCAGGAATAAATAAACAATGAGTCATGATAACTTGACTACATACACAGTGTACCAGTACCGAGTCGATGTGCAGCGGTACAAGGTAATTGAGGTAGATATGTACATATAGGTAGGGATAAAGTGACTAGGCAACAGGATACATAATAAACAGAAGCAGCAGCGTATGTTATGATTCAAAAGAGTTTGTGTTAAAAGTGTCAATGCAGATAGCCATTGAGTCCACATACAGTATCATGGTCATGGAGCCGGGGCTGTCACGGTTAACAGTCTGAGTAACGGTTGACGACAAGTCAAACTTACATAACCAGCAGTGATCTTATCATTGTTTCTTTTTTAAGTGAATTGATTTATTTGATTTGAACCAGGCTTACAGTGAGATGGCATGGCACGCCTGTCTGCCTGGTAAGCAAGGCTGAGCTGATTCCATCTCTCCATCTGGATTTAGTTGGCCATGCGGAGACAATGGTATCAGCAACAGGAAGACTGACATGGCCAATGAATGGACTGACCTGCAGTTAGGGCACAGGTCATGTGTGTGTGTGTGTGTTTCTGTTCCAGGGGCTTCCAGAAGGGCCAATGTCCTCGTGGTCATTGCTGGTTCACTTTTGACTGGGCCACAGTGATTCTGAGAAATGTGCTGACTCATCATGGCTGCACTGCCAACACCGGCTCTGACACCTGTTGTCTGTTTAATCACCAGTGTGTGTGTGTGTGTGGGTGGGGGGGTGTTGTATAGGCCTATGTGAATGATTTGTGCCGTAGTGGATGTATCATGTGTTGGCAGTGGCCTCTAGTTTACCAAGTCCCTTTCTGTGATTCCAGCAGCACCTGCTCTGAGGGTCAGGGTCAGACCAGGATAGAACAGAGCAGCACTGTCATGTCACTCAACAGTCCATCTGGCGAGTGATGCGCACATTTCATTTGATTTTGTAGTAGGGTAAATCCATTGGAATTCAATCACTTTTGACCGCACACTTTTTGATTTGTACAAAACCTTCAATACATATTGTCCCATTGTAGAAGTGCAAACACTTTCAAGAGGTAAAGACGCTCAAAGTTGACCCATTTTGCATACCCTACCATACTATGAGACGTCCATATCTTCATCACTGGAAAATATTAACGGTTGAGTTTAATATAATTTAAAAGCTTACGAACAGGTTTGTCAAACTGTTTTATAATTTCTTGAAAAAAAGTCATATTTTTATTTTATTCTGTAACGTCAATTATCAGAAAATTCGGAAACTCAAGATTTTTTCATATTCGCATATATGTGTAGCTTAGACTTTATTGTACATAATCTGAGGTTTTTGTGTTGAGAGACGGGGGGGTCCATTGCCACGGTGAAGACCAGATAAAAATTCCACCTCTTCCTCCAAAGCAAAAAATACACACTATGTTGCTGTTGTGAATGGCAGGGTTGCTGTGTGAATGTGTCAGTGTATCTGTTGTGAATGTGTCATTGTGGCTGTGTGAATGTGTCAGTGTATCTGTTGTGAATGTGTCAGTGTGGCTGTGTGAGTGTGTCAGTTTGGCTGTGTGAGTGTGTCAGTTTTGCTGTGTGAATATTGACAGTGTGGCTTTGTGAATGTGTTGGTGTGGCTGTGTGAATGTGTCAGTGTTGCTGTGTGAATGTGTCAGTGGTGCTGTGTGACTGTCAGTTTGGCTGTGTGAATGTGGCTGTGTGAATGTGTCAGTGTTGGTATGTGAATGTCAGTTTGGCTGTGTGAATATTGACAGTGTGGCTTTGTGAATGTGTTGGTGTGGCTGTGTGAATGTGGCTGTGTGAATGTGTCAGTGTTGGTATGTGAATGTCAGTGTGGCTGTGTGAATATTGACAGTGTGGCTTTGTGAATGTGTTGGTGTGGCTGTGTGAATGTGGCTGTGTGAATGTGTCAGTGGTGCTGTGTGACTGTCAGTTTGGCTGTGTGAATGTGGCTGTGTTGCTGTGTGAATGTGTCAGTGTTGGTATGTGAATGTCAGTTTGGCTGTGTGAATGTGGCTGTGTTGCTGTGTGAATGTATCAGTGTTGGTGTGTGAATGTCAGTTTGGCTGTGTGAATGTCAGTTTGGCTGTGTGAATGTCAGTCTGGCTGTGTGAATGTGGCTGTGTTGCTGTAGTGTGCGTCACTGTGCCATGTGCTGCTCTCTCCTCTCTCTGGGCCCATTGTGAAACTGAACAGCTGACTGTGCTAACTGGTTTTGACGTGGGCCCAGATTTTCAATGCTGCATTTGTGTAGATTGCATTCTCTCTCTCTCTCTCTGTGTCTCTCTCTGTCTCTCTGTCTCACTCTCTCTCTGTATCACTCTCTCTCTGTATCTCTGTATCTCTGTATCTCTGTATCTCTCTCTCTCTCTCTCTCTCTCTCTCTGTGTCTCTCTCTCTCTCTCTCTCTCTCTCTCTCTCTCTCTCTCTCTCTCTGTGTCTCTCTCTCTCTCTCTCTCTCTCTCTCTCTCTCTCTCTCTCTCTCTCTCTCTCTCTCTCTCTCTCTCTCTCTCTCTCTCTCTCTCTCTCTCTCTCTCTCTGTGTCTCTCTCTCTCTCTCTCTCTCTCTCTGTATGTTTGTGTGCCCTGCGTTGTGTATGTGTGATATAGTAGACTCTTATGACTGCGCAGCTGCTGGAATTTTTACTGAACAAAAATATAAACTCAACATGTAAAGTGTTGGTCCCATGTTTCATGAACTGAAATGAAAGATTACAGAAATGTTCCACATGCACAAAAAGCTTATTTCTCTCAATTTTTGACCACAAATTTGTTTATATCCCTGTTAGGTAGCATTTCTCCTTTTCCAAGATAATCCATCCACCTGACGGGGTGTGGCATATCAAGAAGCTGATTAAACAGAATGATCATTGCATAGGTGAACCTTGTGCTGGGGACAAATCAAATCAAATTTTATTTGTCACATACACATGGTTAGCAGATGTTAATGCGAGTGTAGCGAAATGCTTGTGCTTCTAGTTCCGACAATGCAGTAATAACCAACAAGTAATCTAACTAACAATTTCAAAACTACTGTCTTATACACAGTGTAAGGGGATAAAGAATATGTACATAAAGATATATGAATGAGTGATGGTACAGAGCAGCATAGGCAAGATACAGTAGATGGTATCGAGTACAGTATATACATATGAGATGAGTATGTAAACAAAGTGGCATAGTTAAAGTGGCTAGTGATACATGTATTACATAAGGATGCAGTAGATGATATAGAGTACAGTATATACGTATGCATATGAGATGAATAATGTAGGGTATGTAACATTATATTAGGTATCATTGTTTAAAGTGGCTAGTGATTATATTTTACATCATTTCCCATCAATTCCCATTATTAAAGTGGCTGGAGTTGAGTCAGTGTCAGTGTGTTGGCAGCAGCCACTCAATGTTAGTGGTGGCTGTTTAACAGTCTGATGGCCTTGAGATAGAAGCTGTTTTTCAGTCTCTCGGTCCCAGCTTTGATGCACCTGTACTGACCTCGCCTTCTGGATGATAGCGGGGTGAACAGGCAGTGGCTCGGGTGGTTGTTGTCCTTGATGATCTTTATGGCCTTCCTGTAACATCGGGTGGTGTAGGTGTCCTGGAGGGCAGGTAGTTTGCCCCCGGTGATGCGTTGTGCAGACCTCACTAACCTCTGGAGAGCCTTACGGTTGTGGGCGGAGCAGTTGCCGTACCAGGCGGTGATGCAGCCCGCCAGGATGCTCTCCATTGTGCATCTGTAGAAGTTTGTGAGTGCTTTTGGTGACAAGCCGAATTTCTTCAGCCTCCTGAGGTTGAAGAGGCGCTGCTGCGCCTTCTTCACGATGCTGTCTGTGCGAGTGGACCAATTCAGTTTGTCTGTGATGTGTATGCCGAGGAACTTAAAACTTGCTACCCTCTCCACTACTGTTCCATCGATGTGGATAGGGGGGTGTTCCCTCTGCTGTTTGCTGAAGTCCACAATCATCTCCTTAGTTTTGTTGACGTTGAGTGTGAGGTTATTTTCCTGACACCACACTCCGAGGGCCCTCACCTCCTCCCTGTAGGCCGTCTCGTCGTTGTTGGTAATCAAGCCTACCACTGTTGTGTCGTCCGCAAACTTGATGATTGAGTTGGAGGCGTGCGTGGCCACGCAGTCGTGGGTGAACAGGGAGTACAGAAGAGGGCTCAGAACGCACCCTTGTGGGGCCCCAGTGTTGAGGATCAGCGGGGTGGAGATGTTGTTGCCTACCCTCACCACCTGGGGGTGGCCCGTCAGGAAGTCCAGTACCCAGTTGCACAGGGCGGGGTCGAGACCCAGGGTCTCGAGCTTGATGACGAGCTTGGAGGGTACTATGGTGTTGAATGCCGAGCTGTAGTCGATGAACAGCATTCTCACATAGGTATTCCTCTTGTCCAGATGGGTTAGGGCAGTGTGGTTGAGATTGCATCGTCTGTGGACCTATTTGGGCGGTAAGCAAATTGGAGTGGGTCTAGGGTGTCAGGTAGGGTGGAGGTGATATGGTCCTTGACTAGTCTCTCAAAGTACTTCATGATGACGGAAGTGAGTGCTACGGGGCGGTAGTCGTTTAGCTCAGTTACCTTAGCTTTCTTGGGAACAGGAACAATGGTGGCCATCTTGAAGCATGTGGGAACAGCAGACTGGTATAGGGATTGATTGAATATGTCCGTAAACACACCGGCCAGCTGGTCTGCGCATGCTCTAAGGGCGCGGCTGGGGATGCCGTCTGGGCCTGCAGCCTTGCGAGGGTTAACACGTTTAAATGACTTACTCACCTCGGCTGCAGTGAAGGAGAGTCCGCATGTTTTCGTTGCAGGCCGTGTCAATGGCACTGTATTGTCCTCAAAGCGGGCAAAAAAGTTATTTAGTCTGCCTGGGAGCAAGACATCCTGGTCCGTGACTGGGCTGGTTTTCTTCTTGTAGTCCGTGATTGACTGTAGACCCTGCCACATACCTCTTGTGTCTGAGCCGTTGAATTGAGATTCTACTTTGTCTCTGTACTGGCGCTTAGCTTGTTTGATAGCCTTGCGGAGGGAATAGCTGCACTGTTTGTATTCGGTCATGTTTCCAGTCACCTTGCCCTGATTAAAAGCAGTGGTTCACGCTTTCAGTTTCACGCGAATGCTGCCATCAATCCACGGTTTCTGGTTAGGGAATGTTTTAATCGTTGCTATGGGAACGACATCTTCAATGCACGTTCTAATGAACTCGCACACCGAATCAGCGTATTCGTCAATGTTGTTATCTGACGCAATACGAAACATCTCCCAGTCCACGTGATGGAAGCAGTCTTGGAGTGTGGAGTTAGCTTGGTCAGACCAGCGTTGAACAGACCTCAGCGTGGGAGCTTCTTTTTTTAGTTTCTGTCTGTAGGCAGGGATCAACAAAATGGAGTCGTGGTCAGCTTTTCCGAAAGGAGGGCGGGGCAGGGCCTTATATGCGTCGCGGAAGTTAGAGTAACAATGATCCAAGGTTTTTCCACCCCTGGTTGCGCAATCGATATGCTGATAAAATTTAGGGAGTCTTGTTTTCAGATTAGCATTGTTAAAATCCCCAGCTACAATGAATGCAGCCTCCGGATAAATGGATTCCAGTTTGCAAAGAGTCAAATAAAGTTCATTCAGAGCCATAGATGTGTCTGCTTGGGGGGGGGGATATATACGGCTGTGATTATAATCGAAGAGAATTCTCTTGGTAGATAATGTGGTCAACATTTGATTGTGAGGAATTCTAAATCAGGTGAACAGAAGGATTTGAGTTCCTGTATGTTTCTTTCATCACACCATGTCTCGTTAGCCATAAGGCATACGCCCCCGCCCCTCTTCTTACCAGAAAGATGTTTGTTTCTGTCGGCGCGATGCGCGGAGAAACCCGCTGGCTGCCCCGCCTCGGATAGTGTCTCTCCAGTGAGCCATGTTTCCGTGAAGCAAAGAACGTTACAGTCTCTGATGTCCCTCTGGAATGCTACCCTTGCTCGGATTTCATCAACCTTGTTGTCAAGAGACTGGACATTGGCGAGAAGAATGCTAGGGAGTGGTGCACGATGTGCCCGTCTCCGGAGTCTGACAAGAAGACCGCCTCGTTTCCCTCTTTTATGGAGTCGTTTTTTTGGGTCGCCGCATAGGATCCATTCCGTTGTCCTGGTTGAAAGGCAGAACACAGGATCCGCTTCGTGAAAATCATATTCTTGGTCGTACTGATGGTGAGTTGACGCTGATCTTATATTCAGTAGTTCTTCTCGACTGTATGTAATGAAACCTAAGATGACCTGGGGTACTAATGTAAGAAATAAAACGTAAAAAAACAAAAAACTGCTTGGTTTCCTAGGAACTCGAAGCGAGGCGTCCATCTCTGTCGGCGCCGGAAGTTACAATAAAAGGTGACTCTAAAATGTGCAGTTTTGTCACACAACACAATACCATAGATTGACTGCAGGAATGTCCACCAGAGCTGTTGCCAGAAAATGAAATTTTCATTTCTCTACCATTAAGTCGCCTCCAACATCGTTTTAGAGAATTTGGCAGTACGTCCAACTGGCCTCAACTTCAGACCACGCCAGCCCAGGACCTCCACATCCAGTTTCTTCATCTGCTGGATCGTCTGAGGGGGTGCCGAGGAGTATTTATATCTATAAAAAGCCCTTGGCTGGGCTCGGCTCCCCCTTGGCTGGGCTCGGCTCCCCCTTGGCTGGGCGTGGCTCCACAATGGCTCTGCCCTTGCTTGTGAAATCCATAGATTAGGGCCAAATGTATTTATTTCAATTGACTGATTTCCTTATATGAACTGTAACTCAGTAAAATCATTGAAATTGTTGCATGTTGCATTTATATTTTTGTTCAGTATAGTTTGCATGTTTAACAGTCACTCCCCAGAGCTCAGAATGTTCCTGACTTTGCCTTGTTTACCAACCCTCAGTGCCAATAGTCACTGTGTTTGACAAGCTGCCTTCTCTTCACACCAGGGATGTGTGTCTAAGGCCATTACTGTCTCTCCTCAACCTCATAGGAATTCATGTGGGTCGGGTTTGTTTGGGTTGTTGCAGGTTAGGCAAATTTGTATAATGAGCCTGTGTTACTGTGGGTTGTGGATTTTTTTGAGGAAGTCATTCTCTCCAGACACCACTGTCACAGTAAGCAGAAGGATCTGTTTAGTGACGCCAAATAACCTCCTAGAGAATCCACCAGCAGTACACATGGCACGCAGCACACAGCACACCCACACACACAATACTTGGGTGTTATATTTGATTGTATATAGATTAAGTAGATGTTTATTAGTCTCTCTCTCTCTCTCTCACAATCTCTCTCTCTCTACAGGTGATCTTGGACACTGAGTCAGGCTAGGCAGCTTTGGGCTGATGTTAGGTGGGTCTTTTCACTTATTTCTCTCTTTTGTTTCTTTCTCCTATCCCCTTCCCCTAACTAACCCATAGCCTGTTTGTGTTTGTGTGTGTCTGTGGTGTTAATAGAAGTTGCCCCCTATATCTTGCCCAGGGTCAAGTCAACGGGCAACTTCAAGCAGTGTCTGTTCTAAAACATCTTCCTGTGTACTTCCTTTTGTCCGTCCCTTATTTCCACCCACCTCATAACCCATTTCCTCTCTTTCTGTGGTAGACTACAAGACGAGCATGATCTTTGAGCTGATTGGCAGATGCATGCAACCTTATGGACTCCCATTGCTTGCCGCTGAACTTTGACCTCTCCTGTCCCACCCCATCCTGTCCTGTCTGACAGAGACAGAGAGTGAACCCTAAAACACACCCTACTTTAAATTTAACTAGGCAAGTCAATTAAGAACAAATTCTTATTTACAATGATGGCCTACCAGGGAATAGTGGGTAAACTCCCTTCAAGGGCAGAATGACAGATTTTTACCTTGTCAGCTCAGGGATTCGATCCAGCAACCTTTCAGTTACTGGCCCAATGCTCTAACCACTAGGCTACCTGCTGCCCCAAATCTACCCTATTCAACCCTACTCTATCCTATCCTACCCTACTTTACCCTACTATACTATACACAACTCTACCCAACTCTAACCTAATCTACCCTACTATACTCTGCCCTACTATACTATACTCCACCCTACCCTACTATACACTACTCTACCCTACCCCACCCTACTCTACTCTACCCTACTATACTCTAATCCACCCTACTCTACTCTACCCTACTCTACTCTACCATACTCTACTCCCACCCTACCCTGCTCTACCATACTCCACCCTACTCCACTCCACTCTACCCTACTATACCATACTCTACCCTACTATACTCTACCCTATACTCCACCCTACCCTACTCTACTCTACCCTACCCTACCCTACCCTACTCTACTATACTATACCCTACTATACTATACCCTACTCTACCATACTATACTCTACTGCACTCTACTCAACCCTACCCTACTCTACTATACTCTCTCTACCCTACTATACTCTACTCTACTCCACTCTACCCTACTATACTCTACCCCACTCTACTCTACCCTACTATACTCTACTCTACCCTGCTCTACTCTACCTACTCTATCCTACCCTACTATACTCTACCCTACTCTACTATACTCTACACTACTCTACCCTACTATACTATACTCTACACTACTCTACCCTACTATACTATACTCTACCCTACTCTACTCTACCTGACTCTACTCAATCTAGTTAGAAAGCTTAGCAAGACAAGAAGTTCATTACTGTACTCTCCTGTTCCAGTCCCACCTGTCTGACAAAGAGAGCGTAAACTATAACAACTCTCTATTCTACTCATAAGTTACCAATCCCCCTATCCTATCTCCCAACCACTCTAGTCCAGACCACCCCCAATACAGACTCCCCTATCCCAGCCCTATTCCCCTGTCTTTGAGAGTGCTGCATCATCGTATGCAGTGAGGGGGTAGTGAGAGGCACCCAGGGGAGTCAGGGCATAGAGGAGGGGTGAAGAACTCAGGCCTCTGGAACTGTTCCTCTCACTCAGACCACCACGCCCTCTCCAAAATTACACGGGAATGCCTGGAAGAGCATTGGCGTCCTGGGCCAGGGTGTGAAGCAGCTGTTCCAGCAGCAATGCAGACGCATTGTCCTGACTTTGACCCCCCTCTTGTTCTCCTTGCTCCCCCAGCTGGTCAGGGTGCCGGCCCTGTGGGCACCATGAGGCGAGGGACCAGCCTGCAGAGCCGGCGCAGTAAGGGGACAGGGGGGAACGGGACAGGGGCCGGAGTAGGAGACCGGGACCCCTCTCTGAGAGGCAGCCCCCAGGCCCCCCAGCGCCGGCCTACCTACGATGCACAGCAGCATTCCGTCCGCCCGCGCTCCTCCTCCACCACTGACAACACCACACCAAGTAGCCCTTCCCTTGGTTACCACCCTGGATACGTGACGCCAGGCGACGTGGTGCTATCGTCAGGATACCAGTCCACGGAGGAGACAGAGAGGGTGAGTGATGTCAGCTGTCAATCATATGAGGGTCTTCTTTGGTCAGGGTTTATGGTCATGTTTTGTCTGGTAATGGATATGATACAGTCCTGTCGTACTCAGCTGGTCTGCATCATCCAACAGGCCTGCTCTTAAATATTGAGGAGACCTTAAGCTCTGTGTTTGGAGTATGACAAATTTTGTAGGTGTAATAATGTCCAGTAATGCTCCTGAGCAGAGGCAGTGTTAATCCAGGCTCAGGTCAGAGGTACATACACAAACACACACACACACACGCAAATACTTGGGCCTACTCAGATCAGTCAGAAACAGGTATTCCTGGGTCCCGGCTACCCGAAGACTGTATTGGCACCCTTGATGGCCGAAGAGCTCTATTTTCAAGTCCTCCAACAAATGTAAATGCCTGGAGTTTGCTAAAGGGTATTGCCACTTGGATTGGAACCGTTGCTATGGTCAGATGACATGAAAATAGAGCTCTATGGCCATGCACACCAGTGGTGGGATTTGCGTCAGAAGAAATATGTAAATGCAGAAAGAACCCCATACCTACTGTAAAATAGGTTAGTGGATCTTTGATTTAATGGGCCTATTTTGATCGATTTGTCCTGGGGTCCTTAACGTCAACTGAATCATGAACTTTACCAAGTACCCGGTACTTTCAGCCAAAAACCTGGTTGCCTCTGCCAGGAGGCTGAAACTTGACTGCAAGTGGATCTTCCAGCAAGACAATAACCCCAAGCACACATTAAAATCCACAAAGAAATGGTTAATTGGCCACAAAATTAACATTTTGCAATGGCCATCTCAGTCTCCGGACTTGAACCCCATTGAAAACCTGTGGTTTAAATTGAAGAGGGCAGTCCATAAGAGCAGACGGAGGATATCAAGGACCTGGAAAGATTCTGTATGGAGGAATGGTCTAAGATCCTCCTAATGTGTTCTCCAATCTCATAAAACATGACAGAAAAAGGTTCAGTGCCATGATCCTCGCAAGCTGAGCTATTGAAAGGTATTGAAAATAGGGGTGCCAATAGTTTTGACCCATATCTTTTTGAGAAGATAAATGATTACTTGTTAAAGAAAATCTGTTCTCTGACTAATTTGTATAAGTATAAAACAATATAATTTCCCCCCCCAAAAAATCATCCAATCTATCTCAGTATTTGTATTATTCATTGTATGCCGTCTTTTTTGCTCATCTTCATCAAGAGTGCAGATCATTTCGGATATGACTCTACATCTGGATCGACCCATCTGCTTGATATACGTTATCCTAGCAAGAAAGCCAAACACCCCTCTCAGGATGTTTGAGAATGGTATGTTCAAGTGTAATTGTTGTCATGTAGTCAACAGAAGCTGTCTCTTAGATCGGATCAATTTTCTGCACAGGGCTGCTCAGATTCTGTCATTTTTAACATGATATGAGACGTGTGATGATGAATTATCCCCCGGAGGAAGAACTAGTGCTGAATGTTCTAGAAACTCTGTCCATCACCATAATGTATCAAGGAGAGCTCCTGGTGTTGTAGGAGCACTGAGAATGAACGAGAATGTCTGTCATTCTGTGGGAAAAGGAAATGCTTGGCATGCTAGGGCAAGATGTGTGTGTGTTGTCCTCCTTTTCAGTATGTCTGTATGTTCTCAGAGAGGGGATGCTAGTCCATCTGTGGTAAGAGATGCATTGAGATGTGGTGGATATCTGTACCAGACACTGCTATCACCACACACACACACACACACACACACACACACACACACACACACACACACACACAAAGGACAGAGCTCTGTAACAAAGGAAGGCTGACAAAGAGGAAGTGCATACATTATTCTCTAGCTTATCTAGCATGCTATGTTCTTTTTATACCCTCTGGTAAAGTAGTCTCTCTTATTTTTTATTTAACCTTTATTTAACTAGGCAAGTCAGTTAATAACAAATTATTATTTACAATTTCCTGGCCTACACCGGCCAAACCCGGACAATGCTGGGCCAATTGTGCACCGCCCTATGGGACTCCCAATCACGGCCGGTTGTGATACAGCCTTGATTCAAACCTGGATGTCTGTAGTGACGCCTCTAGCACTGAGATGCAGTGCCTTAGACCACTGCGCCAGGTGAAAACTGTGCCCATTTGTGTTCACGTAACTTTATCCAACAGATGCCTTTGGTTGGGGCACCATGCCAGATTATTTTGTCATTCAACAACACTACTTATTGTTGCCAAGACAAGACAGACACTTTGACTAAAATAGATACAGACTGGCACCGGTAGGAGAATATTGATTTTCAGCCTTGCTCTTCTCTTGGTCAGATGACAGTGGTTTAGTATGAAGATATGCAGAAACTGCTTCTCCAATAGAAATCTCTGGTCACGCTTGTAGGCGATGTCATGGCAATAGTTGGCTAGCTAAACTCATGCAGAGAAACACGTCACCAGGTCCAACGGTCGTCTTGCACCTAACTGCACATGCGCAGACCATCAAATCAAAGGAACTCCTTCGATATAAAGCAGTTTTTTACGATTGCTTACACACTAAAAATGAACTTTTCCCAACAATTAGCAAAACCTTACACTCAAGGAGCAAAACACAAGGCTAGATTTGCACAACTGTACGCACATTGTCAGCTTCACACTATTTGCAAAACATTACACACAGTGATTTGTAAAACACTAAACACACTTGTATACATCAGACACAGAAGTATATCATGATGTCACTTCCTTGCAATTCCAAAGCACTGACTGTCAAATTACCACACCTATGAGCCAATCTGTTAAACACAGCCATCAGGTGCACAAACACATGACTGCTAAATTGTAGACACACCAGTCAGGTTTAAGCACTATACAAATGCAGCAGGTAGGTTCACCTGCCTTCAACCAAAATGGAAGGAGTCAGAAGAAGAGTGAGGGTGAGAGGAGGAGTACGGAGAAGGAGGTAGAGGTAGAGGAAGAGGCCGAGCCAGAGGTCGAGGAAGACCTGAAGCAGGAGGAGAACGTGTACAAAGAAGAAGAGGACCAAACTTATCAAATGACACTCGTGCAACACTAGTGGACCATGTTGTGAACCACGGATTGACGCTGAGGGAGGATGGACTGAGAGTTCAGCCAAATCTTAGCATAAGGACTTTTCGACAGGAAAACAGGTAAAGTGTTTTAGGTTAGTCATCAGCCGCTTACTGTATGCACCATATCAGCACTTGTGATATCCCTTCCTGTGACATTGTACAGTAAGTTACATGTATTATTCTCTACATAGGATTGAGGGTCGGGAACGACAAGGAAGAAGGGGGACCATATTCACGCAAGAACAAGAGAGAGATAATAAACATGGTTTTGGCCAATAATGCTATCAGGCTCAGAGAACTACAAGACAACATTATCGGTGACCATGCCATTTTCAATAATGTCCATCAGGTCTCTCAGTCAACACTGGCACGCATCCTGAAAAGGCATCAGGTTCAAATGAAACAACTTTATCGAGTGCCTTTTGAGCGGAGTTCAGAGAGGGTCAAACGGCTGTGGCATGAGTATGTGGAGGTTTGTATTGTTCACTTTAGCACTATGATGTTGCATACTGCACACATGACATTTTTACATTGACTGTATACTAGACCTATCCTGAACTACATAATCTGGTCTTTCACTGTGTTTCAGGGAGTTTTGCAGATGGATGCTGAGGAAATCCTGCATGAATTCATATATATTGATGAGGCAGGGTTCAACCTCACAAAAGCAAGAAGGAGAGACAGAAATATCATTGGCCACAGAGCTATAATCAATGTCCCAGGGCAACGTGGGGGTAACATCACCCTTTGCGCTGCCATTTCACAGCATGGGGTTGTCCTCCGTCATGCCAAAATGAGCCCTTACAACACACCTCACATTCTCGCATTTTTGGACCGACTGCACCACATCGTCACAGCAGGTAATGAAATGCACCAGATGCAATACACGGTCATCTGGGACCATGTCATTCCACCGCTCTGCTTTGGTCCAGAACTGGTTTCAACACCATCCATAGTTGACAGTACTATACCTTCCACCATACTCTCCGTTTCTAAACCCTGTCGAAGAGTTGTTCTCTGCATGGCGGTGGAAGGTTTACGATCTCCAGCCCCGGGCTCAGGTACCCCTCATTCAGGCCATGGAGGACGCTTGTGACCAAGTCGACGCCGCAGCAGTGCAAGGATGGATTCGACATTCAAGTCGGCTCTTCCCGCGTTGTCTTGCTTTTGACGATATTGCTTGTGATGTTGATGAAATTCTCTGGCCAGATCCAGCTAGGCGAAGAGATAATGTATAGTATGTTTACTGTAGTATTTTCTGTACAATATTTCTTTCTTTTTTTCAGATTATTTTTTGTTTGTTAGTTACTGTAATTGTAACCTGTACTGGATACAGTAGTTTACGTTTGTCTGTTTGCTGAGCTAACAGTGTTATGCACACCACTGTAGTAGCATGAAAACTGGGACATGTTTTGTTGTGGTTCTCCACGTTGACATGTTGACTGATTTGGGTATATGGAGAGAAATACATGACGTTTTCCTCAGTCTGCAGCATTGGTCTTGTGTAGTGTTTGTATAGTTGCACTTTCTGTGTACTTCATTTACAGCACTCTAATCACTGACAATTAGACTTGCTAAAAGTGTTTTAGGTTAGCAACAGCAGTGTGTAACTGGTTCAAAAAGCTTGAAGTCATATGAAATGTGTGTGTTTCATATGCTAACAAAATATTATTTTTATGAAGTCGTGTATAGGTTTGACAAAAGTGTTCCATTTTGCAAATGATCTGTTGTGCTACTTTGGTGTAGGGTTGTGCTAATTGTGTGTCGTGTTTTGACAGACCGGGCCCTGTTTTCAAAATTGTGCTTAAACAATTGAAAAGAAATGAAGACAATTGGCTCGAATCTAGGTTGTGCCTTTAGATTTGGAGAAATCTAACAACTAAGGAATACTCATTCACTTTTCTCATTGAATTCTTAAACAGCAAACCCCGGTCTGGTCTGCCGAGTCTGCTTCACAAACGTTCCCGGAAGTCTCGCAATGTTGGGCTTCTGGGTTAGGAACTCTGTGGTATAGCGATACTAGTATGTGAGTGGCTGCTGTTTGTCCCGACTTCCACCAGATGGCGGTGTCATATCAGCTAATGGCTGTCGTCTGATGTACGGTGTTTGTGTGGTGTGACTGGTCAGGGCTAGGTCATCCTGAGTTCCTGTCTGGAGGTTCTGAGCTGAAGCCCGCTGTTTTCACTGTCGTGTCAATTCATCTCTGTGTTGAATAAGCTGCTATGTATGGTCCTTTTAATAGAGACAATAACATTTTAATCTCAAAGACCATTACCGTGCAGACTAGCAATTATCTTGTGCGTTAGTGATACTGTATTGCCCTCTGTAATAGAGAGGCCACTATTGAGTAATAAATCACTATTTCTGGCTAATATGCAGCCAACCTGTGTGTTACAGTAGAGCAGGCTGGTTAGATTCCTAGACGCTGTGTGTCATTACTGCTGAAATAGAGAGATCATTAGTCTCTCTCTTCACTGCTCAATATGCACGTGTTAGTCTTCTGGTAACTCTCACACACACACACACAGAGCTGTGTCTCAACCAATGAAGCAATGTCATTCAGGTCATCTGAGCGGTTGTCGTGGCAACCCTCAGGCTCACTGTGTCTGTACACCCTACTGCAGTTTCCATGGAAATGGCGAGGATGACCTTGGCAGAGTGTGCCCCCCCTGTGGTGGGAATAGGTCAGAGGTTATACCCCCCTGTTGGGTGGTGGCCCAGACAGGTTGGTCCTGTTGAGCATATTTGAATAAGCCTGAGCAGTGAAGTGTGTGTGTGTGTGTGTGTTTGTGTGTGTGTGCTTGAGATTTCACACTGCACACAATGGATCTGATAGAACCACACCCTACCAATACTACTTCTTTCATTCTCTCTATGACCCACCATCTTTCTTCTGCCTTAACTCCCCTCTTCTCTTTCATTTTCTGTCTCATATTCCAAACCTCTCTTTCTCACTCTCTCCCTCCCTCTTTCTTTCCCCCTCCCACTTTCATAGTCCTAGGAGATGGGTGGTACAGACAGACAGTCAGCCAGCACCTCCCCCTCCCCTTGTCCTGCAACCTTGCCTTGTCCTACAATAAATGTGACGGAGCTGAAGACAGAGTGTGTGTCTGTGTGTGTGTTTGCTCATCAGACTTTGTATGTGTGTGTTTTTTCTTAAGACTCTGCGTGTGTGCAAAAATAGAGTTTTATTCCTATTTCTGTCTGCTCTGTAAATCCCACTTTGTGTGTGTGTGCATGTAACTCTATGTGCTGTCAGCCATGAGGTGTGTGTGTGTGTGTGTGTGTGTGTGTGTGTGTGTGTGTGTGTGTGTGTGTAGAGAGGGAGAGCTTGAGAGATGGAAACCATGCTGAGTGTGAGTAGAGGGCAGCACAGCTGAGCACTCTTTATCTCTGTCTATTCTCCCTGCCTCCCCTTCTCTCCCTCCTCACCTCCCTCTCGCTTTCTTTTCTCTCTTCACTTGTGTTTGCGCACTAGATGAACCAACATGGATTAGAGCAGTTTGGAACAGAGAGAATTGTGTTTTTTTGTGTGTATTCACGTACATATACTGTATCTTTGTGCGTGTAATAGATTGCAGCCTGTGGGTCTGTGTGTGTGTGTGTGTGTGTGTATGTGTGTGAGTGTACTGGCTCTGGATGTGTGTGTTACTCTTGGGAAGAACTCAGTGTGTGTGGAGTGGAGTGGACAGAGTGGATCGTCAGTCTCTCCGTCAGTCAGGATGGTGCAGAGGTTCAGTTTACGCAGACAATACTCCAAGGTAAGACTGCTAACAGACTCCCACTCAGCTGTATAGTGACCCACTGAGCTAAACATAATACAGTACATTGACTTCATATTAGTCTGATCTTTGGGGACCTGTGACATACTTCTTGTACCGGCTATCTGTGAGGTTATGGAAAAGTTGTCTCGCTCTGAGTCAATACTGTATTTCATGTGTCATGTAAAATCAAGAATTTTTCTCTATGATTCTTGATATCAAGTGTTAGGATATTTCAAGTGCATACTTTAAAAAGGTATGTACATCTGGTGTTGCTGAATGTCTCTTTTTTCCATTCTAGTTCCATCTGTCTCAGTTAATCTGTCAAATATTTTCTGACTCCTATCACTGTGTTGATGCTCCCTCCTTTTCTGTCTCTGTCTCTCTCTCGCTCTCTCTCTCTCTCTCTCTCTGTCTCTGTCTCTGTCTCTGTCTCTCCATCTCTGATCCTTGGTATTTGTGGTGTTGTGTCAGGTGTCTATGATCCTGCTACTGTATTTTTGTCTGGCAGGCGACCACCTCTGTCTACACCTGTTCTAGGCTATCCACTTACACCACCGTACACTACAGTACACTACTGTACACTACCGCACACTACATTACAGTACATTACCATACACTACAGTATATTACCTTACACTACACTACCGTACATTACCATACATTATCGTACACTACAGTACTCTACACTACACTTCCTTACAGTACATTACCGTACAGTACATTACACTACCGTACACTACAGCACATTGCCATACAGTACACTACAGTACACTACCGTACACTACACTACCATACACTACCGTACACTACACTACAGTACACTACAGTACACTACAGTACCGTACACTACAGTACATTACCGTACACTACCGTACACTACAGTACATTACCGTACAGTACAGTACACTGCCGTGCACTACCGTACACTACCGTGCACTACCGTACAGTACACTACCGTACACTACCGTACAGTACAGTACACTACCATACAGTACACTACCGTGCACTACAGTACAGTACACTACCGTACACTACTGTACAGTACACTACCGTACACTACCGTACACTACCGTACAGTACACTACCGTACACTACCGTACGGTACACTACCGTACACTACCGTACAGTACACTACAGTACACTACCGGTCAGTACACTACCGTACACTACCGTACAGTACACTACCGTACAGTACAGTACACTACCGTACAGTACAGTACACTACCGTACAGTACACTACCGTACAGTACACTACCGTACAGTACACTGCCATACACTACAGAACAGTACACTACCGTACACTACCGTACACTACCGTACAGTACAGTACACTACCGTACAGTACACTGCCATACACTACAGAACAGTACACTACCGTACACTACCGTACACTACCGTACAGTACACTACCGTACAGTACACTACCGTACACTACCATACAGTACACTACCGTACAGTACACTACCATACACTACAGTACAGTACACTACCGTACACTACACTACCGTACCGTACACTACCGTACACTACACTACCGTACACTACCGTGCACTACAGTACACTACCGTACAGTACACTACACTACCGTACACTACCGTACACTACACTACCGTACAGTACACTACCGTGCACTACAGTACACTACCGTGCACTACAGTACACTACCGTGCACTACAGTACACTACACTACCGTGCACTACAGTACAGTCGTAAACACTTTGTACAAGACTACATAGAGTAGAGTTTTGCTTTCTACGGAATATGACTGTATGTCAGTGGAGGAAGAGCGGTTATGTAGAGTGTTTTTGGTGTGTTTAGCACAACTTCATTAGGTAAAGAAGAATGGAACACGATTGTACTCTAGTGAAGTATGACTTATGGACTGATATCACTATAAAGTGACATGTTGACTCCAATGCTTCCCACAGTTGTGTCAAGTTGGCTGAATGTCCTGGGTGGTGGTCCATTCTTGATACACAAGGGAAACTTTTGAGCTTGAAAAACCCAGCAGCATTGCAGTTCTTGACACACTCAAACCGGTGCACCTGGCACCTACTACCATAACCTGTTCAAAGGCTCTTAAATCTTTTGTCTTTCCATTCACCCTCTTAATGGCACACGTACAAAAATCATGTCTCAATTGTCTCAAGGCTTAAAAATCATTATTTGGTGACATCAATAAGGGATCATAGCTTTCACCTGGGTGATTCTCATGAAACCAGTTTTAAACATGTCTGTAGCAAATTGAGTTAAACAACTGTGATGCATATGTCAACTATCATTCTGAGGACTAAGGAAACACGTCTTATTTCAAATTCATTTGACATTTTTGCCAGAATTTTGTACATTTTCACCCAAAAGTCTCATTACCGAAATGCGTCCGGATTAAATTATCACCTCATTTTATAAAATTGTACTTTAGAAAAACCTAAGTTATTTGAATAAATAATGTGTTGTTGTAGTTTGTCCAAATATTATAAAAATGGTATACCAGTTGAATTTTACATTAAACTATAATATTTATTATGTACAAACACACAGTGTCTGTGAACATGCGTCTCATTACCGTAACACTTTTTCAAGTTCCTGTAAAAACTCCAATCAGTTTTTACATAAAGTTTTATTCACACCCATGATGCATCACCTAGAGGACTAGTAGATGTTCATTTTTTGCTTATATGCCTTCAGAATGAGGTTCTTATTCTCAAACGCCACCTTTACCCCACTTGGCCTTCTCATTTCCGTAACGTCTAAAAAGCTCAAATTGGGAAAAAGTCAGATTTTAATTTTATTTGAATTTTATAGTTTCATTTGAAATATTTTTACTTTCAGTGTTATGTTTAACTCAGGCCTTTTCATTGCAATGTTAAAAACAATATTAGATTGATTTGTTTATACATTTTTTGGGACTGTTAAGGTAATGAGAATTTTATGGAAATGGTTGTAAAATGCTAGAATTCTGATTAAAAAAACAATAATTATGAAGTAGAGATCCTAATCTCAGTGATATAAGAGGACATTTCATGAAAAATGAGACTTGAAAATGTTTGGGTCAAATGGCAGTTTCGTGAGAATGACCCACCTGAATTCACCTGGTCCGTCTATGTCATGGAAAGAGCAGGTGTTCCCTAATGTTTTGTACACTCAGTATATTATTAATGCACATTTAGTGTTTAGTCCGCTGCCCTCCACGTGTCCTGCATGTTGTTTATCTTATCCTCTGTCTTAAAGTGCTGTAATGCAGGACAACGCTTACTGATTAAGTGAAGTTAAAGGTATGACTGTTGTACAATATGTGTGTACTGGGTAGGTAGTGTGTTGCTGGTGTGTTGTATAGTGTGTACTGGCTAGGTAGTGTGTTGCTGGTGTGTTGTGTACTGGGTAGGTAGTGTGTTGCTGGTGTGTCATATAGTGTGTACTGGGTAGGTAGTGTGTTGCTGGTGTGTTGTATAGTGTGTACTGTGTTGTATAGTGTGTAGGTAGTGTGTTGCTGGTGTGTTGTATAGTGTGTACTTGGTAGGTAGTGTGTTGCTGGTGTGTTGTATAGTGTGTACTTGGTAGGTAGTGTGTTGCTGGTGTGTTGTATAGTGTGTACTTGGTAGGTAGTGTGTTGCTGGTGTGTTGTATAGTGTGTACTGGCTAGGTAGTGTGTTGCTGGTGTGTTGTATAGTGTGTACTGGGTAGGTAGTGTGTTGCTGGTGTGTTGTATAGTGTGTACTGGGTAGGTAGTGTGTTGCTGGTGTGTCGTATAGTGTGTACTGGCTAGGTAGTGTGTTGCTGGTGTGTCGTATAGTGTGTACTGGGTAGGTAGTGTGTTGCTGGTGTGTTGTATAGTGTGTACTGGCTAGGTAGTGTGTTGCTGGTGTGTTACAGACTGTGATCTTGGCTGCTCTAGTGTGTTGAGTGCTAGTATTAGCTGTGTTAATAGCCATCTGTAATGTGGCTGGTGCCTGTGAGAGTCATTACAAGGTGTCCACTACTGATTAACTGATTGATGATTCTCTATATCCTGGCATTCTCTAGCTGTGTGTGCAGGCACACACACACATGCACACGTTAATAATGCCAGACCCAGGCTGTGATCCCACTCTCTGAGGGTGTCTGAGAGAGAGTTGGGAAATGCAAAAAACACATTTCCAATTCACACATGCGTGACATGTACATGTGTGAAATAGGACAAATATAAGCCCCCACACACACACATTGTCTAGCAGAATGGCCTGCAGGCGCCTGAGGATTCCAGTTTGATGGAGTGGAGGGGTCTGGTCTTCTCTCTCACTTGAGCTGCTTGGGGAGAGAGGGATGGGTAGGGGTAGTGAGATGGAGGGAAGGGGAGGAGGGAAAGAGGGATGGGTAGGGGTAGTGAGATAGAGGGAAGGTGAGGAGGGAAAGAGTGATGGGTAGGGGTAGTGAGATGGAGGGAAAGAGGGATGGGGAGGGGTAGTGAGATGGAGGGAAGGGGAGGAGGGAAAGAGGGATGGGTAGGGGTAGTGAGATAGAGGGAAGGTGAGGAGGGAAAGAGTGATGGGTAGGGGTAGTGAGATGGAGGGAAAGAGGGATGGGGAGGGGTAGTGAGATGAAGGGGAGGGGGATGGGGAGGGGTAGTGAGATGGAGGGAAGGTGAGGAGGGAAAGAGGGATGGGTAGGGGTAGTGAGATGGAGGGAAGGGGAGGAGGGAAAGAGGGATGGGGAGGGGTAGTGAGATGAAGGGGAGGGGGATGGGGAGGGGTAGTGAGATGGAGGGAAGGTGAGGAGGGAAAGAGGGATGGGTAGGGGTAGTGAGATGGAGGGAAGGTAAGGAGGGAAGGTGAGGAGGGAAAGAGGGATGGGAGGGGTAGTGAGATGGAGGGAAGGTGAGGAGGGAAAGAGGGATGGGTAGGGGTAGTGAGATGGAGGGAAGGTGAGGAGAGAAAGAGTGATGGGGAGGGGTAGTGAGATGGAGGGAAGGTGAGGAGGGAAAGAGGGATGGGTAGGGGTAGTGAGATGGAGGGAAAGAGGGATGTGGAGGGGTAGTGAGATGGAGGGAAGGTGAGGAGGGAAAGAGGGATGGGTAGGGGTAGTGAGATGGAGGGAAGGTAAGGAGGGAAGGTGAGGAGGGAAAGAGGGATGGGAGGGGTAGTGAGATGGAGGGAAAGAGGGAAAGAGGGATGGGTAGAAGTAGTGAGATGGAGGGAAGGTGAGGAGGGAAAGAGGGATGGGTAGAGGTAGTGAGATGGAGGGAAGGTGAGGAGAGAAAGAGTGATGGGGAGGGGTAGTGAGATGGAGGGAAGGTGAGGAGGGAAAGAGGGATGGGGAGAGGTAGTGAGATGGAGGGAAGGGGAGGAGGGAAAGAGGGATGGGTAGGGGTAGTAAGATGGAGGGAAGGTGAGGAGGGAAAGAGGGATGGGGAGGGCTAGTGAGATGGAGGGAGAGAGGGATGGGTATGGGTAGTGAGATGGAGGGAAGGTGAGGAGGGAGGGAGAGAGAGATGGAGGGAAGGTGAGGAGGGAAAGAGGGATGGGTAGGGGTAGTGAGATGGACAGAAGGTGAGGAGGGAAAGAGGGATGGGGAGGGGTAGTGAGATGGAGGGAAGGTGAGGAGGGAGAGAGGGATGGGGAGGGGTAGGGAGATGGGGGAAGGTGAGGAGGGAAAGAGGGATGGGGAGGGGTAGTGAGATGGAGGGAAGGTAAGGGCGGAAATAGAGTGGTAGGGGTAGTGAGATGGGGGAAGGGGAGGAGGGAAAGAGGGTTGGGTAGAGGTAGTGAGATGGAGGGATGGGGAGGGGTAGTGAGATGGAGGGAAGGTGAGGAGAGAAAGAGGGATGGGTAGGGGTAGTGAGATGGAGGGAAGGTGAGGAGGGAAAGAGGGATGGGGAGGGGTAGTGAGATGGAGGGAAGGTGAGGAGGGAGAGAGGGATGGGGAGGGGTAATGAGATGGAAGGAAGGTGAGGAGAGAAAGAGGGATGGGTAGTGGTAGTGAGATGGAGGGAAGGTGAGGAGAGAAAGAGGGATGGGTAGGGGTAGTGAGATGGAGGGAAAGTGAGGAGAGAAAGAGTGATGGGAAGGGGTAGTGAGATGGAGGGAAGGTGAGGAGGGAGAGAGGGATGGGGAGGGGTAGTGAGATGGAGGGAAGGTGAGGGAAAGAGGGGTGGGTAGTGGTAGTGAGATGGAGGGAAGGTGAGGAGGGAAAGAGGGATGGGTAGAGGTAGTGAGATGGAGGGAAAGAGGGTTGGGGAGGGGTAGTGAGATGGAGGGAATTTGAGGAGGGAAAGAGGGATGGGAGGGGTAGTGAGATGGAGGGAAGGTGAGGAGGGAAAGAGGGATGGGAGGGGTAGTGAGATGGAGGGAAGGGGAGGAGGGAAAGAGGGATGGGGAGGGTTAGTGAGATGGAGGGAAGGTGAGGAGGGAAAGAGGGATGGGAGGGGTAGTGAGATGTAGGGAAGGGGAGGAGGGAGAAGGTGTGTTAGGGAAGAGCGTTTTTTCAGGTTTGTAAGGAAAAATGGGTCGCTTTGGGAGGGGTCTATGTATTATTGAGTGGAGATGAAAAGGCAGTCATACCTCGAGGGTAGATCCTCCCTCGTGTGTGTGTGTGTGTGTGTGTGTGTGTGTGTGTGTGTGTGTGTGTGTGTGTGTGTGTGTGTGTGTGTGTGTGTGTGTGTGTGCGCATGAGTCTGGGTGGGGGGTAAAGCCTCCTCAGGCCGTTTCTGCAGACGTCTGCTCATCTCGCCCCTCAGAGAGAGCAGGATTATGGGAAATATTATTGGAGGGGTTAGGAACCCAACCCTCCGTCCTCTCCCACCCCTTTAGACCACCTGTCCACCTGCTACTCTATCCTCAACCACTGGGTTATTCTACTCTGTTATTTATCATTAACCACAGTTTAGAAAGTAGTCATACGGTATTTTTAAAAATCACAACAGCTGTAATGGAAACAAGACGTTTCGGTAAATTTTAATAAATGCCAACAGATCGTTTGTATGTTGGTAATGTTGTGTCTGTAAAGATAATTACACGACAAATGCTGGTGGAAAGTCTTTTATGCTCAAGTATTGATATAATAACCATCATATCGAAGTGAACTTGGAGTCACGCGATGATATGGTGTGTGGTCCTCCCATTACGATTTGGGAAACCATGCAGTTTATTAAACTACAGATTAAATCAATTATGATGAACTTCACAGGGTGGTGAAAGTGCACGGTGATGAGCTTGATGCTCCTTTCCAATAAACATATACTAATTCTGGTGACATGATGGTCGATGTTTGACTGCCGTTTCACAAATAAGAATATTCTCGCTCTTATGTCAATAATAATCTCATGTAGACTAGCCTTCCCGCACCGTATTTGATAGCTGTTGGCTAGAGCGTATGTGCCAAGACCAGAGAAGCACATTTGCTATTTAATGCATGTTTTTGTGACAAAACAATTAGTAGAGTTGAAAATACGATGGAAACATTGAAATGTAGACTTTTATTCGGTACATGAAAACAGAAGCCAAACAGTACATTTTGTGTGCACTACAGTATGTCATCACGCTCTGATTTGTATCCACAACCAGTCAGTTTGGTGGAAACAACACTGGTGGGAAAATATGCAGATTTTCTTTATGCAGATTTTAGAATATTTGCATGAAAATCTGCTGCCAATTGGATGAAACCTTAGCTATTGTGTCTGTGAGAACATACACTAGAATAGGCATGCATAAATGTATGCAGTATTATTTAAAATAGCAGCTTTAGTACCATTCAATCATGTCCAGGAGTAATAAACACCTCGTATCTAGGAGTAATAAACACCTCATATCTAGGAGTAATAAACACCTCATATCTAGGAGTAATAAACACCTCATATCTAGGAGTAATAAGGTCCAGCTATAATCTACTTCAGCTCATCCCAACTGCACACACACATAGCCACTACCCTCTTTCTAAAAGCTTGTAGATGCTTGTTACATAAACAACAGTTTGTTCTCCCTGCTTACCTACATTATAATTCAAAAGAGAGAACCTGATGTCCATAACTACAGACCTCCTGGTCCAGTGCTTCGTATTGTTTAGGATGGATGTTTGGAACTGGTCATGGAGAGCCACAGTGTGCACAGGCTTCTGTTCTAGTCGAGTTCTAACACACCTGATTCAGCTAAGCACCACGCACACTCCACACCCAGTCCTGCTGCTCTGGAGGACCAGGAGTGAACAACAGTGCCCTTCAGTGCTACTGGCATTGTTTACCTTATCTAGCTAGTGTTTATGAAAGGCAAACACACACACGCACGCACACACTCATTAAACATCAGTTCCGATTGAGTTTCAGCAGAGACAGACATGAGAACAAGTGTGTGGTTTGCAGAACATATGACCTGTGCAAAGGAAATGATGTAATCCAGTGTTGTGTTGTTTCAGTAAAACTGCAGTGTGTGTATTATTGTTTTTGCAGATCTTGATAAATAAAGGCTAGATAAAGGTTAAATATATTTTTTTAAATAAGTATGTCTGTTCATGCATTTCTGATGGGATCACTGTCAGTGCCCCACACTGCATTATTTGTAATAAGCAATGGTTAGTTGACGTTACACCTTCCTCTCCAAGCCACAGTGTTTACAGTTAAAGGGATATGAGTTCTGTAGTGTAGGGCTGATCATACAGTAGGCCATGTGGTTTTGTGGTTTGTTGGTTTTGCTGAGCCAAGATTCTTCTCATCAGAGAAAGTAAGCTACATGTTGTCCTTATCTGGGTTCTAGCCTGCTCTGCTGCCTCCCTCTTTTCCTCTCCTTCCCTTGTCCTCTCTTCTCTCCCCTCTTCTGCCCTCTTCTCCTTCCCTTGTCCTCTCTTCTCTCCCCTCTTCTGCCCTCTTCTCCTTCCCTTGTCCTCTCTTCTCTCCCATCTTCTACACTTTTCTCCTTCCCTTGTCCTCTCTTCTCTCCCCTCTTCTGCCCTCTTCTCCTTCCCTTGTCCTCTCTTTTCTCCCCTCTTCTGCCCTCTTCTCCTTCCCTTGTCCTCTCTTCTCTCCCCTCTTCTGCCCTCTTCTCCTTCCCTTGTCCTCTCTTTTCTCCCCTCTTCTGCCTTCTTCTCCTTCCCTTGTCCTCTCTTCTCTCCCCTCTTCTGCCCTCTTCTCCTTCCCTTGTCCTCTCTTCTCTCCCCTCTTCTGCCCTCTTCTCCTTCCCTTGTCCTCTCTTCTCTCCCCTCTTCTGCCCTCTTCTCCTTCCCTTGTCCTCTCTCTCTCTCTGTACAACTATTCTGCTGAAAGTGTAAATATTTCCAGCCTGCTTTTAGCCTGTGGGCTGCTGATCTACTGAGTTGGCAGTGCGTGCCTGCGTGCGTGTGTTCTGCCTGATCTTAGACTGACCATTGTGTGTGTGAGAGTGTGCGTTAGATTTTGATCAGGGGTATGCAGTCTCTATGTTGGTTTTATGATAGCTCTTTGTTCCCTTTGTGAGTGGTTATTGATTTTTTAATTTAAACCACTGGTACTGATGTTGGATTACGAATGGTAACCTGTTCTACTCTCTTTGGTCCTCCTGTGTGTGTGTGTGTGTGTGTGTGTGTGTGTGTGTGTGTGTGTGTGTGTGTGTGTGTGTGTGTGTGTGTCAATGGAACAATAACAATGGCATAGAGGACATGTGCAGCGTGGTTGGTCTGTCAGACACTGTCTGTCATTTTATGGCAGGCAGCAATGTAGTGCGCTGCCAACCCACAGCTCTCTGCGTCCTCCTCCAACAGGACGGGTAGCCTATTCTCATCAGAGAGATCTTTGAAATCTTTCAAATTTGGGGAAATTACACTCTCTAATTTTATATTTTTTACATTTTTGTCAGGAAATGCAGCTCCGTCTCAGGTTCTGCTGTTGTGCAGTGGTTATACAGCCTTTCCACTATAGGGAGCCAGATTTTCCTGTGTCTACCCTTCTCAATGGCAAGGCTGTTCTCAGTGAGCCTGTACGGTTTTTCTAAGGTTTT